>NW_024504676.1:3368109-3968109 GCF_017590055.1 Onychostruthus taczanowskii
GGCGGCGGGAGCGGGAGGGGCGGCCGGGCGCTGCCTCGCCCCGGCGGGTGACCCCTGCTGCCTCCGCTGCCCGCGCCCCGCGAGCCGCCGGGGTCGCGTCCTTTCCCCTCCGGGACCCGTCTGCGCTTCCCGCCCTGGGGCGGCCCCTCCGCAGGAGCGCCCCGCACCCGAGGGGAGGGGAAGGCCTGGCGGCCGCCGCTCCCACAGCCCGCCCTTCCCCGCGGGACTGCCCGCCCGGGGCTGCGCTGCCTTTGTCGTGGCCCTGCGGAGGCGTTCTGGGGAGGAGGACCAGAGACCCCTGAAATGTAGCGCTGATTGCCAGTCACGGTCCTGCCTGATAACGCGATGCGCTAAACTCGGCTCACAGGGCGCATTTATCTGGCCCCTGGAAATGCTTAGAAAAATAGATGTCTCCAAATTATTCAAGTGCAATTAAGGCCACAAAAGAAAAGACACCTGAATTGGCTCTGTATTAGGCAGATGGGGTTCAGTTAGGCTTAGCAGCAGAGATACGCATGGTCTGAGCAGAATTACTGCAATTTCAGATGAAGGTCCAAGCGTGTCAAAAGGCTCTCCTCTGATCCTATTTGGGTGCCACAAGGAGCACCGCTGAAGCAGAGCTAGTAAATATTGATGGACTCAAGCTTCATGTCCTGAAATCAGGTCTGTCAATGCAGTGCTTCCCATTCTGTCACAGTACACCAGACATTTTCTACTCTGGGCACTGTAATTCCCCTATTACTATTTGGAAACTGGCTAGTGGAGTGCATAGTCACAGTATTTTCCAGCAGCTTGCAGAAGTAATCAAGCTTTGATGCGGAATACGATGTCACATAAAGTACTCACTCCTGGTGCTGGAAAGGCACCGTTCTCTCTGACATATGTTTCAAGCACACTTTCACAATTTATTGTTTCCATTAGAAAAGTATATAGTAATCTGAAAATCGATCTAAAAACCATTGTTCTAGATACTATGCTTGACACATAATAAAAAGAAAGCTCATGCCCTGCAGAGCTTGTATCAAGAGCAGATCAAACACGTTCTAAGGATACCCGTGGAGAGAGTTGTGCAGGTTTTCTCAGGTCTCACAAACGTGTTGCACCAGCACAAACAAACCTGCCGGAGCACTTTTCCAAAAACCGGCACGCAAACAGACAGGTCCGAACAAAAAGGCTGAAGCTTTAACCTACCTCGAACCTCTTCCCTTGCTTCTAACAAGCTCTCCTGACTCTGAGTGACCTCTCAGTGCTCCAGGGAGGCGAGGGCCGCAGCTCACGGGAAGCCAGCATCTCTGCCGAGCGAGCCGAGGGCAGAGCAGCGCGCACAAAGGTGATGGGCTCCTGCACAGGCAGCCACACGCACGCACCGTGCCCGCCTCTCCGGGCTACCTGTCTCGTCTTGTTTTAGCCGCTTCTGACGAGCAGGCAGGCTACTGGAGCATGCAGAAATCTTGCTTTTTGAAGCACCCTGAAAACAGGCTTGTATTTTTTGGTACCTCGGTGGCCCAGAAGAACTTGTCAGGAAGCAAGCGTCAAATAGGTAGTAAAATAGGCACAGCTATGGGGGAACCTCAGTTTCCTGCTTCCTGGGCTTCTCAGTGACCTACAAGAACCAAGAAACACCAGAAGAGGAGACTGAAACTGCCTCTCTTGCTCATTCTTCAGTGCCAGATCACATCAGGCTGTAAGATACCTGAGGACTATTTGTTTGCAGACTGCTGGAAGACAGAGACGGAATCACCTATTGGTGAGTCATAACCACACAATCGCAGAGGGGTGATGGCACAGACTTGCAAAGACACAGAGAGTGATAATAGCTTAAAAGTGTCTTCTTTCCACTTCTACTTTTTGATAAAAAAGCAAAATACTGGGACTAGATCCTCAGCTGTGGCAAAGAAAAGTAACTCCATTGCTTTTGTCAGAGCACAGATTTACACTTTCTGAGGTCATAGCCCATTCTATTTGTAAAAAATTGTTCTTCCTTAGCAGATTATTCCTTCCTTTCTCTAAATTTCAGTTTAATTATTGGATAATGTCTGGTTTGCAGGGCTCTAACTGTTGTGAGCCTTGCTTGACAGGCAAGGAAGGCTAACCAAATACTGGGTCTGTTTGCATGCAGGGCAGTGAAAAGGAAAGTGAGAGTATCTTAGGTCATTTACTGCCACTGTAAAACTCCAAAAACAAAGTGTGCAGTGGAGTTGAAATACCTTCAATTCCCATACCTTCAATTTTTCATTATTGTTTTCACCAAACTGGATGCAGCTTGCAGTTGGAAGACCATAACTCATCGACATGCTTATCCTGTCGTGGCTTTTTGTACCAACACTCTAAATTCAGTCTGTAGAGGCACATTACTGATTTTTGTAGGTGCTGTGACCCAAAATTAACTCCTTGATATTTTCACCTCCCTCTTTAACTTCTGTAAGAGGGGAATTGTAGACAAGACATAAACTTAGCTGTCCTCTGTGTGACATACAGACATGCCAGGAGCTTAGTGAGCAACTGAACTTCCTCATCAGCTACAGATCAAGGCTACATTTTTAATATTAGAGTCTTTTTTGGAGTGATTTTTACTAGAAACACCTAACTTGCATTATTCTTTCTTCCTCCCCAGTAAAAAACTCAACATGAAAAGATCTTCATGTGATCATCAAAATCATCAGCAAAGTAGGTGACAGTAATTTTTTAGCCTCACAAGGATACATACTTAAATGCATCCAGATATCCACCATATATTTTTTATATACTGGAGGGTTTATTAGTGCACAGCAGACACAGAGAGTAGATTAGTGGTGTCAGTGGCTATTCTTGTTCTGGGCCTTCTGTTGTCACCATGTCTACTAGTTCACCTGGATTTTAATCATGCAGATTGCTTTCTGGTTCTTTCCATGGCTTTTGAGATCACCCTAGTCTGTTTTCCTGGATGCACACTTTCTGTGTAACTGAAACTTTATTGGAAAGTGTTTGCAAGGAAGGCTCTGTCACTGTGCTCCCTCTGACAATGTCTCTGAGAGCATGCTGAGAAAGGCAGAGATCTCTGTGAGTTTTGCTTCCCCATTGCACCATATTCTTCATGATTTTTTAATTTAATCTCCTGAAGATACACTAGACTCAAGAAACCTGCAAGTCCTTTTCTCATACTGGAATGTTTCCTTGCTCATCTCTCCCTGAGTTTAGAGGATGAATAGTGTCATGGAAGAAAGCAAACTGATAAGTAATTGACTTTTAAAAATTTCTATCTTTCTAGGGAATGCAAATTGTTTCCTTGTAGTATCTGACAGAGTAACACAAGTATCTTGCCATGGCAACCAGCTTATGGAACAGAAAAAAAAAATATCATTGCAAGGTGCTTTGTTACTCTAACAGGGAAAGAAGCTGAGACCTTATCAATTTTGTTCACTTGTGTGTCATGCATCATCTAGGTAGCAGAACCTGTCCATTCAGTGCAAGTCATCTGCCTTGTGCGCCTATCTGATACTTGGATCAAAGCTGAAGTGCAGTCAGAAGGAAAGAAGGAAGTGTTCAGAAGAATTGAAACAAGGCTGGATTCTCAGAAACACAAAGACAAATCCATTTCCTCAGCAAGCTAATGCAACTCTGAAGATGCCAGTAAGGGATGAACCAATTCTGAAATTAATTTGGCTTGCATTATCTGACAGTCTCCATTATTTTACTGTCCTCCTTTATTCTTTTTTAAGTGAAGTAAGTCTGCAGATCTGTAAGTATTTTGGATTTACTTGGGACAAAGGATGGAATAGGCTTGCAAGGTCTGTCTTCAAACCTATTCTCTTTACAGGGATGCTTCTGGGAAGGACAGAATCATTGCCACTCATTTTGCTTGGGTTAGTGAGTGAATTTAGAAATGCCAAAGGGAATCAGCTGAGGTCAGAGAGGGGAAACCATCATAGTTACCACTTTGGGAGCAAATAAAAGCTGACTTTGTTAGCTCAGAGGAGGACAGTTTTGAAAACTGTTGTTTGTGCACAGAGACCAGCAGAACTACCCTATGCTGAGGATAGGCTCATTTGTAGTTCTTGAGTGGGTCTAGGGTATGCTTTACTCTGGAGCTGGAAAGGATGTCTTCTGTGGGACAGATTTGAAAAGTGAAGGAAAAGCTGAAAGTTTCTTAATCCCTTGACTGCTGATTTGAGTCACAAGTAACACAACTTGTGATGGACTGAAGTAAATGCTCCCCCTCCTATTTTGAAAACACTCCCTCCCAGTTAAAATTTATGCTGTTCATGCACTAGTACTAATGCTTGAGAAACAGTGGCCAGCTTTCTGAGCTGCCTGGGGCCTAGCTGAATTCACAGGTAAAATTGTCGTGATTCATGGACAATTCTCTTCTAGCTTCCTGGTGAGGCTGTAGAGAAAATGCTGATAGATAACAAACCCTGACAATAGCATGACTTAGAAAGAAGCCTTTGAAAATAAACTCTTAATGTATCAGATAAATCTATGTGAGATGCAAAGCTAGAGTTCACTCTTGACAATGAATTCTTGTACTGTGAGTTACTGACTATAAAAAGACTTGGGAAAAATCTGAGTCTCCTGCAACACAAAGAAACCTTGAGATAAATGAAAGTCATCTCAAAGGAACCAAGCTAAAACTGTTCAACACTATAATTTAACACAGTCTCCTAGAGACTGGGAAAAGTCAGTGGGCTTATCCTTACTGCAGGTTGTACCAAGAGAGAGCCACAAGAGATATCACAAGTGTTAAATGCCACAAGTGTGTACTGTCATCTCAAGGGCCTGGGAATCTTGGAGATACCTAAGACTTGGAAGCAGCAGTCCAGCTGCAAAGTATTTTAAGGCTGACACTGAATTGGAAAAATCTCCTGGAATAATCAATTAACAAAAGAAAACACTGAATTAATTAATCAATCCTCAATAAATCAACAAAATCTTCCTTTAAATAGTCTCCAAAGACATGGCATTGCTTCAGATGACTCGAGCAGTGAATGGGACCACTTTGTTTATAATCCCCAAAATAATGGCATTAATACTGGATTTAAATTCTACTAAATACGTATGCTCAGGCTTCTTTCAACCAAACCATTTGAAATGCTGCAGAAGATTCTCGTTGAGCAGAGCAAAGCTGTCACTTCTGGGGGGTTGTCTGATCCAGGACAAGATCTTTCTTATGATGATTTCCTTTTTGAAATAAGCAAGGCAGCATCTTGCCAAGTGCCTGGCCCAAGCCCCACAAAAACTAGAGAGAGAAAAGATTCCTGTTGACTGAAATAAATTTTGCTAACAGTTGGATTTGGTCAATTTTTGAACTGAGAATAGAAACTTGCAGAGATGATGCTCTGGAATCACAGAAATTAAAGACTTTGTAATCAGAGCTTGGAAGTGGAAAGAGATTCGTGTTCCATAGTTTAAAAATACAGACAGCTGCTGATTCCTTTTTTTGCTATTAAAAACCCCACAACCCAAACACACACACACACACACAAGACATAATTCAGAGGCTGGTCATTTCCCAGTCAGCCTCCTTGTAGAGACACTGTGGGAATGAACAGCTATCACATCTCCCTAGATGTGATATGCAATACTTGGTAACACGAGGCCCTCCCCTGAGTGGATAATGGGATGGTTGGACTTCAGATTTTGCTGTGTGGGGTGAGCAGGGGGGAGAAATGAGATAAAGGTTTGATCTCTGGGTATTTACAAGCAGTGTGACTTTCTACAGGTACCTGCTAGTTTCAGTCTGATCTGAAGCACACTGCCCTCTATTGTGTCCTGTTTATTCCTGTGGGTGTTTGCTTAAGCCCCCAGCAAACGTCCTTTTTGGCTATTTGTGTTTTTTCCAGGGAGTTATAGCTGATCATGTGGTGAATCTGGAGCCTGAGATGCTCAGAAATGACACTGATTCTCTCAAGAAATGCCCCCACCTCATCAAAAGTTGCCAGGGTGGGTGAGGTCCTGTGTCTCCTTCCACTCTCTGCTGTGCCTGCCAGCGTAGATCAGCAAGGGTCAACTACAGCAGGAGGCCTGGTAATGCAGAAAGCTGCAAGTTGGGAGCCACACTGATTTTCCTGGCAGTGGCTTGCTGGCATATGTACAGGAGCTTTTGTTAGCTGTCAGCCTGAATGGAATGTCAGTCATTCCCTTGGAGCCTGATCTTCAGATCACTGCACTCTGAGAGAGGGCTTTTGCCTTCGTCTTCATACAGCAATAACTCAGGTCTGGAAGCTGGAGGCCTTATTTTTTGTTAAGAAGCCCTTGTGATATTTAGTCCCCATGTGATTTTCTTTTTCAAACTCTACAACAAAGTTTGAACTCTTTGCAACTGATATGCTACCAGTTTTGTTTTTTTTTTATGGGACACTTTGGATCACTTACCATGCTCTGGGTCATCTGTCACTTTTGCTGTCAGTTGCCAGATTTCCAGAGTGGAAATAGGATGAGTTGCTAAGGGATGTCTTGTGCTCTATATCATTTCTGCATTCACTGATGTGCAACAGATTTATCTGTGTAGTTCAAGGCCTCTCTCTACCATATGAGTTTGTACTGAAATCTCAGACCATCCCACATGTTCTCCTGAAGAACACACTAAGATTATTGGTATTCTTTTTAAAATAGTCTTCTTCTTCATCAGCTAATGCTGATTTTCTTCCCCTCAGCATCAAAGAACAATTGCTAACTACATCTCTTTCTTGCAGAAATTTCAAAGCAGTGTTGCACAGCATGATTCAGGCATGCACACATGGTAGAACTAAATAGAATTAAAGACATTTGTGTTTATCCAGTTAAACTACTGGTTCCTTTTCCTTTGACTGTTTTTTAATATACTGGCCACACACTGTCTCTAACCTTGCCATGCAGCCCTCCTTCTCATCATCATGCTCAAGCTGCTGAGCCTTTTCTTCTCTTCTGTTAAGCACCTTACTAAATTTTGATTTTCCTTCTACTGTGAGGAGATGCCCTGTGCCTTGGTTCCTATCTATGCAAGCAAGTAAAGCTGATGTGAAGCAGAAATACAATACAATACAATACAATACAATGCATAAAATAAAATCACTGTGTAGACTGGAGAGGAGGATAGAATCCAGCCCTCCCAGCATCTCTCTTAGTGCTCTTAACACACCAGTGTATGCTCTATTCCTACCCAACCTTAGTAAAGCTTGATTATCTGGTCCTTCCTTTTCCATTATGGACAGCTGTTTTCCTCTGTGGCAGCCTCTTCCTGATGCCCTTGTGCAGTGTTTCCAGTTCCCCCTCCATCCCTCTCTGTGATTACCTCAAATACATGCTGCTGCAGTAACCAAGTCCATAGGTGACCTCAGCCTTGACATTATTTATAGCAGAAGTAGACACTGTCCTGCAGTGCAGCTGCTCATTGTCAGAGCTAAAGATCCTGAGTTACAGAACTCTCTGGGAGCTTATGGTGCTAGCAGTATTCCCACATCAAGTGAGGTCCAGGCTAGATGTTGAAAGGTTTCTTTGGCAGTGAGGCTCTGCTCTTTTGTCACTATCCTGTCTAGGCTATCCTTGGAGATATCCAAGGAGAGATTCCCTAGTAAAGGTGAGGGCATAGCCCTCACACACAAATGCCTTCAAGAGCAGCACAGGGTTAGAAATCATCCCTTCAGTCATACATTACATAGTTGACCTCTCCAGGGTATTTCTACACCTATTTCATAAAGATTCTCTTCTTGCTGGCAGTTACCCCTTTCCTTATTACAGAACTTTCCCACACTGAAGCCATAAAGTTGACCACAGCATCTTGGGGTTTTTGTCTGCAGTTTGGTCATCCCCTTTCCTCTTCTGCTTCTCCATCAGGTAAGGTGAAAAGCAGAAGAGGACCTGCAGTCACTTGCATCTTGCAGGACTGGTGCAGGTCCATTGCATATTTCTAGGTAAGTTTTCAGGCAGATGTTCATGAGCTCAGTGGTGGTGTGACTCTGCATGTGTGTGTGTGTGTGTGTGTGTGTGTGTGTGTGTTTGTGTCTGCAAATCACCCAGATACTCTCTGAGGGCTTTCAGGGGCCAACACTAAACATTTCAGAAGTCAGACCTCCTGCAAGATTCCTAATCTGAAATGGCCAAAGCAACATATTGCAAATTTCTTCTCTGGTTTCAGATTCATGACTTTGTGTTTCCCACTTTCAGTCAGCAGACTTCAGTTGGGGAAATAGTGAAGTTAACATATGAAAACACTGATCACAAATGTTACATGAATCCAAATGACTGATGGAATTTCAGCCATTGACTATCATAGCTTGTGTTAATCTCCAGATGTTGTATTAACACTGAGCGATTTCCCAGTTCTCATTAGCAATATGCTTTGAGAGGGGTAGAAGGTGTTAGCTGTACTTTCCCTTCAGTGAGCTGTTTAATCCTTGGAGCTTACTGGCAGTGGGATTTGGGGGACCTGCGTGATCACAAAGAGAATTTAAGAGTAAAATTCTGCAGTACCCTCCCTCTGGCTTCTCTGGGACAGTGCACAGGGGAGGGAATGGGTTCAGAGCTGCTCTGTTTCCCCTTTTAAGCAGCACTGGTGTGCTCCAGTGAGGACTAAGCAGGAAGCTGCTGCCTTCTTAGTCAAGATCTTCCTGGTTTTCAGGAGCACACTCAGACTGGCTCTCCTGCAGATCAGCACATGCCAGTGAACTTGTTGTAGCATGTTTAGCTGCACGTTCTTGTTGGCTTACTGAGGTCTGATCCAAAGCTTACTGCAGATACAGGGAAGATTCATGTACTTCTTCAGTGGCCTTTGGTCTATTCTGTGGAGGCAAAAATACAACTGTGATAGGTACATGGGTGAGTGAACCCTACATTACCACCACATTTCACTCTGAGGAGATGGCAAAAGGGATCCTTGCAGCCCAGCATTGTGCATCCCAGAGCAGTAAAAGCAACATGAATCCTACTTAATAAGTAATTCAAAAGCACTTTCTGGTTTGTGAATCATCTGCATCCCCAGACTTTCTGAGGCTCTTGGGTAATGAGACAAGAAGAGTGCAGCTTCTATAGTCATTTCTACCTGCTCACTGGGCTGCTAGCCTGCTCTGGCCCTAATTTTGAGCTGTTCTTTTAAACTGCTCTCTGCCACTAAGCAATTCTCATCTAGAGAACTCAGACATGAAGTAATCCTCCCAGCTTTTCTATTAAAAAAGCTAACTACCATTAAACCTGTTTTACAGGTGGGTAGGCTGAGCTGCAGTCAGCCTGAGATCACAAAGTGTTATTTAGGGCCAAACTGCCTGGTCTGACACATTCCTGCAGCAGGGATGACCACTTTTCTTAGAGGAAAAAAGTGCCCAGGCAGAGGGAGGGCTGGTCTCTGTTTATGTACGTGCTTTGCACATGGCTGTGAAGCACATAAACCTCAATGGCTGCCTGGCTGGAATCCAGGTGTCCCTTGGATGAAGATGCATGTGCAGGGTAAACTAAAATGCCGTGCTGGGCTCTGTGTGCTGAGCCATCCAGCAGGTGGGAATGCACAACTCTGCCTCATTGCTTATGCCTGAGTCACCTCCTTCAGCATTTGCCACTGCCTAGCATGTTAGCATGCTGCCTGCTGGATAATAAATGACTTCATCTGCTGCAGCAGTGAGGATACTATTAAAAATTAACCCTGGGAAATGGTCCCGCATATTTTTTTCATCCAGACCCAGACAAGGGGGAAGAGAAGAGGAATGCTGGTGAAATAGGATTTGCAGAAAAGGCAAGTGGTGAGCTTTTAGTAATGGGGATGGTTCAGGCTTCAGTTTAATCACTGCAGTTGTTGGCAATCAATGATCAAAATTCAGAAGGCTTAAGGCACTTGGTAAAGTTAAAAGCAGTGCAGGTAGAAAAGACTCAATAGGCATATTGCAGAGGAGGTCAAAGAATGGGATAAATGGGGATTACTGTGCAGACATATAATTTATGACCTTTTTGCAGAAATAAATTAATTTATCACGTGGATGATATTGCCACTTGTAAGGAATTATGCCTGTAGATGAAACACTCTCAGTTTTGGTTATGTATTGCATGCTTTTCTCATAGTAGCACACTTAGAACCACACCTTACCTATAACAGCATGCAGAGTATATTTACAGAAGTGAAGGATTTGTATTAAATATCTCAGGAAACAGAGCAACTGACAGACAGATATTTCATTTTCTTGGCTTCTCTTGCCTCCAGCACCCACACAGTATCCATCAAATTGTCTGGAGTCAAATCCTCACAGGCTGCATTTGAGGCTTGGGCAAGGAGCCAGCCTGGTTTAGAGAGCAAAGTCCTGTCTGTCCGCACGCACTTCCCACTGTCTGTGTGCTGCAGTCTGGAGCAGGGGAGCTCAGCCTTAGGTTCAACAAAAAATACCCCTTTAACTCCCTTTGCATTGTTCCAAGGGATTTGGTCTGAAGCCTGCAGACACATGTATTAATGATTCTATTGTTGACACGAAAATTGCACCTTGTTCTGAGACGTCATTCAGCTGGCTTTGGTACAGCAGCAAGCAGCATGTCCCATCCTGAGCCCATCCTGAGGGATGTCCCAGCTCCTTGAGCTGCTCCCTTCATGGATGGTTGGTATCTATAGATGGTGTGGAGTGCAGCACAGGCTGTAATGCCAGGTGCACTGACTGAGCAAGCAGATCTGCTGTCTGGCTGGCATGCCTTTATCCAGAAGCATATTGTGGCTGTTGATTTCACAAATGTACTGTGATATGACAGCACCTATCCAAGGGCCAAGATGAGGTCTGCATGTTTGTCCTGAGTCACCTGCTCATCTCCACATGGCAGAGGCATTTTAAAATGGTGGGCTTAAGCAACATTTCCTACTGCAGCAGGAAAAATTATATAAAGTTCCATCATAAACAGTGTTACAAATTTGCTGGATGAAAAGTACTCAGATATTGCTATGTCCGAATTGGAGACAATTCCTACTCTAAGATCTTTCATTACCTGTGATGTTTACAGAACCATGGTTGAAATATTCCTCAGGCTAATTCCTTTATGTATTGTCTCTCCTTTTTCTCTCTATCCAGACAGAACTTTGTTATTACCCCTAGTCCCTGCTACCTACATACAGCTCTTGCTGCAGCCAAGCACACTGCTGGAACAAGGATCTTATTTAATGTTTACTGACCAGGAGTTATCACAATGATTGTCATCAACACAACAGCAATTTATAAACATGGCCTTTGTGGAGGTTTTGGAAAGCCCAATAGCTTAGAATTATTTTGGCACCTCTTTGCAGAGTAGATGGTGCATGTTGAAATCACTTCCTTTAACTTCAATAGATTTGACATCACACCCATGGTGGGGTTATTTATTTCCCTCCCCTTCACCCCCACGCCCCCCCAGGTCTCTGTATTTCACTCTCCAGGTTGCCAAGGGCTCTGTGTGTTGCTCATGTGTTGTGAAGTGAGTATCTCAAAGAAGAAAGAAGTGACCTGTGCAAACAGCTGTAGGCATATGTCCAGCTGCCCAATTCTCTAGAAGAGGAAACTGTGATCTACGCCTGGAAGATCTGCTTCCAAAAGCCAGGAGTTAACCAGTAAACAATGAATATATAGTTATGTCCTAGACACTTGTGTTCCCACTGGCTTTTAAGGAGAATGAGAAGGAAATGTATTTTTAACAGCAGCTCAACTTGTAACTTGATCTGCAATGCAGGGAAATCAAGTGATAACTTGGATATTAGCCAGCTGCCAGTGGTTGGTACACAAGGTTACTTGGAATGTGTCTGTGTTAGTACAACCACAGCATGGCATAGGAAGTGACCATTGTAAGGCAGGACAGGGGAAGCTTGTGTGTATTCCAAGGAATATAGGTTCTGTCAGTGGTGATGTGTAAGGAGTTGTTGGAGTTCTCACTGTGTCAAAAGTTCATCTCCATTTCTAACAGTGGGAAAGTCTAGGAATGAAAGGTCTTTGCTCGGACTGTGAAGGAAGTGAATGAAGGTGAGTCACAGTACTATAGGAGCTTCATGGCTCCTACAAGTAGCAGTAGTTTGTGGACATGGGAGGATTCCTGTTCTGAATTTCTGTCTTCTTCTGAAAGGAAATGCTCAGGCATATGCCCACCACCCAGCTCAGGCACTAGGAATTTCTGTTCAACCAATATAAGGGTTAACCCACAGTCTCTTCTAAGGTGCTTCAAGAAAAGAGGATGGAGTGCTTAGCCAAAAGGGCAGGAATTCAGGCCAAAGAGCAGTGATAAAGTGCAGGTTTTCATGGCCAAAGAGCTGGCCTACATGACTGGAGTCCCCTGTGGCAGACGACATGCCATGTTCACTGCCATGTACTGTCACCAGACAGTGGGGCTGCTGACAATTCCAGCCTTGAAAAGGCTGTTAAGCAAGGCTTTTGAGGTAGGCGTGAGATTTCTGTGGACTGGGATGTGTTTTACAGTTTTCAGTACTTGGAAACACTACCTGAACATCTGTCTGGGTCTCAGCCAGCATGCTGAGTTAGGTAATGAAGCTGAATTTTTACTGAAACTTTTAGACAGTGCATAAAACATACAGAAGCATACCAATCATACATCTTTTCTCATCACTAATCTAACTTAGCTGCTGGAATGTAAGTACTCAGTCCTTTTTCTAAGCACACATTATGTAGAATCAGAGCCAAGGTTGTAAAAAGAGTGCCTGGAAATCAGGTCTCTCCTGTCATTTTGGGGACAGGGAAACATTCTTCATTCTCCATGAGGATGGGATTCCTTCTAGTAGTCTAGAGGAAGTTATACATGGCAATGACCCAAATATAGATGAATCCCAAGGCTTTCCAAAGAGGCTATCCATGGAAAAGGCAACCTGAGCTGCTTAAATTCTAGGGAAAATGCCAGTATGGTATGGTGGTGTGTTGCATCACTTTTCATTCCTGTGTAGTATTTGCTGAACTTGACTCCAGGCTGCCTGCAGCAGAAGCAGATGTGTAGGGTCAAAGGTTCCTTTGACAGAGCAGAGAGGACCATTTTTGCCTTTGCTCAGTTCATTCACTGATGCTGAGCCAGAAGGAAGCACAAATCGCCTCCTAGACTGTGGAGCTGAAACAGCCCTGGGGATGGGCAGGGCACTTGAGGCAAAAGGAGGACTTTGCTCTTAGAATGTTAGGACAGGGAGCCTTTAGGCTCCAGGACAGTGTCTTCAGGCTACAGGTGGTGGCCCTAGGATTACATGGGTGAGCACAGAGATGCACAGGGGATACAGTGTTTGTTCCAGTCTGCAGAAGTGCCTGGCCCCATTTATCTACCTGCTGATCTCCTCCCTCCTCATCTGCAGACTGCACTCCAGCCACCTTATTTCCTTCCCTGCAGGACAGGGATTTGTTGAGGACTTTTGCCAGAGCTGTTGTCTGTAGCGTGGCTCGCAGTGGTGCTGTTGCTGTGATGGCTGAAAGCCCTGGTGTACATGAGTTGCATTCAGAGTAAGCTTTGAACTGTGCAAAGTGCATGCAAACTAGTGGTGTAATGGCATGCAAACTGGTGCTTTGACCTGGTTACATTTTTTTAAAGCCCCAATTTCTTCACTCCTTCACATTATATGTTGTCACACTGATGGGAGGTGAAATTAGCAATCCCTTTGTGATTTGGTAACATTTTATGGTGGCTTTGCATTGGCACAAAAAGCAAGTACACAATGAAAAGCTGCTGTTTCCCCTGTCTGAAGACAGCTAGATGAATTTCACAGTTAAATCCTGCTTGGAAAAACAAACCTAAAAAGTGCAGTGAGGCCACAGGTTCCTTTACACTGCAGCAAGCGATGAAAAAGAACAAACGTTGCTCCAGAAAAACTGTGGAGAAAGAGTCACTGACCATAACTCCTTTCCAACATCAATTCATTTTCCCCTTAGTTTAATGTTGAAAACAAAGTTGTAACTCAATCATTGACCATGGAATTAATCCCAGAAGAAATGCAAGGACCACCAACAATGTGGTCCAGGTGTGGATTATAAATATCATCAGGAAGAGACATTCTGTGTCCCAGGGGCATTAATCCTGCAGCCAGTGCTCTTCCTTTTATATTCTGATTTTAAGCCTGCCATTTTTAAGGCTTCTTAGCAAGACTTTCTCTTGCAGAGAATTCCTACCACAACAAGCACAGTGATACACCTAAACTGAATGAAGCCCTATAATGGTACTACAGTTGTAACAACATTGGAGTTTATACCTACCAATTCTTGGATAAAAATTACTATCTGGAAGTTTGCAGAGAAATTCTGGACTTGTCCCGTACCATGGGGCAGGATACCATACACTGGAAAAGCACATGTGTGCAGACAGCATCCTTGAGCTTTCCAAAACCAGGAAATAGTTTGACCCAAAAGAAATTGAGAAAGGTAGAGGGCCTTGAACAGAGGCACAAAACAATAATAATTTATACACAGGCATTTCAAGTTACCATTTATTCATCTGTAGTCAGAATTATATAAACAAGGGAGTATAAGCCTACTTTTCTGGCTCTCAGTATTTTTTTCACATAAGAAGCTTTTATTTCCTTTTTCTCATAAAAATGTAAAGGGAGAAAAATATTACATTTACTAATTTATTTATTTACAACTTTTCATTATAATTAAGGCAGAAATAGGAAATAAGCCCTTCTGGAATTAGGTAGTCCTGGCTCAGTGGCTCAAATATTAATACATTGCCCTGTCTCACCTTTGCTACCCCATGTTTTCATCCCAATCAATCATCTTGACTGCACAGTAATGCAAGTACTTCTGAGTAGAATCTCTTGGTCATGAACCAGAATCTGCTTTTCTAAAGCAATAGCACAAAGGAAGGAAAGATCCCTCTGGTGTGGCATCTGCACTGGGTATTGCTGTAAAGTAGGTGGGATTCTGCCAGGGTTCTTTCCTCCCAGCAGAGCTGAGTCAGGGTTTAAGCTAAAGAGATATCCCAACACAATTGAAGCCTGTCTTAAGCTCACTTTTTCCCTAAGAGACCCTGCACCATGACAAGGTACCATTTGCTGTTTTTATTGCCTTCTAGTAGCCCAAAAATTTACCAAGCCAAGGAGGGTATTTATTTTCCTTGAGCGAGCATGCAGCAGAGAGAGGAGACAGGTTGTGTCACTCTGCGTGACTTCGGTGACATCAGTATTTGGTTCACTTGTTTAAAGAAGCAAGGGCAACATAAAACTATGAATGCCCATCTTTCAGTGTGAGTTAAAATACTCTATAAAAAACTGTGATCAAAAGTTTTCCCAGGTCTAGTTCAGTTTGAAAAGATACAGCTTTGTATAAAATGCCAAATGTTTCCTGACGAAGCTTTCCTTTCTGATTGCAGTTTATGAATTCACATAAGCCTGTGAAAAGGAGCAAAAACAAATGCCCAGATTCATTGAATCAGAGAAGATGTTTTATTAACTGGATTCTCTCATTGCCCTTTATTTTCATGCCAGGTGCAGTAACAGAAAAATAAATTCAATTTGCAGACTCCTGTCATCCTCTGGATCTTTGGATCAGTCTCTCAGCCTCATTCATTGCTTCTGAGAATGAACTTCTAAACACCTGCTGTGGTCGAAACTGTTCTTACATCATCTCCTGAACACAGTGACTTCAATCACATGAAATCATGAGGTTAATGCCACAGTCAAGACTTCAAAGCTGTTTCTGCAGACCTGAGCTGTGTTTTTTTTTGAAAATGCTACAGTAGCTGCTAGTTCTTAACCAATAGAAGAATTACCAAAGTCGTCAGTGTTCTGCTTATCATGCAATAGAAGAAGATGGGAAAATTTTCTAGAAGAATTACAGTCTGAGTGGGGGTGACAGTACCATAGGATGAGTTCTCCACTTAATCTCAGATTAGTTTTGTTTTTTGTCTTTTTGTATAAAATGGAGATGAATATCCTTGTTCTGTATAACCTACTTGAACCAGATGACCTTTAAAAGGTCCCTTCCAACTCAAACTATTCTATGATTCTATGAAATTGTTAGCTGTGCTAAAAAGGGGATTCTCACAAGAAAAAAAGGTGATTACAGGGCTTACTAATGAGGGTAAGAGATCAGGCTGCAAGGGGAACTATCTTCAGAGAGACACTTTGAACAATCTTTCAGAAAGGGGGAGATACTGATACATATCTAAATGAGTCTGATGAGTTATGTGCACTAGCAGAAAACTTTCCTCTGACTAGAAAGTCCCCTCTGGTTCTGTGTTTCTGAGTTGTAGGACAATGAAATTCTTAAATGTTAATTATGCAAGTAGCAACAGCAACTATCTATTGATCAATAATATTAATTATAGACTGGATTGATTGGATGTTGCTTGTGACTGAATAAAACCAGAAGAACAGACAAATCTCTTCTTGTAAAATAAGACTCCAAAGGAAAAGCATGCTTATCTAGGCTTGGCTTTCAGAGAGACTTCACCCAATTCCTGTTCATTTGGGTAGCACCAATGGAATTAATCCAGAGTAACACATTTTTTGGGCTTCCTGTGAAGGTGAGATCAGAATCAGGTCCACTGTCTCCAGGTAGGTCCAAGGTGTGCTAATTGTCAATACTAGGATTCTAAAACTTTCTTGGATAAACTGAAATATTACTTTTATTTCCTATAAAGCTTTATGAATGTACAACACGATTCCTGGATATACATCACATCAGCTCCACAGTTATTAATTTACGGATTTCTCACTGACCTTAGCTCAGCTCTGGGAATGGTGCCAGCACAATTACAGTAACTCTGAATAAAGAGACATAAAGCTTCTGTATCTACCCTGAAGCTGTGCCAGGATTTTCTCTTCCACAGTGGTGGAAAGATGCATTTCTTCGATTGGTTTCACACAGTTCAGACTGCATTGGCCATAAGTAGATTATTTCCAGCAAAATAAGGAAAAGAAGAAAATTGCCATGCAGATGCGTGCATACACAATACATGTGCTCCACCAATAACTTTTGGGAAGTGTGTCCCAAGAAGGTGCATGTTGGAAAACTGAGTCAAGGTGATTTGAGCTAGTTACCTGGGGGAAAAAAAAACGGCAGAACTGGGAATAAAATTCCAGGGGCAGATGCTTGATTCAGTATTGTTTTCACTGAATCACACTACCTTCCTGGAGCACGTCAAGGCCCATTGCCTTCCTTCCTGTGAAGATGGGCAGCTGGATTGCAATGACAGCAGGTGGAGCTGAGTGTGCTCATCACCTTGGAAAATCAGGCCCCTGGTGATTCTCCCTGATGTTAATTGACCGTCAGACCCTGCAAGAGGGGAGTCAACACATTTCCTGATCTATGGTCTAAGTGTTTTCCAAACCCTAGAGTAAATTGAATGTAGTTACAGAGGAAACGCTGATGCAATCCACCAGCAGCTGCTGCTCTCCCACATCCTCACAAAGGTGTGAGGGGGTGAGGTGCAGCAAGCAGTGCAGCCAAAACCCCAGCCGCTTCTACATGGCTGGCAGGGCTCTGCCTTCCTGCCTCGGAGAGAAACACTGCTAAGGGCTGCTCCCCAGAAAACGCTGGGGCCATCCTGAAGGTAAACCCCTGAAACAGCAGCTTTTCCTGTGGGAACACTGAGCACCTAGGAGGATGTGACAGGAATCACATCTTACTAGGTGCCTGATTTACGAATCCTGTCTTGAAATGTGGAAATGTAGACATCTTCTGTGAGTGAAAATGGTAAGAGCTGCCCTCTTGCACTGAGGTGTTTAATGATGTCACCAACAAAAGTTGAACCACGTCTGTTGGATCCAGATTATTACAAACTTCATTCTTACAAGTCTGATCTTTTGACAGTTCTGGTCTGGAAATTTATTCTTTGAATCTGTTTGGGTTTTAGTTGTTTGTTTTAGGGCTTTTCTTTGTTGTTTTTTTTTGGGGGTTTTTTTTGTTTGTTTGTTTGTTTTTTTAACGTAAGATCATTTGGTGAAACGAGCCTTGTTATCTGCCACAAGCTGCATTTTTTGTACGCACTGCAGGCGTGTGTGATCACCTTTGTGAATGATGATGTCCTTAGTTTTTCATCGGCCGGCAAAGGTTTAGGATGCCGTGTGGAGCAGAGATGTCCCCAACCCCTCCTTCAGCCGCGCGATCACCTGTCACCCAAATCCCACACAGGTCCTGCTGCCTTTCTCGTCCCGTTCCTGTCCTCAGTTCCGTGCCCACCCCTGCTCCCCCCATTTGCCTTGCCGCCTTTCCCACTGCAAGCTCTGCTACTCCCAGCCGCGAGCCTTCCTGCCTCGGGAGGCTCTCCAGACTCTCCCAGGGCAGCGGGCGGGGCCGCTGCCATGGGAGGATGGCTGGCTGGAGGGCTGGATGCCCGGCTGGATGGCTGGGCGGGCGGCTGGGCGGGCCCGGGGGCCGCTCCAGGTGCCGGGGCCGCGGCGTTGCCGGGCGACGGGCGGCCGCTGTCGCTCCCTCCCCGCTGCTCTCCCGTTCTCCCCGCGGCCCCGGCACGGCCGGCAGGTAGGAACCGGCCCGTGGGGGGAGAGGAGGGAGCCCGGAGGTGTCTGTGTGGGGTGGGCGTGGGGCTGGGCTCCTCTCCTCTCCCAGGGCTTGTGCACCGCGGTTAAGCGGCGTTGGGAAAAGGCCGTTGTGGGGGCCGCGGTGTCGGGCTGGGACACGCAGGCTGGAGTGGGACACACTGCCCGGGCTGGGACACGCAGGCTGCAGTGGGACACGCAGGCAGGAGTGGGACACACTGCCCAGGCTGGGACACGCAGGCTGGAGTGGGACACACTGCCTGGCGTGGGACACCTCCAATGCTTCCCAGAGTTTGAAAACCCCACCAAAGCATGTGAGTGACTGTAGCAATCCAGCCGATGTACGTGTGGAAAGCACCTGAGGTCTGAGGCTGAAAGTCTCTGTTTATGTTCTGGTAGATGTAACAGCGTGTTTAAGTTGCATGTTCTGGTGGAGCCCTGAGGAGAGTGAAGTCAATGGATAAACAATCCCGGGCAGGTGTAAGTTGTAGAGGTATCCCCAGGTGTTTCACACTGAGAGAACCTGCTCCTCCATGGTGCCTCCTCAGCTTCTCTTGAAGGGCTGAAGGGACTTGCTGGTGCCAAACATAAAGGTTTAAGGTTCCTTCAGCTTCTTGCAGAAAGGGCTCAGGTGTGGTCCCTGCCCTGCTCATGGCCCCTCTGTGTCATGGAAAATGGTTTCTGTCAGCAAGAAACTCTTTACCCCCTCACAGTTTTTAGCAGTCAGTAATTAGTTAATTAGACACCTTCAGCTCTGCCTTTGTCTTGTCTGTGAGGCCTGTGCTCTCTGGCTCTGCCCTGTCTTCTATAGCTATTGATTCCTGATAGAAATATTCCTTCTCACCTATTATTTTCCATTTTGACTGCTTTTACATGGCAGTGTTTTCTGACAACTGATACAGTGAAAGTATGCTAAATATTGACATTAACCTTTTATCCCATGCTACCCCAATGGCGATGTTTTCTCTAACACAGAGTCAACTTACTCCTACCAGAAAATCAGTGTTCCTTTTGTTCAGTAAAAAACTTCTTTTTCCCCAACTATGTAGATCCTTCTCTATCAAGTCCTTCACCTTCTCATGGTCTCTTTGGGAGCTCTAATGAGTTACACTTTCATTAAGCTCTTCTAGGCTCTACTGCTTCTTGTCCTGTTCCACTTTTAAGCTCTATTAGCATGGACTTCTGCTGCTACAGTGAATAAAGTACTTCTCTTTATTAATTGCTAAGTACTCAGAATCTCTTGGGTTTGTTTTGTTGTTTTGTTTTTTGTTCTCTTGAAGATTGTGTTCTTACTGTTGTTTTAGCAGGACATGGTACAATTAAATAACACTATGAGCACCTGTCAGTCAAGATAAATGAAGATAAACAGCTGTGACTACTGAATTAAAATCTCTGTAGGAGAGGAATGGGAAATGATGCAGAACAGCAGTGGCATTGGAAGAAAAGGTAAAGTAATTTAAAATGTACAAATTACTGAAAATGTTTCAGAACCTTTTGAAATTACTCTCCCATTTAATGGTATTACCTTTCTTCATGCTATTTTGTCTGGTTTCAACTTGCCTAAAATAATGGATTAAATGTACAGTGTTCAGGCATGTCAGATCTCAGAGCTGCTGGCATTAACAGGTTTTGTTGTGGAGGTTGTGGTGATTTTTTTTTCTGGACTTTGTGCTCTCTCTCTTGGCTTTAACACTGAGAATGACTATGCTCCTGTAGGTCTGACCTCTCCAGGGATTGATAGATGGGTACATCTACCTGTGGGCAGCTCATTTTGTTAGTTGTACACTGCTGCCAGTAAAAGAACAGGCTCTGCCCACGGCCTGGGATGCCATCAGCCTGTTCTTCCACAATGCAAGGGACATGATCCCATATAAAGCAGGATGCAGATTCTGTGTGAAACCAGATGTGAGTTTAGCATTGGACTGGAATTATATTGTTGGTGATGCAGGTGCTTTTCTGACTGAAGTTCTTTAGGGGACACCATTAAAGAAATAATTTATCCACAATGTTTGAAGTAGTATAAAAGTGCTGCAAAATAGTAACATTATGTAACATATAATAAACTTGGGATTGCTACATTTGTCTCTAATGGGAATGGATTAATATTTATTTGTGAGGAACTATGAAGAGGTTATTTTTTAAAATAGGAAAATTAATGACCTTTTCACAGAAATTAGAGATATCTGCATAATTTTAGTTTGCTATTCTAGTGGTTAGTGTTTTTATACTTTCTATGGAGTCACATGGGGGCTTGAAAAAAAATTGGAAGCAAAACCTATTTTATATCAGTAGGGCCACAAGTACTTGTTATAATAAAAATCAGAAGACCAGATTTGCCATGGCAGATGCAATAAATACTAACATGTCTGTATTAAAGGGAAAAGATTTTGAACTCTGGCTAGTTCACAGAAACATTATCTCATATTTAAAAAAATAAACATTAGAGAGCACACCTTTCTTTGATGACAGCTTCTCACATCTGGAAGCAATATTCAAAGTATAGCAAGCTGGCTGTTTATCTTGCATATTTTACGTCTTTAGTTTTAAACTTTTTTTGGAATGGAGCTCTAAAACTACCTCGGTTTTCTTTTTAAAATTTTTTTTTAATGTTCCTATGTGATAATTTGGCATGTTTTTGCTTTTTTTTAATGGAGTACCCACCCAAGTTTGAAGTGGGGGAAAGAAACATATTTAGAATGAAGGGGCTTAAATAAACTATTGATACTTGGGAAAGAGCATTGTGTTTGTTATATGAAAATATAATCTTGCAGCTGGTCAAACAGACAAACAGTGTTAAAACTTCTGAGAATGAGGGTTGAAAACAGTGGAGGTTCATGTACTGTCTCTACGGCCATATCTTGAATTTGATGTGCAAAGCTGATCATCCTGGAGGGTAAATGGCAGGACTGTAACTCCTTCCATGAAGTGCTTTGGAGAGAAGGGGAAATGAAATGAGGTGATGCAAAAGAAAGCTATCATTTAATGAATGGCATGGACAGTTGGATGCATCCTCCGTAGTTCTAACTGCTGTTGACCTAATTTCTAATTTTGCCTCCAAGCAACCTATGCCTGTCTTCCACAATTTAAATAAATACAATGCAAAAATACACTTTCTCAGTTTTTAAAACTGCTTCCTGATGAAATTTCTGTGTCTTTAGTCATTGGATGGCTATTTGTCATGTTCTGAGACATGACACACAATTGTTTCCCTGTACACCTCCCCAGCTGTTAAACACTACTCACTTTTTGGACTGGGAAGATACTGATTGCCAGAAATTACAGCAGTATGCAGGGGAAAGGACCACTTTGGATTGTCTCTGCTTCTGATAGTGGTTTTAAAGGATCTGTTTCTGACTACAGTAGTTGCCTTGGCCCAGCAGGACAGTTATAATGCCACTTCGTCAGTAGCCCAAACTGATTTCTCAAGGTTCCTTTTCTCTGTGAGTCTTCTGCCCTTGCTAAAATTTTGGCAATGTCTGTTACTAAATAAGCTCCTGTGGCACCTCCCACTGTTCAGTGTTTTTCTACAAGTTAATCTAGAATCTATCTCTTTTTATACAATCTGTCCCATGTGAGCAACATATTGGAAATCAGAAACTTCCCAGCCACTCCTCAATCAGCTTTGCAGGCCAGGAAGGAATGTCTTGCTTTAAATAGCTTAATTACCAAACAAAATGGACTGAAAATTGTTTGAGGACAACCAGAGTATGTTGAAACTCAGAAATGCCATACATGATGCATTTTCATCCTGCACATAAGTTTGTGTTTCAAAAGGCTCATGAAAGCAATGCAATAGTAGCTGGGGGGGGGGGGGGGGAGAACGGGAAAGGTCTGTTTTCTCAGCTGGAATCTGGAAATTCTTATAAATGGTGGATACTTAAAGCTGCCATGAAGACCAAAACCATAGAGTTTTTCTTCCAAGCTGCAGCTTTGGACTGTCACTCCGTTCTGAGTCCATGGGTTAGAATATATTTGTTAATCTTGAACAGGTACTGATTCTGCAAAACCTTGCTTTGCTTATGTCCTTTCTTAGTACATCTAACAGCATGCCTAGCATCTGAACTTTTAAGTAATTGCTGAATTATGCCTTTTAAATGCAAGGAAGGTAAGTACATCTTCCAGTGACATGTACATTTAAGGCAGGATCTGTGTGTGTGACAAGCACAGATATGTTGATTTCTGTGTACCTTGTCATTAGCTATCCATAACAGGACCTCCTCATAAGGACAAGAGGGTTTTACCTAGACCAGCCTCATTTCTCCCTTATTTAACATCTGGACACTGTTGGATAAAAGCTTGTGGCCATGAAGGGTCAAATTTGTTTTCCTGATCCCTGGCTACCTTGATAAAATGGTGAGGGACTTATTGTTATCTAGTCCACTGAAACAATTTAAGTGCATTTGGAAACCTTCTGAGTGAAGGTGTTGGTACCTTGGAGCTTCGGTTCACCAGCTATCCCCACATCCTGCTCTCTGCTTTGCTTTTCTAGGGCTCATTGTGGGGACAGATAGCAGAAGAGAGTCTAGAGACATTTTCTTACATCAGGAAGTTCACCTGTATATGAAGAAAACCCTCAATCTGTAGCATCTTGCAGTATCTAAGGGTTTAGATAATCCATATTATCCACTGTCTGGAGACTGGATGTACAGAGAGGATCAATGAACATTTGTAGCCAGCCAGAGTTACCACTGATCACCTTCCACCACAGGACTCTAAAAACTAAAACCAATTGATTGGACTTCAGTTTATATTTTTTTTTTAATGTAATAGAACGTATAATAGAGAGTGATCTGCTTTTATATCCTGCTATGAGGACATTTTGTTGAGGAATACACTTAGAGCAGGTACTGGGTGTGCAGCTGCAGTGGGGGCTGAAGGTTTGTGCCCTGGGTGGGGGACACAGTGCTTTGCACAGCAGAGGGCACAGGGACCTGTGGCAGGGGCCAGGTGACCGGACACTGGGACACAGCAGGAGCCGAGGGCTCAGCAGGTAGACCCCAGACTATCACAGGCTTGGGGGGGACAAACCCTGGGGGTTCCTTTGTTGGGGGTCCCTCCCCAGATGCAGCAGCTCGAGCTGTTTCTGTGAAATTGCTTTAGGGTTCCAGACATCTGGGACTCTGCCATGGGAAACCCTGGGCTGAGCCAAACCTTGTCTGACTGTGTGAGTGTGCGGTGTGCAGGGACCAAGAGGGGCACCCCTGGGGTCACTGGAGACACCCACTGTGAAGGGACTTTGGTCCCAGTAGTGAAAGTGTGGGGTAGTGGGAATGTGAATGCCAGAGTGGCTCCTGGATGGTCATACCGGGAAGTTTCCTTAAAAATTTGGCAAGCTAGCTCCAGAATTGTGTAATACGGGGGCACTGCCAGCTCATATGATAAAACATTTCTCATCACTCTGCTCAGCAGGATCTCAGGGGAAAAGTATTATATATGCAATTGTAATGATGAAATTATTTTTTTTAATATACCTACATGGAATCTGTAGATATATAAAGGAGAAATTGGTGACATTTAAGGGCATTGCCTTTTTCTTATTACTTACTTTTTGAAGAATATTAGGCATCTTTTATCTCAACTGTGTCTGGGTTGTAGCGTGCATTTTCTTCTCTGGGATCACTGCTGCTTTGAGTGACAGCAGAGTATGATCTCAGCTCCATGCATGGGAGTGTTACAATGTCCACAAAGCTCCCAAGAGCCTTCCCTGAGGAGTCTGTGGGACATAAATCCCAAGGCTTACCTGCCATGGTTGTGGTAATTGTAGAGCAGGATTTTTTATTTAATAGCAAAGAACTGTCAGAACACTCTTATAGCTTTTAAAACCATAAATAAGGAAGGTAAACAAATGAGATAAATCAGTACACTTGCTTTATATGCACATTTGGATGCTTGAACCAAGGCCTCAAATTGACTGAACAGTTACACAAAAATATCACTGTAAGCATTTGAGTCATTCAGTGTCATTAAAGTCAGTGGATTTTTAATTATATTAAATGGGATATTGTTATCTTAATATTTCAGCTTTCCCTTAAAAGCTTTTTTTCTTTAGTGGAGCACAGAAGGGGAATATTTATGAATGCTCTTTATAGTGTTTGCATGATCCCTTAATATTAAAGTAGCATTACTGTTACCTTGTTCTCCTTAAAAAACCAGAAGATTGAAATCAGATTGTTTAGTCATTCACAAAGGAAAAAAAAAAGTCATATTAATAACAGGACAGATGTCTTATTTTTCACTTTTTTAGAAGCTGCACCTGCTAAAATAGACTGATGTGTTGCAGGATGCTTTATATTTCATGAATGTTGCAGGAACTGTTTTTGCCATTATGGGTGGATTATTGTAACAGTAGTTTCCTGATGACATCATAGTAAATTCCAGCTGCCTAAACAGTTATTTTCCAGAAGAGGTTATCTGCAGTGCACTTGTGCAAAATTACACTTAGAAAGGGAACTCATCATTCTCTTGGGACTTGTAAACCAAACCTTTTGTCAAATCCATAGTAAATACAGAATTCTTTGTTTTAATTCTGTGTCAATGGTAACAGTATGGGCACTACTGTAATTTGTGGTTCTGAATTAAACAGACAAAAATTATATTATGCAAGTCAAGAGAAATGGAAGTCTGCAGTGCAAGCTTCCTGTCATGAAGGGATAGATAGCACAATGGTTCTCAAATGACTTTTTTTCCTAGAGAATGTTTTGGCTGGTGACCAAAAATATAGATAAGGGCCCAGAGACAGCAGTGCCCCCACTGAAATGGCACACTTTGTGTCCAGTGAAGGCATGGGTAGCCACAGAGCAGGAGAGAATGCTGGCCTGAGGCAGAAGAGATTCCTTTTTGTATGGGTTGTTAATGTATAGAGGTATATGCCTTTCCTAGAGTGATTTTTTGATTAATTACTGCTGTTTGTGGGGGGTTGTTTTGTTTTTAAATGGTAACATAATTGCTTGGACAAGCTGTTTAGGTAATGTCATGAAGGCTGCATTAGAAATTATCATGCCTAGTCACACAGTTCAGAGGTTCTTTCCCAGTCTTAAGAAGCTGTAATTAATATTGAGTCAAACATTTCTGGCAATTGCTGAATTTGAAATGTGTATTAATATATATTTAATGAAGAATATGCCATCCTATCGCTGACTCTTCGATATATCTTGTAGCAGGAAAATAAAATCTTGGAGTCTTACCAGACTGTCAGACCCTAAGAACATCAAATAACTATTCTCTGCCAATTTCTTCCTAGCAAATTACAGTATTCTGAGGGGATTTTAAATAACATGTTGTTCCAAGGATCATTTAATTTTAATAATGGTTTTTATTACTGGTGTTTATATATGTTGAAAGTGTCCTGCAGTTTTTAATGAACTGTCACAACATGTCTGTGAATTGAATAACTTACCATGATTGCACACACTCACTTGGGTAAGGAGAGTGGCAGCATTGAGGAGGTTAGCAGATTAACTCTTTGTAGAATTCAAAATCTTCCATCTCACTGCTCTGGTCATTGCTTTCTCCTGCACTCAATGACTGTTTGCTTCTAGTTATCCACACAAGTAAGAGCCTGCCAAGTTAAGACTTTTGATGCAAATCCTGTAAAAACTAATTTTTTTGGTTTCTTTCCATCTTTTATTCTTCTCAGTGTTCACGTGCAGTACAAAATCCCATTATTTTCCAGCCATTTTCTCTTCCCCTGACACATTCATATGCTTATCAATACTGCTGTGCTGTCCCACTGGATTCACTGCAGGTTTGTGCTAGGTGCAGTTAGCTTCCGTCCTCGTGTGTCCCAGGAAGCACTGTGGGAATGGTTCTGTTCAGCACATGGATCCAATGTGCACCCACTGCAACCACCTTGTTCGTGAAGGAAATCTTCAGGTTCGGCTTTTCAGACCTCTTTAGTGACACACAAGTCTTTGCAGTCCCTTCAACTGTCCCACTGAGGCTAACACTAGTTTGGGTCAGTGTTGGCTCGTCCTGTGCATTTGGCAGAGCTGTGGGTTCATCAGATGGACCTGATAAAAATGAGCAATGTGACTCCTGTGTCTCTGGGAGGACAAAGGTTGTGCCAGGCCCCCTTCTTGCTCCTACACTGTGCTGGAGATTTCAGAGGTTCGTGGATTTTATTAAATATTGGTGCCTCACCACTAGGATTTCTGCACTCTTAATTTTTATACAATCTCATTTTGGACATGTTAACCTCACCACTAGGATTTCTGCACTTTTAATTTTTCTACAATCTCATTTTGAACATGTTCTTTTGATCCATGTTCAGAAGGAGATTCTTTAGTCTCTGGAGAAAGCTTTGAAGTGATAGAAACATGTAAAAAAATAGTTTTGCTTGCTGATGATAATTCAACTTGATCCCAAACAATTTGTAATGAAAATGCTTTTCTCCTCACTAATCCAATGTTACAATAATTACAAGAGCAGATCAATAGCAGGAAATATAAAACAAAGTATTACTTCAGATATTAAGCCACAAATTGATCTCCTTCTTGTCAAGCCTAAAGTAAATGCTGTATCAACATGTTTCAAAGATTTGAGGATGTTCTGAAATGTGATGGTGATGGCCCAACAGAGTGAGAACAGTAATTTGTTTTACGTGAATGTGTTAACTCTTTGCAGCCTGCATCTACAAAATCCTGCTGTGTCTCATTTTGCACTCACACATTACATCAGTGTTCTCTGACTACTGCTCCACTTGGCTCTGATAATGTGCAAGATTATCTCTGGATTATAACAATCCTCATTTGAATTAGAAAGAACCACCAGTACTTGCACACAATCCAACACAAGTCTTGTGCAATTGGCAAAGGATTTCAGAATTTATGTGACAAGAATATTGTACTCCAAATCAGTTATTGACCAAAATAATTCCTTCTTAGGAAAATAATGACAACATCAGAAGGTCTTCATATCACAGAAGATTCTTTCATTTTCTTGGACAACTAATGACTCTTGCAAATCTATACTGACTAAATCATACTGACCTGTTCTAAAGAAAGTAGAGGGGAAAAGTCTGAGAAATTCTAGAATTCTTTAGAAAAAGAAACAGTAATAGAAATTTATGTATTGTAACTTCTCTTCTAAAATGCATGACACAGTGTTTTTGAGGTCTCTTTTCCCTCCTAATCAGCTGAAGTATGAAAGTTGTTCTTACACTACTATAGGCATACTGAGGTTTTACAGAGCTACAAATATCAGCTGCAAATATCACTACCCAATTCACTTTATGGTAGTTATTTTATACGCCAGTAAGAAAGATTGAAAGGAGTTCTGTGACTCTGAAGAATTTGTTCCTGAGCATGTTTTTTAGGCATTGAATGTTGCTGTGGCTTAGGTGTAGCACATTTGAGCAGTCAGCTTCTCCTGTAGGAGTGCTTGCCAGGCAGGTGCAGTGACCTGGAAAAAGTAGGGTTTGCTTTCTCTGGGCTTCTTCTGCCATGATGAGTGCACAGAGGGAGCACTTAGGAATCTGAGGGTTTGGTTCCTCCCTTCAGAGTGTGATAGATTCTGCAGGGCGACGTTTGGTGTATCATCAGTTTTTTGTTGGTGTTTTTGTTTGGACAAGGGCTGCTGTGTTTTTCTGACAGTACAGAGTCCTCTGAATTTCTTGTGCAAGTGAAGAATTTTGACTGGACTTGAGCAGTCAAAAGAAGAAGTCTTTTTGATCCAAAACTTTTTCACCTTGTACCCACTCAGTCCTCTCAAGCAGAGATGACCAGCTGAGCAGACAGAGCTCCTATTTGTCCTAACAGAAGTTACTCCTCTGTGTAACTGTTTATTAGTATGAGGAGGAAGGAAAGTGGTAATTCTCAGGTCTTGGCCACCACTGATGCTTTATCAGCCAGTTATGATTAGCTTGATCATTTAATTACTTTTCCAGCACTAAGAATAAATATTGCTTCGCAGTGGAGAACAGAACAAAACTGCAGGTGTCCCTTCAGTAGAGCAAGACAGCTTTTCTCTAGTCTAGTCTTTTGTTGTTACAGCAGCATTTCCAGCTGTGATACTTCCTTGTTGCCAAGTAGTAGTAAATAGCTGTATAAATCACAGTAATGCTTGTACCATTTGGGTACGGCTGATTGCTTTTTACTCTAACGGGTGTACATATGCTTACTCTCATATTTCAAAGTTAGTTGTTAATATTTCTGTGAAAGTGATATCTTTGGGAATTGAAGAATGACCACATTTGAAGTGTTTCATCTTCAAACTTTGTATTTAATTCTTCACTTGAAGCAAACACAATTTTATTTAAATTGTATTTTTAATTTATTTTCTCCAAGACTGTCTTTAGAACTAGAAGTCAGTAGCCATTGCCTGCCTAACCTAGAGTCAGTAACAGTGCTGGGATATTTTATTTAGGGCAGCAAACACAGACAAGTTTTGTCCATGCTACCGGCAGGCAGAGCTCAAAATGCTTGAGGTGGTGTTGTGCCTTGGTACTGACACTTGCAGTCTGGAGCCCAGCAGAGTTTTGCTGGATGTTGTTCATGTTTCTCAAGAGGAAATGGGTAGGCAGGGAACCTGTGTGGATGGGAAGCTCACTAACACTGGAGAAGGATGAGTGGAGTAGTGAGAAACCTGGAAAGGTGTCCAGAGTTGTCTGTTCTTAGCTCTCTACAGAGCTGTAGGCATGCCCAGCTTCTTGTGTACCTGCAAGCAATAGTTTGCTATGAAAGCTTACACTCAAAGCTGAATGAGGTGTGGGGACTCTTCACTCTTGAGGGTGGAGAAAAGGAAAAACAATGTTATATAAGGCATAGCTTTGGGATCATGCTGATTAAAGAAACCTGTATCTCCATAGGCATTTTCTGTCTTGCAATAAGGAGTTAAAATAGGTTTTGCTGACAGGAAAATAATAAATACAGGTAGAAAAATCCAACTGCTTGTTATCCTTTTGTTCAAAGCATGTTGAGATGGACCTGAAGTGGAATCCTGACAGAGTGTCTCATCCAGGCTCATCTGAAGACCAGAAAACTGATGTGAATTGGCAAGGCAACCCAAATCCCAGTCTGCTGATTAAAGATGATGGAGAGCTGCTTATGGATGAACATCTTTCCCCCAGGAAACTGGTGAGTAGACATCCAACTTTTTAATGAAGTGGAAGAGGCAAACTGGCATATACAGAGCTATATTAACCTTCCAACTGCTATTGTACTGATTGTGGATTGTTGCCTCTGACATTTAGATTTCTGTGTAAAGTAGGTTCTGTCTTATGAAAGTATATCAGATGTTTGTCCTCCTTTCACCTTGTTTCCTATGAAAAGTATTCCCAGCATGATTGTGGCTGTGTTTATTGCCAGGGTTCTTGAAGCAGCGTGAAGAAAAGTACAGGTAGCATAATTATAGTCTATCCAAATCTCATTAATGCCATCTGGAGTACGTTGAATCGTAGCATTAGAAAAGGAATTTTCATTAATCTGTTCTAGAGATTAGAAATGTAACTTTAAAAGCACAAGATTTTTTTCCTATGAGTTAGTGAAATCCTCTGTCCTGCTAAGAAGCCAATTAAAATATTCTGCAAATGACAGAAGTACTTTCTGTACATGTTGAAGTGGGAGGAATTTCAAAGCATATTTGAAAGTCATGTTCCTTTTAGACTGGGGGAAGTCATTTTGCTATGCAGCCTGTTGAAAGAGAGTCACATGCTGAAATCTTCATGAAGGAATTCACTTTGTGAAATATTTGTGAAAGAATACTTGGTTGCACACTATATTGTACTTGCTCAGGACTAATTAAGGGTGAAATCCTGTGGGATGTGTACGAGCTGACCAAACAACATCACTTTTCCACACTAAAGGAAGGGAGAATTGAGAGCAGAACTTGAGGAGAGAGTCTTTCTGTGTTGCAGACCTAACAGAAGAACCTCTCTTCTGCTGGGGAGCCTTTGTGAAAGACAGATGGGGCTGCCAAGGCCGTGGTTCAGGTGCTCCCAGCAGCCAGGGTGGTGACTGCAAGCATCTGTAATCCCCTGTGTATGCACTGCACCACTGAGAGACACGAGCTTCCACAGGAGCATTTCCAGCTGTGGGTTTGCACCACTCCCTAGCCACTCCCCAGCCACATTCCAGACACCATTTTGACCATGTGCTGTAGATTAGACAGAACTATTGTTCACTAATTAAACAAGTCTTTTAGTGTTTATAAAATGGCTGAAGGTGCAAAAACCCTTTCTGCAGAGTGGATATTTTAAGCATTCTGGAGAAAAATTACTGCATGGTTGTATGGTCTGTGCCATTCACTTTCCTTGGGCTTGTGAGACCCTCCGACCACTTCTTGGTCTTTTTTTAAAACCTGGCATAGAATTGGCCCAGTCTAATGTGTTTGTGGCCTACAACAACCTGTATAAATCTGATGGGAGCCTCTCAGATTAGCCTGTATCGTTAGGGCATGAACCAAAGCACACTAGAGTAACCAAAAGAGCTGCACTCTTATTCAATCAACTCTGAATGAAACCCTTAGGAAGTTCTTTCATTGGCATCAAGTTCTCTTTCTGAACCTCTGCTGCTTTTAGTTCACAGCAAACTATAAGCAGAAAAGTGTATGTAAGGCAGTGCTGCCTACATCCCATGAAGTTGCTGTTTATTACTCTGAAACTTTTTTTAAGAATGCAGATAAGAGGTTAAATAATGGAGTTTTGCCTTTTTTTGTGATTGTGGGTTTTAACATTTGTAGGGAATCTCATTTCAAAGATTCTTTTAAATGAAGTACACTGTCCTGCTAATTTTTCTGGACAGTCATTTCCTGTTCTGGAACCCAGCATTTGTGTTGGCATAGCTGGGATACTTCCTGCTCAGAGGAAAAACTACATGACATTGTCAAGGAAATATTTACAGTGTTTATAGCTTGTTTTAATAACATACCCCATCTATCTATTCTCTGACCTTTGTGTTGATCAAATGGAAACCACTGATGCCATAAATTTACTTCCCCTGGATTTTTAAATGTTCAGAATGTTCAAACATTTAATACAAAACAAGTTTTCACATGCATAATTCTTTAAGGACCCACATGCCATTGACAGTCAAATGGTTTGAAAGGTTGTCTTGCTTCAATCAATAAAATTGCTTGAAATTTTGATTATTATGATTTTGTATCTTTTTGATTGTTTTATTGATGTGTATATTTTAGGAGTTTTTGATTGTATCTGTTGAAGTGCTCTGAGGAAGAAACTAATAGACTTTTAAAATACAGGCTCATTAGAGTAAAATTGTTTTGGATTCAAATAAGGGCATGGGCCACACTTCTGAAGTGTTGTGTAGGCAAATATTTGGACACCTTATGGATGTTCCTGAGGAAGGTTTTTTCCCTGAGGCACATACTCAGCTTTACTCCTTGTCCTCACAATGGTCTGTCTTGCACCAGTTTGGTTTGAGTTTGGGGAAGCTGCAAAGTCTAATTGTGCAGACTCTGTGTAGATTTGGCACCTTGAACTGCAGCCTGATTTCTGCCTGCACATTTGAGTCATTTTGCCCTTTTTCCAGAGGTATGGCTGTCTATTTTGTAGTGGAACCATTAGCAGTCTGAATTAAGAACTCTCTAAAACTTGTGACGCTTGTGTTCCTTCACTTTTTATCCACTTGCTGCATTGTTTTCCTCCAAAGAGAGGAAAGTTTGGCTTAGACTGATTTTTTTTTTCCCATTCTTTTTTTGCCTTCTTGGACCATGTAGAACAAAACACAACTTCTACAAAACCATTGGACCATTACACATTTTCTTCCTCTCCATTGTGCATCCCCTCATTTAGACTTTATGCTCATTCACCACAGAGTTTGTAGTCTTATGTAGTCTTGTTTCAGCATAATGTTCACTTCAAATCCTCTATGATTCCATATGTCTATTATCTTAACCACATCTTCTAATTTCTTCTTGCTGCCAGCTCTCTTGCTGCACTGTTGTGTAACATCTTTTTATATTTGAATGTCCTTCATCCAAGATACAGGACAAAAGCTTTTGATGCAAGGCTTGGTATCATTAGATGTCATTTTTATTCTTTCTGCTAGTATCAATATCAATTTTCTGGTGAACTCTTTAATCTTCCATGATATGAATAGGCATTCTTGCTTTTGCATTTGTACCTGTCCTATTAATATTTTCAGCTCTATATTTTCCTAGTTATTTTCCTTTTATTTCCTGCTCTGCCCATCCTTATGCATGGTTGTCAGATATTGTAGAATACCAGGGTGAGCAAATTCTCACTTTGTTCTGAAAACTGGCTAACAATGGGCAATTAATTTTTAACGCTGTTAGGGCTGTGACACTGATTTTTCATTAAATGTGGAGAAACTGAAATTAAGGGCGCCACCTGTCTTTAATCACATCTTTATTTTGTTCTATCAACCCCCATCCTCTCCCTGCTGTTTGCAAAGGGTCTTTTCCTGACTTCCACTAAAAGCATTCCACTTCTCAGAAGAAACTCATTTTACAAGGTCAAATGATCTTCCAGACATTGTCACATTATAAAACCCAATCACGTTTGTGTGTGATCTTTAGAGAAGAAAGGAAGTATTCTCTAATTTTGCTTTTTATTGATCCTGCTCCAACTAATCATGTTTTCCAAACTTAGGAACACGTGTTCGGATGTGGTGTTTAGTTTTGTTGCTCAGGACATTAGGGTGTATTTCATGTGGTATGCACTCATCCTCAAGGGAAAAAGAAAATGCTGGAGGGTCCTGGAACAACAGATTGGATTCTTGCTGAAGTGGCTCAATTGTTTCCTTTTTTCTTTTGCAGAAAGTTTTCCTCACAGCTGTAAGTTAAATTGATTTGAGGAAAATAACTGGACATCAAGAATGTGCAGAATCTTGATAAATTAGGTAGAGTAAGGGAATGGAGGGGACTGAAAGGGACTGAATTTGGATCTGTTGAATCCTTCATTATGGATGAATCTCTTCATCTGAGCTGAGAGAAGAATGTATTTATATGTATATGCTGAAAGTAGTGAAATACAGCTGAATATTTTAGTTATGGGCATCTGCAGCATTTATCCCTTTTGAAAGGAAGTTTGCATGTGGGGCCACAGAGAAGTTCTGTTCCCTTTTATTGCATCACTTAAGGCCTATTAATTTGTCAAGACTTTTCTTCTTAGAAGAAATATTTTGCTATACTTTTAGCAATTTTTTTTTCTGTGAAGGAAGGATTATACTTTGACCAAAAAAAAAGCAATAAACACATGAATGGACATGAATTTAGAATTTGCATACAGGTGTAGTATTCAAAGAGAACAAGCTCACCACTCTGGAATTCCTGTCTTAGCCAAATTAACCAGGATCAGCAAAATAAATGCACAGCTGAAAATATTTCTCTGACAGCTGCATGCAACTCATTCTTCAGCAACATGCCTACTTTTCTTAGAGTATGTGAAAAATCTAGAGAAGAAAGAAGACATCAGTTGTGTGTGCCAGTTTTGACTGAGCAGATATTATTTGTCAATTAAGGAATTTACAGATAGCTGCAAGTGGGATTTGAACTGGATTTCCCAGCATTCCCAGGTGACTGCTCCACCAGTTGGGAAGCTCTGCAAGCTCAGAAGTATTTCTCACTTGCAATTTTCTACAGAATATTTACTGGCTTTTCTTGTCAGTCAGAAAAGCAGCTTTCCAAGCCTGTGCACAGGCCCCATTTGGCCAGACATTTTGCATGGTGGGAATGGTTTGTGAAACATCATGGACTTGCTTCTTAAAATACTGGCTAAATTAGATAATCTACCAATAGATTTTTCATGAAAAATAGTTTTACTCTTATTTTGAAGAAGGTGAAAGAATGTGAAGTGAGCTTTATTTGTCTTTGTTTTACTTACCCTGTATTCAAAGTATATTCAAAGACTTGTGCAGTGATTTACCATGGAAATGTGTCCTTTCAAATAAACAAATTTACAGTGGAGTGTCAAACTGCTGCTTAGGATCAACCTTTCAGGTCACCTTCTTCAACATGATGTGCCAGAAAGATTTTGATGTTTGATTTTTCAAAAAACATCTCTGTTTAACTGATACCCACCTCGCAGGGCTGCAGATGGGTGGCAAGCACAGTCTTCTCCAAGCACCAACACTCAGCTTAGAATTATATTGTTTTTTTCAAGGTATATTTTTGATCTGAAATAACTGTGAATATATCTCAGTCTTTGCCTAGAACAGATCCTTGATCCCTTTCTGTTTGCTCTACATGGAGGCTGAGCAGCTGGAAACAGCCAAAGATACATCTAGATGTACAGCACCTTCATGTCTGTAAGCATTCCTGGGGCACAGGCAGAGACATTCTGTCCCTGGCTGTCAGAACAGCCCATTAAGCTATGACCAGGCAGTCATTGCCTGAAACCACAGTGGGACACCTCTGAATTAGGGCAGGAGCCTGTCCTAGACCTAGGATGGCCCAGGATTGAAGAGAGATCAGAGCATTGAGCATCACTTCTCTTCACATCAGACATCTCTCTGTCCAAGCTGATGACCCCTTCAGTGTGTTGGGTCATGTTCTTTTCTCTTACAGCAAAATTCATCTAAAATATCCCTCCTCTAAAGTTTTAATGGAGGTTCCCATGCTTTGACATTAAACAGCAGCATAAATAGAAGATCCTGCTAAATAGGTTTAATCTTTGCTTAAATATTTCCACGTCCTTCCCTGAATGTCCCTGATCCCTGGTGTCAGAATTTTAGCTGTGACATGAGAAGTGTCACACTTGCAGGTACACCAGCATGCCAGGAGTGGTGTCTGGAGAGTAGCAATGTCCTAACAGTCTTCCACAGGAACCATTCCCCACGGATCCTCCTCTTGAACTGCTGCTCTGTCCTTTGCTTGCTGACTCACTTGCAGTCAGCATCTGGGGTCTCAGTGCTTTAATGCCTTTAAATGAGCTCATATCCTCCACCCAAGAGCATTTCCCATTTCCTTCATGTACTACACTATCTTGTGCATCCCACAGCAAATTGTTTTCAAGCTGTCCCAGCATCTCCTCACCATCAGCAGATGGAAGGACAGTGATTGTCACAGAGACTCTTGGAAATGCAGAACAGGGAGGTGGGCCCTGAGAATATATGGAGTTTGTCTCATCTGGGTAGCACATGCTTCAAGGCAGCTATCTATAGTTCAAAGAGCTGGTGCTGACAGCCAATAACCCTTTCCAGCACTGGAGTCACAGTTCTGCCTATTGCAGTACAGAACACGGGTGCACTAAGCAGCTCATCTCTCAGACAGTGGCAAAGGTACAAATAGTGGATCAGGAAGAGGAAAAGGAGGGCAAGGAGTGACACTGGTAATCTCTGGTATGAGAAAAAGGCCTAGACAAGGAGAGCATATAACTTCATGCAGGTTTTATGCTTGGATTTTGAAAAGAAAAAAAAAAAGATCAGAGAGCAGAACTGTGAAGGGAGGCTGTCTGGAATACAGCAGGGGAAGGACAGCATGCATGGAACTTGCAGACAGCAAAGGAGGAAAGGACAAAAAAAGGAGCAGAGAATCCTTGGGGTATCAGGACCTGTTGCTACTCGACTGACAAAGTGTGTGACCCTAAGCTTATTACTTGTTCTGAAACTTCTCCCTGTTCTGATATAGGCTCTTTAAACTATTTTGATGCCAAGCAGGGAGGTATTTTTCAGAGGCTTCTTCCTTTAATGACAGTGAGCTTGCATCCAAATGCAGCAATCCGAGTGCATGGTTTTATGCCAGGACATCAGCTAGCTCTCGTTTCACAGATAATCTCGTGCTCTGTGACAGACAGTGTCATCTGCTGAAAAGGGTTACTGCAAAATGTGCCTTGCCATGAGGGATCTTGTGCTCACTTGGAGGGAGAAAGCTGTCTGTAGCTGTTAAGTTTGCTGTCTTTGCAAGAGCAAAACACATTTTGTGGTGGCTGCATGTGGGGATGGAGCCTTAGAAGCTTTCTTATGTTCAGCCGGTTTAAAATCACAGTTAAAAATTTTTTAAAATAAGATTAAAAAGTAATTTTAAACATAATGTTTTAAAAATAGTTCAAAAGCAGTTGAAGATATTGGATAATTCTATTTCTTAGGAGTACAAATTAAGACCTTATAAAGTGGGACAGCTTTTCAAGAAGGAATGCTCAGCATTTTCTGGGAACCATGTCCTTTTGAATTGCCATCTCAGTTACACTCACACTGGCTTTAGTCCTTTGTAAGAGGATGTGGAACATCAGCGGAAGTTGCAGTCACTTGTGCACAGTAAAAATGTTACCTAACGAGCAGGAATGTTGCAACCACCATTTTTTCCTTGCAAAATTAACTGGATAGTCTTGTGGGGTTTTTTTTCTTCCCAAAACTCATGAGCAGAGGTCGTCCTACACATTCCCTTCTAATGAGTAAGTTCTCCCTTATTAAAAAAACCTAAAGAATGTTATAGCTTTTTAATAATGAGAAAATTTGTCTCCTGTGTGTGGTGGTTACTGAATGACTTTCTGCCTTCACCTTAAGTAATGGCCCAAAAGGTTGGTGACAATACTTTCAACTCCTGCTCTTGGTTGCATCATTGAGGAGGAAACTCTGATGCCAGGGTCAGAGATTTCTTTGAAGTGGACATGTTCAGACCCACATCCTAACTCTTTTGACACAGAAAGGTGAAAATTAGAAGTTTCACCACTATAGCATCAAAAATTTCAGGCACTTAACATGACAAATAAACTTTGCTTCTCATTTCTCAAGGATTGTTTCAGACTCCTCCATGAACCACTAACCCATGAGGAACAAAGGATATGGTTCTTCTGGTATGCTTTGTTGAATTCTTCCAACTAGGCTGATGCAAAGGAGGTGGTGGGATATGCACTGTGAATGAGGGAAACTGGGGAGAGAAGCTGGATCATAGCAGGATGAAATAGGGGATAAGAGCAGTGGTAATGTGAGGCTGATTCAGCTCCTTGTGGAGTTGCAGCCTGGCATCTTAAGATTTCACAGCCTTGCTGTGGTTTTCACTGACAGTCCTCAAGCTTCCCTCTCTCCTCTGTGTATAGCTTCTGCTTGTTTTGTTCCTTCTGCTTACCTGTCCATGGCCAAATATACGTGTATGTATCAACACAGCCTTCAGGATGTTAGGAAAGGTTAGGAAAGAGCCTGCATTCACACACACATCCTTGCTTAAATGCAATGGTTCATCCAATTACTACAATTTTGTAAAAATAATGAAGGACTTGGAAGGCCAAAATGTAGTGTATGTATCAACACAGACTTAGGAAAGGTTAGGAAAGAGTCTGCATTCACACACACATTCTTGCTTAAATGCAATGGTTCATCCAATTACTACAATTTTGTAAAAATAATGAAGGACTTGGAAGGCCTCTATTTGCATTGCCTAGGTACTTTCAAATAAATTAATAATTCTTGTAATTAGTGTAGTCTTCTGTCAGAAAAGTGAGTGGCTTGAGCTGAAAGCATGTTTCTTTTTATTTTTTTGGTTAAAAGGTGAACAGTGTGTTTTGTTAGTTTTACTACCAGCACCTGTTGAATTACAGGTGATGTTTAAAGTTAACACTTTCTGTCTGCTGAGGATTAGTGCAAGACTTGTGCAAATCTTAAAGCATGGGCATACTGTTTAAATGAAACTAGCTGGCATGTAGGTCTGTTGTTAGCTTGCAGCTTGAATGTAACCCTGAGCCTTGACTCTTTAAGCAATGTATAAGTTTTTGGAGACTAGAGTATTTTGAGGCTACAAGGAAGAAAGATCTTTGAATATTGCATTCATTTCAATGTGATTGCACATCTAGCCATGCTGACACTGTTTGAAATTCTTTCTACACCTTTTTGCTGCTGTGATATCTGGTTTATTGCATAAGAGTACACATATATTTGTGCTTATCTTTACAGAAAATTTTGGCAGGGGTAGATGATCTGCAGCAAGTGAAGGCCCTAGAGATGCGAGTAGACACCAGAGAGATCAGCTTGGGGAACTTTGGTAAGAAAACACTTTATTTTCTGTTCATCATCTTGAATTTTCCTTCATGGTGTCTTGACTGGGGATTCACTAAACAATGGCCAGTGAAAAGTACTGTCCTTCTCAAGAGCTCTTGAAACAGGATTTCCTCGTACCTCACACTTTTTAATGTCTGTCTTCTTTGTGAGGCTCTGAATAGTACTGGAAACTCTGGCAATGAGTGACATGACTTCTGTCTAAAGCCAATTAGTTTGTACAGATTTTTCTTGTATGATATGGTAGGCCCTAAATGAGCATTTAGTGTTGTCTTTAGTGAAACAGGAGCCAAAGGTCAGCCTCTCTCCACTGTGAGATTTCCCTGTGACTGAGGAATTGCCAGCGGTATCAGGTGGCTTTTGCTTCCACAGCTTGTCTTTGCACCCAGCCTCACTGAGCTGTGCTGGAAAATGAGCTGGAGGCAGGTCCTGCAGATACATCATTTTGATGAGCCCCAAGCAGCCCTAACACTTGTCATTCATTTTTATGTCATCATCACTGAACCAGGGAAGTGAGAAATACCAAAGGAATTCCCTCTATATCAGAGTTAATACTGAGAACATAAAGCCTTACTTTTTTTTTTTCCAGCACCAGCAATCATTTTCTATCATGTGGATTCCTACCACACCCAAGTCTATCTTCTGCTACATTGAAGCTGAGTAACTAGTGCAGGGTAATATTTTCTGTGCTAAAAAGGAGCCCCATGCCCAAAACTGTGTACCAGTACTTTCAGACAACCAGTTAATTTTTCATATGCAAATGACTAATGTAACAGCTGATTAGCTTTAATGGGTCTTTTGATGTCTATTTGTCAAGAATTGTTGAGCAAGAACAGTGAAGGGTCTTTTGTATATATAGCCCCTTTGTACTGGTTATTCTATTTATTTCATGAATAAGTCTCTTTCTCATAGGCACTTGATAATTTAAGGTAAGTTCTATCCATTTCTTTCAGAGATCATAATCTATTCAATCATGTTTCAACTAATCCAGGTGATAAGGAAATCTCATTATGCCATTTCTATAATGCTCAAAAGTGGTGCTCCCATTCCTATGCCATTTTCCATTAGCTGTGGCAGGCTAGCAAAATGTTTCATCTTCATCACTCTCTACTTCCCTTTCCTTTCCATTACTGGAATAAATCCCTTATCCTACCCATGGTTAGGCTTTTGCAACCTTTACAGAATAGAAAATACAGAACACTATGTCCATGACGCAAATAATTTCCATCTTGTTTATCTCCCACTGTTCACACCAAGAGTTGGCCCTTGAGGGCCATAAAAACCAGCACCTGCAGGTCCCCACTGCTTTTGAGAATAACAGAACATCAAGACCATTCTGAATTTCCTTCTGTTCTTTTTAAGGTGCGTTTCTGAGTTTTCTTCCTGTGAAAATCTCTTTGCAAATGTCAGCAGGTGGCTAGGGCAGAAAGTTTACTTTAGTGTCTTTCAATTTTTTTTCACATGGCAGATGATTTTTAGGCACATGGAGTAGGGCCTAAATGTTTAGGGGTTTTGCAGAGCAGTTTGCACCTCCACTGTGAATGCTGCAAGCAAGACTGCTGTTGAAAATGTTGGGCTCATTGCTTGCACCCTGCTGGCTGCCTGCCCCTGGAACTCTGCTGCTGACCTGGTCTGTGGGCACAGGGGTCTGGAGAAGTAGCCTGAGGAAAACAGTAGGGTAAGAAGCAGACCAGCTAGAATCACAAGCATTCTAGTGTGACAGGATGTAAAGTTTTCCCCCTATTAGGACAGTCAAACAACAGGAATATCCAAAGAGGTTTGGAGACTTCATCCTGGTAGGTTTTCAAGTGGGTGAAGACCTGAGCACCCTGATTCACAGACAACCTGGCTCTGAGCAGGATGCTGGGCTTGAGACCTCCAACTGTTCCCTCCAGCCTGGACTGCTCTGTAATTTGGTTTTTCTTTTGAATTTCAAACCTGGCTAATAAGCTTTCTTTATACACATATTAAACCACTTCACCTTGCTCTCACTGTACTCCTTAGCTGTGGAAGGTGGGTAAGAGCACCTTCATCATCAGCAAATTTTTTGGATGATCAGTCCACACTCAGTAAACAATATTGTTTTGACTGGTTTTATGTGTAAAGATAAAATAGGCCAGGCAAGGTGTTAAATGGCCAGGTGAAAGTGTTAAAGACTGCACATAACTCTCAGTCACCTGGAACCTTGCAGCACTCAAATCCCAAATTTACACCACAGTTTTCACTTGAGAAACATTTCAAAGTTCACAGCCTGTGCTACAGACTGTAATACAAACACTCAGGGCCTAAAGATTTCCAGAGTGATTTAAAACTTGTTGCTTGATATTTTTCTTGAGACCATTCCACTTTGGGATGGGCTAAAGTTTAAATCACCATCCTGTTAACCTTATCTAGTTTGTCAAGTCTGCCTCTACAAAATGGCGCGACATGGTGGGGAGGAAGAGTTACTTTTCTTAGGGACAAGGTGTGGACTAAAACATGAAAAGACTGATATTGAAATATTTTCATGTGATCAGTCTTAAAATTAAGGCTTCATGCCAGAGCTTAAATCTGAATCTTTGCAGGGCTTGGGGTAATTGCTGAATTCTCTAGCTGTTTTCAGTGCACCTTGCTGAGTGACAGATGAAACCCTGAATGCCCTGGCAAGTCTTGTATCCAGCTTTGCATATGTTGGAGTGCTCCTCAGCTGCATGCAGACCTCAGTTTATGTTCAGAGGGACTATTTCCGCCCTGGCAAGTCTTGAGTCCAGCTTTGCATATGTTGGAGTTGATTTCTGTGCTCCTCAGCTGCATGCAGACCTCAGTTTTTGTTCAGAGGGACTATTTCCTTTTCGTTAGCTGATCCCTTCAGTTTTGATTGCTGACAGGCATGGAATTTCATTTATGACCAGCTCATAGAAATTCCTGTTGAAAATAACGGTGGGATAGAGTCGTTTAAGACACTACATAGTCCTCTTCTTTCTAAGTAATTTTAATAGCTCCAAATCAAGTTACCCACAGTGCTGTTCGCTGGTCCTTATTGAATTGTTGCCTGCTGGTGGCAGACTAAGTTGATTACGTGTCTGGAGATTGCCACTTCCCTTGCAGGCACTTTATCAAGGCAAAGCTCTGCCAAGGGTTCAGGAGTAGCCATGTGCTATTTCTCATGCAGGGTCATCATCTCTCTTTCCTCTTGTCCTGCCTGTTGGCAGTCTGGGTGCAGAGCTGGGACACCTGTGCTGGCAGCCAGCATGGCAGCAGCAGGCGCTTGCACGGCCAGGGAGCAGCACAGAGGCTGGAGGAGCGAGTCTGGCACAGTGTTCCTGCCCAGGATGGTCTTGGCTTAGCTGGTGCTGACAAACTCGCTGAGCAAGGCTTGGACAGGCCCTACAGCAGGGCTTGGGCAGGGTCTCCAGGAGTCACAAGTACGGACTGGGGCAGTGTGATTATGTGAAACCCTGCACTGATGTGTTCTCTGTGAGATCCCCATCTCAGGGAGCTCAACTGCAGCTGCCTTGGGTGTGCCTGAAAGGGCTGTGGTCTCACCTGCAGTTGTACTGCCCAGTTCACCTCAGGAATGTGCAAAAAAATGTGTGTGTAGAAATAGCATCAAAGTGATGTATCTTACTTGATCAAACACAGCTCAAGTGAACTGAACAGACTCTTTAATTTGCATCTCAGGTTGCTCTTGCTGGAAGAGTACAGCCTGTTTTGATATGCCTGTTTTGTGTTGTAGGATCAACAAAGCACGATGGTTGCCTGGTGCCAATGCAAGCATTTGTCAGTAGTTTCTTTTGTTTGTTTTTCACTAGTCCATATTCCAAAAGACACAAGTCAAGCCATGATGATTTTTTGTTAACAATAGAAAAACAAAGATATATGATGCTACTTAAAGAATACTTCATAATGTTAACAGCAAGTGTTAGAAGTATTGTAACTTGTAGAATATCATAAAACCAGCATTTGGGCCGCATTCTCTTTGCTCCCACTCAGTTTTCTGAATGTCACCAGCTGTACCAAGGCACCTTGGAAAGACATTTACACTGCCACCCTGCCTGTGAAGTGCAGCACTTCAGGCTTTGTTGTTGAGTGCATGTGTCTATCACTTTTGTTCACCTCACTTGCACTTCGGTTTCTTTCTGCCCTTTCATTTAGTTTTGTTCCACTGATAGAGTAGAATGGTTTAACACTAGTACGTTGTTGTTGGTTAGTAATTTCAGAGCCATGTAACAAAACCAGTCCTTAGTGAAAGGGAATCGTAGACAGATGAGATAACACTGCTCAGCCATTCTGTCATTCTGAATTCTCAGCCTTGCCCTGCAATCATCAGCATTTCTGTGGACCATTCTTGTTTTTAAAAATCAAAACTACACAAAGGAAGGCAGTTTCAGGATAAGGGCTCTACTGTGTGTACTTCTAAAATTAATATTAGAAATAAATACTATTGTATTTTAGAGTATTTTTGTATGTTAGTATCATGTGTCCTTGCTCTGAGGAAAGAAGCCATGAGGGTTAAAATTAAGAAAATTAGAAATACACTGTTACATTGGAATAAGTATCTTGTCACCTTCATTTCACAATTTTCTCTTCCTAATTTATACTTCTGGCCTCTAATCTATTTATAAGTATTTGGGACTCTAAAAACCAGCAAAATCAATGGAACAATGAATTCTTAGCACCAAAGAACAATTACATATTGATATAAAACTTACAAGGAAGAACCTGCAGACTTGCAGGAATACATCGAAGAATATTGCTGGCAGAATTTTGCACCACCACACATTGTATACTTCTATTTCAAGCTCATAAACCACACATTAAAGTGTAACACTGTACAACTTCCCAGGGATAGATTGCACCAAAGTGCAAAAAAAATCTGAGATGGAGGATCAAGTTACAATAATGAACTAACCAGATGTGCAAATTGTATTATCAGCCTGTCACTTGGCCTCTTTGGATCTTTTAATGGTTGCTTCTTTCCTGAGCCAGCCCTAAATGCATTCAGTGAAAAGCTTTTTCTTGGGCAAGTCTCTCCATTTCTCTTGACTCCTCATTCAAATCTTCTGCTTAACACTAGTCCTTAAAACTCCTTTGCTTTGCAATGCTTTGCATCAGCCTTTGCTTGGCAACCCTTTTACGTCTCTGACTGAATCCATGGCACTATTGCTCAGTTTTGAGCTGGGACTGGGGAGGCTACTGCATCCCTCTCATTTTTTCCTTTAACACTTCAGGGGAAGACATTTAATCTCTCAATCCTTGTCAGAAACAGGATAGAAACTTTTTGGAGTCTAGTTTTTTGGGGTTTTTTTCGGGGGTGAATTTCTTAGGCCATGATTTATATCTGAGGGAGTCTTTGCTCAGTAATTAGTATGACTGCTGTGAGTAATTAACAGAGATCCTAATATTTCCTCTGCCAGGACTTCAAATTATTTTGTTGCCATATATGCCATGTAAACGTATAACTTGTTTGACATGAGAAAGCATACCCTGCAGGACGAGGACTGTGTGTTCTAATTTGTTCTTAATTTTTGTGGATTGTGGAAAATGCTTGAAAAACAAGGTTAAAAAATTGCACAGTGTGTTTTGAATTTTTTGTATTTTCAAAAGTGCTTTGCAAAGACATGAACTTAAATACTTGCAGTACAGCATGAAGATCAATATGTGCATTATGATCACTCCAAAATAACATGAGATGTGGATAATGCTTCTATTAAAACATGATTTATTAAAATGTTTTTGACATAAATGCTCTTGTTCTCTTCAGGGAATGAACAACATGACCTCCTTTGTTTGCTTTTGAGATCCCACTCCCCTTTCTTCTTTTTTTATCCTTTGCAAAACACTCGACTGGTGTCCTTCTGGACATTGGTAAATCACCCTTGCCAGACAGTGATTACTCAGAGAACTCATAAAAATATTTGCTGAGAACACATTTTAATGTTTTAGCAATGATCCAATTTGTCTAAAGTTGGCATTACTTCTACATGGTTGCATGTTATGCTGGGAGATGCTCACCAACCTTGAGTAAACGCTGCTGGTGGGAATGGGTAAACATTTGCTACTGTCCATAAGAAATGGTGCTTATGTCTAAATTATTCTGTAGCGTGGAGGGATTTGGTGTGTGATTTTGGTTCAGAGATACCTTTAGAGTGAATCAAAAAGGCAAAAAAAAGCACATTAGTTAAAGTAATAACAACAGAATACTGAGGGTTTTATAGGTATGAAACTTGTACAGTTCAACAGTAACAATAGTAAATAATTGTATGCAGAAAATTAAAGGAAGAAAGCAATGCTTTGTAAAATGTAGCATTTGGGGGACTTGTGTACTATAAAAGATGATGTTGTGACTATGGATCATTATGTGTTTGCTGTTTGATTCAAAGTTGTATTTTGAAGAAGTGTTTCTTGGCTGTGTATCCAGTAAGTCCATCACTACTTGCCATTAAGTAGGTCATGGAATGCTATACTCTAAAGTATCCCTTAGCTCTGCAGACTATCACTCAGTTAAAAGTCAATCAGGATGGGGAATCAGACCAAAGAAAACAGTCACACATCAAGCCAGTTTCTTGTCTGTCCGGCAAGGTGCCATATCAGAATTTCCAATGAGGGGTTCAAAAACTGTAATTGGGTAGTCATGCAGACAATACATATATGTTTCAAAAATGCAAAGGATGAAATAGTTTTTGAGTTAAATCTCATTGATTTTCTTAGAAGTCCAGCTCAGGCCTGCCAGAAACAGCTAAGAAATACTTGTAAAATTAGATGCTTCAACTTGTAATTATCGTTATTTTCCTTTACTCTAATCCCAGATCAGCAAAGTGATTCTTTATTCTGTTCTCACAGGTGTGCATCTGCCTAATCTGAGAGAACTGAAGTTGAACAATAGCTTGCTTGTATCTGTGAGGTAAGAAATGAGTGATTCTATGAAATAAATATAAAGAATAACAGCTCTCAATTTTATTTAAGTGATAAAATCTTCATTTGCGCTGCTTTCATTTCTTCCATTTCTCCATGCTGTGATAATAGATTAGGTTATGAATATATGCTCCACTACCACAGAAGTTTAAGGATGGGGCCTGATCTGGAATAAATCAGTGTAGCTGAAATGGTGCCAATGAATTAGCCCTAGTTTGCCACCAGGGAAGTTCCTGCTATGCTGAAGTCCATGGAAATTTGTTGCACATTTGAAAGGAGCTAAAAGTTCCCCTCTTATCTGTGTCTAGGTGCTTGGATTTCAGTGTTTCAGCCTTTGGGCTTTTACTGTACACAGTAGCCTGTTCTGTACAGGTCAGACCAGTTCCTCAGCTGATGAAAATCACTTTGACTTTATTGAAGTCAATGCATTCAGGTTTATGAGAGCTGCTGTGAAGCCTGCATCTCCCTGGCTGGCTGAGCTGCAGGAAAACATCATGTTTTCTCCCAGACAGCTGGGGGAAGTTGGTTGGTTGGAAAGGTAGGAGTGAAAACCATCACAATGAGGAGGCAGAGCTGTCTTCTCTCTCCTGTGCTGATATCTGTATGACCCTTGCTAATTAATGCAAAGTAGAAAAATACAGTTCATATCAGAAAAGGGCTGTGTAAAAGGCCCTGTTTAAATAGAACTGCTCTCTGTCTTTATATGGGTATCTACTAAACTCATGGGATAAAGAGTAGTGGGTTTGCCAATTCTTTTTAAGAGAACAGGTGCTGTCATAAGAAATGGCAATAAATTCTTCTTGGTCTCTCTAAAATATCTACTGAACTTCAGTTGCTACACTTTGATTTTATTTACCCTTGTTCTGGTGATGAGATGAAGTATCTGCAGTCTAAATTTTGTTTTTCTTGTCTTCTAATCCATAACATGTAAAAGTTGTGATTCTACATTGCTGCAATTATTTTAACAGCAACCAACAGTTGTTATAAGCATGAAATTGCTCCATTATTGCAGTGGAGGAGTAAGTAGTGGGTGAAAAAATTTAAATTTCGACAATATTAAGAGGTATTCTATTAAAAAGAAAAAATATAAAAAGTGGGTTTTGATTTGATCAAAATTCCATATTCCCTTAAAATGTGTCAACAGAAAACCTTTTGATCAGCTCTATTGGTACTGAATATAAGAATGCTGTTCAGGAAAACTAAACTGCTTGACTCATGGTTTTATCAGGCTTTGCACCTCTGTATTCTGAGACTAATTTCTGTCATGAAAAGTTCTGGCAAACCATTTTCTTTGACCTGACACCCTTGTGGACCTTGATGCGGGGAATGCTTGGTCTCAGGATTTGATTTGATCTACTCTAATGTAAATATGTTTGGGCTTGGATATCAGGTCTAATACTGTGATGATTCCCTGGCACTCCAGCCCAGTAGAAGCTACCTGCTGCTCCTTCTGTGTGGCAGTTAAATGTGGCTGTCAGGGAATAGGGAAAGGAGAAAGATTTTTTTTTTTTTTTGGCTCTCCCAGAGATGAACTCAGACGAGAAGCTACCTGCTGCTCCTTCGGTGTGGCAGTTAAATGCGGCTGTCAGGGAATAGGGAAAGGAGGAAGATTTTTTGGCTCTCCCAGAGATGAACTCAGACTGTATGGTTACAGCAGTAGCTTTGCTTTATTAATTCCCATCTTTGACAATCTGTCATTGATGAACACAGATCATTTAAGGGCACATCCCACGCAAGCACAGCCTTGTACCTGAACTTCATTTTTCCATGTCTGCATCATGTCAGTTTAATGCCCATTAGAGCAGCATTGCTGCCACAGCAGTGGTGATGCCTGCTATGCCTATTGTAACATAGCTGCTCCCATTCCAGAGGCTGCTGCCATTTACTCCAAAATTCAGAATCTTATTTCTGAATTAATCTTCTTGATATTTGAATTCTGTCCAAAAAGTGATTATTTTGTTTTATTCAACCAAACTCTTGCAAATGGGGCTATTGAGGATGACACAAAAAATTATTCTTCCTTCTTACTGATAGTAATTCCCACAGATTTTGCCAGCCATAAGGTCAGAATCATTGTGGTTGTAATTTGAAAATGGGCAGCAGATAATAGGCAATGTCTTGTAAGATCCAACTGGAAGATTGGTTTTATTTACTGAAAAGAAGACAGGAATAGAAAAGCAGGAAAAAAAATAGAGGGTGTTTTGTATATACTTGGGATGCTAAAAGCAGACATTATTTAATTCTATTTTATGTTATAAAAGCATATTCTGGTGAATCATTATGAAGAAAAGGCTGTCAGTGTGCATGCATGGGTGGGTAATAAGATGGGAGACTTCGTGCTTTGTCACTTTATTTTTGCTTCATCATGTCTTGCGGAGTAGGATTACCTAATTATTTTGGAATTAAATGGAACTAAAACTTTCTTTTTTTTCATTTTGAAAATGGAAGAAGAATTGGTTTGGTAGGTGTCAAAATGAATGTTTATCATACTGACTTTAGTTACTGATTTTTTTTGAGGCGTTTATTCTTATCAACCTCACATAGGAACTTAAGTTGTGAGGATGCTGAGGTGTGCATTGCCATGCACTCAATGGAAATCAAAGCAGTCATGTTCTGGCAGTGAGGAATGAAGGTGTTATTCTATTACAGTTTTCTATGGGAGTGCAAGGCTTGCTAGGTCAGCGAGATTGGATATTGGCTTCTCCTGGTAGTCCCTCAGAAGTTGTGACTCCTTTGATGTGGTATGTGTTTGAGCTACCTTACTTGTAAATTCATGATCCATCCCCAATCCTCCTAAAGCTTGCATTACTTTTGAGTACTTGAAGCTTTGAAAGGATACCATTATCACTATTTAATTTAATCCAAAAGGAAAATATATCCAAGTTTATTTGCAGATAATTGATCTCAACAGTTGAAAGGAAATTTCTTTCTTGGCTGTTTCCGGGTTTTGGTTTTCTACTGGCCCTTTGCTAAAGGGAGCATCTCTGGAAAATCCAGGGTACTGTGAAATAAAATAGTTCATATTGTTGTTAATTTTCTACATCGCAATAGCTTCATTATGTCCTTCTTTGGTGACCTTCACACATTTGCTAGCAACTGAAAAATTCTAGATTTATGAACTGATAACTGAGGATGAAAAGTCAAGTGCCTGCTAAAGAGTGCCTGCTAAAATATGCTGATTTTGGGGTTTTTTGGGGGGGTTTTGTTTGTTTGATTGGGGTTTTTTTGGCTTTTTATTTGGTTGGTTTTGGGTTTTTGTTTTGGTTCTGGTTTTTGTTTGTTGGGTTTGGAGGTTTTTTTTGTTTGGTTGGGGGTTTTTGGTTTTTTGTTTGTTTGGGGTTTTTTTGTTTTTTTGTGATGGCCATGATGTTCATTTTTAAAATGCTTCCAGTAAAAGAACTACATTCCAAGGCCAATGAATTACTACTTCTGCTTTGGCATGTAGCCTATGTATTTTTTATCAGATTGGTTTTATTCTCAATTCAGGGATGAATGAAAAGATCTGTTTAAAAGTGTTTAGATAGATATCTTTACGAAAGGGCTTTTAAATCAGATAGGGGAATCCTGAGACCTGGTTCCCATAAGTTTCCAGAAGAAGCTGTTTCAGCAGCTGAAGTTCATTTCCTCTCATTCAGCGCCACACATTGTAGCCAGCAGGAGACTGATCTGCTCTCAGGGCTTCTCAAGCAACTGCTTCTGACAGAGAGAGGCTGTCATGTTTTAAGTGAGATGAAATGCAGAGACTGCAAAGTGTGGGGACAAAAGTGAGTATGGAGGATATAGGGAAAGGACATCAGATTTTCTTCATCCAGATTGAGTTAACATTTCACTGCTGCTGTTCTCTAACTGGCCTTGCACTATTGCAGAAGCATCTTCCAGAACAAGAGAGAAGTAATCCTGGTCTGTTTCAGTCAGTAAAATCCTCAGGAGGTTCAAATGAACAAGGTGCAGAGTACATTCAAAATCAACAATTCTTATGCTTTTATGAGTCTTAGGTTTTTGGTTTGTTTTTTTAACACCATCTCCCAGACACAAGACTAGCAATACAGGAGTCTCTGTATTCACATTTTGAAATGTTTTGAGCCCTCTTGGCTGTGAAAAAAATAACTGTAAATATGAGCCAAGTGATTTGAGTAAAGATTTTGCTGATCATTTTATGGCTTTAAGAAACCAGAGCCAAACTAATTCTTTCTTAATTCAGGGTAAGGGTTCTAAAGTCATGTTTAAAAGTATTTTTGAGACTTCAGTCAGGATCTTTAGGTATTTTAACTTAGCAATAAACCTCCTTTTTACCCAAGAAAGAGTTTAAGGAAATAAAATATCTTCTGTTTTTAAAGCCACAAGTAGTTTGCCTTCAGTGGCATTGCTCACAAGCTGAAAATTAAACATTGTTCCAATTGCTTTGCTGGATCTGGGTCAAGTTACACTACATTGTATAAGACTGAGACGTGATCACCCCAAAATTTGATGTACTGTTGATAGTATGTCTAGGCACCATCTATCTTCTGGATAGTTCCGTTTGCATTAAAAAAATCATTAAAACCAATTCAGTTTGCATCACAGGTGCAAATGTTTGTCAACAAATGATGTATTTGTGTTATAGCAGTTTCTTACTGTGTCTAGCAAGGAATCAGGGTGCTCTTGCTCTAGGTTGTTCTTACCCATGCAGTCAGAGGACCACTGCTCTGATTTGGCTGGGATGAATCCCTTCATATCCTTGTTTCAGCACCCAGAACATCACTGTTTACTTTCATATTCATAGTTCAGGATTGGAAAAGCATTTACTTTCACATTCAGGGTAGTTTCTGTGGGAAGTGTTCCTGTTAATTCTTTTGCGTAGATGGACTGAAAGTCCTTCAGCAGTTAAAATTGCTATCTTAAGAACATGTTCTTTAAGGACATTGAGTGCTTTCCAGGAGCTAGGAAGGCATTTAAATTGAATTTTAATCTCTGTATTAATGAGTCTTCTCTGTATTAGTGCCTGCAGATCCCTGGGAGTATTACAAACCTGGGCAAAATTGCTGTGACCTCAAGTTTTATTTAGCATTGATGTTTTTAAGGATATTCATATTATTGATAAAAAGTAATGATTTTGGGACAGAAATACAGCGTCTTTTAGTTGAGTGGATTATTTTCAGAAAAACACAATCAGCCTGTCTGCCTTCAGCCCTAGGGAAATCTGATTGCTTTGACCACTCATCTGTCCTGGGTAGACCTCTGGTTTAATTTCACCAGGTCAGGTACCCAAAGAAGAAAATGTGTCTTTGTGACCTTAGATATCAGGGAATCTGACAGGCTGATTCCCCAGCAAGGAAAGCTGAACTTTTTCTGTACAAATGCACAAATGGAGCTCAGGCTCCATTCTGCAGCAAGCACAGAGGACACCAAAGCAAGTCTGTGGCCTTGCAGTGTCTTTCCATGGTTCACAGCATCAGCACCCCATTTCCTGAAGCCTTCCCCAGCTGAAATTCTCCTGCCTTCTGTTTCATTCTGCCAGGTACAGGGAATCCCTGTAAGGAAGGGGATGATGAGGCAGGGCCTGCCCTTGCAGCTCCAGGTTTGAGTCTCCTGGCTGTGGCAGGGTTGGTGAGGAGGGTGCAGCGCATTTCTCTCCTCACAGAGCAGAGATGATCTGCTCTCATTGTCATCTGAGCAGTTCCATGGCAGCAGGTTTCTTCCCCCACGACACCTCTATCATGTTTCTATTTTGTGACTGCCATACAGTGCAGGGCATAAAAAGCATCAGAGGATCACCATAGACCACAGCAACACTTTGTGCATCGTGAACCTGGCTAGTGAGAAAGCAAAGTAAATAATAGCTAATGTGTGCAGGAAGGCTGCCAGTGAACTCCTGCAAGGTAAGACAAGCCCATTACATAATTGTACTCCTTCTTTGCCCACCATCTGAATAGGCGCTCCACTCTGAGTTTATTTGGTAAGAAGTGGTTTTACTTTCAGGATGTTTTCTCATGCCTTGCACCTATCCAGCTGAACCAGGTCTTAAAAAGAAGTACAGCTCAGCTCCTGGCTTAGCTGTTGTTTCTAGAGCATCCTGGGTTAGCTGTGTAAATATGCTGTATTTTCCATCTCAGTTGCTTATTTTATCCTGGGCAGATACAGTCTTATGAATGAGTTGTGTATAAGGCTTTGCCCAATGGTATCATGCTCTTGCTTATATGCTCTGGATGGATATGATAAATAAAACTGTCAGTAGTAACTAGCAGATTTCTGCCAGCAAATAAGTACTTATGTGCCTGGCTATTAGGCAGTTTGCAGCTGCTCTGTTTCAGCTGTCAGTGTCAGGGTTCACATATGAAAATTTACACCTAAATATTAATTTTATCCAGTGATGAGAAAAAAATTGTAATAATCATGGTGTGACAAACACTGAAGAACAGGGGTGGGAAGCAACAGTAATTAGCCCATTGCCAGTGGAACTGTTAAGGAAGCTTTCCTATCTGATCATCCAGGAGTCACTCTGGCAGAAACACTCACACCACCCAAAACTGTCACCACTGCCATTGAGGCCCCTTCAGAGTGAGCAGCTCCAGTGACCCCAGGAGTGCCCCTCTTAGCTTCTGCACACCCCACACCCACACAGTCAGACAGGGTTTCCTTACTGGGTCAACCCTGGGTTTCCCACAGCAGAGTCCCAAATGTTTGGATCCTTAGAGGAATTTAATTGTGGCACAATGACACAAAAACAGCTTAAGCTGGGTGTCTCCTTCCTGAGCAGTATCCAGCTGTGAAAAGATTGTCTTTGTGGAAAGACGTTGTGGCAATAAGAAAATAATCAGCACTAGTTTAATGGGTTTGTAGGTTGTTTTGATTCTCTCCTACAAGGGAACTGCTTCTCCGCAACTTGTTTGATTTTTTTTTTTAATTGAAAGTAATTACGTTCAGTGAGAAAATACTTTCTTGGAATGCAAGATAAATGCTGATTTTAGAAAAGAAAGGAATCAGGTTGGAGGGAAAATTATGCTAATGGTTGTATTTGTCAATTGTAACTGCCAAATGAGAGGAATAAAAATGAATAAATAGATAGAATTTCAGTGTACAATCAGTGTCATTATTTAATTTCTATAGAATATTCTCCACAGAGGAGTTGATTTAGTTGTTCTTATTTTCTACAGACACATTGCTGCACTCAAAGGGCCTTGTTGCTATTTTTCCCCTAAAATACATTCACACGTCTTTTTCTCTAGCTATGTTCCTCATTTGCCGTGTGGCAAAATTTTATCCTTCTATCATGAGATCTTTAAAGGATGCATCAGATCTCCCAGATGCATCCAAGGCTGGATCAATACCTGCAAGAAATAAATACTGAAATGCCATTGTGTTTTCGGAGGTGAAGTTGTGGTTTCATCAGCAGGTGTAATGCGTGCACATTCTTCACCCTTTGCCATAAGCTGCACTGTGTGCTGTTCTTGTGTGAACACAAAGGTCTGATAAGGAAACCTGCCACCCACACTTTTGGTAACAGAAGTTCTATGAAAGATTATGTGTTTGAAAGACCATTTGTGGCATCTCCTGGTTTGAACTTCATCAGCCTCACAATCCTACCACTCCACTTTCTACTGTTTTATCTCAGCATAGGCAAGAATTTAGAGAGGTTTGGTTTACTCTGCTTAGTGTTGCAGCTACAGTTGCCTCAAGAGCAAGGTCAAGATGATCTACATCCAATTAACACACCTGCACCAGATTTGGGATGTCTGCTGGTGTGCTGTGAAGGAAATGCTGAGGCTCTGCCTTCTGTAGTAGCAGCCTCAGTATGGAAATCTATAAGGCTCTGTCTGTCTCAGTAATCCTGTAATGGGCTTTGAGGTCCCCCAAGATCTGCATCTTGTTTGCTTGTTGTGAAATAACATCTGGAGGCCAGTACAAGCAGAGAAAATCTCACTTGAAGCTGTTATTTAAGGAAGAAGTCTTGACTCGGGACACATGTTGACAAGTCTGTCAAGATCTGTAGTGAACATTAGAGGCTTAGAGAGGAAAGAAATTTGGAGGAAATCAATTGCCATTCACAGGTCCAAGTTGTACCTGTATCTGTTTCTTGCAAGCTTCTTTTTCTTTTTTTTTTCACATTAGATCTATACGCAGATTAAAAAAAGAAAGAAAGGAAAAGTTACAAAGAAGAAATAGCCATCAGCCCCAAAAGGAAATCATTAGTGCAAATGTGCCTGATCTAAAGGATCTCAAGAACCTGCATTTCCACCATTGTATATTCAGACTGAATCACTTTAAATTACATTTTCTCTCTAGGTTTTCATATCAACCCACTTCTGTAATATGTCAAGTATTTTTTTACAGTGGAAACTATAGTCATTACCATGGCAAAAAATTGAATAGCTACTCCAAGCTGATCCAATTCTGTAGTTGTGTGTGGTCAATTAATCTACAACTCCAGTTTTTCTGATACACAGAAAAAAGATGTTTCCTTTTTTTCTTTTTTTGATGATATGTGTCTTAACGCCACTGAGTCTGTCAGACTATTTGAATCTTTTACAGAATTTTCCTTCTGCTTACCCTGAAGCATTAGAAGTTTTTAAGTGTTGATTTTGAAGGATGAGGTCTATATTAAAGCAAAGTTGGAATATGTCTGTCTTACTCTGCCAAAGCTCAGACCTGGGACATACTGTGAAACAGGCACACAACATGTGGGAGACTCAAAATCATTTATGCAGGAAATTTCAAAGTACTGTGGGATTCAATTGTTCAATGTAAGTAACTCATTCTATAACCACAGTTTCATTATCCTTTATTTTTTTTTATGTGTAAGCTTTCAACAGTGAGAATGAGCAATTGCCAAAGCTATAGGAACTGTCAGTAGTTCTGGGGTTAAACTGAGGGGCAGTAGATCTGTGGGTGTGAGAGTTGTATTTACTGTGTGTCTCAACTTATTCCTATTTGAAAATCCACTTGGTCTTGTGGAAGATGTAGTGCACCCATTGGGAGGCAGCCACGTTGTGTTGGGTCTCTACAGTTTCTCTGGGGTGCAGATTTATGCCAAGGGTGGGAGCTGGAGTAGGGTGGAAAAAATGTAGTCAAGGGCAAGTCTTGTTCAACAGGAGCACACCTTGGCAATCTCTATTCCTTTCAAATTGTGGGAGCTGAGTTAAAGCAACTGCTCTTTCATTGTGAGAATGCTACAGCAGTAACTAAGCTGACAAGCAGTTTTAATGATCAAAAGAAAATTAACACAAAATTACATTATCCTTCCCAGATATGCTGTATATTCATGTGTTAAGGAATTGCTGTTCCTGATTCCATCAGCATTGATCAAGCCCATTATTCTGCTCTAGGTTTTGGCTTTTTTTTTGACAGCAACTAAAAATGAGAGCACTTGAAATTAAAGCTACATTTCATGTGTATTAACTTTAACAGAAGTAAGCATCTCGGTTACCTTAGGCACAAGTATGATGATCTACAGAAGTGTATGTATCAGCATTCCCACTTCTAAATGTCTCTCTCCTGTTGGTCTCACAAAGCACTTTTTGTTTAAATGAGATATAATCTGACATGGAAAAGAAAGTTCTTGCAAGTAATATAGCGCTTGATGTAATATTGCAGTCGCTACAGTGGTTTCAATGAGGCAATGAGAAGCAACAATGACAAGTGAAAAAGTTATAAATCAGGAATAGCCCAGAGATGTAGCTCATTGGGTTTGTGTGGTTTTTCATCTGTTGTCATCTGTATCCAGATGCCATCCTTGCCTGGCAGTGGTGGAGGCAGGGGTGGTGGGCACTGGTGTTAGAGCAACGAGGATTTCTGTGCAGTGTCTCTGGTTGAAGCACGGCCACAGATGTGTCCATGGCAGAGCTCAAGTACTCTTATCAGGACCATCAGAGTGGTTGTGGGCTCCTGTCCTGGAAAACAGCCAAACTGCCTTGGATAGTTTGTGGTTTTGGCTGCTGTAGCCAGGTAGTCTCTTGTCCTTGTTTCCAGGCTTTTGCTTCAGTGAAAGTGCCAGCCAAAAACACGTGCTCCTTGGTGATTGGAATTTTTCTTAGTAGGCCCACAAAAGCTGTGGCAGGTGTCTCTCCCTTTGGCATAACAAAGATGAAAAGGCAGAGTCACAGGCTGAATGAAGTGTGACACCTTGAATGTTCTCCCAGATCTATTTACCCGTGGTGCAGCACCAGGCAGTTGCATTTCCTCCCAGACACCCATTCTGCTGTCAATTAAGTGTTCAGCAGAGATCCACAGCTAAAAATAGCAATACACAAGATCTTTGACCATTTCCAAACTTGGAACTCAACACACAAGCAACCAACGAACAAAAGAAACACCCACAACCCTAGAATTAAATAGTGAAATTTGTTTGTTGGGAGAAATACTGCCAGGGGCATTAGAACTGCAGCCCATTTTGAAAACAGCTTTTTATTCATAGTAAGGTTGCCTCAAAAATTTGGGACAACAGAGACATGCTACTGCAAAGGCCTTTGGCAACAATAACTTTTTGTTCATTCAGAAATTCTTCATTTGCATGTAAAAGGGAGTTATGAAAACAGAATTTCACAGACACAATTTTTATTTAAGAAGACATTTGGTAAATGCATGCTTTCTGTTCAGCCTAAAACAAGCTAGCCTTCCTCTGATGTATTTAAGAATTACCTAGCAAACTCGCTTTTTGCTTGTTTTTTGAAGTCTCCAACAACGTGTCTCAACAGAAATAGGAACTCCTTCTACTGAGAATTTGCACAGTTCAGAAGGCAGAATGAGACCAGATTATTAGGTACTACATTTCCATGGTATTTCAGCCTAAAAGTGGCCTTCTGGCTGCAAAAGATGAGACATGACCCTTGTTATCTTGCACCTTGGGCCGTGGTTCACTCTGGCACAAGGGAGCATAAGGTGCTAAAGGCAACCTGTGTGTCATGGACGTGTAAGACGTGGGACAGAGGAGAACCAAGCCAACAGTTCTCAGCATATTGCTGCTTGAATTTGGAAGAGTGAATACAAAGACTACAGCAAAGCAAGGCAGGTCACCACATTCACAGGACATTTGTTCAGCTGTGAAAGGACACAGCAGGGACAATAAGGACGTGGCCTCAGCACTGCTTGCAGAGTTGGGGGTTGTGTCATGGATTTGATCAAGTACGAGGAACACGTGCATACAATCAGTTTTACAATTTTGAGTACAGCTATTTGTGAACACAATGAAACTTTTATGTAAGCTTCCTATTAGAGCATGTGTTACTGATTTAAACAACATTCAGGCTTTAAAAGTTTTTGTTTCAGATGTCAGAATTATGTGTACAACCAAACCATTGTGTGCTGACATTGACCATATAAATGTTATCACAGTGTGGCTTGATAAATTCCATTTGATTTCTGTAGATCAGAGATGGGATTCTTTTATTCCTTTATTTTGTAAGACTGTAGTTTGGTCACTCTCTCACAATCTAAATTTCTCTATTTACCAGTGCATTCATTTTCAGAGCCATCTTTAAAATAAATAAAATCTGCATCAATGCCTATTTTAGATGTATTGCTTCTGAAGATTTATTCCACTGATGCAGGTGTGCTTTGAGATACTTCTTGCAAGTTCCATGGATTTAGTGCTTTATTTCTTGGTAAAAGATTCAAAACTGACTTTTGAACAAACGACAGGGCTCAAACTGACAAATGTGTTCAGGGTTTTGCTGTAGTGTTTACTGGGTAGCTTGAGCTCAGTGGAGCAATTCAGGATTTATTGTCGTGAAACCAAGAGCAGGATTTGGCTCTCTAGGTCTGATATTCATCCAGTAAAAATTTGGCTGGATCAAATCAGTCCCTGAAGAACAAGGATGTTGGATTAATGGAAGAACACATTATTTCTCAAACTTGTTATTAGGTGCTGTGAGCCAAACTGTTCATTGCCCCTCTGCTCTCTCCCCAGCCTGGGGGAGTGATGACAAGATGGGAGCATCAGATTTCATGGGAAAAAATACTAAATGGCTGTGCACAAGAGGGAAGGGTGTTGCCAAGACCCTCACAGAAGCACTGGGCTGTTTGATGAACTCCCATCCCTGCAGCAGTTATTTTGAGATAGTTGGAACCCAGGGTTCAAACCCTTTGGTTTATTAATATTATTTCCTCAAAATCAATTATAAATGCAAATTTTGGGGTTAAAAGTGAAACTAGGGGAGTCTGTTGTTTCTTGCACTTTGGGATACTAAAAACATGATCTGATATTCAGGGTGTGTTTTGCAGGCAAGTGTGTGTATAGGAGCACATGTGGAGTAATTATTCAGGAGGACTCTGGTTTGGCAGCTTCAGGGGCTGTAGTCCTCTGTTTATCACAATCAAAGGTTATGATATATACATCCCCACCCCATGCCCCATCTCTTTGCCTCATACCTGTCTTGAATGAATCATAGCAGTGATGAGCAGGATATATAATGGCTTTGCTTATTAATTCTTTGCCTTTCCTGTGAAGTTCCCAGCTGCCACATCACTTGGGACAGGACACTTTTCCACTGGATTGGGATTATTCATTGTATTAATGGGAGCTATGTTTCCTCTACACTGTCTTCTCTTTCCTTCTATAAGCTCTTTGTTGTTTGCACATCACTGGAGCACTCCTGTGCTGCATCTTATGACCAACTGCCAACAGCCTTGTACAGTCTCATCTTTTTCCTTTCAGCCATCAAACTTTTCAATTCTACTTTCTGTTTTTGGAATAGGTGATGTGATTTTCTGTATGTTTGTATTATGGCCAATACAGGAGAATCCTTGTCTCTGACATGTGTCTCATTAATTTGAGCCTTGGGCAATGATTTTTTTGGGGGGAGTGTTTTGTTACACTGCAGGTATAATTATAGTGGATTTTCTCTCTTACTACCCTGATAAATTGTTATTAAGAGGTTATTATTACATTAAAATAGTCTACCCTAGTAAATAATTTTCAGAGTGCAAATTCCCATTAATTCCATTTCAATAAATGTCAATAGTTTCAATAAAAGTCAATAATTGTATCTCCCCCGTTTGGGCTGATCTCACCCTCTGCACTTAACACAAATGAAAACATGTCTGTGTGTACACTTGCACACCCATGGTGGTCATGTGTACTCAAACAACTCCTCACTTTGCTCTCACCCCCTCCAAGGTGGACTCTAGAGCTGGTCCCAGAGGAGACACTCCCATCTCTTGCAAGCTCTTAAGTTCTCATCTCACCAGCCAAAATATTTCAGAAGAATTTTCAGAAACGCAGGTGCGTGCAGTTGTGAGGATCAGCTTGCTTTGAGCTACGTGGCTGTTTCACCTTACAGCAGCCATACTCTCAAGGGCAATTTTCTCTATAGTAATTAACAAGGGAATTTTCTCTGATGCTGCAGCATGAGTCATGCAGCTTCCAAAAGATTAGTTTGTTAGTTACTGAATAAAATGTTTGCAGATGTACTTTGCTGTGATAACATCTCTGACTGGGGATGACTCATTACAGATGCAGGAGTAAAGGTCTGCAGGGCCAAAATGTGACTGCATGATCCAGAATTTTAGGCTCCTCTAGCAGCTAGCATGACCCCAGTGTCAGCAAGAGGAATTTGGTTCTGCAGTAGAGCCCAAAGGGGAAAAAGTCCTTTTGCCTCTTCTCCTCACTGCCTCTATATTAGCAGGGAAGGATAGGTGGCAGTCCTTTGCTCTTCATAAGAGCTGGAGTGCTCTTCTTGAGGGGCAGGAGAAGAGATATCTTGGGCTGCTAAGTCTCTTCCCTGAAACAAGACAGTAAAACTGGGCCAAGTCATACCAAACAGTGCAACAAAGTTCATGCTTTCTTAGTATTTTGTTTATTGAGTTAAAGATGAGCTTTGGGATAGCCTATTTCAGCCTTGTAAGAAACCACTTCCTATTAGCTTCCATATTTTTTTCTATTCTGAAGTGTCTGTTTAAGCATTTTTTAAATAACAAGACCCTGTTATCAGACATTGGGTTGCATTGCAAACATCAGTGGTTCTGCCTTCTGCCAGTACCCAAGACATGGGATGTACAACCTAATTCCTTCGTCTGGAATACAAATCCTCATCAACTTTGATTAGTATTAACCTTGAAAGTGCTACCCCTGACTCATGCCAGTTAGCTGTAGGAGAGTCAGAGCTGCAACCCATGAATGAAACTGGAATGGATTTGAGACTAAACTTAGTAGCACAAATTGTGAAGAGTAAGGTAAGTAGGCTTTAGAAGTCATTTCAGTTAGGGTCTTCTGATGGTGTGCACAGCAGGAGAATGCTTTAAGGACTTGTTAGCTGATAATTCCTAGTGAGTGTGCACCACGCATGAACTGGCACACACTGTGAGTAGGGATTGAGCCTGTCTGTGTGCACTGGGTTTAACCACAGCCAGCTCTGGAACAGAAAACTCTGACAAACAAAGAGAAATAGGACTTAACTCTGGAAGTCCTAGACTTCTGAGTGTGAGCAGGGAACTGTTTCCACAAATGCCTAGAGTGATCAAGGACTTTGAGGGAATAACTGTTTGTTCTTGTCAAAATTGCTTGGGAATTAATCCTCTGCTTTGCTTTGGCATTCTTTATATTGACAGAGAAACATTAGGAACAAGCATATTGCTGCAATCTCCTTCTGTGGAAAAAACCCTTCAGTTAAATATTCAAGACAAATTAAAAATGGAAATAAAGTCCATTCACCATATCTTACTCTACCATATGTAGAGTAATCAGATTAGGATTTTCTTCAGTTTTGCTGGCCTAATAAACAGAGCATCTATCAGAAACACTGTTTCAATGACACAAAAATGAGTGACTACTTCCCTTTATCTCTGTTTAGTAGTTTACAGAAGAGAAAATTCTGCACCTAAATTAGCCCAAAATTTGAAAATCTAATCAATGCTTGAAGAGGGTCATGAAATGAGCAGTGCAATCCCTTCACATTATTCCTAATGCCATATTTGTGTTTAAGGGTGTGTTGGCCTTGCTTCATTGTAGGTTCTGGTTTTGTAACTTAATTTAATTTCTTTCTTATTATAGGCATGCAGCTTGCAAATCTAATAATAAATTTTCAGTAAATATTACTTTGGGAGACATCTGTTCCTTAAGGAAGCCTTAGAACCAGTTTTTGTATTATTTAGAAAATATACACAATGTAAATAGACCCTGGAAGATCTCGTGCAAGGCCAGGGATGTGGTGATATGTATTTGGCTTTCTTTATCCTTATTTATCCTTATGTCACTAGAGGCAAGCCTCCTGGATGCACAAAATTCACTGGATGCACAAATTCACAGGTGTTGTGGTTCATATCAGTTGAGGATTTTCTCCTCAAGGGAAGAGTAGCCTTCAATGGAAAGAGATGTTCAGTGAGACTGAGATTTTTCTTTTTTGCTTACTTCTGGCCATTGAGTCAGCTGCAGTGTTTGTACCTCAAAAGCTGTAAAATGTTACATAAACACGTTGTGTGGTGTATCCATTGTGAGCTTATTTAAATGGGCAGCATCCAGGGAAGGGGTACTTAGGCACCCAGTGCCTGCAGCCCCTGCAGTGGTAGAGGATGGATGAAGTCAGATAGGTCTGAATGATGCCCATGGACATACCAGTCCCTAGGAGGCAGAGGGGTGAAAGCCCCCAGTTTCACCTACGAACTCCCGTTCAACCCTGTATTTTGCCCCTCACAGACGAGAGGCACCTGGGGATATTTTTCCTTGCACTTACCCTTTATTCAGGCTTACACAGGCTCCTTTCTCCTGATAAGGCCCTTCCCAAGTATTCAAGTGGTAGAGAAACAACAAAAAATACAGATAAGAATGTGTCTATCCCCACTCATAAAAGCACTCCTTCCTGACCTCTGGGACTGTCGGATGCCCAGTATCCCTGAAGCAGGCAGCTTGACTACAGGGGATTGCTGCAAAGCTGTATCAAAGCTGCATGAGGCTCTCAGAGGGCAATGCAAAGCTGGTCTTGTTCCCTGTCATCCACAAAGAGAAGACACGAGTACAACTCTTACCTTGATATTTCAAGATTACAAGGACCCCCATGACTTCTATCTTCTGCAATTTTCTGTCTAAAACTTACTGCTCTCTGTATTATAAGAATGAATATTGTGAGAGATAGCTAATCGAAAATTTTGAGGTCCAATAATAGCTATTTAAGAACTATTTTAGCTTTTTATGTGGTCCTGAGAAACTTGCCAGGCTTGAGTATGGATGTTGGACAAGATGACCTTCCTTCAAACTCAGCCATTACTGTGTTTCTGTGGACTCCATGCTAGTCTCTACCTCCTCTGATAAACTCTTTGAATTTACTTACCCACTGTTTCATTCTTTATTATTCAGATACTCTGATATCTGGCTACAGTCGAAAATTTCTGAGCTTTGGTTGGTTTGGGATTTGATAAAATGTTGTATTTAGTTTATGTTAGACTAGTGGCTTTATGCAACTTAATGTTACCAAAGATGGCAGGTGATTAAGGCCCCAAGTTTGATTTGCCACCCCTTTTGTGTTGTCTTTGTATTGTGCAGCACTGTAATGTCAGTGGGACATTACATGTGTGTGGACTCAAGCAGTTCAGTGTGTGGTTTTCTGAGTTATGACCAGAAAGTTTAAAGTTCACATAAATGATACCTTATTGATATTTTCCTACACCCAAAGGGTGGGAAAATAGGATGGAAAAGATTATAATTTTCTGCTGATTCAAAAAATTTTATTTGACAAAAGTGTTATTCCTTTCAACTGCAAAGTCAGAAGAGAGAGAACTCTGTAAGAGGGACAGAGTGAGACTGACCATGCAGTCAGCTCAGATATGTTAATTTGGATTATATGAGTACGGCCAATGATGCCAGCATAAGAAAACCCTGCTTAATACTTAGCAATTGCCTGTGATTTATGGCAGAATTACCATGATGTAGCTCTTGGAATAATCTTAATCAAACAGGACTGGGGTGACATGTTGTCATACAAGAACAAAGATGACAGTGGGATAAGTATAGAGGGGTATCATTTTATTCCCCACCTTCAAGGGCGAACATTTTTAATGGAGTATCTTGTAAACAATGTGAGATTTGAAGGAAGTAGCAGTTTCCTAGTCTTAGGAAAAAAGAAAGAAAGTCTTTAATTTTTTCACTCATTCAAATAGAGCTTGAATTGTTTTTTATAAGGGATCTTGGAACGTCATTGTCCCATCTCTGTGTCCTGTGGATGGCTCGGTGTGGGCTCTCAGATTTAGATGGGATCTCTTCCTGCAGCTCTCTAAAAGTAAGTATAGATGTGTCCTGCCAAATGACAATCTCAGATCTATCTTCAGTTGATATTCTTTATTTTTAGTCTTCATTCTCCTCACCTCTTGCTTTTGTGGCTGGCTTTGGTTTGATGCCTTGAATTGCATGAGTTGGTTTAAAAGATGCTACAATATACATTTTTCAAGTGAGGTGTAACATTCAGGTCTGATCCTGCATTCGCCTAAAGCAGTATATGGCTGGCTAAATTAGCTCTTATTTAAGGCCGTAGCAGCCACACTTTATAAAATGTTCACTACCTTGCTAGTTTCATCCTGTGACATTTAGTATTTCAAGTATCAGAAAAGATTTTGCAAAGCTTCAGTGTTACTTGTGCAAGCCCATGGTTTACATGTTTATTCTGTTTACTTCTGCTGAGGAACTCTACATTGCTTATAACAATATCTCTGACCTGAGCCAGCTGACCTGGCTGGATCACCTGGAGGTTTTGGACCTGGAAGGGAACAATATTGAGGACATCAACCAGGTGCAGTACCTGCAACTTTGTTGCAAACTAAGCCATCTGACAGTGGAGGGCAACCTTATTTGCCTGAAGCCAAATGCAGAATCTGCAGAGGTGAGGATTATTGTGTTATTTTTTTGTCAGTACTTTCTAGCTGTGAGTTGTAAATAAGAAATGTTTCTGCATCTTCCTATTGCATCATTCTCAACAATGTTTATTCTGACATTCCCACCTTTAATTTCTGTTGATTTTGTGGTCTCATCAGTGTGGCCTCCAAGATAACCACAAGTGAAATACAAGATTGCTAGTAAAGACTCAGGCCTGTTTCCCAGCAATATGAGGAAAAACTTTTTCTCTTGGGGTATAAGCACTGGAACAGGTGTCCCAGAGAGGCTGTGGAGTCTCCTCCTCTGGAGATACTCAAAACCCATCTGGATGTGATCCTATGCAGCCTGCTCCGGGTGAACCTGCTTTAGCAGAGGGACTGGACTGGGTGATCTTAGGAAGTCATTTCCCACCCCAACCATTCAGTGATTCTGTGGTGAGACACCAGTTTTTGAGGGGTTTGCATTTCTTTTAGAGGCTCTCCAGTCCAAAAGCAAGTTCTCCAATGCCACCATGCTCAGATGTTAAGCCCTCAGAAAAATAGTGCTTGAGGTAACTAGGACAAGCTATAATGTTGGAACTGCTTGTTACCCTTTCCCCTGAAAGCTTAAAATCAAATGACCAAAAAGACCTTCAGAAAAAGCTGAAGATGCAAAATACAGTGATTCACCTCTTACATACTAAAATGATGGAACAGTTTTTGCTGAGATATTTTGTTGAAGGCATGAAAGAGCCTCTGTGTCACAAAGATGAGAACTCAGTAGTACGTGATCTGATTTGGGTTTCAGCACACTCAACAAGCAAAGCAAGGGAGATCTAATTCTACATGAACAGCCTCAGAGCTGTATTACTCTCTTTGACTTTCTCCTGCTTCATAAAAAGCATTCTTGGGATATTAAAACACCAACATATTGTCATCCAGGTCTTTTGGAAGGTCTGTGGACACACACAGAGTTATGTAAAACACAGGTCTCAGTAAGGATGGTGCAGTTCCCAATGGCACCAGAAACAGCTGATAATGTAGGTCCAAAATCAGAGCTGATGCTGTCCCACTGTGACATATTCCATAGCTTTTCTGTGTATTTTAAAGAAGTTATGCTGATGCTATTAATTTGCCTAAAAGGTTGGGTTTGATATTTTTCCTGGGCTTAGACTTGAAAACAGGTGCTAACACTAAAACTCAATCATGCAATAGACATATATTTTAAATCTTGGCACTTCTTAAATATATGAGTTAATAGCATTTTTCAGATGTAATTGTTGGCTTGAGCTTGTTGTTCAGTAAAAGGGGCCATGGAAGGTAGCTCTTTAGCTTTCATAGTTTTCCTCTCTGGCATTCAAAAGAAAATATTATATACTTTCCTTTCTAGTTTAAACTGGTGGAATTATCCTTAAGGGACCACACTGTAACTGCTTGTAACCAAAATGATTTCTCCATTTTGGAACATTTCTCCCTTATGGAATATGCAATCATGAGAGGAAAAACATATTCCTGCAGTAAGGAAGCACTGCCTGCTTGTGATGGACAAGACATGCCTGCTTATTCTTTCTACTCCCATGGAGATAAATGCAGCTCCTGACACTTCATATCATAGCTTCCTACCATTGAAATGGTGCAGTGTATCCTAACAGCACAGAGGGTCTGATTCTACTCTCTTGTCATTCCTTCAATCCCATGGAAGTGGGATTTTTGGAGGATTTGGCATCTTCAGTCATTAAGTGTACTTGTAACGGAGAAATGTCAGATTTCCCTTGGTTTGTTCAGGTGAAAAGAGTCCTTGGGATGCTCTGCATGTTGTCCCGTAATGCAAGTACAAAGAGCAGTGGTATGTGGTGGTGTGCCCTCCTGCTCTTCCCCCTGCAGAATGGCTGTCTCTACTCCTGTGCAAGCAGGTGCTAGGATCTGATCAGTGAGAGATGCTTCTGCCCGAATTACAGTGCAAACCTTATGCCAAAGTCAGCGATACAGATTTTATTTAACAGTAAATGGGAGATAGAGAAATAAAAATAAATAGAAAACAGAAGAGAGAGAAGAATATTGCACCACCCATGGATGCAGTGGCGTCCCTGCTGATCATTCTTCAGCCTGGATTTCTTGGTGGTAGGGTCCCAATGTCATTCAAAACTTTTGATTCTTTACAAATTTTGGCATACAAAGGAATTAAGCATTAATTGGCTATTCAGTTATCTTATGCTGTTAATTAAATGATTGTCTCTTTTGTCTAATGCTAACTGGTCCACATGCTTCGTCTTTCTTTTCTTTTGAGTCAATGATCAATATGTTCCCCTGTCAAAATTACCTTTTAGCCAGTGGGAACTGATTTCAGCAGAGTTGCTGATTTGTCTTTCCTTATAGCCTGTAAATTCTGCATTCTGCATTTTTTTTTTGTTTCCATTATCAGTGATACATTCTTCCCCACTTTGTTAACCTCCCCCTAAGTGTGAGATAACACCCAGACAATAGTACCACCTTTACCTTATCTACAGTCCCAGTTTCAGGTATCCACAGGGGAATATCTGGGGGGGGGCTTCAAGTGGTAATTGGTGCTTGCAGATGCAAATTTGTCCCGGGAATCGGCAAAATGGTGTATTTCACACTGAGCTGTAGCAGAGGCAGACTGTGAGTTCGCTGCAGTCTCCCACCCGGTGTTGGGTGGCACACATCTTCTGTGTTGGGAAGATGCTCTGCTCTCAGGTGGTCACAAAGTGAGGCCTGCCCTTCGCTGCTGAGAGCTTCTCCATGGACTTTGTTGCTTTCTTGATTTCAATGGATATTTGCATTTTTTTAGTTTGTAGAAAAGCCATTTAGAAAAGAGTATATGTGGGCTTACTTTGGTGTGCCCTTGATGGCCAACTCTAATTCCTCAAGCTCCTTCTTGTCGTCTGGCCCTTGCTAAAGGTCTGTAAAAGCTCTCCTATTTATTTACTTTTAATCTACAGAATGGTCCAGCTAAATTTACTGCTCTTTCTTCAGATGGCCTGTTTGCTCCCTGTAATTTGATTTTCAGATGAGCTCATCTTCCCCTGTTATCTAAACCAAGAGCAACAACTTGATGATACATTCTGCAGCCTCTGTAGCTGTAATGTAACATGAGTGTAACATGATTCTTCACTCCAACAGGACATGGCTGGGAATTGGCTGTAGCTGAGAATGGGTGACTCAATTTCTAAATTAAGATTAAAGACTTTGTTTCAGAAAATTAGTGTCTGCCTCTTAACAACAGCTAACACATTTTATTTGGTGAGCTCCCTCTGCCAACGTCAGTGCTGCATCATGCAGAGAGAGGAAGCATCCAAGCAGCCAGGCCCCACAGAAGGATTTCTGTTTATGACCACTCTGCATTGAATGAGGACTTGGCTTTGAGGAGGTTTCTAATATTTCATGCAATGTCCTGAAAAGCATAAGATTTGCCTGGGTGAAGCAATTGATTGATGGGTAGCTGTCCATTTGTATTCTGCCACTATCAGTGCACTCTTGCCTTATACTTTTTTTACTGTATGCCTAAAAACACAATCCATGGAAGTGCTCTTGCTTTCTCCATCAGCAGGTATAGCAACACTCACAACATGTTTTCAAGCCTTTCTATCACCTGAGTATTGAGGCAAACACCAGGGAATCACAAAAGCAGCGAGACAGATTGGCTGAATGCTGAGGGAGCCCAGGCTTTCTGTGGGCATCAGTGGCCTTCTGTGCATTTGCACATTACACATAATGTAACAAAGACAAATGGCAAAGTCATCAGTGGGTAAACAGCAGAGGAGCCTTTGGGTGAAGGCCGTGTCTTTGCAGTCCTCAGGGCATTTTCATGATCAATTCAAGTAGAAATTATGTGAGGAGCAAATTGTATGGCAGTCATAGAAATTGAACAGTATTGTGTTACTGGAAGTCCACAGACTGTTAAATAAACTATCCCCTTTCTCAATTTCTCCAGGACCCAGACTACAATTACAGAGCAGAAGTAAAAAAACTCATTCCCCACTTGAAGTATTTGGATGGAATACCAGCAAGCCAGACTACTCTCCTTCCTTCCAAGAAGATGCATGAAGATTCTCTAATCATCAAGGAATCCATCAAGGAAGGTGGTTTAGCCAAAGATATTTCATCATTAGGTATGACAGGCTTCCTGTTGGGGTTCATTTTTCAAGTTTTGATGTGTAAAAAAAGAAAGATGAAGAGCAAGGTGACCTCTTTTAGTGAAGGGACAAAGGTTGTTTTCTTAACCTGGGAAGTAAGAAAGCTGGAATTCAGCAGATAAGAGTGCAGATTTAAATGGAAGTTGTCCTAAGCTGGGCATCAAGATCAAAAATGCAGACAACTTCTAGAGGATCAAGCAAATATAGCAGTAGCTGGGACTCTGTACTTAGGGCTTGTTCTGCATGATGGGAAGAAGCAAAGCTTGGAACGGAATGTTTCAACAACAGCTGTTCACAGCTCTTTCCATGGTAACAGTCAATTCCCTGTAGCATGGATGTGGTAGGATTTCCTATTCCAGTTTCATGATAGGAAAGGCAGTCTGGTTACCACCTTTCAGTGGCAGCAACATCCCAGGAAGATTGCATGGTCTTGTAAGAAATCTGTTCCACTTTCTTTGTTATTAGATTAAGTTCATTACATTCATTAGTAGAGAATAAATGGTTTGAAAGTAAATCTGTTGTCCCCTTGCCTGCAGCCTTGGTAATAGTTCAGATGTCCATCTTTTTATGTGTCATGCTACATGCACTTTATCACATACTATTAAATATTGCAAAGTATTTCCTATAACTGCTCGTGTTGCTTCCCATTAGTGTGGGCAATGCAGTTTGCTTCCCAGCCCCCTCCCCAGGTTGTGGTTTGCCTGCCAACTGTATTCCATTAAAAATTTAGTTTGTTTTGGAATAAGTACATACATTTGTCATTTATTGAATCCCTATGGGTCCAAATCATTAGTTGTAATAGTAGTCATGGTAGAGAAAAAATCCATTAAAATCTGATCTCTCAATGATTGTGCTTTGGCAACATCACCTGAGGTTCAGAAAACTAGTTAACAAAGTTTGCTGACAGAAGCAGTAGGGGTAGAGCACAAAATGGTGAATTCATGTAATTTCCTGGTGTAACCAGGTGTGTCCTGGTGTAACCAGACTTATATTCTTGCTGGCAGCTCTAAACCAGTAAGTTCCTTAGGTCAGGTTCAGACATCCCAGTACTTTTTTCTTTCCAGTAGCAATGTTAATTTGGGTACTTTTCACATGGTGTGTTTCATGGGTTCATATTAACAGCTGTGCCCAAGATACATTAAAAGTCCCTAACACTCAACTCTTAAGGATATGGTCACCTTATCACAGAGCTGATGCCTCAGTTTGGAGGTGCTCAACACTTTAAAAAGCACATTATTCATTTGGGCACTGGAATGAAATTCTCTCTCCCATGGGTTGTTGGCTGCATATGCTGCTCTTAGAGCTGTGCTGTGCTCCCAGAACAGCCAGCAGCTGAGCAGGTAAGAGGACTGTCTGCCTTTGCAAGTTTTTATATAATCCTTCCTGTCCTGTAGCATTACAAAAACAGTTTTCACCTTTCTTTCTGTGGTAGAGAGCTATCTGTCTCTGAGGCAGTACTGGAAAAATCTATCACTGCCGTTCCCAGATTTCTGTAGCTCCTGGTACAGTTTCCCCTGTTTGACTGGTGGCTCTGGTAAGGTGTCATCACCATCTGCATTGTCCCAGGGCATTTAAGCAATGTATTTTAGAACTGGGGCCTGGGCTGTGCCTGCAGCAAGTCTGGAATGGTTCCCCTGTGAGCAGGTGGGCAGCAAATGAGAGGCAGCTTACAGTTATCCTGGGCATGCAGGCAGGGAAAGCAGCAGAGCTGTGGATTGTCCAGGCTCACCTGGCAGCCAGGGGTGGCTGGTGAGCACAGAGCCATTCCTGACCCATAACCCCAGCAGTCTGTCTTTGGTGCCCAGGAGCAGGAGAAGGGTGGGAAGGGATATCAATTTAATTAGAGATCCCCAGATTCTGCCATGACTGTGCAGCACTGGAAGACCTCTTTCCTTCGGCTGGACCCATTCCAGCATGTTTCTTGTAGCTGCAGTTACATATTTTTCTGTCCTCTACAGCTCCACGTGCGCAGCAGCAGTCACCATACTGGCAAGGTACAGTGATGGTGTGGTTTGAAGCCTTGCATAACTGTGCTTGCACTAATGAAATCTCTCTTCTAGATCCGTATCTTGGGGAAGTAGCAAAGCAGTCTGGATGCAGCCCAAAACCCCCAACAACTTCCAGACCTCGAAATGCACAGTGTTCTGCTAATGTAGGGATTTGTAGTGATGCCAGCCTCTTGGCCGGTGGCTGTCCTCTTCCAGATCCCACTGTTTTTCCTGATAAGCTGTTCACAAAAGATGACTCCAGTGATTTGACACATGGTAATGTATGTTTTTTTAATCCTGTTCTTTCCCACACCTCCACCTCCTTCTGAATGTTATTACTGATGAAAGCCAGGGTGCTTTGAATACCACCCACCCCTGCCACTGCTAATCAGGTTTAGCATATGTTGTCTTCCACGAGACTCACCTGCTATAGTGTAGGCTTTCCTTTCTTTCCCCTGCAGCAGAAGGTGCGAGTCACCTGGGCTGCCCACTCCTCAGCCCCCCACCAAGCACCACGTGCTGCTGTCCCTTTTCACAGCCCATACCAACAGTCCTGCTTGAGTAACATCAGGCCATGGCAAGGTTCAGCCATGGGAATGTGGTCCAAGGTAGTCCTCTAGAGAGGTGTGGTGATGCACATTCACTCCCCCCTGGATCATGGGCTCGGACTGTGTGTCCTGCAGTCTCACACTGCCACAGCATCGCTGCTGGCAATGAACACTTGGGTTTGGGTTTCCAGAGGTTGGTCCCTCAGCAAGAGGAGGCAGTTCCTTGACTTCACATCCTGATCTACAAGCTAGCCCAAAACACAGGTCTACCACTGCCCTTCTTGCCCTAGTCACTTTGAAGTACCACCCATCCTTCCCTGACTCCTGGAAACACCGTGACAGTGTAACTGCACCAGCCCACGGACTGCAGATTAGATAGGAAGATGGCATTTGTTTCCAGGCATTGTGGGCTGCTTTTCTCAGATGCCAGTCTCTCCTCAGTTCTCTGCCTATGGGTAGGACCCAGGATGATGGATTAGACAAAGCAATGCAGAGTCAACAGCTGAGTGCACATTTGGAAATGTACATGGAAACCAAGTAGAGCTTGTCAGGGAATGAGACCATAATTTTACACACAATTTCAGGCAGCTAATACTACTGATAGAGACAGTTTCACCCAATGTTCACTGCTTCTTCTGACCCTTTGTTGCCTTATCTCTTGTTGACCTGATTTTGATCAAGATCCAGCTGAAAAAATAATCCAGCAGAACAAACAGAAAAGAACCCAAAAAATCATATTTTAAAAAAATCTGAATTTGTTCCCTGATCTGACTGACCATGTGTCCACACAAATATTTGCACCAGCACAACCAAGGAGGCAGGGCAGGAGCAGAAGGAGACAGATTCTGATGGAAGCAGAGAAACTGCCTTTTAGCAGCAGTGTCAGGCCACGCCAGCTGACACTGTGAACTTACACCATGAAACACTATTACAACTTCCCATCTGTGGGAAATTATATTGGCTGACTTCAACAACAGCACCATTTGTTAAATGCTGGAGTAAAATGTTTTCTATTCTCCTGTTTTTCTTAGGACTCCGTCAAGTCATATGTGGGAACCCTGCCAAGGCCCTCCATGTGAGGAGGCAAAAGCTAGGTGTATGTATTTCTTGTATATTCCTGCATGGTCACCCCCATAACTCCTGGGACAAACTGAACTCCCACTGTGGCTTGTTGTTTTCTTGTATACTTCATATTCCTGCATGGTCACCCCATAACTCCTGGGACAAACTGAACTCCCACTGTGGCTTGTTGCAGCCCACTCTCTTCTGTAGCCCAAGAACCCCCAAGATGCAGTTGCCTTTGAGGAGGACAGAGGGTCCCCTGCCATCATGTTGCACGTCAGCTGATGGTCCCATCAGTGGACCATCAGCTGCAAGGGAGCACATGAAAGTCACATATCAGCTTCTGGGGGCAGACTTCCCATCCTCCTGCAATGACCAAAGTACAGGATTGCAAAATTTGATAGTATTTCTACAACAGCTATAAAGAAAAATACTTTTTTCAGCAGTGTTTGTTTGATGTTGGTGTAAACAGTCAGCTTGCTAATACTGCAAGGTCACTCCTATTGGCTAAACAAACACAAAGCCAAAGTTTGTTCCTCTTGGCAGTGGGGTGGTGCCCCTGCCCTGTGGGTCAGCCTGCTCATTTTGGCAGTAATTCAGTGAGAGGATACCCATGTGTGTAAAGGGGAGCAGCCAGGCTTGTCATGGTCAGCTTTTGTGGCCCTGAGGTTCAAGACATCACAGCTACACGTGAGTAGATTTAAACAGGCTGGGGTAAATCAGGAAGATGCTCAGGACACAGACTTAATGCTCACAACAGATGTTAAAGAACTGCACGGAAATATTTGTACTGCCCATGTCTTTCTGCTACCACAGCTTCAGCATAGGAAGCTTTTCTGAAACAAATTTGAACATTTTAATGAATTATTGTGTGCTAAGAACTGGGATGTGGAATTGAACTGTGGTCATATACTGAGTGATGCAGTTTCTGTGGTACTGGTCTTAATATGCTTATTGGTTTAGGTGCTATAGGCTTATATCCAGTGAAATATAAATCAACAATTTTGTCCCTGCTACCCTGGGTTTCTCAGGCTGTAATAGTACATGACTGGGCAGTGGGGCTTCTTAAAACTGAGGAGTTAGAAAATTATGAGGGATGATCTAAAAACTCAGAAACAACAGTGGGTTTTGATGTATTCTAAAATCCACATCTAGAAATGGAGCTGGGAAGAGTTCCCAGGGATATCTAGATAACTTCTGCCATTTCCACAGCCACCTGCTGTGAGCCCTTTGAAACCGTCTGGTCTGATGACAGAAAACCTTTGTGGTTCTGGAGGAGGAAGATACCTGCACCAGGAAAAGATGTCCTCTGACCTGGGAGTATGGACGGAGCAGCACAAGGGGTGAGACCGCCGGGGAAATGTTGCCATGCAAGAAACTGGGCATTAATTTTCTGCTGCAAAAATAAAATCACGCTTTGGCCACCTGGTGGTGGTTTCGAGGGATGGTCTCGGCCTCCTGCCTTCCTGTCCCTGCTTTGGGCAGCAGTCCTCCCGCCCGGAGCATCTGCGGGATGGCAAGGAGGAAGACTCTCTTCCTTCTCGCTGGGGCACAGGCAGCATGGGCTCACTTCCTTAGCAAGAGCAAAGAAATGACTTTTCATAACTGTGAGCTGTTCTTGGCCCTGACAGTGTCTAATAAGGGGATGAGCTTTTCTGCGAGCAGCACATTGGCCTAAGCAAACAAAAGGCTGAAAGACAAATACCACCTTGCTGAGATCCCATAGATCTCACAGATAGGTAATGGTTATTTTGGAAGTAAAAATGGTTTTATTTCTCTGAGCATACTTCACTGGGTAGTATTTTACATCTGCCCCACTTTACCTGATTAACTTTAAGATGCTTGAGATAATCAGACACAGGCATCTTAGATGGCTGATCCAATTAAAATGATTTTTCATATCTCCTGGAAGGTGTGAAGTAACAGTGGGTGACTAAATCCACTGCCAGGGTGTTTGCCTGAGTGTCTGCATTTGACCAGCTGCATAAACACACTCAAAAACTAATTAAAGGTGTGATACTTGATGTTGTCCAGGTGCCTGCAAACAGGTCAGCAAGAACAAGCCAGCCAAGCACTGAAGGTGAATAAAGGCGAAGACTGGAGCCTGGCTGACATCTTAGAAAATGAGTTGAGGGAGGCCTGTGATGAGGACCTCATTGAAAGGATTTCACTTGACCCTTCTTCCCACTCCTCCTCAGGTACTGGACCTAAGCCCCTGGGGAAGGGTTGGCATCAGTCCAAACATGCGCTGTTTGTAGGTAGGTGCATGGGAAATTCCAGTGTTTTATGGGATCTGGCATCTGTGCTCCAGAGCAGCAATTGGAAAATGCCATTGCAGAGCCAGACCTGAAGCAATCCATTCCAGTTTTTAAGCAGGTCATTGTGGCCAGCTGTGTTGACCATCAGTTGATATATTTCAGCATGAATATGTGGAATTAAGAGGAGCAAAGGTGATTTCACACTAGCTTAGCATCACATATAGTAGAAGGACAGGTCTCTGTCTTTCACCTTGTGTCATTAATTTATGACAGTGCCCGGTGAGTCTAAAATATTGTCATTCACTGAGCTGTATTTGAACCCAGTTGGCAATGATGTAAATAATGACTGAGCTAATGATTAACGTTTAATTGAGCAACTGGGAATTCTGGAAAGATATGCAACCAAAAGGATGCATTCAATAAAAGGTTTAAAAATGGAACATGCTCTTCTACCCAGGAATAAAGCCAAAGGCTTCTCTGAAATTGCATTTACGTGAATGAAAGCAGAATTCCCACTCTTCACAACCTCTTGAATATTGTCTTTAAGAATATTAAAAACATCAATAATGGTTATTCCAAACATGTATCAAATAGAGGACCATATATAATTACAACTTCAATATTTTTTCTATTGTTAATAAAAAACAACTCTTTTTTTCTCCATAAGTAAAAGCATGTGAGTTTTCATTTTACATTTCTTTCAAGGGCAAAAATGGATCTACTAAAATTTAGAAAAATACAGTATATTTTGAAAAAAAACTGGAAATATCATTAAATTATTCAAAGCCTCTATGTGTATTAACAGTAATGTAAACAGTATCTCCATAACAAGAATAAAAGCTGTTTGGAAGAATTAAAGGAATGGCCTATTGGCCAGTGGCCACAGAAGTCTTGGATTATGACCTCATGGTCTCAATCTTAGATTTAATCTGATCTTTTTCAGATTTTATATGATTTCTTTACATTAAGTATGATGGTCTCATCATCCTTCTAGATTGACAAGACAATGTCACAAACATCTCACGGTGTAACAGTGCCATGCCCTATAGCACTGTGAAAGTGAATGATTGGGCATAGAGCTGTCCATCTTCTAACTACATCTGCTGGATGATGATGGAGTGGTTTGAAATCTAGAATTGTCTAAGGTGGTGGGGTGACTGACCAGGATCCTAATGACGCTCAGAAGTGTGTCCAGTCCAGTGTGAGTTTCTCACAGAAGAACTTGTTGCTGGAAGCGATTCTTCTGACCAGAAAAGGACAAGTCATCTGAGCAAAGCCATTCTTACATAAAAATGTTTGCAGCATCAGATCCATATAAACTGCATTTTTTGGAAGGCGTTGAATGTTATTTCAGGCTCTTGAGTCAGACATACCAGTCTCTCAGAGTCCTCTACTTAAAAACAAATATGAAGTTTAGACATTTTAAAAGCATATCGTATGATACAAACTGTTCCATGAAAACTTTTTATCAGCTTTACCTAGGCAGTAAAATACATCCCCATCAACTGGGAGCCACAGAGATGAACTTTCTGGGCCTGAGTTTTGGTGGCACATTCTTTAGATTATGTTCCTGCTCTGGACCCTGCACATCAGGCACTTAGGTACAGTTGGTTCTTTTAATAGACAAGAGCAATTGGATCCCTGCTATTTATAGAATGGTTGGTTCTTTCAATAGACAAGAGCAATCAGATCCCTGCTATATTTAGAATGGTTCTAAGCATGTGTGCATGCTGGTTATATTTATAAGTCAGCAACAAGTTTTTTCTTCTCCCTGTGCTGCACATATTGCATGGAGAGAATTACATGGCTGAAACACAAACAGCCAGAAAGTAGTCCTGCATGCAGTGCAATATTTTCCCCAGCAGTCAGGCAATTATTATGAGATTCCATGATCTCTGCCTCTGATTTAAAAAGTGGATCCACTCATCTGTGATTATTCCTCTGCCTTGCACTTCAGATCACTGGAAGGAGTCCTAAGGTATTTAGAACGAGTCAGTGCAAACACTGGCAGGGGATGATGCAGGTGTGATCCTGCCTGAGAACAGGAGGGCAGGTGAGCTCGTGTGTGCCCCGTGAGCTCTGCCTGTGAGCTGCTCCACGCTTGGCACGTCAGCAGCAGTGCTGGCAGGGAGGCTGACAGTGAACCAAACTGACTGTCAGAGGAAGCAATTCAACATGGCCAGCATCACGACACATCTGCCCACCCAGCTCCATCACACAGCATCTCCAAAACCTTTCACTGCCTGGGTTAGTCATGTAGCAGTCAGATGAACGGGTAAATCGCTGTGCTTTCCACTCTGTTTCAGGTTCATCACAGACTCAGGAGGGTGCAGTGTTCTCCAACACAAAACGTTATCTAATTCCATCCCCTCCAAAAAACCCTTCACCTGCCTCTGCAGTGGATGTTGCAAGACCCTGGAAAACAAGGAACCACAGGAGTATAAAAATACCCAGCCAAGAAGAGGACAGACAGTGTACACAGAAATGCCAGTCCAAAGCTCATCAAGAGAATTCAGCCCAGCCTCAGGACAAGGAGCCCGCTCTCCTGGGCCTGCACAGCACGGTGGCTGCCCTTGGATCCCAAGGGCAGCGCCAGCCTGTGGGCTGCACCAGCCAGCCAAGGCCCATTCCAGGAGCAGCAGCTATTGGGTTACCAAGGATCAGGTATGTGCACTGGAATGCATCTGGGGGAGGGACTTCATGGCAGGAAAAGGCAGATTTCTCTGTTGTCTCTGGGGTCTCCTTCTTCTTCTGTAAAAAGAATTCCTTTTATTTGTGCTGACATTTACCTTTGACTGTCTAAAGCTAATGAAACATTTTCCCATGTTCCTTATAGCTTGAGTATTGTAAATATTGTATTTTCTTGAATAATAGCCCAGAATTTTGCTGTGTTCTTACTGCTCCATTCTCATGTTCCCCACCCAGAGCCAATGCTGTGTCAGTTGCAAAGATCTTGTGGCACTTGTTCAAAACTCTCCTCCAGTGCACTCCAGGAAGGGTTCCTGACATCCCACTTGGGTTTTTTCCGTGACACAAATTCATGTTAGAATGAGCTCTGGAAAATAAAGTAGTGATTAAAAAAGTGTCACATGCACTAAAACATGTTTGTTTCTGAACCTGTTTGCTGTAAATTGAGCATCATCTTGTTGCTTCTTTGAAGAAATACAGCAGAGGGCTTGTGACATGATGGCTTGGGTTTGAATTGCTGTAGTCACTTTGGAGTCAGCACAGGCAGAGAGCATGTGCCTTGTGAGGAAAGCTCGTGTGCCTGGGGCTTCTCCCAGGTCTGGCAGCTTTTGGTTCAGTTTTCAGAGCTGCTGAGGAGAATGCAGGTATTCAAATCCAGAGTGCAGCCTCACCTCACAGTGTTTTCCTCTTTTCCTCAGGCCCATCATGGATGAGAGCCCTTCTAAAGAGATCAACCACCAGTATCCAGCTGCCTACTCATCCACAAAAGCCTCACAGAGGTTTAGGCCAATGAATTCTGCTTGGCCCCTGACTGCCAGGTCCATTCTGCAGTCATTGCCACACAAATCCACTGCCACAAAAACATCTCAGAACAGAAGTCCTCAGTCCTAGAAGGTACCCAGTTGCCAGCATGTGTTGGAGCCATGTACACAGTGCAGCCATGAAGGATCAATGCTGTCTTGCAGCTTCTTCTGCAAGCTAAACACAGAGCAGTTCAAACAATTAATGTGATTTGCCTCAATTCAGGATACAGCTGGTCCAGAAATATTTTAAGAGCAACCACTGATCAACCAATGAGCTAATGAATGTCTTATTACAGAAAAATGTGGTTATTTTTGCAACCTATACACACTAAAACAGAACAAATCCTATCATATTTCCCCTCATCCACACCATGCCCAGCTCTGTGAGTCAGGCAGGGACACCAAACGAAGCAGAGCATGGAGCCTGCTGTCTGTGGAGTGGGCTGGAGGAGGTGACCTACCAGCAGCCAGCAATGTGTCTTTTGCAGTCCTGGATGTTAAACATGCAAGGGCCAAAACCAAGGGCTTGAGAGGAAGTGCTGGCCAGAGCAGGTTCTAAGGGAGGGGTGTGTTGCCTGAGGAAAAGCCCAGAAGGGCTGGGTGGTTTGAGAGTTTATGCCGTCACAGGAGCTCACCCTATTCACAGGCACTGGAAGTTCTTGTAGGATGCATTGCTATGGGAGCAAATGCTGAACAAGTGGCTTATCCCAATATTAACATGTTTGTTTGCTCCATAGCTACCTGGAAGGATTTGTCTCATTTCCTCTGAATAGACATTGCATTCCAGAATTTCTCTAGCAGAGCTGACTTCTGTCACCAGGTGTCAGAGCATCCTCTGCATGTGCCTTTCACCTCCATCCCATTTCTAGCATTCTCAGATCAAATAGACTTTCCAATTTATTATCATTGGATAATTTCAAGTGATGATGCAGCAAAACAAGGAAGTAAGAGAATAATCTCTTTTTTTTTTTTTTCAATAGCACAATTGCTCCATGTTCAGGTAAGATCCAAACCATCTGTTTTAGTGACTGCAGTCTGTGAGATGCTGTTCCACATGACTGTGTCTTTCAACTTCATTGATGTTGCAGTCTGAAACCAAGCGTCATCACATTTTTTCCAGTTTAAATTACTATGTTAGATTACATTTTTAAAATCAGTTTATAAAACAGTAATTACACGATAAGTTAATGAATTGGTTTATCCTTCCTTTCTGCTGGCCGTCTTAACTTAGAGAAGCAGAATAGACAAAGCCCTAAACTTCCTTTTTATCATGGTACTCCTTGCACCACTTTATCTTACAAAACAGTCTGGAGCTTGAAGTGAGTTTGCCCAGTTTTGGTGTGTCCTAGCAGAAATCATCTATCAAAAATCATTTAAACTATGTGGTAAGTGATTTTATGCAATACTATGGATGCAGGCAGCATTTCACCCAGCAACAGTGCCTGTGCCCTTAAACAGACTTCTAAATCTGACTTTTTGCCAGTGTCACTGACGATACCATCACACACAAAAAAAAAAAGCTGGCCTTGTAAAGAAAGACACTGACAGCACTGACCCTTCTCTATATCCAGGGTCCTACAAGGGGGTGATGGGTAGAACTATCTTCTCCAGACATTCAGAGCCTCCTTCTCAATTGACATCTTACATTTCAAAAGGGTGGAGGGGAAAAAATATCAGTGGGTGTGTAAACTGGGTCTGGACATGAGCATCTGCAGAGACAAAACTCTTGGTACAGATCTGGAAAGTCTCGCAAAACATCTGTGGGCTCATCTCACAGCAAACTCCACGAGGCTCTGTATGTGCACAGAGCAAGAAGCTTCTCTGAGCTGGCAGAGAGGATGTGGAGAAATGCTCAGAAAAAAACAGCTCTGCCCTTGTGTGTGGGAAATCAGTGTCTGAGGGCTTCATCAAAACCATTTAACTCAGAGTTTCCTGTTGTACCTTCCCATCAGGCACCCCAGTGGTGCCCCTCAGGGCTCTCTCTCTCAGGGCTGCAGGCTGTGTGTGACCTTCAGAACAGCCACCCCACCCGTCATTAAACAGCTCTGCCCCGCTGGTGCCTAACCAAGGCAGTCACATGCTGCATGGTAGTGTGGTGTGTTCACAGGGGCAGGAGAAGGTCTCCAGTCTGCCTGTTGGCCACTGCATCAGCTGGTGGCCCACCCATCACCTCCTCAGTGCCAATGGGTATGGATGGATGTGTTCGACAGGCTGGGTGCCATCTGCTCTTGTGTCTGTGGGGACTTAGTCCAGAGCTGAGTGGCCAGCCTTTCATGCATGGAACAGCAGAGAGGCTTGCTAAGAGAGCAAGTTTGTCATCACAGCCCAGTCTGATGGGGCAGAAGGGCTGGTGGCCTCCTCTCTTCTCTCTGCCAGCAGTTGGTGCACCTCATTTCCCAGGGCTGCCACGCTGTTTTCTGTTGCAGTTTCCAGGACAAGGAAAATAAACAGGGCCATTGCTGTCTGGACAGCTATAACAGATCCACAGGGAAAATTATTGCCCTGGCTCAGCCTCTGCTTGTTCATCTTCCACCTTTTTCATCTAGAAAATGGAAAAGCCAGCCAGGTCTTTAATAGGCTAATTAGGAAATGTAAGGCATGATGGGCTATTTGTGAATTCAGTTCTCTTGGCCCAAAAGGGAAAAAGGGGAGTTTCATTGTGTGGGGTTTTTGTCACCGTTTCCTCTGTTAAAATCACACATTGGTCCCTTGAAATATAGACAAAGTCCTTTAATGAATGAGCTTATTCCCATCCCTGCCTCTGCAGACTCTTAATGTTTGTCTCAGTAGGATCCTAGCTTCCAGTTGGATGTGACCAGTTTCAGATGTACATTACCAGAGTCCATCCCCTCATTCTTGTAATGGGCCAGGAGCTGCTGATGCCTTTAAGTATCTCACTGCCTTAATGGGATTTGCTGCTGGCTGCCAAATTGATAGCTAGTGTGTAAGCTGGAGAGAGGGGTGAGAACTGCTCCCTCACCTATTAATAAATCAGCACTGCAGGGAAGAGTTTTCTGACGGGAGCCAAGTCCCACCAGTACATGCTGCTAAGGGAGGGGGTGGTTAGATGGGAACAGCTGCCCTGCAGTGAGCTGGGCTCAGAACAAAGGGATTTGGCCCAAAATGACAATGCTGCAGCATTAGCAAAAGCATGATCCCTCCAGGAGGCCTCTCAGCATCGCTTAGCTGGTGTCCCATGAACAGCCTTGCTGGAGTGATTGGTGCTGCCCTGCATACTGAAAGGCTCCACTCAGCCAGAACTTAAAAAAACATGGGAGAAAGAAGTAGGGAGCTGTGTGCCAGCCATTTGTTTCAGTGACTAAGAAACATCCCTCCCCCTGAAGGGAGCATGTCTGGGACAGCATTCCACCCAGACAAATGGGCCCTGACAAGAAAAGGTGGCTCCTGCTCAGCCTTGGTTTGGGTTCTGCACCTCCCTGCTCTGCAGAGCCCAGCCCATTGTGGACACCTTGGCATTCCATTTAGGAAGAGGCCAAAGGAGATGCTCACCCTGTCCAGTGTCCCCATGGCAGCTGTGTGCACAGCCCCAGGGCTCATGGCTGTTGTGCTCGTTGCCAAGGCCGTTACTCTCATTGAAGGCCTGAGATTGCTTTGCATGTGGAACAAATTAATCTTCATTAAAGGATGAATAGAAGATATTTTCTTTGGCTGTCAAGAAGGAGAAAACACAGGAGATGTTCAGGAAGGAAAATGCCATACGTGTCCCTTCAAATACACACAAATGGCAGGCCAACCCAGGATCATTTCCTGCACGGTTCCTTGGCTGGTTCAGAGCCTGACAGGCTTGTCTCCTCGCCATGGGCAGTATCTGCACCCATAGGGGAGCACAGCTGCTTCTGGGGTATGAGTTAGATGGCTCATGCTCCATAGTTTCAGTCTCTGCACTGATCAAACAAGGTTTGTGATGATGGCTTAGATGTCTGCTCAGTACCATCTGTTGCCAGGTGAGATGAATCCTGCCCTGCAATGGCTTTGTCATTACACCAGAGAATCCTGGCCCTGTTTTTACTGTTTTGTTCCTCTAAAATTACCCCGGGAGATACTGGAAATGTCCTGGCTGAGAAAAAGGGTAAGCTTTGGAGAGTGGAGACACTGTGTGAGCCCTGGGGCAGCATGCCTCAGTGCATGTGCCTCTTTGAGCCAGTCTGGGAAGCTTTTGTACCTTCCAGAGAGGCACAGGTGGGGGAGGACAGCTGCAGGACACCAAGGAGGGCTTGTCCTGGAATGAATTCAAGGTGCCAGAGCAGACCCTGAGCTGGTGGAGAGCTGGCCTGGTGCAGGTGCATCTGGGAGGGAGGATCTGCTGCCCTGTCCCCAGGAGAGGGGGAAGCCTCTCCTCAAAGAGAAGGATTATGGCTGTACTTTTGGAAACCAGTTCAGCCAGCTGGGAGGTGACCCAGGTGATGGAGATCCTCCCCTGGAGGTCTCTTGCTGTCACCAGAAATAAAACAACCTTTCAATGACAGCCTTGATCCAGCCTTAGGGGCACTGCAGTAATTTGTAATCTCTGCCCTGGTATCCTATACCCAAGGAGAAATTATGTGATCTCAGAGGAGGTGTAGCATGGTCTTACACGGGCAACAAGTGCAGGGGCTCACTCTGACCCATCTCTCAACAAGGTGTCCTCTCCACACTGCCATCAGAAACCTCATGGCTGTGCATCCCCAACTGGAGTTCAGAGTGATTGTTCTAAAACTGTGGTAGTAATTGAGATAAACTTTTAAGCTGACAGGAGACAATGGCCTTGCAACAGGATCCTCCTGCATGGCACAGTGTAAACCAGAAAAAGAAAACGTCGGATTACTGGCTGGAGAGTTGTAGTGTCATTTATAGATATAAAACCTGTGCCTGAGGAACGGAGCGAGTGCCAATGCAGCCAGGCGGGCGCCGCTTTTGCTGGGTTTGGAGAGCAGGAGGAATGCCTCGGAAGGGACGCTAGAGGGAAGAAGAGAGTCTCACAAGTGCAACTTCCAAAAGCAAAACCACTCGAAAACCAAACCCAAGCAGCTCCAGGCTGTTCAAGGGGCGTTAGGCATTCAGTGGGCTCAACATTTTCTTTTTACTTATCCAGCATCCAGTGTGCTGGCCTCGTGCGGTGCCCCAAATGCACTGTGCTGGTAGTGGCTTGCTGTATCACACACCACTTTGATGTGTTTGGAAATATTTTCTTAGGAAACCTGCAATGCCCACAAAGTGGAGAGTGGAGAACATCCCAGACCCACTTTGGCACTGAAAAGCTGAGGTGCTTTTGGGGTGTTATAGGGCATGTCCATATGACAATGCTGTGTGCTACCCCAGCATGTCTTAAAGATATCATCTTTGTCGCAGCCTGCAGCTACGAGCTGCAAACAGGCTCAGCAGGGATCTTGGCCCTCGTCCTGATGTTTTGATAGCACTGGAAGACCCTAGCAGGTCACAGGGGCTGGTCCCAAGGCCTCAGCATCTGCAACCACCCAGCCCATGTAATTTCTATCCCGGCCCTTTCCTCATGTGGAAGCTGTCAAAAATCAATCACATTCTTACTGCTGCTTTGTGGGCAGGGTCACACCCTTCTTCCCCAACAGAGAGCACCAGCCCAGTCCCTTCTCCATCCCTGAGCCACTTTGCTGCTGCAGGCTCCTGTCACCTGCATCATCCACACCCCTGGGGACACTTAGAGCCATGACAGGGACCTGAAGGTGAGTACCAGAGCAGCTGCTCTCTCCTCTGCAGCCAAACCCATCAGCCGTGGCCCTGCTGCCTGTGGGGACAGTGCTGAGCTTGTGCTGCCTCCTGCTCGTGCCCTGGGCCGATCAAGGCTGCCCAGGGCCAGGGCTGTGCTGGGCATATACTGACAGAGTACAGCAAGCACTGCTTACCGTGTGCCACGTAAAGGACACACAGAGATGTCAGGGTAGAAAGAACAGGTGGAACTGCTGTGGGAGGAAACAGTGGAAGCCTTTGGGAGGTCTGTCCAGCAGGAAGGCACTTGGTGAGCAGAGGGAGAAGCACACTCCAGTGCTGGGGTCAGGCTGGGAGCACCAGCAGTCCTGTCTCAGCAGGAGAGGCTTGTTCTGCTGCACCAGTGTTGGAGGCAGAAAACAGGCTGGGGTGATGGATTCCCCTCCAGCCCCCGAGGAGTGGAGGGATTAGAGCAGATTGTGCTGTGCCCAGACCACCCAAATGACTGCTGTCTTGCCAGGGCAAGCACCTTTCAGGGTCTGGGTATGGACCTGTCAGCCCCTACCAGAAAAATGCTGCACACCAGGAACAACAGTCAGGATCAGGACAGGTCATCTTGCCCAGGAGAAGGGGATTTCCTGGGATTAGTCACCAAATCTTCCCTCTTCAGAAGCTCAGCCCCAAAAGCTGCTAGGATCCTCCAAGGAATGTTTCCAGCTACCTCCCCAGGTGGGGCTTCACAGTGATAGCAAGGGATTAAAAATATTTAGAGGTCTTGTAGGGTCAAAGCAACAAATACTTTTTTCCCCTGGATGATCACTAACAAAATTAGTTTTAAAATAAGCAAAAAAACTTATCAAACCCTATATTTTCCCTGATTTCTCCTATCCCTTTTATCTAGTGTCAATTTTGGTGATTTTGAAGAAGAAAAAAAGAGAGGTAATGCTTTTCGCTTTCAACTGGTATTGCCCAATCCTGATTTTTTTAAAATTATTATTATTATTATGAACAGTCCAGGGGAAGCAGGAATCCAAACACAAACCTGTGGATTAGATTAGTGTTGCTTTTCCCTTTCAACTGCTATTGCCCAGTCCTGATTTTTTTTTAATTATTATTATTATTATTATGAACAGTCCAGGGGAAGCAGGAATCCAAACACAAACCTGTGGATTAGATTAGTGGCATGTAAAAACAAATGAGAGGCCCTTGCTGCTGTGGGAAAAGCAATTACTTTAAGAAGTACAGAAGAAAGGATAGAGATGGACGGGGCTGCCATGTCGTGCTGGCATTTGGGAAGGTGGCCAAAAATGCAGGAGGCAGATTGTGTGTGTGCAGTTCTGTGTGTGTGCGTGTGGATGGCTCTGGCATCACTGTCACCCTGCCCTGAGACAAGGGCAGAGGGCTTGGGAGTTCAAATGGGAGCTGCAGGATTAGTTTGGGATGCAGGAGTGTTGTAGGCAGAATGGAAGTTTCAGACGAGGTCTGTCATGGTGACCTTCCCATTGAGTCACAAGGGTCAGAAAGGATCCCCTTGATTTCTAAACTCCTTCTCAGAGAGGAGTCTGGATCCAATCCTTGGCCAATGGTTTATGCTTAAAGAATTATATAGGTGTAATTGAGCCTTTATACAACTTTGTGCTACAGAATTAAGGATGGCTAACCAAATATATTTATATTAATTAAATAAGTTATTTATTTCAATTGATGATGATAATGATTAGACTAAAAAAAAACTTTAATCAGAATTGTTTGCTACACAATACAGATGGTTTTATCTACTAGTATAGTGTACCATTTTTTATAAATATTGAAGCAATTATATTAAAGTTGGCAAAATAATTATTCAGTAGACGCTACCCATTTCAATGACCGTGGGCAGATCTCTTTTGCTCAGCATTGAGGGGTGTCTCCACTCAAAGAGGAATCTGCACACAGACCCAAAAAGGGGGGTATTAGAGGACCCTGCCATTAAAAAGCAGGACTGGTTTTTGCAGTATGACATGATTGACTGTCAGCCATATGTTTGTAGGCCACCTGTGTGAGCTCTGCAGCCTTTAGCTCAGCACCATTAGATAAGTCATCAGTACCAGCACTTGTTGGTTTCTTTATCAGAAGCTTTGTCTGCCACCTCCTCACCAGTGCCAGTTTCTGTCAGGAAACATTGTTCTTCACATCCTCAGAATGTTTAACTTTGGGCTCGATGAGTCAGCCTCCTCTCAGCATTCTTCAGCACCAAAAAGCAGCCTGACCCCTCCTACTCCATTTACCACTGATAGCCTGATAACTTCTGCAAATAGGGTAAAGTCTGAGCTGTCTTACCCCTACCTAGGCAGAGCATCCTGCTACAAGGAGGGCTTAGCCCCCAAGACCCTGTTGGAGTCTGTAGCTCAGACTCTGCCAATCCAGGGTGAGTGTGGAGATTGTGGAGATAGCAATGAGCTCCAAACACACTCCTCCTCCATTTGCAGCTCTTGGCAGGCTTTTTGTCTCCTCCTGGATGCTTGAGCCAGCACAGTCTCCCAGTGAGTCTCTGGCACAAGGACTGTGAGAATCCTTTCATTCTATGTCACAGAATGGTTTGTGTTGGAAGGGACTTTAAGGATCACCTAATTCCAAGCCCATGCCGTGGGCAGGGATGTCCCATACTGTGTCCTACTCCAAGGCACATTCTCCATCAGCCCTGCCACTGCCCTTCCTTGTTCCAGGTCACTGCAGACAGAGGAGACAAGCAGCTCTGCCAATCTCAGCATTTCTGTTTCCCTCTGTTCTGGGGTGTCAGTGCAGTTGTGTGGTGGGGTCACCCCAAACAGCAGCAGTCACCCCACACATGTCTCAAACAGCATTTCAGCCTTGTGATGAAGGCAGCAGAAGCCCTCTTCTGCCCCCCAAGGAGCTGTCACCCAGGTGAGCACTTGAGCAGCAGCACGGGTGCATGGGCAGGGTCAGCCCTTCTGGCAGGGCCAGTGGTTTATGAAGCATCAGGGCAGATTTCCAGCTGGTGCAAATAGGTGTTGCCTCCCTGATTTTCACCCAGGCAAGCTTGCTTATAAGTGCTAGCTGCAGATCTGGTCCTCCAATCTCCAAGCACAGTGCCTGTCTTGGCCAGGATCCTGGGGTGCTGGCAGGGTTTGGCTGGTTTATTTTGCAGGTTCTGGGGCTGTTGTCTGCCGCGTGCAATTCATTCCTGTTCTGGATCACAGAGTCTGAACCATCTCCTGTTCCCAATGCTTCTGTCACAGCTTTGTTTGCCATAGCATTGCCATTCAGCAGCTGCCTGTGCTGCATGGCCAAGTGGGCTACCAGAGCTTAAGGGCAGCTCCCAGGCTCCCATGAGGCCAGCAGGTGCTCAGCACCCATCTGTATCTGTGTCCTGCTGACTTCTGGGAGGCACTGCTCCAAGCTCGTGGCTTAGGTCTAGGAGTGATGTGCTTTGGTCCTGACACATCAGCCCAGTGTGTCCAGGGCTCCCCATCTCCTGCTCAGATGTATATTGGTGCTTTTCACTGGAGCTGCAAGCTCTTCACAGTGGGATCATTGGTTGGCTTGGGATGAGAGACCCAGGGATGAGCTAGAGTTCACCAAGGTGAGCAGGCAGCTGCCAGTTCACCTGCTCTGAGTAAATTAATGATGCTGTCAGGGAGAAGGCAGTAGTAGACAAAGAAATATAGCTGAGAAGCAGGAGAGAGGTGAGTACAACAGAATATTAAAATCTCTCTGTTAGAGTATATTCTAACCCCTTAACCCTTTGTCCCTTGTCCTGCATAATTTCCAGTTGTAGCCAGTAGCAGATGCTCAGGGAAAAGCCATCAGAGCATAGGAACAAACAGGACAAGTTAACATCTCTTCCTCATCTTGCCTCACCTCTGTGGCTACGTGCCTGTTGCACAGGACAAGTAAACATCAAAATGGCCCAAAATGCTCTTTGTCTCTCAGGAAAAGCTGTAGCTCAGTGGCTGTGAATTTCATCAGTGAACTTAAATCTTTGCATTTAATACACAGCAGATGTGGTTAGATTTTTCTGCATTAAGTCCCCCAAGCTTCTTTCAGGGGTGTGAGCAGCAGTAGTATCCCCTCGACCCTCCTTGTCCACATACTGGGATGCAGCTGGTGTAACTGCCAATGGCTCTATATTCCCAAGGACTTGTTTCCATTTTTCTTTCTAATATTGAAAGACCAGAATAACTGCTATGAGGGGACACAATGTTTATTTTGCTAGTGGAGTAGAATTTAAGAGAGACTGTCATTGCTATTTATTCACAGACAGTTACCTGAATTTCTCTACTCTCCCTCATGCTGCTGCATGTCATCTCTTCCTTGCTCCTTATATTTCCAGGAGCAGGCTCTCCCATCCAGGGCTTGTCTCTGAGGCTTTCCCCTTTGGTTTACTGGGGCACTTTGTGCTCCAGCATTATCACTTGCTGTGCATGGCCCTGCATCCTTCAAATTACAGAGCAAGCAGTAGGATTGTGCATGGAGAAGGGACAGGGGGAGCACGCCAGGCTCCATCCCTCCATAACACCCTGGCCACTGTCATCCTCTCCCCAGCATACCCATGCTCCTGAGTGGGCAGTGGGCACCCTGGGAGATGGGTGAGCCCCTGGTGCTGCAGGTGCAAATATTTGCACCCCAATTCCTGCCCGGGCTGTGGAGAGGAAGAGCTGTCCCCCGATGCCCTTGCCCACCTGATGGGGACCCACTGCAGTGCTGAGTGTCACTCTTCCCGTGGCTGAGCCCTGCGGCAGCCCGCCCTTTCCTTATTTGTTTTTCTCCCTTTGAGAGCTATTCTTTCCCTCCCATATGCTGTAATAATTACAAGTGATAACTTAACAGCTGCTCTGCTATTCCGGGCTCAGCAGAGCCACGCGCCTCCACCTTCCCTCCCTCCCACGGCTCTGGGTCAATGTCTTGGCTCCAGCAATCAGGGATTCCTGCAATTTTTGCCACTCAGGAGGATCTGGACTCTTTTCCCCTCCATTGCCATCTGTCTCCCACCCGCCTGCCCCAGCATCATGAAGGGGGATGGGACTGTGACATCCATCTGTTACCATGGAGAAAGCTGAGCCAGCGAAGAGACGCACCCTGTGTCCTGGGTGAAGGCCAGCGGAGAGGGGGTGAAAGGGATTTTCTTGTGTATTTGTTTTATTATCCTGTGTCTGTTGTCACTCATAGGGTCTGCTGCAGGTGACAACTGCCACCCTTGGTCACAACAGAACTTAGGAACTCCCTAAGCCCTCTTGCTGGAGAAGGTGGTGGCCTTAGGCCTGGTGTGGCATCCCAGATGGTGGACCAAGTCCACAGTGCTAAAATGAACCATTTGCCTGCCTTCCTCCTGTGCAAGAATGATGGTGGCTCCCAAGGAGATGATAGACCCCCAACAGCTGTCCTGGGGCCCAAGGCAGAACCCAGCCTTCCCATTTTGGGTGTGAAAGGGTTTTTCCTCCTTTTACAAGAGAATTTTGCCTCCAGTTTATCTGACTGCTGAGAGCCCAGCATGAAAAAAGTCAGGATGAGGTGTTTCTGCCCATTCCTGCAAAGGAAATGCTGCGTGCCTGAGCATTCCAGTCCTTCCCCAGTCAGCAAGGCTACCCAGGCCTCCAGCACAGATGATGATTCCCAGAAATGTGTAAAGACAGCCCAATAATGGTAGCGAGACGCACACCAGTCTGTGTTGGGCAGTGTCATCCATCCAGCCTACAAAAGGCTGCATTCTGCTTCCCAAGCACTGGAAATCTGACACCTGCCTGCTTGCTCCTATGCAGTCCCATATTGGTCACTTCCCTTATTCCAAAGGCAGCAGTCCCAGTGTCTCTGGTTCCAGCAGGCTCGACACTGTGGTAGAGCCCCACAGAGCAACCTGAGGCAGGTGTCTGCAGCATGGCCAGCACCTGAATTCATATATGGCAATCTGCAGTGCAGGCAGGGTGCCTGTGCTTCCTCCCTTATGTGTGCTGGCCTTTACTGACATAGTAAAATGCTGGGAATTAAGGACAGGATTTTACCTAAGGATGGGATTTGCCAAAGCCATCAGCCCACATTGGCCTTGGCTCTTCTCACCCTGCACAAACATGTCATCTGCACATCTGATACATATCACAGCAGGTGACATCTTCCCCTGCTACCTGCCAGTTGTCCTTGTAGGCAGCAGATCCCACAGGACACCTAGGGCAGGTCTTTCTAAGGGGCAGTGGTAGATAATCTTCCCTGTGGTCCTCCCAAAGTTCTAAGTGGGAATAAAAATTGGGAGTGTGCCAGAAGATGGGCCTTTCCAGGAATTTAACTTCTCAGGCTGGGAATTCTGCTGCTGACACCACTTCAAAGCAATGGTGGGCAAGGTCAGGGTCCATGGACAGGGATTTTGTGCATGCAGACATTTTTCACACATCAGGGTGACCGCAGAAATTGCAACCCTTGGCTTTTGGATCACCAGCTGCAATGCTGTGCCTTGAACTGTGCCCCACCCAGAGGGCCTTTGGAAGAGGTGATGTGGTGCTTATCTGAGCTGGCTCTGATGCTTGGCAGCTGTGCAGGGCCACCAAGCAAAGGCTTCAGTGGTGGCACTGGGACACACTGGAGGAAAGCTCACCAGGGGAAGCAACACGTGCCTCGCTTGCACCTCCCACACAGGAGTAGGCAGCCCCAGGAAGAGGCGGCTTGGAAAGCCTGTGCCTTCTCGCAGGGAGAGCTGGCAGTTCCATCTGGCTCTGCTTCAGAAGAGCTCTCCGAGGAGCTGCCGAGGGTGGCCAGAGCGGGGCCTGTGGGTGGTGTGCCAGGAGCAGGAGAGGAGGAGCAGAAAGAGGAGGAGGAGGAGTGGGTGGGATACACGTGCCCCACACAGCCAAGTTTCCCTTGCAGGGAGGTAATCCTTCATTAAAGCAACTGCAGGGACTTGTGTGTGGTGTGATGCTGGTGTTCAGGTGCAAGGGAGGTGCTACTGCACAGTGACCCCACAGCGACCTGGGGACACGCAGGGCTTTGTGTGCAGGAGCTTCAGCCCAGGAGTGCTCGAAGCCACCATGTGCGTTTGCCGCATGGCGAAGTCTCTTTGCAGCTCTGCTCATTTTCACAGGTCTCGCGCCTTGCTTTTACTCTCCAGAAAGGCAGTAATTTTTTTTCTTGAAGTTAGCTAGCAATGTGCTAACAGAGTTCTCATTGAAACAGGGCAGCAGGGTATTTGTTAGGATAAAAACACATGGGGTTAGCACTGTGTTCCTCACTTCTCCAAGACCAGGCTATTGCACAGCAAAATTACAGTCCTTATCTGCACCCAGGTTTTGCAGCAGTGTAACTGCAGCCAGTTGGTTTTTAGTTTCTTCATTTCAATCTCTTTGATCATGTGCCACGATTAATCTGATCTCTATGAGGCGGGATGAGTAGGAGTCAGAAGAAAAATTGTAATCGTCTGTGCCTTTGGCATGCGGGAACGGAATAATTTTGTAGTCTCATCTCCACACTGGTAGCTCTAGGAAAAGCCTCCATCCCTTCATCAGCTAGAAACACCACACAAGGCTAAGGGATACTGATCTAAATGGAAATATTCAGAGCTGGGTACCATCACTGTTCCTTGTTCCCTAATTTTTCAGGCTGCAGCATCTCCATGATACAAACCACATGGTCAGTGACTGAAATGCAGCTGGCAACAGTGAGCTCCAAACACAAAGATAAATTCATAATAAGCTCCTTGCTGTTGTTTGCTCTCACCTGCCTTTTCATGACACCAGGCAGCTAATTCCCTGTGTTGTTTCCTTGCCTGAGTCAAATGAAACATGAGGTTTTGTTGGGCCTGGGAGGAAGGGAGCAAGGGGAAAGAGCATGGGGAGGTGACATCATGCTGCCCAGCCCTGTCCTGACTCTCCTGACAGTTTTTCCTTGCCAGTTCCCACCAGTGCAGCACTGGCACTGGGTTTTCCTGTCCTGACAGCTACATGGAGGTGTTTCCCCCCTCCTAGCCCAGAGTGCCCTTTCCCCCACTGCAGAGCATTGCTTTAATTCTGTCTGCACCAACCCTGGTGTCTATCACAGCCCTTTCTGTTTTGAAAGCCCTCCTTTTCCTAGACAAAATGATCCAAATTCCTTTACCAGCACACCTCATCACTTTACTCCTCATCTGATTGTGTAGCTCTCTTTGAGCATTGCTTACTTTTATTGAAAAGCATTACCAGCACAGAGCAGAGATAACCACGCAAGGGACCTGTTTTAAACTGTCCAACAAGGCATTATTAACCCATATCACAGATTATGATCAAAAGAATCTTTTCTATACAAATTCTTCTTCTTGCCTAATTGACTATTCCAGCAAAAACAACTCACTCTGTCCTCCATTTGTCCAAATTATTATCCCATATCATGTCACCTGGAGTTCTGTGGAATTATGTTTTGCATTGGGTTTTTTCCCTCCCCACACACCCTTAGGATGTGAGCAATTCCTTTCCTAAACTGCATCAGAGGTCAACAGGTGCCAGGGAGGTGGGAAGATGCTGAGACTGGAGGATAGAGAGCCCAAAAGGGTCATTTTTCTGCTCAAGTGCATCTGTCCCCAGCACTAGATTTAAAGAAAAGGCCTGGATGTGTTATCACGGTCCCCAAGTCCCCTCATAGACCCTGAGGGCTTCTTGGCTGCTCAAAGAAGAGAGAAACTCTCAGGTGCTTCTGTTCTGGTGTAATTATGAAAAGCAATTTAAAATCAGCCAAGACCTGTATTGACAGTGTTGTTTGGAACATAATGGACTAGTGGTCCCTTCAATTTAATTAAGGATTTTTTTCAAAGAATTACAAACTAACCTGAATTAAGATGAGTGTATACAGAAAGACTTGATGTGGTTCCACTAATTTAGATTTGCAGTCTTAATTATTTGGATTAATTTTCCAAGAGGATACATGACATTTCTATTGGTGTAAAGACCCATAAGAAATGTAGCAGGTGTTTTGAAAGTGAAATAGTTTTGCCTTTTCAGGGGTGAAACTCTTGGTAACACATCTTTTAAGAATCTGTATTAGTACCTCCTTCCCAGGCAAGAATAAGCTACAGAAACATACATATCATGTTTCAATTTTACAGGTGTGTGTGTCTGCACATTATATATATACATGGGGGTGGGTGTGTGTCTGCCTGTGTCTATGTGAAAAAACATAGTAGAATGACTGGGAAAGTTGTTCTACTTTGATTACTCCAACAGCTTTAAATCAATGTAACATCTGAATTGTAGCAAGGCTTGAAGCAGTGGCCAGAAGGTGATGACAGAATCATCTGTGGTGGTTTACGACTTGTTTTTCCTCCTGTTTCTTCCCATCTTCCTCCTCTCCAAGCTACTCAGTACTCTCTGGCTGCTCAGGATTGATGTGTCCATAGCAGAGAGAGTGGGAAGCATTGGGAAACTTCTTCTCATCCCCATAGCACACTTGACTGAGTTTAGGTTGGACAGCCATTGTTCTGAAGTTCCCTCACTGCCCAGCTGGATCCCTTTAGGAAAAAAAGAAAACCCAAGTCACTTCTCTTTGCAGGAGAAACTGCCCTGGAGCCCCCCATCCCATGCAGCTGTTGGAACACTGCTTCAAAAGGTGTGTAGTAGCTGAGTCATCCAACTCTGCCTTGCAAAAAGATCCTTAAGGTACCATGTTTTGCTGTGCTGTCCTTAATGCCGTTGATGAGAACGGGTGGTTTTGGGAGCAGGCCAGGGCAGCCTCCGGCCCTCTGCACAGCAGGATGGGGGGAAAGAAGCCACTTGTGGTGTTTGAGTTGTGGTACCACCCAGATGATCAAACAGAAACCACCGTTCCTTTGGGAATGTCACTGTCTCAGCACACACCAGAGGAGGATCGGGGGAGGGTGAAGACCTTGGCTTTGGAGAAGAGACACCAGAGCCAAGACCTCGGTTATGCTTCTGCAATACAAGGAAATCCAAGGGTGGCTGAGTCAGGCTGTGAGCAACACGCCTGGCATCTCCCAGGAGATCAGCTGCAGAGTCAGGACTGAAGCCTGCTTTTCTGCACACAACTCAGGTGCCTGCAGACACTTGCAGGTGCGTAGGAGTGAGCTTGTCCTGGGAAAGGGAGACCAGTGGACTTCAAATGGGAGAAGAGCCATGGCTTGCTGTTCCTCCCAAATCCTGAAAAAGGATGCTCATGGAAAAGCAGCATCCAATCTGTCTTTCAAACCCAGGGCAGTTTCCTTGTAAGAAATGGAAAGAGATGGGGAAGAAAGGAGAACTGCCTTTTAAAAAATGTTTGCTTTAGGTAACCCTCCCACTTTGGGGTCTCAGGACTGAAAGGCAGGAAAAAAGGGATTGTTGACCTGATGTTAACCTTCAGCTGTCAGCCATTCAGCTCCATGATCCTCACATGCCGCTGCTTAATCCAGGAGGAAAAAAAGCACAAAGCCTGCCCAGAGCCTGTGCCATCTCATTAACATTTGGCTTAGGCAAGATTCCTATCCTGCACAGGGAGTGCAGCAGCTCCAGTTCAAACAGCTCTCCTCTGCTGTGTCCAGGGACAGAGGTTTGTCACAGCTTCTGCAGTGCTGTGCCTTGGGGTCAGGGTCCTTGAGCTGACAAAAACATAATTCAGGCAGAGACACTGGCATTTTTTGGCTTATTGAGAACTTGAACAGACGTCTCTCTGAGGTCCTCTGTGCCAGAATGAGGTGGTTCCCAACAGGCACAAGACACAGACCCAGGTTTGGCTGATGCCTGGCACCTCTTATTGGCATTGGGGATCCCACAAGGCCATAAAAGCCAGACTGCAGCTTCTGGTTTGACATCACATCCCACATCCCCATCATGTGTACTCAGAGGAAGATCATAGGGATGGTTGAGGAAGAAATAATGGGAGGGACAAGGAGCACATGGGCATCTTGACCTACAGCCAGACATCTACTGCCCCCAGGCCCTTGCAGCTTTCACTTGATTAAACATGAAAGCTCTGTGGTTGCCTGAGCTGGCAAACATGGTTCAGCACACCTGAAGTTGGCAGGGAGACCTGCTGCCCTGGGGTTGGCATGGAGCTGGCAAAGGTTTCCTCTTCCCATCTGGGAGCTGGCAAGAGTGTGTTCCCATCTGACAGGTGGGTGGGAGGAGGAAGGTGGGTGGCTTTCTGCTGACTGATGTGAGCAGTGTGCTTTTGGTGGTGGAGGAACACGGCCATGGCCATGGGCTGAGTGGGATCACATGAGCTTGGAGATGGAGCTTGAACCGTGTGAGAGATAGATGATTCTTTGAAGGCATGGTGGGATTCGTCAGTGGGAGGACCTCTGTTCTAAGTATAACAAGTCACACTTTAGAAATAAGTTGGTTGAGGCTGTGGCTGAATTTCTTTGATGTAGGCTGAGGACACACACTACAGGGAGAAATCACACAGTGTTCTGCTTTGCTGTTGATAAACAGCTCTGGGACAAGGCTGTGATCCATGGGGCTGTTTAGCCATGAGGAAGTAGAAACTCCTGCACTAAGCCAGAACAAGGGTCTGAATTGCTGAGCATCCTGAGGCTTCAGGGAGCAGTAGGTGCTCCCGGAGCATGTTGATTAGCACTCCCTTGATTCTCATCCCTTGTCACTGCCTCCAGACGTGAGGCCTACATGGGCAGAGTATGGCCTATATGGCCCCTCACCATTTGCTACTAGCACAGGTCAAGATCACAGGCTTTGTAAACAACATTTGTCTGTGTTTATTAATCCAGATTATATTTTCTCCATCTACTGGTTTAATCTTCTCTTGAACTCATGCAAATACTCACAGCTGACAGCATCCTTGGGCAAGGAGTTCCTCAGGTCTGACCCCACCACACAAGGACCTACATGCTCTGAATTAGCCCCAGTTCTTGCACAGGGAAGAGGCAGCAAGGCCAATGGCTATGCCTGACTTTGTAGCCCTCTGCCATAGCCTCTCCAGCCATGTCTTTTCCAGACTGAGAAGTCCTGGTGTGCACAAGTCCTTGCTTGCAGGAGGGCTCCTCCAGACCTTTGATCCTCTTTCATCCCGTTCTCTGTGTTGCCCTATTACATTTTGGATTCGAGGCTTCAAAGAGGTGCCTTTTGGGGCACGGGTCAGCACAGTGGCTTGGCAGGCATGCCTGCCCCACAGCCCTGGCTCTCTGCAGATGCTGCTGTTTCTTGGCCACAGGCTGTGCCAGCTCCTGTGATCCCGTTTGCGTAAGTAATTGGCAGTGCATACCACGCGTAACCAGCTCTGAGTTTGTGTTGGGGGTTTTTTGATCCAGGGCTCTTTCTCTTCTGGAAGGGTAGAGGTGTCATCTGGGTGTTTTTATGAGTATTGTGTCTCTCTGACTGCAAATCCATCCTCCCAGCATGAAATCTGCTTGGTTCTCCTGCAGGGACCCATGGTGTTTAAGGGACTGTAGGTGAGAGCCTGGCATTGTCTAAGACCCAAAGGGAACATTTTCAGCTCCTTTCCTTTGCTTTTATCCCAGGGAAGATGTATTTACATGATAACATAGAAGAGCATAATAAGCAACTAAAACCTCACTGTGGTCAGTTCACTCCCAGCATATTTCATGCTGATAAGACAATGATGGACTCAAACTGGAACTTCAAACTTCTTTGAGGGCATTCAGCCAATTGCAAAGGTGAGAAGCAGCTGCACAGTTTGGGTCCTGAGATGAACTTTGCTGTAGGTGAGGCTGTAACATGAATTTGTCATGTGAATCTGTCTTGAGGAATAACTCCTCTTTATATTTTTTCTTTCTTTCTTTTTTTTTTCTGCAGTTTTTCCTTCCTCCTGGTCCCGCCACAAATCTGCTCTCACTCTAATCTTTTCTTTGGCAGCTAAAACTATTATCTTTATTGTTTCAGGGCTTGGCTTCTTCCTGTTAGATCTCTTAATTGGATTTTTACTCTCCGATCCATTTAGTCTCTCCTGTGCTTTCACTAAAACCCTTTAACCCTTTGGCACCAGCTTTGCTAACCAATTACCCGGGAAGGTGCTCCTCCCCCTGATTTGCACAGGAACAGCCTTCCTAAGCCATGGGTGTCACCTCCAGTGTTACTGTCTGTACACAGTGCCACCATCATCATCATCTCCTTCACTCTGAAAACTGCAAAGGCTCACTGGGTTTTAAGCAAGAATAACCAAAACAACCCACATCACCCTTTAAAAGGAGGTCTGAAGTCACCATAGAGCCAAAATCATCCAGAAATTATGACATTTCAGCTGTGGCTAGGAAAAGAGGAAAAGCCTGCAGCTTTGTCCAGATTCACCTTCCACCCAGACCAGGTGCCAGTCCTGTGTTCTGGCTGTGTCTTAAACTGTTTTAGCAGCTACAAGAGGGTGAAACAGCAGTGGGGCTGTGACCAGTTCTGGCACTGGGGTCACTTAACCCTCCCACTCCTCTTCATCCTCTTTGGAAAATGCTGTTCACAAAACATGCTTTCTTCCAGCTGCCATTGATTTTGTTCCTTTGGCCTGCAAGCTCTGCAGTTCCTTGCCCCTGCAGAGCCTCTCATAACAGTGCCAGAGTCTTCACTGAAGGCTTTGAGTGTGCCAGGAGTGACCTGATTGCATTGCAGGTGCCTTCTGTACAGCTGGAAGGACCTCTGTGCTCCAAACCAGCAATGGTCTCTGTCCTCTCCAGTTAGCAGGTGTGATCCAAGCTGTCCTTGGAGCACGGCAAGATGGTGATGGAATCTGGCATGGAGGGGGCTTGGGTACCCCGTATCCCAAGAAGGGGCTGCTGGTTTCATGGCTTGAGCCATGCAACTTCTCTTACAGCATGGTGGAGCTGAGATGATGGCATCTCGCCATGGATCTGGTTTTTCCATCAGACCATGCACTAATGCAGCACTGTGATTTTTCAGGGAGCAAAGACCTTCACTTTGTAATATTTCTTTATAACAACTTGGAGCACAAGGAAGGAAGCTCCCCTCCAGGTCAGTCAAGCCCAGTGCTGGCAGAGGTGATGGAATAAGACCTCCAGGTAGCAAGATGTTAAGTACAAAAGGAAATGTAAATACAAAGGGAGGAAAAATAGGGAGAAGATGTACCAACCCTACTAACTGGCTGCTCAACCCAGATCCAGCTGCCTGGCCCTTAACGGGCCTCAATGGACCCAGTCCCTCTCCTCCTTTCATTCTTTTTTCCAGCTTTTTTACAACCTCAATGCCTTTGTGTTGCTGGAATGCGTTGCCATGGTTAAAGTTGTTATTTTCAGCAGGGTTTGCATCTTACCTGTTAGACAGATAGATAAGGAGATGGAGATGTACATGAATGTCTGTGTTTACCTTCATATCAGTTCCCACTGACCATGTGGAAAAACAAATCTGATGGGAAAGGAGAACCCTTCAGGGGGAATGAGGAGAGAGGGAGAATACCACCTTGGAGGAGTTTCTCCAAGGAATACACAGGCTAAGCCAAAAGCACGGGATAGAAGAGATGACCACTTGAGAGCAGGGGAGGGCAGAGATGGACATAGGTTTGTAGAAGGTGTTCTTGGACTGAGAAAATACACAACTGCAAGTCAAGTCTATTGTAAGGGTGCAGTGTACATGTGGAAAGGTGGGGATCACAGTTCCCTCCCTGCACACTGTTCCCACACTGGCAATGCCAACACAAAATTCCTCCTTAGAAAAATTCCTGTCGTTTTCCTTGGCTCTGGTTGCTCCAAGTGCTGGAAGGGGTTTGCAAGTGTTATTTTTAAATTATTATTATTTTTAATGTGCTCATCAGATACATATTTAGTAAATTTTACTTTATTCCTCTTCTTCTTTTATAATATTATTTATTCAAGGAACTGATTCTTTGGCACATTCCCATAGGTATTCTTGCCCAGAGCAAAATGATAACAAAACCTTTAGCTTTTAGACTTTCAGGATTTTTGGCTTTGGTGCATCAGTCCACGATAATTTTATTGTTGTTCCTCAGGGAATGATTCAGAATAATAGATCTGCTAGGAAAGACAGACCAAGTTCCTGAGTTTTTTGGCTAATATTATTATGCCAGTCTGAACTGATGGAAGAGTTCTGAATTGCTTCACTTGAACATGCATTGAATGAAGAATTGAATCAATGTTTGCTGGGCCCTCTTCCAGCCCCTCCAGCTCACACAATCCGGCTGCCCATGCCTGTATGGGGACAGGCATGTGGGGCAGGTCAGGGGTGGCTCCTAGCCAAGAAGTGAGGCGCAGGCCCTCTGGGGTATTTTGGTATCTCACATGCTTTGGTTCTGCCTGGAGGCAGGACTCCTCCCCCATCTAACGTGAGGCACTTGCCTGTGCCTGGCTATACCTGGTCCTGCCGAAGCGGAGGAGGAAGAGGGCACCTCCAGGGGCTGAGTCAGTCGTCTGAGAGAGAAATCACTCTCAAGTGGGATTTTTCCATTGACTGAGAATCTCCCAGGTTACTGGGGCCCAAGATAGGCTGCCCAAGTTAAAGTCTGAGATAAGAGATGGTGAACTGGGGGGCTGGAAGTTCACTCCTGTCTCAGGTGAGGACCGAATGGGTTGGGGATAAGGGGGAGTGCTTCTAAATCATGTGCAAGTTCAGAAATGGCTTTTTCTGCGTGGGAGAAATGCTGGTAACAACCCCAGCTCAGAATTTCTGACAGCCTTATCCCTAAGCCCCACTACTGGCCAAGGCTGCTATTTGCCTTTGTCATGAGTGTTGCTACACCATGGCAGTGCCCAGACAGCCAGGTCTTACTGCCTTGTTCAGCCCTTGTAACCTGCTGTTAAAAGCACTGACTGCACTGATAGGGAAGTCCTTTCATATCCACTGGGCTCCATGCTGACACACACCTGATCTCCTGCCATTTTGTCTGTTCCCTTTGGAAAGGCTGCCAGAAATGTCAATGTTTTCACCCTCCTGCTCTGTATGACATTGTTGCTGCAGCCCTGCCTGACAGCTGACACCCTCCCCAAGCTTTGTAATTGGGGTAATGGAGCTAATGAGGGGGTGGAATCCATCCCATCACTTTCTGTGATTGTCATTCACCTTCTCCTGCAGCATCAAGTCAATGGAGAAATCTGGTATCTGAGCCAAACAAGGGACATCTGTAACCATGGTCTAACCAGCACTGCTGGAGGCTTGGTCCTGAGGATGAGCAAAGCAACCTCAGAGCCACAGGGACACCTCCCTGTGTGCTTGTCTACTCTATAGTCACCACAAATTAACTGCAGGTATATCCTGAAAATTAATGAGTTCAAGACCTTTACAGCCTCACATGGGCCATCTTCTGCAGAAATAGTGTCCTTAATTAAATCATTCCTCCTCCACGAGCAGCTGTATTGTGCCCAAAGACAAGGAAGGCAGTCAGGCTGCCTGGTGCTGTACTGGCAAGATGTGGGTTCACTGGGAAGAGGCTGCTACCTGCATCCACCTCCACCTGCAGGGCAGAGTGGGGTGAGGAGCCAGCCTGGATTCGTTAATTGCTGGCGTGGGGTGGCAAGGAAACCAGCCCAAGTGCTGGCCACAGGAGTGCATAGCACCTCAGCAGCATAGCTAATTAATGGAGTGAAATGGGTGTTTGGGACGTGGTATAATGGGGAAGTGAGTCAGGCACAGCACCACGTGCAGCTGATCCTACGGCTCCACCCTCCAGCACGCTCAGACCCCTCTTCAGGTCATCTTCTCTTGTGAGCTGGCAAAACCTCAGTGGTCTTCTTCTGGGTGAATAAATGACAGGGAGCAGGGTTAGCAGAAGCCAGGTGCACTTATCCCAGAGGCTAAGCATGTGGTCCAGGTGTGGAGGATGTTGTCCTACAACTATTATTTCCTGAGCAGGAAGGAGATCCACATAGATGCCTGGGTTGGAGGGTCTAGGGGGATTGAGGGAAGAAGCCTTCCCAGAATACCTGAGTTGTGGTTATTAATCCCTCTACCACCACCACCACCAAGGTGATGTGGAGATCTCTCTTCAAAATCTACCCAGGCACCTGTACCTCGGGAAGGAGCCTGGTAGGTTGGGAAGAACCCTCTCTGGCTGTGGGGAGTCGAGATGCACCAGTTCCCACCTCTGGTGCTGCAGGAAACAAGGTGATGGCTGCATCATTCACTCAGGTGTGCACCTTGGCAGCAGCTGCACGTGTTTGAGCAGAGAAGCCAGCACCGAGGTGTTAAGGAAACTTTCCTGTCTGACCATTTGGGAGTGTGATGGCCAGAGTGCTTCCTGAATAATCAGACAGGAAAGTTTCCCTAACAAAGGATGGACTGTTTGCATTGTGCACCTGAGTCCCCTGTGCTCATGAGGACCTTAAATTCTGGGCTCCGTAGAAAACACCTTGCAGTATCTGGCTGGGAGAAAAAAATGCCCCTGCGACTGCAGCCTAGCCAGAAATCATCCCTGGAGCCGAGGGTCTGCGGACCCGCACCCGTCCGGGGCAGAGCCAGGCAGGTGGGAGCGGCCGCACCGGGGCACAGGGAGCGCACTGCCGGTACCGGGGAGGCTCCGTCGCTCCCGGGCAGAGGAGACCGGGGCGCAGGCTCTCCCTGGTAAGGTGACCACCGGGATACGGGCTGGAGCCGGGACGCAGAGAAGGAGGACATGCAGAAGAGCCCAGACTTGCGAACGCAGTTCGGGCAGCTGGGGAGAAGTGCTCTTTTCCCTTCCCTTTCCCACGTCCCTTTTGTTTTCCGCAGCCCGACAAGAGGCTCGCAGTAAGCGGCAGGGGTGGGGGCAGAGCCCACCCGCACAAAGGCAGCTCCCCACGGGCTCTGTGACCGCTGTCACGCTTTTTCGCTCAGATCAACGCCAGCAGTGGATGACGTGCGGCTGGTGCTCCCCAGCCCCGGGGCTGATTGGTCCCAGCTCAGGTTTGAACGCCAAGGTGTCCTGGCAACGAGAAGCAGAGGAGCCAGACTTTCCCGTCCCCACTCGGCTCCGGGAGCACGGCGGGCGCTGGGAAGCGGCAGGCACCGCGGCGAGGAGCAGCGCGCCGGGCCCGGCCCTCCTGCAGGTACCTGCGCGCCCTCGGGCCCGGGCCCGGCCCGGAGCAGTTTCAGCCCCGCGGGGTCAGGGCGCCGCCGGCAGTGACTCCGCACGGCGGCTCCGGCGGCACCTGTGCTCCCGCACAGACGGCAGCGGAGCGGGTTTCAGCCGGGAGAAGGGATGGGGAATCACTGGTGTTCGGGGAGCCTTGGGAGTGACCGTCCAGTGGGTTTGGGGGAGGGATGCCTGGGGAGAAGCTGTGCAGGGACGGGGCAGTCAAGGGGCCTTCCGACAGTTGTGTGGTCAGCTCTCCTGCCCCGACAGGACAGAGCAAGTGATTCTAGTTTTGGGTTCTCCTGATGAATCAAACTCACAAAAGCCCTGCAGGACACCCTGGGCTCTGAGATGCCCTAGAAGAAGATGGCTTTACATTGAAAGGAAGCAGCTTTTCCTGCTGATAGGGAGCTGCTCTGCCTTTGCCTCAGCGTGCCCCTCCTGCAGTCCGTCCCTCTGGAGCTGGGGGCTGAGGAGGGAAGGGCGCCTCAGGGCTCAGCCGTGTGCAGGAAAGCAAAGGGCATTGCAGGGGCACGCTGTAAAGAAAAGGCTTTTTCCTCCTCCTGGAAAATGCCAGCAGAGATGTAAGGAGCTGGCTGGGGGAAGATGTGTGCCGGCACGGGGAGGCAGCACTCCGCACAGCCCATTTTGCACCTGTCAAAACCAGCAGTGACATACCTGTGAAAAGATGTGCCAGCCATTAATGACAGGGCACATCCAAGCTGTCCAAGTTGAGAAACCACCTCCACAGAGTAACAGCCATCCCAGAGGAGCTTCCTGGCTCAGTGGCAGGGGGTGAGCTTGTGGAAGGGCTGGTGTCCTGCATGGATTCAGTGGTGCACATGGAAAAGCAGCACCACGACTCAGGTCTTGCTGCTGCAAGTGGGGGATGAAGAGGGATAACAGTGCCAAGACCTTTTGGAGCACAGCTTGTGTTATTTATTAGAGCACAGGGCTGAGACCTGCCTGGACAATTCTTTCTCATAGACCCAAAGGCATGATGAGACTTGGAGATCCCTCCTAGTATCATGCTCATAGTAGATGAGCAGTTCCTCAGCATCCCAGTGGCAGGGAAAGGCAGAGGGACATCACAAAATGAGCAGGGAGTGTTCTGCTGGCAGCATGTTATTGCTGACCTGGATTCGCACTGATGACCTGGAGGGGTAAGATTAGCACAGTCAGCTTGTCCCAGGGCTGTGGGGGATTAGAGAGAGGAAAAGGGTCATGCCTGTTACATACATCATTTTTCTCTGTTTAAATGGGAATATGTAGCACAAGTTGTCAGTTTTTTAAAAAAATTATCCTGCATACTGAAATGTTGCCAAAGTTTACGGTCTTGGAGTGGTGGGCTTACAGCAGTAGAGGTTCTGCCTAGAAAACCCAGTTACTAGATCTGTGAGAATCAGTGATGCTTTTTGTATCTAAATGAAAGTTAAGAAAAAAATCTCTCATGTTGTAAGAAGAGGTTTGACCTAGATAAACCTAAAAACAAATAAACATGAAAATTCACTAAAGGTGAATTAAACAAACTGGATATTTTAATTGTTTTTTTGACAAGCATGTTTTAAAATTGAGCAGCTTGGGACTGGACAATGTTCCTACTTGAACCAACAGCTCTCCCTGCTCCAATTAGTTTAAATAAGACTTGTTTCTCTGAAGGGTAAGGCCAGTACATTCTTCAGGCTTTATTAAACCCATGAACAGTAATGTCAGTCTGAAACCCAAGAGAGGGGAAAAAATACCTACACCTTGCAGGCCATAAGCAGGAACAAATTCAGCTCACTTTGTATCTCCCCAACAATTCAGCTGAGGCAGTTTATGAACTGGGAACATTAGCTCCACTGAGGCAGGACTTTCCCAGATTAAATAACATGTCAGACATTAAATAACTCATATTTCCTGGTATTTTATGGAACAAACAGTGCCTGTTGCTTGCTAATAGCATCTGCTTTTATTTGAGTGGGATTGTATTTTATAACAATCCTTCTGTTCAGTTTGCATGTTTGCAGTGACCCCAGCAAGCAATCACTCCACGGCTGATAGTAAATTCACTCCCAGAGCTTTAATGATAGTATTTACTGTAGGAGCTACCAGTTTTAGGGCTGTAGTGATTAGGGTGGGTTGATGGGACACAGGGCAGTTGGATAATTGCTAGTGATGAGCCAGTGAACTCCCAGGTAATTGCACCTTACCTGGAGAGGTGTGCTGGCATGGCGGTGTTTTAAAGACAAAGCTGTGAGGAGGATAAAGGACTGTCATTGTCTCCACATGACAGCGATGAATCATGAACAGGAAATTATCCCTTCTCCTCACCAAGAAAAATAATGCTTGGTCTGTTTTCTTTCCTGTTGCTTTCTTAAAGAAAAGACAGGACTTGTGTGCCTGTCAAGTCTGTGTCCCTTCCTTCTCTTCATACCATTTAAACACTGTTGGGAAGAGATGCTCTGCTTGAGGACACCTTCAAGTGTTGTGAAAATGGGTTTTGAGGGAAGGAAAGACAGACATACTGACTGACTGACCCTGGGAAGGCCTGGCGTAGACCAAACCTCAGTTAAGCACCAGAGAGGCTGGGTAACAGAGGGACCCTGGCAAAGCTCACTCACCAGAAATCTTCAGCATAAGCTCAGATTTCCTCCATAGATGTGAGGTCCAAGCAATCCTGGTTCCTAGGACAGCAGACATCATTAATAGTGTTATTAAAGGGAGACAGTAATTTTACTTTTAATGAATGTGGGATCTACATAAGTTGGTGCGGTCACTCTCTAGAGCCCCGTTGGCCCTTGGGCAAGATTTCTCAAGTCCCAGCCATTTCCATGTGTGTTTGGGCTCCTCAGGACATTACTCAGCCTGCATGTATGTGGATTTGGTAGTCCTCACCTGGCCCCAGTGTTTGAGGCTGTCTGCAGTGCTGCTTCAGGCTCCCCAACGCCTGCGGTCTCCAGCCTTAGCACTTTGTGTTTGTTTGCCCTGCATACCCAGCAGTGGAGAAGCCAAAATTGCTTTGCCCTCCCTTCTCATGAAGCAGAGGGCTGGAGACTTGATCCCTGTAATTGCCAGCCTCTCCTACCCCAGAAAGGAGTAATCCCCAAAGCAGTGGTGACACTGGAGTCCTCTAATGCTTCTTGAGTCTTCATCAGCAGGTCCTGGAGGGCTTTGGGAAAGATGTTGTATGCCTCATGTCTATTTTAGATCTGGGAGGGTTGAAGCAAAGCAAGGGGCAGAGCCTTGACACACAGTGACAGGAGTAGAGCAAATGGCAGGTTTAGGTAGGGGCAAAGGGACTGGTAGAGCAAAGGGTCTGACAGTGGTGCTCTCACCTCACCCCAGAGAAGTGCTTCTTGGTGGGTCTGGGACCAAGAAAGCTCTGGTTAGGTGTCTCTTTATCTGCTAGAACCTTTTCATTTTGCCTCATGATTAAGAGACAAAGATTGGCAGGGTGTCTCTTCTGTCTGTGTAAATGAGCTTTCCTCTCCCTCTGTAGCAAGAAAGATTGCAGAAAAACCAGCAAAACAAACTCCAGTAGAGGACTGTTCCACTGACTGGGAGAAAATAAGTCGTTTGTGGACCCAGAACCTCCCAGGGAGGGGCTGCTCTTGGTCCAGCAATTATTTAAGGGGCTTAGCAAGTCAGAAGTGCCAACAATAAAGCTGTGGCAGGGTTATCAATATATCAAGAATTTTGGGCAATTGGACCAGATATTTGCAGGTACAGGATGATAGAATGATAGTGCTGGTCCAGACTGCTGAAGCTCCATTGACATGCCTGGAGCTACTCTACTGTTATGACTGGCAATGGGAAAAGGAGTTTCAGCTGCTCTCATTCTGCAGCCTGATGCAAGCACTCGCTGCTCCACCTTCTTCTTTATTGGCCCACGATTTCTCCAACTGCTTGATGCAGAGGCATTGGTCTGGCAGAAAAAAAAATCAAACATTTTCTCCCCTGGGGATTTTCTAGAACTGGACAGTCCTTGATCGAGTTCTACCCTGTGCCAAGAGTAGTGCAGGCACAATGAAGAGGGGAGTGCAGGCTGTCAGCCCGCCACTGCCTGCTTTAACCACTCCAATATGCAGCTAGGGTGAATGGAGGAATCCTTTCCTTCTCTTACATGTAGTGCTCTTAAGGGAAACGTGCTGATCATGGGTTTACAAACCACTGCCAGGTGTTTGAAATTACGTAGTTTAATTGTTGGTGCAGGACCACTCGGTCCAGTGGGTGTGACCTAAAGGAAATCCCTTGAATCCTGCTCTCTGGTACCAAGAGGAGCACCAGGCTTCACCATACCAGTTTTGAACCTGAAGATAGTGAGGTACCAGCAAAGATCAGAGCATGAGATTCAGAGGCAGGAACTGCTGAGTGTTGATCCTGGATCTACTGCCAGCTCTTCTTGCTCTGGGGCAAATTATTTAGCTTTCCTTTTCCCTGATCCCCTTCCATCCCCTGTCCAAATCCTTTGTCATGTGAGAGTTGGAAAGAAGCTTGCAAAACACCTGCTGAAGTGCTTTGAAAACAGAAAGCAGAATGCACAAATGGTAAGTTGTATGGGCAATACAAACAAACCCGGCTATACGTTTCCCAGACTAAATGAGGAAGGAGGAGGGGTTAACTGATGGGTGGCACCCATGTCCTAATTACAAGGCTTGTCTCTGGATCCCTTCGGTGTGAAGCATCCTCTTGGCTGAAAAACAGCTGATAAAGTCACACCTGAGCAGAGCTAGGGGAGGAAAAACTTGTCACACGAGTGAACCAGGGTGGGTGGAAATTTCCTTTGGGAGGAAGTGATGGTACCAGCAGTGGGTTGGAGATGGCCTTCAGGACCACCTCTGGACCTACTGGTCCTGCTGTACCTCCTCTTGCTTGTCTGATACATTTCTCCAGGTGGTTGCTATATAGTCTTAAGGGTCCTGTGAGATCCAGCAAAGTCCTTCCTTTGGCTGCCATTATCCTCTCTGATCCCTGATTCAGGGAGTTAACTTCTGGCATTTTAGTAGTCTCTTTGTCCCACACCAGTCTGTCAACTCAAAAAGCAGCACAGCCCCAAGGTTTAAGATTTAATAAGTAAATTGTGAGTGTGCTTTGCTTTCTGAACCTTTCCAGCATTTCAGGGTCACATCTCTAACATGTCTTTGGAACAGTGGGAGTTCAGACCTGCTGGTGCATGTGTATGTGCTAAGAGAAGTGAGACATCCACACAAACAGCTACTGTTGAGGAGACAAGAAACACAGCAGATGCCATGAGGGCTGATAGACCTTCCAGGCTTAGCCCCAGACAGGTGTCTTGGGCCTCTTCCACAACACCTGTAGTTCCCTCCTTACTGCTGCTTTTTGCATTTCACTTGTGTTTATGACCTTGCCCTAAATCTAGGTTATTCTTGCAGGTGTAGCACACTCTGAAGAGCACCTGGAATAGGCTTGCAGGTCTGGCCCCTTGTTTTGGCTAAGTGATTTCTTCACAATCAGGGAAGTGCAGGTTTAGCAGCCTGGAACCAGGAAAAGCGATTGCAATTCACACTTTTGGTGCTTTGCAGCTTGAGCAAAAATCAGTCCAGTTGAAACCAGTTGCATGAGGACATATAAGTGCCTGAAGATGCAGGTTGATATCTGCATGCTGTTTATTTTACATTTGAGCTGCATCTGGGAGTTTTGTTTCCTGTTTGGGAAATAAGATTTTTTTTTTTTTTTTTTGTCTCTCCTTTTATTACTGTTCTCCAGCCTGAAAGCTGCTGGGGTTGAGATGTCCCCATATGTGTGGGAGTGCAAGCTGCAGGCTCTGATCTCAGCAGGAGACTCGTGTTGAACTGCACTAAGCCAGCCCTGGAGCTGAGCGGCCGAGATGCTCTCTAAGCCCCGCAGAGCTGCATGTAGGGCAGGGTATTTTTTTCCCCAATGAGCATTTGATTCCTGCAGTATGATGGGAAAAGGGACATGTCTGCACCACCTGGGTGTTCCTCCATTGCTTGCTGGGGCCGAGCAGCACCTGCTTACAACCAGTGTGCTTTGCCTTGGAAGCCCCCGAGGCTGATGAATGTATCTGCTGCCTGGTCTCTCCCTTAGTTTGTCTGCATGTAACAGCCTGGGAGATTATTGCCCCCACCCATCCAGCTTGCCAGACAGATGTTAGAGATGGTGATGGATATATCTCAGATTAAAAACCCATTTAAAATGCATCCCCTGCCAGCTGTGGCCCCCTGCCCTGTTAGCTTTCAAGTGCTCTCTGGAAGAAATCCTTTCCTTTTTTTTTTCCCAACTCAGCCCTACCCTTTCCTGCAGTCTTGTGCTGTTCTCTGCCTGGCAAAGCCCCAGCAGCAGCCCCCGGGCAACGTGGCACGTGTAGTGGAAACGACTTTGGCTGACTGGGATGGTTTTGCAGGGAGTCCAGGTGCTGCACACAGTACAGTGGGGAGGAGAAGACGCCTCCGGATGGAAGTTAGAGATCTCTTCCTCCTCCCTTTTTTTCTCCTGAACCCAGCAATTCAGTGGTTGTGTCAGCATAACTCGATGGCATGGGGATAGAGAGAAGCTGGAGCCTCCACAGCAAAAAGCAAAAGCCTCAATTTGCTCTCAGTTGCCTGTTGCAGGAAACTGTCTCCTGGTGATAAAGGGAGGAAAAGAGCTGCATGGGGAGAACACCACAGGTCAGCTCCTTCAGGGGGAGAGTGAATGCTTTCTTCTCTGCATTGGACATTTGTATACCAACTTGTCCTGCCCTGATGTCTCTGCATGGGCAATCTTGCCCTTAACATGGGTTTTCCCGGCTTTTCCCAGGGACCTTGAGAGCTAGTCATCCCCACGCTGCCTTTCCAGGGCTTCTCATCCTGCCAGAGCCTGGAACAGCATGGGCTGTGCTGCAGGTCTCATTCCTCTCCTCAGTTTGCCTTGCAACAGTGCAGGATGTGCTAGTCACTGCAGTCGCATGGGTTTGTTTTCCCGGGTTTTCCCGGCTTTTCCCAGAGACCTTGAGAGCTAGTCATCCCCACGCTGCCTTTCCAGGGCTTCTCATCCTGCCAGAGCCTGGAACAGCATGGGCTATGCTGCAGGTCTCATTCCTCTCCTCAGTTTGCCTTGCAACAGTGCAGGATGTGCTAGTCACTGCAGTCAGATTAAAAGCTGGTAAACTGCCCTTTTGCTGAGGTAGATGGAAAGGTCTAAGGGCAGCAATGCTCAAAAAATACCTCCTCTCTTGGTCGGAGATGTGGGTGAGAAATTCTGTCTTGATGCTGATGCTGTTGGGACAGGGATGCTGGGATGGCAGCCTTAGTGGGAGATGGCTCTGCCTGCATTAGTCATGGTGGTGGAGGGGAAACCCTAACATAAAAATATAAATTATTTGTGTTCAATAGATAGATAAACATTACTTCTACCAGCACTGTAAATCAGGCCTATCTCCCCACCTCCTCCCAGATTTTACCAGCCTAATCTGGAATTTTCTGTGCAATATTTATTTTTCATTACTAAGTCTTGAAGGAATTGTATTTTCAAGCAGCCAGTGACTTCTTTTTGTCTAAAAACTTTGTTTTCCCCTGAAGTCAGCTCAGAGCACCTGTCTCTTGGAAAACCATGCCCCTTTAAGATGTCTCAGGCTGCTTTGAATCACTAATTGCTTCTGAATAGGCAGGCCAAATGTTTTATCACTTCAAACTCCCATAGCAATGCAAATCTATACAGCTGAGAAGCCTCTTTCCATGCACGGGGGTGATGGGTAAAGATAAGGATTAAAAATAGAAACAAATTCAGCCCGGGGGTCCTCTTTGTTCCTCCCTGCCCTCGGTGGGGTTGCCAGGGCTACATTTGTTCCCCTGCATCGTTTTTGGATGAGATCCAGTGCCCCTTGAATGCAAAGCTGAGAGGTGCAGTGGCGGGAGAGGGCTGGATGAGGTCCTAGGTACATACATATTTCATTGCCCGTGCCAGGCTCTGTGTTGTTTTCTCTCTCTGGTTTCACAAAGGTGGTGTTTTCTAAAACTCCCTCTTGTTGAGGGCGACACAGTCCAGGCTTCATCCCGTCTAAAGTTTCTGGCTTTTCAGTTGTTTCCCACTCTGAATGGCAGCCAGGCATATTTCCCATGCCTGGGGGGAAAAGGGGGATGCTTGGTAGGAAAACAGGAGCCTCCAGAGTGCTGTTGGGAGGGACCTACATGTGCTGTGACATGTCCCAGTCGGGGTTGCTGTGTGTGTTTTGGGCTGTGCTGGCTCACACACACTGCAGGAGATGAGCAGCTCTTTGCACAGCCTCACTGGAACAGGGCTGGCCTGACTTCTTTAAGTAATCCACAGCCTGAAGGCAAAGGCAAATATTGACTATTAAGAGGTGGAAGATCTCAGTGAGCAAGGGCAGTCTAAATCCCCCTTTTTGCTTAGGTCACCTGTTACTAGAGCTGCCTGCTGTGTGCTGAGTACGGCTATGCTCAAAAATTGCCAAGAGCTCAGCACTGTGGAAGCAAAAGCCAATTTTCTGACTTTCCAATAGAAAGGAAGATACATGCTGAATGTGCATCTGTTGGATGATATTTCTGTTTCAGGCATGCCACTAACATACAAATGGAAAAGCGACTTTGCATGATTTATGTAGTTACTAGGAGAACCTGAGTTAAGTGATACTTTGTAGAGTATTGGGCACTATTTATTCTTAGCAGAGTAGGTTATAAAATCTATTTTCTATTTATCTCCCCATACTAATTCCAGTTGACATTGCTTATCCTACTCGAGTACTCTGGACATGGAGAGCAGATAAATATCCTGACAAATAACATCTTCATGCAAAATCAATAGCTAATAAGAAACCAGGCCCTTGAAGATGATAGCAATTTATCTTTAAAATTAAAATAAAGACTGCAAAATATTGTCAAAGAGGAAAACAAATCTGTTCTTCTTTGATTAGGTATTATTTGTATGTTTCAGGTGCATATAGGACCCAGTTAGGACTTGATCAACTAAGGATAACTATTGTTATCTTCATTGTACTTTTAAAAGAGAGAGCTGCTTTCCCACCAGACTGGGATTTCCAGGGAGGCACAGAGGAACTGGAATAATTTTAGGCCTTCAATCCTGTTCTCCAAAGACCTTTGACTCAACAGGACTGAAACTCAGGCTTAAATCCTACAGGGGTTTAAGTCTTCAGTGCTGGGTTCCAGCTCAGGGGTAATTACCATACTGAACTGGGGTCTTCATACATAACTCTGGTCTTCCTGGCAGGGAAAAAAAAATTTAAAAAGAAAGGTTTTGTGTATAAAAAGGACAATTAGAAGCTAGACAGTTTGCTTGTACTTTACGAGCTTATGTGTAGAGGTGGCCCTGGATGTCCAAGTCAGTACCAAAAGCAATCCAGGCTTGGGACTCTCCATATTTCTGCCCAAGGTCCCCTCTTGGGTACCAGCAAGGCACAGAGCTGGTGCAAGCTGTGCTCTGCTCTGACACCTGGCACCAGCAAAGCCCGGCGTGGGAGAGAACCTCCAGTGCTGGTGGTGTGAGAGCGCTGTGAGGCTGATGTGGGGCTGGCTGTGTAATGGGGGGTTCTGAGGGCACAACCTGGCACGTGGCTTCAGAGGCATGGTGTTGGAAAAGCAATTAGGGGCCAATGGGAATGGCACAGGTAGAGAGCAGGAAAAGGTGTCCTAAAGGGTGGAAGCTGTGCCAGGCTCAGGTGCTCTCCCAGCTCGAAACTGGGAGCCCAGGCAGGGAAGGAGGGGGAATAGCTGGAGCAAGAACCAGAAAAACCTGCTCACACTAGCCTGGGATTCACATTACTCACACTGCTTTAAAACAGGTCAGGTTTGCTTTGGTTTCCAGGCAAAGATGGCCAAACTGCCTAAGGACTGCTTTCAGCTCAGCTTAGAGCAGTTCCGAGCCCCGTGTGCCTGCTCACCATGTCACTGCCCCTCCTACCCATCGCCAGTGCAAGGCCCTTCCTGGGATTTAAGCCTTTCTAAGCAAAGGCTGGGCTAGAGGCATGCACGAGGACATTTCCCAGCTCACCAGAGGGGTGGTAACCATGAGTGGTGGGATCACATCTAGGCACTCTCACCTCCTGACCTGCCACAAGCTTTGCAGCTCACACAGCAAGTTTGCTGCTTGAAGCTGGATGGGAGACTGCATCTGGGGATGCTCCCCACTGCAAAGGAAGAGTGGTCTGCCTCCCCCTGATGCTGTCAGAGGTGAGAAGCCCATGGCAGTGGTATGAGCTGTCCTGCTGCAGGTCTCATCCACAAGCACCAGGGTCGGCCTCACACAATTTATCAGGTTTTATAGTCAACTTCAACTGGGTGTGAGTAGCAAAGATGAAACCACTTTTTTCTTGGGGAAAAGGAGCTAACAGAGTTGGAAATCAGATTGTCAGAGGCTAATGGCTGTGTCTGCTTATTAGGGAGCAATAACAGTAATTTACCTTTGAATCGCAATAATTCATCATAATGCTTCCCACCTACCTCATGAACCCTTTCTGCTTATCTCACTCCTCTTGTTCAGGGATCTGAAAGCATTTCATAAACATCAATTAATTATTCCTCCACACCCCTGGAAGCAAAGTAAACATTATCCCAATTTTGCAGCTCAAGAAGCTGAGCTCACCTAAAGAGATAATAACTGAGCAGGGGTGCAGGAGCCCAGAGCACAAGCCTCTATCCCAGCTTTGACCAGAAGCACCTTTCTGCAGAGTGCTCTGACACGTGGGCACTGGGGGCATGATCCAGGGAGGTTCAGTCCTTCATCCATGTTCCTGTGCTTGCCACCATTTTCAAATGGCAGGAGAGGTGTAAAAAGGGTGAATGTTGCTCTTGCCTTGGGATGTCTCACACTCATCAGTATCTCATCACCTTCAAGCCTCCACCACAGGGACCAGGCACCTGCCAGTGTATGAAGCACCTGCCATTATCCACAGTAGGACTCTCCCTTTTTTTAATGACTACTTTAATGACCCTAATCTGTCGGTGTGAATGTGGTTAATCCCACAGCTCCAGGGACGAGTAGTTCAGAGACGTTTCTTCTTCTGCCTTCTCTCACCTCACTTTGCATCCTAACCTAATGCTTCAGCACTGAGATGAGCTGGTGAGACCTGTGCTAAAGCAGAAGCCACCCTGTCCTGGCTTGAAAATAGGGCTGCTGTGAGTAAATATCCAGGATACAACAGTTCAAATCAGGCCATCTCTCTCCAATGTCTCAGCTGAGGGATGTGAGCAACATCCTGAAACAAGATGCTCGATGTTAAACCTGTGCTCAGGTGCCTTGATGGATCTTGGCCCTTGAGCAGCAGGTCACTCTAGATGTGGTGACAAAGATGTAAATTAAGGGGAGGATGTCCCCTGCAAATAATTGAGCCTTGGCAGTGGAGGAAAGGATGAGGCACCAAAGGTCCATGCCAGGCCAGCCTGTTGGGAAGGGGGATTTTTTCTTCCCCTGAAACCAGCAGTTAACTTTTGGAAGCCAAATGGGTTCCAGCATCAGAGCAGGAGGAGGGTCATGTTTCATAGACAAGTCATGGTGGATTAAATGTAAATGAATCTGCAGTGTGATGGACAAATGGGATCAGTGCCGGGAACCCCAGCTCCTGGTGGGGGATGGATTAGTAACGGGTTCTGGTGCCTTTGCACGCAGGGAGGGAGTGAATGGCAAGGCAGGGAGGTTTCCAGCATTGCCCTGCCTGTAGCACTGAACGAAAGAGACATCTCCGGGCTCAAAGAAGAGAGGTCAAGCCTAGATAAACACCAGCTTGGTCGCCCATCAGAGAACCACTGAGGCATGAAGAAAAACTTTAACAGCTGCAATGCTGCTTTTGAACCTCCTAGTAAAAGGGAGGGTCAGGAGGTCAAAACTTTCAATGCCTCTGGGAAGAAGAGGACTTTTCCCCACAAGCCTTTGAAAAACCGAACTAAATTAGCATGACCACACTGCTAAATGCTTGGGAAACCTGAACGGCTCGGGTCACAGGCTACCGGAGCAGCAGAATGGCAAAGAGCTGTTGCATTCCCATACTCAACAGCCATAATTAATGAGGCTATTTCCTAGGTGAAAAGCAGGTCTTCTGCCCAGCACCTGGACAGGAAACAAAACCTTGCGGAATGTGCCCTGGGCACCTTTTCTTCTCCTGATGCTGATGCCTTTTCCCCTTCCTGTTTCTCCCATCCATTTTCTCTCTCTCACTTCCATCCACCATTGTTTCAGCTGTTTTTTCCTCCCCTGCTCCCAATGTCACACAGCTCAACTCACTGTTTGAAGTGGGGAATGGCAATGAAGTTGTAATGATCTAGCTGTGCTCTCCCCTGGGGTTTGCTGAATGTGAGTGCAGGAGCTCCAACCTAACTAGATCACATTTTTTTCCTACTTTTTATTGCAAAACGGATATGTAAGAGCCCTCCTCCTCATTGTGAGTTATTCACTTCCACTTTGAAGGTAGATTTTGCATTTCTGGACCTTTTGCAAGAGCCGTTCTAACGAAGACCAGGCAATGCAGACTTCTGGAGGATGTAGAGAGCTGGAATTTTTGGCTCTGACTCTATCATGGGTTTTATATTCATCTTGTACTGTGAGAGTGCTGAGCACCACTTTTCATGAGACCCTTTGCAGGTCTTCCTTCACAGCTCCCACCACCAGAGGCATGGAAAGCAGAGAGGCATGTGCAGACCTTGCAGTGGCTGTCAGTACTTTTGGGAAAGGGCTGTGTGCCTGCACAGGGCAATACAAAGACACCAGACCAGTGTAGCCAAAAAGTTCACTGATTTGGACTGCAATCTTGCAGGCTGCTGGTGAGCATCCCCATTCCTTGCAGCCACAGGAGATAAGTGCCCAGCAGCTTTTCCGGGCTTGCTGCAGAAGCAGAAGGAATACTGAATAAAGCAGGAGGACAGGAAATACATCACATTTCAGAGGCAGAAGGCCTGCCCTTGAAGGACAGCAGCTCATTTACCCACCAGACCAAGGTCTCTCCTTCCTGCAAGCCCGGGCCCAGGCAGGGTTGTGGGTGGAACTGAGGGGATACAGTCTGTAGTACCCTGGCAGTCAGCTGCAGGGCTCTGCAGTGCCAAGCCCCGATTTGGCTTTCCTCTGATGCTGCAGGATCTTTTCTTTCTTATGTCTCTTGTTGTCCTAGAAACAGAGGAAAAAATTCTTCCAGAGAAGCCCTTTTGTTACACTTGAGGCAGCATCTTCTGTCTCTCACTAAAACAGTGTCTGGTCACAGAATAAAAACCTTGCCAGAAAATATATGGTGAATTCAAAATCTTCCAAAGAAACCTGGAAAAACTTAATACCTTCCAAACGTTCCAGAAGCCCTAAAAGTACTGCAAGGGTCAATGGGCGCTTTGTAACACTGCTACAAATGTATGTTGGCAGTACTCTTGTGTGTGTATATATATACATATATATAAATATTTTTATAGATGTAATTATATGTATTATTTGTACATATTGTTGAGAGAGAGAGATCCTCACTTCTAGCCTTGGATTACAGCTTTTGAAGTAGAGGGTGTCTGCTGGAAGAGAAAGTAAACATGCCCTCTGGTATTGGCCACTTTTCTCTCCTGGTGCCAGGGCTTTCCTGGAAATGCTGGGATTTTGGGGGAGATTGTCTTTATTTGAGACGAAAGCTCATGTTCTGAGGAAAATGTGCCCTTCTGTGTGCCCAGCCAGGCAAGAGATGCAGTGAGTAATTTCTCTGAGGCACATGAAATGTTGTAGTTGTGTCAGGAAAGGATAGTGACTTTCAAATTTCCTGAGACTTGCAGGATCTGGAGGCACACTCCTAAGGCCTAAGGAGTCCATGGCAAGGGGAGAAGGAGGAGGAAAGCAGGCAGGAAGGTTTGACAGCCATGATGCTGACCACCTCGAGCTCCTGGGGGGAGCAGGGCACGTGGGGCACCTCTGAAAATCTGGCTTTACACTCTTTCCTTTTAAAAATAGGCCTGAAAAATAAAATTTTGTCTACTTTTCCCTCCCAGCCACAGTTCAGAGGGTTTTGGATTTGTGCCAAAAGCCAAAACCCAACAGCTCTGCAGATTACCATTACGAATACCCATTTTCCTCTCATGCCCCACACTGACCATGGACTGTAACACAGACTAACTCTGCTGGGCTTGGGTGGCTGGGCCAGGGAAGGTGTGCTCTGCTAAGAGAGGCTATAGCTGGTGACCTGCTGCTCACCCACAGTATGTTTGTACTCAGGATGGGGTTTTTGTGCAAATATATTCTGTATCTTTAGAAGCTTCAGAACCAGGACATTTCTTGTGCTCCTGAGCAGAGCAGTGAGACAGCATCATCTCCTTTGGGGAAGCTCAGATAGGATTACTATCTCATCTGCGCTGGAGAGACCAAAGGACCTGCTTGGTTATGATTCAACTGCTCGGGATGCTGAGACAGCATTGCTCTCCTCCCTAAAGCAGCCTGGCTGCTCAGTGTACAATGAGGACATGACTTTGCAAAACTCTAAGGTACACCTGTAGCAATCCCAGCATGGGACCGTGGGCACAAACCCAGAAATCAGCTCAGTCACTATTCTGGTCAGTCCCTGCACATGGCCTCAGCATCACAGGAGCTTTAAATAAGTCTGAGGCAGAGCTATGGCTGGAGAAGGTGGTCCATGAGCCAGTCTGGCAAAGCTCACCAGTGTGAAACTAAACGTTGGACATTTTTATCCATCTTAATTGATGGAAGGTGTGGAGAACTCTTCATAGGGCAAGGAATCGAGGGACCATGCAGACATGAGAGACAGAGTTTATTTATTTTTTACAGTGATAATTTTACAAGTGATGAGAGATTTCCAATATTTTTACAACCTACCAAAAGCAGAAAGATTTAAAACTCAAAATCTTTTCTTAAAAGAAAGGCAACCGTCCTTGCTAGTGGCAAATGAGCCTCTGCTCAGCCTGTATCCGATTGGGATCTCGGAAGACTGTCCAACCTATTAAATAAGATATGTATCTCCTGAGAACAGCCTTTGTTGTTTTCTTTTATAGATCTTTGTTCCTCCTGTGCTGTAAGGTCTCCAGGCCATGGCCTGTGTTACGGAGCGCCAGATGTACTATCTGATTTTAGGAGATCCTAATTATGAGGAATATGTCAGAACAACAGAAAACTTCATTTAAAATCCCAATTAAAGCTGCCGAGTGACAGCTACAGACTTGTGTGTTGCATCACTTCCTAATCCCAGCAGCTTCTATGTGGAGAAGGGAGTAGTTAAAGATATCATAAATCCTAGATAAGGATATCATAAGGCCTGCATGAGATGGGCATTTTTCTGACCATAAGTTAAAATTGGCACACATTTTGTGGTGGAGCAGCAAACCTGAGATCTGGTTTGGAGCAGTCACCTCAGAATCCATGATCTGTTGGGGGGTTATCCTTTCTCATGAATAGTGGGACATTCCACAAGACATTCTGGATAAAGAAATATAAAGGTAACTGTGTGTCTGGCACTGGGGTTGCACCAGCACAGGCCTTGCTGGAGCACCTTCACCAGCAGAGCCCTTGAGGATGGGATTCTGATGCCATCACAGCCATCCCCCTTGCTTGGGGGACCATGCAGGAAGGACACTGGCATGCAGGGTGGGGGGAGCTTTCAGGTGGGTTTTTTGAGAGTCACGATGGGAAAAGCTGACGGAGAGAGGAGGTGAGAAGTTTCCAAAGCCTCCAGCATGACAGCAGACACCTGCTTCTTCCAAAACCGGCTGAACCTGTCTCCCTGCTGTCATCTCTCTGCGGGTTTAGGGCGTTCTAAGCCCCCGGCCGGCTGAAGGGCACGGGGCTCGAGGGCTGCACCCTCCTCGTGCACCAGGCCAGGCTCTTCTCTCTGAAAAGGAATTGTTTTCTCAGTTCTACCCAGGGACCTGCTGGGGCAGGTGGAGGTCTGGGCCCTGCTGTCGGACAGGCTGAGCACTTCCAGGCAGGAATGAGCCCGTCCATACGGCCCCACAGAGCCAGGAGTCAGGGACAGGGAAGTACAGAGTGGTTTTGCTTGGTTTCTTTTTAGGAAAGGAGATTTTAAGTCTTCTTTTAAAAAAACGTGATAATGTTTTCAGATTTTTTTAAAGATAAATTAATAACCTTTTTAAATAAAAGGATAATTCAATACTTTTTTAAAGAGTTTTATTTTTATTGGCGAATTTATGACTTTACGAGAAAAATGTCGAATTTATGAGTTCTTAAGAAAACAGCCAAAAAGGAGAATTTAAGGCTTTATTTTAAAAGGAGAAGTTTAATCTATTGGTTTTTTAGAAAGGTTTTATGCCTTTTTTAAAAGAGATTTTAAGGCTGTTGGGGGAGGTTTTAAAAGAATTTAAGGATTATTTTTTTTAAGGAGAATTTCAGGGTTTTTTTTCAAACAGCCGAGGTGCTGCGGGGGGGTTTCGCGTGGGGGGCGGCGCTCACCTGGCGGGGGCGGCGCTCACCTGGCGGGGCGGGGCCGGCGGGCGGGGCTGAGGGGAAAGAGCCGTCCCCGGGGCAGCCGGCGCCTCGCCCGCCTGGCAGGGCCCAGCGGGGCGGAGGACAGCCCCACGGGGCTGCAAAGTGGGGCAGGGGCGGCGAGCAGCTGGCTTGGGGCAGGGCGCCGCAGTAACCCCGGATCCCGTAAGGAGAGCCTGGGCTGGGAGCGGCGTTCGGCACTGGCGGGACCCCGAGCCCCGCTGCCACCTGTCCGGTGCCGACCCTGTCGTGTCCCGGTCGGTCGAGCAGCCGGGTGGCTTTGCCTCCCAGCAGCGCCGTGCCGCCGGGCCCCGCTGGCCGGAGCAGCCCCGCGGCCCCACCGGCGCTGCAGGCGCTGCCCAGAGCCCCCAGCGGAGGAGCCGAGGCGGCGTGGGGGTCTCAGATGGCCGTGCCAGGAGCCTCCTCCCCTCGCATCCGTGGGGCAAAACCGCCCGTCCTTTCTCCCTTCAGAGACGTCTCCGTCTCCCCGAGGAGAGGGGTTAAATTCCTCGATAAGAGCCAGGCTCCAGCCGCATACTTCTGATGCCTTCCGTGAACTCTGCCGGCAGGTTGGCAGGTTGTTTCGTAACTCCACTTGTGGCCTGCTGCGGGGAGGAGGAGGGGGGAACGGGACACCGAGCTCCTCTCCTGGTTTTTTTTCCCTGCCCTGCAACAGCACTTTGTAATTGCAGGTTAAAAACCCAAACGTGGGTTCAAGGGTATTGCACAAAAGAAAGGGTCACAGCCGTGCGCCTCTCACTCCGAGTGGCTGCCTCAGGCACAGCCCATGGCACTCCCATTGGGATAGCTGATTTCAGGAGAAATTAGGCGGAAACTGGTGAGAAATGGTCGAGAGAGGCGAGAGGGGAGCTTTGGCTGCTCCTCGCCGTGAACCGGGGCCAGCTCCCCGGGATGCCGGTGCTCACGGCGCGGGCCCGGGCCCCTGCCGGGACATGCCAGGCGGGCAGCGGGCCCCGGGAGCGTGTGGCAGCACGAACGGCGGAGCCGCGCTGTCCAATGGCGCGGCCCTGGCGCCTGCCGGAGCGGGGCAGCGCAGCGGCACACGCACCTGTCAGCTCACCTCGAGGGGCAGCTCTGGGGGCAGCTGCGCTCCTCCTGAGGCAGGAATTGCAGCCCTCCCTAGGGAGAAGAGAGCAAACCGTGAGCACATGCTGTATCTGCAGTGGGTAGGAGTGGGAAGCGTCTTCCAAACGCTGCTTGTTTTCCTTATCAGGCGGTGCCGGTGGTGTCTTCTCGGGAAGGGACTGTGGGGAAGGGGGGATGTTCTTACCTTCTGTTGATGCCGTTGGAATGCCAGGAATCCTCCCACATCCCAGTTATCTGCTGGGGGAGCCTGAGCACGATGCCTGGACTCCCTCTCCGCCTGTCTCTGCTGGCTTCCCCGTGCCCTCTCGAAAGAAATGGCATGGAAATCCAGAAGCTGACACAAGTGCACGCATCTTCCTGAAGCCTTTCTTCCACCATGTCGTACAAAGTTGTGAGGCCAGGGAGTGCTGCTTGCAGCACCTGTGGGTGCCCAGCACTCACAGCATCGAGCCCTGCAATTCCCAGGATCCTGCACGATTTCCCAGCAAGGGCATGCCACTTGCTCTAAAATACAAACCTCTTTGCAAATGAGTGTGAGAGGGACATGGAAATTAGTTTTACCCAGGTCTTAAAGACACAGACCTGAGCACTGATCTGGCAACGTGTGTGTTGTCCAACTCCATAGTGGAGATGTGTCCTGTGGTTGCCTTCACTGTCGCCAGGTGCTGCAGGGAAATATTGCTTGAGTGCATCTGCATGGTCCACACAGGTTCATTCTTCCCATGTTTTTCAGCATCTCTCTGTCCTGTCTTGCTCATGTCATCTTCAATAGGAAAAGCCTCCAGTGGTGGCACAGAGTTGACCTACACCCATGTTCTGTTGTTTCTCCATGTGCTGGGGAGAGAATGCTTTGGGAGCAATTCCAGACAAAGAGTTAATCCTTCCTGGCTGGGAGGCAGTGATGTGTGTGCCAAGGCTTCAGAGCAGAGTGTTTTCTGGAGTCATTCGAGGTTGGGTGCTGTGGTGAGCTAGGGAGAAATCCAGGTGCTGTTTGACAATGGACTGCTATGTGCCCAAGTTTAAATAAAGGTGTGAGGGACACTTTAGGTGTCAGCTCTGTGTGCATGCATTGTTTTCAAAAGCACCTTTTTAAAGGATGTTCTTCCATCTGTTCCAACTTGTCTATGCCCTTGCAAACCTGTGTATTCAAATTCAAGCTTAAGCTTGGCCCCACTGAAGGTTTTTAACAGAATCCTGTTGTTGTAAAGGACTGCTGACATTTTTATGTCCTTCCATTTTTCAGATGCCAAGTTCAGGAGCTCCTAAAAGTGGCTGATTGTCTGGCTTTTTGTGGGCTGGAGTCAGCACTTTCTTGAGGGTTGGGGTGCTTCCAGCTGCCCCAGGCTAGTCATCTAGAATAACTTGTTGCTTTAAAAAGAAAAAAAAAAGAGGGAGGGCATTGGGGGGGGAGGGGGGGGGGCAGAAATAACCTGAAACACTTCTTAACCAAACACATCGGTGGAAACTTCAGGACAATTGCATGAAGGCTTCTTGAATTGCCATGAAGGCTTCTTTTGTTGCTACTTCCTAACCCTGATGCAGCACACAGTACCTGCTGGAGCTCTTAATCTCTGGAGCCTCATGCTCAACCCTTCTTGTGTCCCCTCAGGTGCCTTCTGCATGACAGTGGAATGTCACAGTGCTCTCAACAGCTCTTTGGGGTCCAGAGCCTCCCATGAATGTCCTTTGTGGTGTTAGACCTAGCATTGCACTCCTGAGCACAGCGGGGACTTTGGAGGCACCTAGAGCATTGTGCAGGAGAGGAGCTGTGTTGGCAGGGAAGCCCAGTGAGTGGCAGCCTCCCCTTTGCTCCCTGTTATTCCTGCCAGCCCGGGTAAAGCATTGGCACCCAGATGGTGCTATGAAGCTGTCTGACAGGGAGAGCACTTGTAGGGTTCTTGCTGGTTTAAAGATTCCTGCTGTGAACAATGCTTTCCCCAGGAAATGTGAGTGTGCAGCAGGGAGCTCCTCTCTGCCTCTGGATGCTTGCCTGAGGCAGCTGGTGGTGTGCAGCAGGTTGGATAAACACCATAGGCACCTCTTCATAAGAATAAAGATGGGTTGTGTTGGTTTTTTTGGAGGCTTTGTGGTTGATGTTTTCACTTGCCAATTTTTATTTTGTTTTCCAACTTCTGGCAAGGTTTGGAGGTGTCAGCACTCCTTTCTGCTAAGAGCCAAACATACTTGCGGGGTGGGAATGCTGGGCGGACCTCTTTGCATGTTGTGATCGGTGCTGGCTGGTTCCTGCAACACAAACACGCACACACACTCTTCTCTGAGGAACAGCTTAATTGTCAGACAGCAGCTCATGGTCTCCCCGGACTCTTGATCAGTATGCCCAGGTCTTTGCCTGTAGAAAGGTAGGTGTTTCCCAGCCTTGCTCTGAGGTCATCTCTCCTTCCTCTTCTCCCTGCCCTGATTCCTCTGGGATTCTCGGGGTAGCTTGTCAAGTCCTCGGGGTCCCATTCCAAAGGAGTGGCTCTGTGAGGCTTTCCCAGGGCTAACCCAGCCTGGACACAAGGTTGTACCACATCATATGTGATTCAAGGTACTCCCACTTGTCCACCATCAGTGGGGAAACAAAGCTGTGTCTGCATAGGTGTTTGTGCATAAAGGATTCCTGCAGTTGGGTGTTTTTGTTGATTTTTTAAAGACCTTTCTATTACTCTTTCTAGTATTTTTAAAATCTTGCAAACTCACCATTATATGTTGGAAAAGGACATTTGCTCTTCCACTCTGGAAGGGAAGCATCATTGGGACCCAGGAGTGGAGGTGCTGGAAACATGGCTTTGAATCTTCAAGATGCTGCATGCTGAGGACTAGCTGTGCCTCAAAACTCCTTCTCAAGTATTTTTTTGACTGCTTTAATGCAGTTTGGGGATTGCCTAGGCTGAGACATTGGATTTGGTATTGTCCTCTTTGAATTCATTTGGCTTTTTAATGACCTGCTGAGTATAAAGAAGTTAGGCTAAGAAAATCAAAAGTATGTATTTCCCCAGAGCGATCCCATGTGAGCATTATTAGCTGCATGAGGATTAAGGCCCTAAATGCTTCAGAAGAAACAATGTATTTTTATTGAGTCTCCCGCTCTGTGTAGGCAGGGGTGCTGGCCCAGTCCCCAGCTCATGCTCTTATCCCATTTTGGTCCTTCAGGTATCATTAAGTGCTGGACCTATGTATGGAGCAAGAGATGGAGCTCTTTGCTGGCATTAAAACTCCTTCAGCCAAAAGTCCAGCAAGGCAGTTTGGGGGAATTAGAGTTGGTCATGCAGCCTTCCATGCATGATTTCCTTCACTTGTAGTGATTTGTACCTCTGGATGGATGCCACAGATGCGCTTGCCTCTCCAGAGATATGCCATGATTTTACTGCTTTAAAGAGCTTATTGTCTCTGGGTGGGTTCAGGCAGTGACTGATAGCACCTCCACCTAATTAGTCATGTCCCAGGTAGCATGAAAGCAGAGACTTCTGAAATACCCAAGGGTCTTATCAAAGGTTTCAGCCAGGATTCATTCTGAGTCTCTTGTTTATTTGTCTTTGTGTCTGAGCATGTGAGAGAAAGGAGCCTATTCAGCTCTCTGTGAAGGGTCATTAAAATCCTTTTTAATCCTACAAATAAGTAAATATCCATGCCAGCATGGACCTGCATGTTCATCTGCGTATCCTCTACTCTGGACACCTAGCAGTATGTCCTTGGCATGTGGCTGCTTTCTGAAGCAGGGTAGGAAACTGCAAGTTATTCTGGAAATGGAGAATAAAATCTGGAAGGTTTATCCCTGGTTGTGTATTTGTTAATTACCCTCTCCTGTAGGAGAATTGGAATGGAGAGAGAATTGCTGATGGCTGACACCAGCACTTCTAAAGGAGTCTGGAAGGCAGGTTGGAGGGACAATATTTGTAGGTCATTTGGCTTTTTTATGTCCCTGGTCCTATTTGCAGGACAGCTGCAGAGCCTGAATTTTCCTGTAATCCTATGGGGGTGAAATCCTATGGGGATTAATTTGACAGGAGACAGGGAGAGTGTCTGTCTCTGCTTGCATTATAGGTGGTCAATGCTCATCCTCTGGGCTGGACTGGGTGAGCATCTCAAGGAAGCTGCACTTTGAGGGTCCTTTCTGGCTCTTCTGGAGGCATTGGGAGAGAGACATCATTGGTTGGGTCTTGCCCTTGAAAGGGGGGGAAATGGAAGTTCTCTGGCTGGGGAGGAGTATTTCCAAGGCTTGACCAGGCTCTTGCCTCTCAAGATTCCTCCTGTGTTCTGTGTGATGAGAAATAGAAGCTGTGTTCTGACTTGGGGAATGGACTGTGTGTATTAACAGGGGCATACTCACAAATTGCATATGGTGAAAAATACAAGCTGTGTTCTGACTTGGGGAATGGACTGTGTGTATTAACAGGGGCATACTCACAAATTGCATCGTGCTTTCACTGATGACTGACTGCTGTGGAAGATAAACACAGCAGAGACTCTGACCTGCTGGCATATGAGTGCCATGGTTGTGTTGTGTGGATGCTTGGGCATCCCTCAGAGCCTGCACTTTAGGAGCTGGATTATGAGTCATCCCTAAAGATGGTGAACCTAATCTAGATCAGCCTAGAGCCCCAAGATACCTAGACCTTGTCTTGCCCCTGTACTGGGGGCAGAGCTGGGTCCATCCTGGGCATGGCATCAGGGTGCACTCAATTGCACAAGAAAGAAAAGAGCATGGGAGTGCAAAAGCCTTTCCTCTTTACCCGCTAATCTACACACTGTTGCTAATTTTGCTTCTCTCCCTTGGGAAGAACCTACGGATTTATTTCCAGCTGCTTTCATGAAGTCACTCTTCACATGTGGGACTGGGGGTGATGGTAATGGTTACTGCAATAGCAGGTGCTGCTAATGGTTCCCTTGCAAACCTGCATGTTTAGGGCAGACTTTTTCCTAGCCAGCCCTGCCAGCTCTCCCCCCATGGACAGTAGCCATTAGTGCTGCAAGGGAGAAACATGATGCATGCAGGTGTGAAAGATGATCCTTCCGCTTCCAGGCTGAAACGCTGTAACGTGAGTGTGTGCAGTAGGTGGAGAGGTGTTTTTGCTGCTTTTAATTTATAATGAGCTTTTGGTTGGTGGCTCATCTGTGGGGTGGACTGACTAGTAATCATCCCTAAAATGTCACTGGCAGTGATTCTTGATGTTTTTGTATGACTCTCAATGCTGACCTGGCATGGCCACAAATCTTAATCTTAGTCTAAGAGGGAGAAAAGGTCTCCCAGCTTCTTCACAGTGCTGTTTCCATTTCTATTTCCCTGTGGGTCTGATGCTGTAGCAGACCCAAAAGCTTGGGTTTAAAAGCAGAAATCCTGGCAGGTGGGGGTGGCATGGAGTGAGTCTTTGACACCACTCATGATGTGAGCCTCCCTCCCCTAAATCCCTGCCGAAGGCCATCACCCTGAGGACTGTCCCCGTTCTGCATCACAGCCCTGGGCAAGATTTGTCCCTGACTCTTCCTGCCCTGCTCAACATTGGCCAGCTTCCCCAGGCATGTTAGCATGGGTCTGTAGTTTTTGGGAGGAAGTGGAGCAGAAAATCTCTAAGCCTCTATTTTTCTCTTAATGGGGGTTTGCTGGTGTGCTGCTTATGGCTCTCCAGAAATCTGTCTCTTTGGGCAGTTCCTGCAAGATTGCAAGATCCTTGTGTGGGACATGTGCCCCCTTGGATTGCCAGAGGATTTTCATGGTCGTCTGTGATTTTTGGCTCAAATAATGTTTTAGCTCTAGAGCATGCAAATGCCACAAGACAGTTTTCCTTTGATGTCCTTTAGTACAAAAAGCCCTTGAAACACGGATATAACTTTTGCTGATGCGAAGTGTGCATTATGAGCTGTAGGGTGCCCCCAGCAGAAGCTGCTGTTGAAAGGCAGCAGACCCTTGGGGGGTGTTTGGGCTCGGGTCCTTCCACACATCTCTGGTAAAAGTGCACCTTCAGGTTAAATTACCAATTTTGGTAATTTACCAATTTTTAGGGCTTGCTGTCAGGCACAACATGTCAGGGTAGGGAGCTGGATGGGGATGATGGGTGAACTGAGGATATGGTGCTATTATGGCCACCCCTAAATTGGCTGCTTGGGTGTGAATTAGAGCCCCATGCTGGGAGCATCCTTGCTCCTGGGTACTTGTGGCTGCCTTGTGTAAGGGCCGGTGGTTTCCTTAGGCTGGGGTGTGAGAAGCACTTGCACGCCCTCCCTGTGATGGTGGAAGGATGAAGAGCTGCCTCTCTGGGCTGTGACCACTCTGGTAGGACTTGTTTGTCACCTCTTGAGCTTGTTTAACCCCTGTCAACTCTTTGTGCCGGGATGAAGTAACCCATCTGCTGCTCCAGTGTGGAGCTCTGTGCGAGTGTCCCAGCCTCACCATGATGGTCCCTGTGCTGAAGGACAGGACACTGCTGCCTTTGGTAGGTGACCCTCTTGGCTGCCTTGCACCAGGCCAGAGGATGTGTTCCTTCAGGATCCTGGGGCTGGCATCCTCAGGACAAGCTGGAATGGTGGAAAGGTCATGCACCAAGTGACTGGAGCTTTGCCTGGTGCTCCCAGCTGTGGTGGCAGTGACCATGGGTGGTTGCCAGACTCTGCTGCATGGACAGCTTGTTGAGAGATGTGGATGGTCATCTCTGCCCAGCAAGGGAGCTGCCAGCCTGGCATGTGCCATGGCATTAAACCTTGCCATGGCTGATCTGTGCTCAGCACTGGATCGGTCAACCCTGACCACGGCATTGCCTTCTGTCCTGGGATGGACATGGCATGGAAAGCCCAGCAGAACTGCTCAGTCCCTGTAACAGCTCAGCCAAGGGCAGGTGATGTCACTCCAAAAGAGGGTCCCTGGACCATGTCCCATCCCCTCCAACCTGCTGCAGGTGTTGTCAGGAGGATCCAGTTATTTATGGATCTTCTCTGTGTTGGTCACCACAGTAACAGGGAGGCTTCTGCCCCACCAGAGGTTTCAGCAGGTGGGCAAGTACCATCTCTCCCCTTTGGTGCAGGAGCTGGGCCCAGTGCTTAGAGCAGGGAGAGACTTGAGGAAGTATTAAATAGCTGCTGGATGTGTCACCGCAGCAGTTGATCCAGAGCAGTGAGTCAGCCAGCCTGCCAGCGCCCCAGCACAGAGGATGGCAGCACTGGGCCAGCCCTCCCCTCCCCTCCTGCTGCTTACTCATGTATTGGGTTGGGGGTTTTTTGTTGGTGTGTCTGCACATGGCTGGGATGAGCATCCCCCTGGCATTGGGTGGGACAGGAGCCAGAGGGTCAGGTTCAAAGTGGAAATAAAACAACTGAGAGTACCCCAGCATTTTCCTGCACTGCATCCAAAGGGAAGCAAAGCTGCTGGTCCCTATGGACACCTTGCTGCTTCGTGGATGGCAGGCTCATCACAGCCTGCTCTCAAGTACTGATGCAGTTTATTAACTATGAGTCTTTATGGCCCTACCCTCGGCCCAAACCCTGATATGAAAGGCTGGTCTTCTGGATTCCTTTCACTTTTAGTTATATTTTCTTGGAAGCCTTCCCTGTGGAGCTCCTCTCCAGCCACCTGGCCCTGTACCCAGCTCCCTGCCAGGGGTGGACACAGTGAGGGAGGTGAGTGAACCTGCAAAAATGGGTGAAGCCTTAGTGCTGCTGGTAGTTTGCCCATCTCAAAACCTTTATGCTGGTCCCAGACGGTCCTGTTTAGGAGCTGTGGTGGAGATGTTTGGGGTACTTTGGTATTTGGGTTGCAGTATGCCTTGCTGTTGGGTACAAAATGGGTGAGTTTTTTCTGAAACAGATTTTGGTGGTTTTTTTTTTTAATTATTATTATTATTGTGTGTGGCAAAACATAGTGAAAGACTCTTGCCAAGTGCTTGCAGTCCTTGGCTGGAAGGTGCTGTCTCAGCTTCTGAGACACCCCACAGGGGACTGGCAGGTGGCCCTACAAATCAGGAGTGGTCCTCACTTCTGTGAGGAGGCTGACTGACCAATATTCCATTATTTCAGGTCCAGGGGAGGTCACCAAACCCTTGTGAGTCCCAGCAGCCATCAGGATGGTATTTAGCAGGAGCAAGATGTGCATCCTTCTGCACGTGCAGAAATACTCCTTCATCTCCACTTCCTTTAGCCTGACAGTTTCTGGGAGGCTGGGAGACAGCAGTGCCAGAAATCAAAATAAAGCTGCAGGATCTGAGATTTTTAATTCTAAATAAATATATTTTTTTTAGTGTCAGCATTTGAAATTCTGACTTCCAGTCAGGAAATCTGTTGAAGTCATGGCATGAATCATCCCTACCCTCAATTTTAGGACCCATCACATGGGGAAAGGGAACAGAAAATTAGTCATTTTGTTAATCAGCTTCCAATAAAAATTATTTGGAATAAAATGAGTGGCCTTTGGGAACAGCAGTCATGTGTCCTGGCACTCACAGCACCTGCTGGCTTCCCTGGTGCTGTTTTGGGGCAGGGCCTGGCAGCTCCCTGCACTTCTGGTTTATGATCAAAGTGACCTCCTGGGACAAATACAAACAGAGGCAGCTGGAAACCCGCCTTCTGCTGAGAAGCTACTCTTCCCCAAGAAAAATAATTCTTGCCCCAAAAAAAGCCCATTATTTCTCCTACCTGGTGGTGTAATGAAGCCACCCACTATTAATATAGGGGGTCAGCAGAGAACCCCATTAAGAGGGGTGTCTATTTACAAGTGGGGCGATGAGACTCACCCCCAGCTTCTGTGGTTTGAGTGATGGTAAAGAACTGAGTGGGTTACAGCAAAGCTGGTGCTTGGGGCAAGGTGAATGTTTTTAGGTTTATTGCCTGGTGGGGTTTTATGGTGTTGTTTTGGTTTTTTTAACTAGGGTGATGCTGTCATGGTGGAGTATTGGGGATGAGATGCTGAGTACAGCCTGTGATGTCCCTCCCAAGCAGGAACTGAGGGGATCAGAGAGCATTGCAGGTCCCCTCAGATAAGGGTGAACCTTCATTCTGTCAGCTCCCTCCTGAGGCCAGGGATTTGGGGGAAGAGGGGCAGTGAGTGGTTTTAAGTGGGAGCTGATCCTTCCCAGAAGGCAGGGGGAGGGCAGGCAGGGAAAGGAGCAGCCCTCAGTCCCCTTCAAGGGGATAGATAACATCCTGTATCTGGCTGCAAGCTGGAGACAACTCCCAAACCCCGCAGAGATTACAGCAAGGACCCCCAGTGCTTGCAAGGATCTAAGGAAGCAATAAAATCCATTGGATTTTGGAGTGGTGAAGAATGTGGTGGGGCTTATACCCTGGCTGCTTTTTTGGAGGGTTTCTCTCACATGAGCAGCAAAGCTGGCTGCCTGTTTCCCAGCTTTTTGGCAGCGCTGTGCCGCTCACCGGGCTGCTGGTAAATGATTGCCTGGAGCGGCGGCCAAGGCGGGGCCAGAGGTTGGAGCCTGGTTTGAACCCGGACAGGTGCCCGGGACCCGTGTGCCGGCAGCCATCCTGCTCCACAGCGCTCGGCAGCCCCTGGATTCTGCCAGCAAGGTGAGACTGTTTGGTGGGACTCAACGAGCTGGGTTATTTTTCTTGTTTATTCTTAAGCTCCTGGCCCCCATATACTGGGTTGTGGTACAAGAAGTCGGATTTGAGACTAGCTTGGTCCCTGGCCAGGGAAGGGCGGTGTAGGAAGTGCTCTATGGGATGTGTTGTACTCTGGTTTTGGTGTTAGGGTGCTCTGAGGGGGAGGTTGGGGGGTGGTGAACAACAGCGAACAACAGTTTTTCAGGGTGATTTGGGTGGTGCCGCAGTGGCACCTGGACTTTGCTCCATGCCGGGGGACAGTTGCAGCCTTGAATACACAAGACTGGGGAGTGGTGCCAAAACGCAGTTTGAAGTTTATGTCTTGCAAATTTTAGTGGTTTGGGTCTTACAGAGAGGTGGGCTGAACCCAAGGTGTCCTTCACCCCACGGTTTTCCCCGGTCGGCTCAGCCAAGGCAAACATGAGCTCAGCGCTGAGGTATTTGTGACGGCTGCTCCGTGCCCATGTTTTGGAGGTGGGCAGGGAGGTGGCACCAGCAGGACCCAGCACCTGCGCAGAATGTCCTCACGAAGCCGTGTCTTCCTTGGCTTCTCCTTGCCTTTCTCACGCCATGATTAAAATTCCTCATCACTGGAGACAGGACCCTTCAAGCCCTCCCTTTGATTACTCAAGTAGGCAACAAAAAATAATGAAGAAGTGGAGTTTAACCTAAGGTCAAGCTTTCTTACAGCCTGGCTGGAAACTTGGGATAGCTGGAGCAGTGGGAGGGGTTGTGACCAGCCAGGTGAAGCTGGGAAAGCATTTTGTGATCCCCCTGGATGGAGGGCCTGAAAATTTATTGTGTTTTACTCCATCCAGGGCTTCCAGACAAGACTGATACTGTCAAAACCAGTGTTATATCAGGGAAAATAGATATATCTTTGCATGGTGTTTGGAAACACTGTAAGCTCAAATATTTGAGTTCTTTATAGCTTGTGCTTAATTTTTTTTAATTTATGCCAGTTGCAGTTGTTGAGCTGCTGGAAGAGACAGGAGTTGGGTGTGCCCAGGCTAAGAGGTGTTGTTTTATGGTAGTAGTACCTGCTGGATGGGAGTTGAGCTGGGCCCAGTGTTGGTTAGAGCCTGGGCTTTGTCATGGGTGTTTATACCTGGCTACCCCTCCCAAACCCTAACTTTGGTCATGTTTTTCTTCAGAGACAGGCTTTGTTTTAATTTCTTAATCTCTCTCTGATAAATTGAGATGGATGTAAATATGAAAAGATTAAAATGTGCATTATCTGCACCTTCCCTCTATATCATTGCAAAAGCAGGCAGCCAGCAGTTCATCTGCCTTTTCCAATGTTGTTTAGAAAAATCCCTCAGTGCCGCTCTGTCAAATTTCCAGAGAAATTGCAGTGAAATTCCAGTAAACCCATTAAAAGTCTGTGCTCACAGCAGAAATAACCCGGGCGTCTTTTGGGCACCACGCAGGCACACAAACCTCATCATTTCCCACCACAGGAAGATTTGGACCCACTGTCCAGACATGACAAAAAGAAAAAAAATTCCTTTGCAGATGAATATCAGCATTTAATAACATCAGCAAAAGTTCAATCTGTGCACAGGGTGGCTGTGAACATCTTCTTGGTCTAGGATTCACCCCATGGGATGTTGATTTAATGACACACTGCTTTTAAAATGTCTTGTACTCCTTGTTGGTGGCTTGGGATGGAAACCTGATTTCTTTTCTCCCCACAGGCAGCCTGTCCTGCAATGACCCAGAGCACCTGAGGCCCGGCAGCTGTGGGGATGGAGCTGAAGGTCTGGGTGGATGGGATCCAGAGGGTCGTGTGTGGAGTGTCGGAGCAAACCACCTGCCAAGAAGTGGTCATCGCCCTGGCACGGGCCATCGGTGAGCCATCTCCATCTGCCAGGGGGTGCCCCATCTGCAGGCTCTTCCTGGGAAGAGGAGTCCTTGGGTGGGTGGAGGTCTTGCTCTGTGGTGGTGGGGATGCCACCAGCACTGCCTGTGGGGCAGCAGCCTCAGCACACCCCTGCTGGCCTCTGCTTTCCCGATCTGATGTGCTCGCCTCCTCCCGGCAGGTCAGACGGGCCGCTATGTGCTGGTGCAGAAGCTGCGGGAGAAGGAGCGGCAGCTGCTGCCGCTGGAGTGTCCCTTGGAGTCGCTGGCCAAGTGTGGGCAGTATGCCAACGACGTGCAGTTCATCCTGCGGCGGACAGGCCCCAGCATGGCCGAGCGGCCCTCCTCGGAGGGCGCTCCCCAAGCTCCCGAGAGGACGTTCATCCGGGCCAGCTTGCCCATCAAGCCCAGGCTCACCAGCATAGATGGGCCCCGTTCTAGGGAGCCAAAAAAATCCATGACCTTCAGCCTGGGTCCTACAGGCTCCAGCGACCTGTTCACCGTGGGCCGATGGAGGCACCAAACACGGGATGGGCTAGACTTGGAGGGTGGTGGTGTTGTCCAGCCCTCCAAGGAGGAGCTTTTTAGGAGAGTGCTGCAGCAGCAGGAGCAGCTGCATTCCTTGGAGGCCCATGGGGACACCCTAGAAATGGACCTACGGCTCTGGGAGCGCAGCCGGCTTGCTGGCCAGGAGAATGAGATCCTCTATCTGGAGCAAGTGGTGCGGAGGAACGAGACGGAGCTGGGTGAGGAGGAGTTTTGGCAGAGTGAGCTCCGGCTGGAAAAGGAGTGCGAGCGGGAGCGACAGGAGCGGGTTAGGAGCCTGCGGGCCAGCCTGGAGGAGTACACCCAGAGGATCTATGAGCTGAGTGTCCGGACTGAAGCCCTGCAGGAGGAGATCCAATGGGAGATGGCTGAGAGGGCCAAGAGGGGGAAGGAGATCTCTATGCCCAGCCCCATAGAGCTGGAGGACATGGCCACCAAAATGAAAAGGGACCTGGAAGCCAAGGTCAAGCAAGGCACCCAGCTGGAGAGCAACCTGGCCAGCGTGGAGAAGGCCCTGGAGGAAGCTGAAAAGAACCTGCAGGTAGATAGGACTGGGTTGAGCCACCCCATGGGATGGTAAGACCTTCGGGAGGGGGTGGGACCAGCTTTCCAGACACATTAGACCAATGGGTTGCGTGGGGTTGGTTACTCCACCTGCCCAGTGAACTTGGGACTGGGTGCACAGCTCTCAGCAGCAGTGATCACTGACAGAGGGACACCACCACCCATGCCCCACTGGCACGGGGTCCCACACCAGTTGCTCTCTGTGCAAGCTATGTCTGGGCTAATGCTTCTTCTGACTGGTGCTCCGGGAGCACAGCATCACCTCGCTCCAACACAGGCAATAGTGCTGGAGCAAGCGGTCTACGTGTGGGGTTGGTGGCATTGGCACAAGGGCCGATGTCATCTTGGATGAAGGAATCACAAAGGGCATAGCACAGATCTCCTGTGGTGCCTGTGCACAAGGTCTTTTGACCATGCAGGGCTTGGATTCATGGTGGGGGGTTGCGCAGTGTGGAGATGGCAGCTCTGGGGATGAGCTGTGATGTACCCCCAGCTCTCCTGTTGCAGCCTCCCAGCATCAGGGGCCAAGGGGCTGCATGATTCCCACCTTCTACCCACCATGTCCCCTTTGGAGCAAAATGGGGAAGCTTTTTTCCAGCCAAGCCTTCCCCAGGCTGTCCATGCTTTCAGCATCTTTCCTTGAGCATCTCATTTGCATTTGGCATCTCCCAGCGCGGCGGCGGCCGCCGTTTGATGGCTGCTCGCACCCTCTTGTGGAGATGCAGCAGAGCAGGGCTGTTCCCACACCAGCGTCTTCCTCGTCCCCGTTGCCTGGGCACCTCCCTTCCTGCAGGCGCTCAGAGAGGGGCGGCTGAACCTCAGTAGCCCTGAGGTTCCCTCTGCTGGCACCGCCAGGGGAGCAGCCCCAGCGGATGATTGCCGGCTGGCTTGGGGCACGGGGGGAACATGCGGCTCACCCTGTCCCCCCCTCGGTGTGTGTTTTGCAGGCCCAGACCCAAGAGCTGGAGGAGTTAAATAAGGAGCTGAGGCAGTGTAATTTGCAGCAGTTTATTCAGCAGACGGGGGCCACGGTGACCGTCCTGCAGGCCAGGTCCGAGGAGGACGCCCAGCCAGAGCCGAGCCCGTGCGAGCTGCCAGCCTACCGGAGAAACGGAGGTCAGCACGCTGCCGCTGGCTCGGCCGCGGGGGCTGCTCCGCGGGACCCCTGCCCGCTCCCTGCCTCCTCTCTGAGGGGTCAGCCCCAAAGCTGACCAGTTCTCCCCTGGGCACCGAGATTAGGCAGGTGGGGGTTTGTGTGCTGGCGTGGCACTTGCTCAGCACTCCATGGGGTTTCAGAGATTTGTCACCCCTGGGGCTCCTTCCTCCTCCCCATTGAAGCCTGGGGGCTGCTCGTAGACATGCACGGGAGTCAGATCCTGCATTGCTGCTTTTTGGGGCCGAGGTGGCTGCGGGGAGGTTTCCTTTACTGCCTTGCTCATGTCACCACAGCGGCTGCAGCAGAAGGCAGGTGGCTGAAGGCCAGCATCAGTCCCCGGGGGCTGTGGGCTGGTGGGGACATCCTCTGGCCACAAATGACCTTTCTGTGTTTGGCGAGGGAAGGGTGGTGTCCAGGGCCTTGTCTGCATCCTCACAGCCATGAGAGGAGGCAGCAGGGGGGGTTCTCATGGAAAGGAACCTGGTCATTTCTCCTCTGGAGCACCCGGAGCGGGTGACATGACTGCCCTGCGGCACTGCAGTGGCTGTGCCCAGCAAGCCTGGGAGGCTTGAGCCCTGCCTGAGCTGGATGTTTTTCCCCATCCTGTAGGTTTTTCTCCCACCGCTGGTACAGACTTGCCTCCCCAGGTCAGCACCAAGCAGCTCCTCGGCCATCCCAGGACCCTGCCGGAGCCCCTGGTGTCCAGCCTGAACCCCGAGGGTGCGTATGTCCCAGCGGGGCCCCGGGAGGGTGAGCCGCTCTGCAGAGGATGGGTGGGAAGAGGGGAGAGGCTTTTGCTGCCCAAAATGGGCTGCAGAGAGCAAGCGTGTGCTGTGGTGGGAGGCCAGAGCTATTTATAGATGCCATTAGGAAGCGCAAAGCTCACACTCCGGCAGTCTCTGCTGTGCTGCCAGGGGCTCACACACTGGCAGCCTGGCTCTCTGCCCTGCCAGGAGCTGTGGAGGATGGTTCTCATCCCCTGTCCTGCCACTCTGTATCCCCCAGGGTTAAGATCTTGCTCAGTTAGGATGAGGAGGACTTGCCTCCTGTCTTTTACAAGAGCTACTTTTATTCCATCTTAGTGACCAGTTCATGCCAAAACCTTTTCTACCCCCCGTGACTCTTTTGTCCCCTTGCACCTGTTTTTTGGGTGCAGCAAAAGAGAGCTGTGGTAGGGACACCTACCTGCTGTGGTGATGCTGCCTCCACCCTGGCATCCTACTCCCACCCGTGCCACTTTTACCTCAGCAAAACCCTGTTGCCATCCTCCACACAGCCCAATACATCCACCCATCCTTCAGGACACTGCAGCAACCGCATTCCCATCTCCTGGTCCAGGCTTTATGCTCACGTACATCCTGTTTTCCACTCTCCTTTTTGCAAGTGCTCACCCACCATGGTGGGATTGCTCAGGTGTTTTTTTTTTTTCTCTTGTCTTGCAGTTGTATCAACCAGGCAGAGCATCTGGAGGTAGAAGGGCCCAGGCAGTGGAAAATCAATTGCCTTCAAAGTGTAACTGTATAAATAAACCATATTATATATATATATATTTTATATTTTTTTTACTGCTTTATATTGTGAATGGATGTGGATGGCCAGACAGAATATTTTTACAGACTGTAAAGTAAAACTAGAGACTGATCTCACAAAGCAACCTGCCTCCCCTGAGGATGAAAACTACTCCCTTCTATTTTTTTTTTAAGCAGTTTCTATATTGAACAGAAAACAGCAGTGCACCCATTCTGCATAGCCTCCTGAAAAGATCCATCATGCATTTGGAAAAGTCATTGCTCCTTTGACTAGGGGAGCGAAGCTGCAGTGGAGACCCACGTGGAGGCTCACCTGGATGGAGCAAGTTAACAGATTTTACATCAACTCGTCACTGCAAGTGGGGCCATGACAAACAGCCTCTTCACTGGTGGCAGGGGAGGCCCAAAGCAGTTTTAAGACAAATTTCTGGCCTGTCTTTTTTTTGTGCATATTATAAGAAACCTGTAGGAGAAACCACTTTCTATGGTGCCACAGACCATGCTTCAAGGAAGCACACAGCAGGAGTTGTTTTTCTTAAATTCATTTAATCTTTCAACTTATTTTTAAAGTAAAAAATTGCAGAATGAGCCCTTCCCTGGTGGTGGTGTGAGTGGGGAACAGGACCAAAATACTCTTGGTGACATTTCCCTGATACTTTTAATTTTTTTAACTCGATGGCCAGTAGTTACCATTCTGTTCATCTGTTGCGGTGGGTCACCTTGTATTTTAATTGCAAAACCAAAGCGGTTTGGGGAGGGGATGAGTTTGTCTGGGAGATCCCTGAGCCTGTTTTCAACGTGTCATACGCGAAAAATGTGACTTGGGCACAGCGTTCCCCGTAAAACCCCGCTTCCCCTGTGCGAATGTAAATCCTGTGCGCCGCAGATGCAATTTTCAATAAATCTTTGGGAAAGGATTTGAGCAAAGCGAGTGTGAGTGTGCTGTTGTGGCCAGGGTGAGCCGTCCCTGCCGGCGCCTGACGGACGCGTCCGAGCGCTTTGCGCACCCCGCAGCTGCCTCTTCCATTTCCAAGCCATCTCTTTCTATTTGCCGAATTAAAGCTGTGAGTATTTTATAACCGACTGACTCCTATGCACACAGTGCTCTTTTCTTTTTTTTTTTTCCCTTTTTTTTTTAATCGTGAAGTGCTTTACAACCAGGGGATGTCTCCAGTGAGATGCAGCCATCTCTGGGATGAAACATGGCAACATTTTAATAATGCACAGCAGCAGCTCAGAGCATTTTAGGACAGGAGGCAAAGGGGGTGGCACCAGCTGCAGACATGAGCCAGGTAAGGGGAAATTTCCTATTTGCCTCCAAGCCCCTTTGTCTGCACCTGGATAACAGCAGCCAGGAATGTCAGCTCTTGCTGTCCATCACCATCTCCCCTGAGCTTCTGCTTGGCTCTTGTCCCTGGGGACATCTTCCCTTCTCAAAGCTGATTTTCTAGGTGCCACCACAGCCCAGCAGGCTGATCAAGTAATATTAAAGGATTAAAGTTTGGTTTTTTGGGAGATCCACTGGTACTGCTGTGTCTTAGGTTATGACTGGAGAGCTGCCACAGTGGGGAGATGCAGTTTCAAAGCTGCCTTTTTTGAATTGGGGCTTTTTGGGTGGGTTGCTTTTCAAGCTCCTCCTCACCCTCCTCCTTAAATCGTGTATCTTAAGGAAAACTAGTTAAAAATGTGTTTGTTCCATGCAGCTGCATTTGGTTTCTCCCTGCTTGTTTGCTTTTTGGGCTTCATGTCCTTTTTTTTTTGGACTCTTGCTTTTAAAGATTCTGCCTTGCTAAGAAGTGGGTGATGGACATTGTAAAGAGCATTTCAGTGCTGCTTGGGGAGCGGAAGGAAAAGCAGTTTTAGAAAACCCACTTGCCTTGGACATGGCCAGATTTCAGTGTGTCACGGGACATCCTTTACGTATCCCAAAAAACTGACCTCTTCAGGTTTAAAACTGGATCTTTCATTTTTTGGGTTACATTTGTAGCCTTGCCTTCTGCAAAATAAACAGGAAAAGGGTCATCACCTATGGTACTTTCACATGGGGGCAGAAAATTAATTTGAATGTCTAGGGGATTTTTTCACCTCTGTTACAATTATATATTATTTATCAGTTTTGTCGGTTCAGTCATAATCATAACATGCCAAACCAGCACCAGTCTTTCCTAGAAGGAGGTGTGGGAGGGTGTGGAAAATAAGGATTTAAAATATATATCACAGCAGATTTGGTCCTTCAGCTGATGCCCCTTGGCTGGCATGTGGGATTTGGAACTGTTGCATGGGTGGGAGACAGAGTAAATCAATTGTGTCCCCCACTGATAACCAGGCATGGGACTAGTGAGAGGACTGTGACCAGGGGCTAACTCTTTGCAGCTCAAGACTGGCTCTTTGCAGATTTTCTTCATTTTGTGACCTACCCACCATCACCCAGCTGCTGCCTAGGCCAGCAGTGTTTCACGAGGTAATGAACTGCTTTGATTACTCTCTCCCTGCTGTGGTGCACGTGGGGCAGAGGTGGTAATCAAACTCCTGTGTTACCTGGGGAGCTCCCCACCGAGGGTGACCTATATTCCTGCCGGCTCGGGGGGCCTGTGCCGGCCGGGCGGGCGGGGCCCCGCTGTTATTTAACGCAGCGAGGCTCAATACCCGCTCCCCCGCCTTCCCGCTTTTAGCTGCTCTAAAGTCTGTGTCAATAATACATTTCTGCCATTGAATATTTTATTGATGGTTTGACTTTTTTTGCTGCTCGCAATTCCCATTTCAAGGCTGCGTGATTGTTCCTAATTAAAATTTTATGCCCTGGGACAAGCCTTCTTGCTACAGTGGAGATGATGCTGTCCTTTTCTAGGCCACTACAGAGTGGTAGGAAGAAATTACCATTACCCATTGTTATGAGATTAAAACAAAGCAAATAAATTATTGTTTTTTCCCTTAAAAAACAAACCAAAAGCCCTGCGTACGGCGCGTACTGGAGAGGGAACAACTGGCTCGTGGGCAAGGCAGGGATCCCAGCATGCAGGGTGGCTCGAGGATGCTGTGCCTGGCTGCGCAGGGACTCGTGTCCCCATGTCCCTCAGGCACTGTGGGCAGCTTCTTCCTTCCCTGGAGTGGGCAGGAATGGACTTCAGAGCTTCTCTCTCCTCAGATGCTTCTCCTGGCTAGCTCTAGTGCCACCCAAAAAATCACAAAGTGAAGGATGTACCTGTTTTTCACTAGTGAGCAGTCCTGCATTTTTGTTGGCTTTTTTTTTTTTAATAAATCTGCAGGTTCTGCCAGCACAAGGCACCATTCAGAAGAGTATTTCAGCCACCTCCAGCCTCCCTGGCACCCTTTTCCTGGCTGCACTATGTGGTTTTTTTTTTTTTTTTTTTTTTTAGATTTTTTGGTTTTTGTTTTTTTACTATTGTGTAAGAAAAATGGCCCCCAGCTCCTCACCCCTCTATCCTGGACAGTGAGCTCCTCACCATCCTCATCAGATGGTGGTCTGGGTGCCAGCACTGCTCCAGGCCAGTGCAGTTTCTTCAGGATAACACTGCTGTAGACACTTGAACCATCCCCAAGTTGCAGTTACGTATTTGTACAAGTTCCTGGGTGTTTGGGTTTGGGGTTTTTTTCCCCCTCAATTTCATCTAGAGTGCTAGAAGCATTTGTGCTGCCTCCCAGCCCCTGGATTTGGCAAGCAGCTTTTAAAGCACACACTTCAGCACCAGTTACATAAGGAAAGGTGTGAATGTCTGGAGGAGAAAATGCCTGTTGGTTTTGCTCCCCAAGTGGTGTACAGATGCTCTGCTGCTTGCTCCTGGCTGCACAGCTTCTCCCAGCATAGTTCACTGCAGATGGAGAAGAGCTGTTTGAACTGGCGTGTGTGTCCATGCAGGGAACATTGTCTGCTCTCCTATGATGATTTTTCTTTCTCCGTCTCAGAGTGCAGACTGCATTCTACCTTGCCCTGGAAAAAAAAATCATAAAGCACTGGAGGAGGCTGGGAAATTTTCTTGTTTATGGATGAGCAAGTTTCTCTCCCAATGGAACCTCCTGCCAGCAGAGTTTTCTTTTTTTTTTTTAGGATGTATTATATAAGTCCCTGCTTGCATTTAACTAACAGGCTTCCTCTTAAACAATTCATGTACTCCTTCTATTCCTCACAGAGCAGCTTGTGCCTTCGGTGGGGCTCACCTGACACTGGGACATGTTATGGATAGAACACAACAGACACTTCTTAGTGTGGTGCTTGAAGGGTAAGGCCTGTTTCCCTTCCCTTCAGGAAGAGCTGAAACAAGAACAAAATCTTTGAAGAGCACAAAGAGTCCCTTCAGCTCAACAGGCCTGAAATTCAGCATCTTCCCCACGTGTAAGACACTCCCCTGCCTCTCACCAAAAATCTCACAGTTTGGAGTGAAAGCACACAACTACTCTTCTAACCAAGCTAAGTACCATCTTACAAATCTCTTTGTTAGCTACTGAAAAACATGAAATCAAGGGGCATCACAGCCCTGGTGTATTTTCTCATCACTCAGGAGCACCCTGCAGCTAGGCCAGGACAGAAGGGCTGATGCTGGGCTTTCTGCTTGAGGGACAACCATGTCACACCCTTCTGCTCTCCTTTTCAAGCCACCTTCACTGGCCACAGAGGCAAAATAAGAGATGGAAGGAACCAGGCATGCAGTGCAATCAGACACATCACTGAGAAGGCACAGCTTTCCTCTTCACCTGGTCTGATGCCCTGGATTACAGTAATCAGCACTCAAACACTGGTTTTGCACATTTATTGAAGACTTCAGGTGACAGCACAGCAGGTTAGTTTTGAATCATGCCAGAAGAATGTTAAAAACAGGAACTGATCTGGATGCTCCCCCCACTTACTGGAGATACACACGAAAAAGGCAAAGCCAAACCAACTTCACTTCAAGCCCTTCCTTTTGCTTACTGGAGCTGAACAGGATGGGTCCATCGGTAGCAGGAAGTCGGAAGCATTCACACCATAGTGCTGCTCATGGGAACTGGGACAGGCCTTGCCAGGCGACCTGCAGAGCTGCTCCTGCCAGCGGCATCTCCCGGGGTTAACTCAGCAGCCAGCACAGTCCCAAATGCAGGGCTGTTCATTCAAAGAGAAACAAAGCACCTTTATTTCCAGACACAGGTTTGTTACTTGCATGGTCACCTATAAAATGGGGTGGCAGGGGGACTGTGGCCTTCAGTTTCAGCTCTCAGACACACTTGTACACACAAGGATTTTGCACCAGGTTTCCCTCGCTCCCGTTCTCTGTGTGGCTACACCGTGCTCCTGCATGCTCGGGACCAGCAGTGGGAAGATGCTGTAGGTGCAGTTAGGGAAGGAAAAAGCAATCCAGGGCTGAGACAGCTGCAAACTTGTCTGCCCCCCAACCCTGTCTCCGTTAAAAAAAAAAAAAGGCCCATTCGGCTTCTGAACAAACATGAAAGCATCTTGGATAACTTTGGTCGGTTTCCCATCTTCTCTGTTTGAGCACTACGGAAACACAGAGCACAGAGGGAGCTGAGTTTTCTTGTGAAGAGAATATGTTCCTCTGGGACCCAGAGGCAGAAATGATAAGAGCATGAAGGAGAGATAGGGACAGGCAAAACTTCTCAGAGAGACACTTTACCAACAGAGGACCTTGCTCTGCCTTCTGTGCAATTAACTACTTATTGACCAGAGCACTGCCAGTTCCTTCAGACCAAGCCTTTACAACAGCCCAGGGCTACACGAGAGCAGCCCCAGGAACAGGGGGAATACCTGAGCCCTTCCAGGGACCTCAGCAGCTGTGGTGAATCCTAGCTGCTTATTAGGAACTTCAGCTGACAATGAAGCTGTGCTGCTCTTCAGAAAATACACTCGACTACCCAGCTTCTTCACCAGCCGAAAAATCACAAGAGATAACTTTGTAGGAGAAGCCATCTGCTTCGTCACTTCCTCCGTTTTTAGTGACAGCCACCGTGGGTGGCTGGAAAAGTCCCTGCCTGGCTCGCCTTCCTGTTCCTCGGGGCCATGAAGTCAGAGTCCCCTGCGTGACATCACAGCACATTGGGCAAGGCAGCTCTGCAAATGCCCAGCCAGGGCCGGGATGCCAACGGAGCCCTGGCACAAGATGAAGTAAACAACCAGCAAAGGTGAGGGGTGGGATGGAAAAAAAACCAGCAACAAAAAAGGAAAGTGAGGCTCATTTCTGCTTTTCCTTTAACAGACTAGAGAGTCTCTCTTTAAATGTGACTCATCCAGGGCAATACTAGGCAGAGTTTCTTCTGTTAACACACCCTTGGCAATAGCAGTTCGGTTAGTCACGGACCGGGTCTCAAGACGTCACCGGCCGGGATGATGCGTCTCTAACTTGGTACGGAGTCCGCTAGCACTTATTTACTTTGGAGAAGAGCAAGAGAACAGAGCGGGGCACGCCATCCCTCCTGAACAACTTTACCACCAACTATCCGCACCCACACGCCGACGCGGCCCGTTCCCTCCATCTCCGCTCCCGCCGGACACACCGAGCCCGCCGCAGGAGCGTTCAACCTTTCCCCGCTCCCCGACTGCGGCCGATGCTGGGGCACAGCGAGCGCCTCGGGGGTCCGCAGAGCCGAGCGTGGGAACCGCTGGAGGCAGGACAGTGGCGACGGATGGGGGAGCCGACTCCCTGGCACGCCGGAGCCCCTCACCTGGCTGGCCGAGAGGGCAGGAGGGCGTCGAGGCTTCGAGGCGCGGGTCCGGGGAGGCGAGGCGGCCGCACAGTGATGTCCGAGGAGCAGGTTAGCCGCTGTCACACGCACAGTGGAGTCGCCGAGAGCACAATGTGCGTTAGTCAGTGGCTCACCTGCTCCTGGAGGGTGACGGGGGGGCGGCGGGGCCCGTCTGCAGCATGGGCGACACCGGGCAGCGCGAAGGATGGGGCGCGGGAGGGGGGAGCCGCGCCGTGCCCGGGCTCCGCGGCGCGTGGAGCTGCAGCTCCGCGCTCCCACCCCCGGGACAGGCTGGCCCGTGCGGCCCCGGGGTCGGCGGCGCCCCGCAGCTCCGGAACGCGGGATCCCTCCCGGCGCGGCCGCCGCTCACCTGCGCTCCCGCCGCCGCCGCCGCCGCCAACTTCCCGCCGCCGCCCGCGAGGAGCCCCTTCCCCACTGGACCCCCATGGCCCCGCCACTCGTCTCCCCCTTTCCCCTCCGTCCCCTTTCCGCCCCCGCCGGAGCCCGGCCCATGGTACGGCCCGGCGGGGCCGTGCCATCAGGGCAGTGTCGGGGCGCACGTAGGCGGTGCGGGAGGGACGGGGCAGGGGCGGGGGGAGAGCCGGGATGTCCCCGGCCGCCCCCGCCACCGCCGCCTCTCCTTTCGCTGCATCAAATGTCACGGTGTCACATTAGTTTTTTGTATGTTTTCCCCCCTCCGCTGTTCTCCGTTGGGTTGGGCGTGTGGCGAACCCGAGTGCCCCTCGCAGGGCCAGGGGGTGGAGGTGCTCCCTCGGCCCCGGGAGTCTGCTTCCAGCAACTTCCCAAAAAAAAGGGACGTGCAGTTGGAGGTTTTCTGTACATCCTCAGTGTAACAGTGCTCATCTCATGGGGTGAGCTCGCTCCCGCCCATCACTCTACAAGCCGCAGCCAAGCAAACAGCTGGAATGCTGAAAATTTTAGTGCACCTCAAGGAGGATTTGCCAAGCACCAAAGACAGCGCTTTATGGATGGGCGCAGCGACGTCCCGTAGTGGGAAAAGTCTTGTTTGGAGATTCAGAGAGCCAGGCGTCGAGTCTGCAGGCTGGCTCCCATCTGCCCGAAGTCACACACACGCCCTCCTCGAACAGATCGAAAGCAGAGCACGGGGGAGCGGGCACGATTGTTGTGACCCCCGGTTCATTCAGACTGCTTGGGCAAGACAAAACACTTCGGGTGCGGATGGGGCCGCTGACCAAACAGCAGCCACACGCCTCATCCCTGGCGAACTGACAATGCAATTACACACTCGCCCTCCTCGAACAGATCGAACAGATCGGAAAGCAGAGCGCGCCCGGGGGAGCGGGCACGATTGTTGTGACCCCCGGTTCATTCAGACTGCTTGGGCAAGACAAAACACTTCGGGTGCGGATGGGGCCAAACAGCAGCCACACGCCTCATCCCTGGCGAACTGACAATGCACGCTGTCCGGCAAAAGGCACGAGCTCTACATCCCTTCTGAAAATTCCCTCGGCATCAGCTGTCCCGGCTCCGACGGGTGTTTTGCAATCTGGAGCAAGATTTGGAAGCAAACCCCAGCGCGGGTTCCCTGATAGCCGGTGGCAATTCCACATCGAAAGGATTTCCTTCCATGTTCTGCTGGAGCGCTTTAACACTCATCCGTGGCTCTGCTCTCCCATTGCCGGTGTGGAGGGGGGATGGGGGGACAGCCCCTCTTCTGCGTGACAGCCCGCACAATGACAGGCTGTCTCTGTTGTCATTTTGTGTGCATGCTGTGTGGGGGTTTTTTGTTTTCACCCAGCAGCCCTAGGGGAAAAGTCACGTATTTTACATCTTCCCCAGCACAAGGCTGGTGCCTGGATTGGAGAGAAATCGTCTGCGGAGCACACCGACCCCTCCACCCTCCGGGCATGAGCCAACACAAAAGAAGGCACAGCCATGGAAAATACTCATTTTTATAAAACAGGTATTTTTGTGGGAAGTAACATGGCTGGGTACTGCCCTGACACCTCCCTAGCAGCACTGCTGCTTCTGCCAGCTGCTCTACAGGGACACACGTGCCACTGGCTCCTGTGCTCCACCAAGTCCCTCTTCTTCTAGGCAGTACTATACATTCCAGGTTTTACTTAAAAAAAAAAAAAATCCTTCAATCCTTCTCCTGACTGCAAGCACACAGGGACTGAGTGTGTTTTGAAGCGGCGCTTGCACAGCTGGCTGCCAGCTCTGGCTGCTGCCCGGAGCTCCCTGGCCGCGGTGTTAAAGCGCGCAGCACGGAGCAGGGCGGCGCGCAGCCAGCCGGGCGCACGGCGGGCACAGCATGCGCTGCTGGGGGCCAAGCGCTCTCCTGCAGCCCGAGCCAAGGGTGTACCGAGCCCTCGCTCTGGAGGTGCCACCGTCCGAGTGTTTAAAGCAACGGCGAGACCGCCCGGCCCACGGGATGGTTACTATTGGCAAGGCCCTGGGCCCAAGGGCTTCGCTACAGCGCTGCTGGGTTTGCCTCAGCCCCCGCTCCCCTCCAGCTCCAAACAAGTTCGTGGCTCAGCCCTTAATCTCTGGGATGAAATGTCCTGCTGACACGGCCGGTGCTGTTGCGGGGAGAGCTCCCGCTTATGCCAGCCCTGCAGCTCTTCCCTTTGTTCCCAGCTGGCTTGCAGTCCCCGCGGCGGTGCCAGAGCCACGATGTGTGTGTGCAGTGACAGGGAAGCGCATTCGCGGATGGCGGGAGAGCGTCACGGGCTGCCCTCCGTGCCCGCCTCGGTGCTGCGCCCATGGGCTCGGGGAGGAATCCAAATGGGGGAACATGCCCCCAGTCTCATTCCTGGAGGCTGGCAAACCCCGCGTGAGCTGAGGTGCAAATAAGAAGTTGCCTCTCTGCAGCGCAGATCTTGCCAGCGAGATTTCCAACACGAGGCAGTGCGTGCCCACCGGCTGGGGCATCGCCAGGGGTTCCGCCCTGGTCCTGCCCGCTTCGCCCCTCTTTCAGGCCTCGAGCAGGCAGGCAGCAGCAGGGCTGGCACAGGTTTTGTCCCGCTCTGTGTTCTCTGGAAAAGGAGCTCGTTCTCTCCCCGGTACCCGGCTGATTGCTGACAATGCCCCGAGTGTCTGCGAGGACACGCACGTTAGCGCTGGGTCACGTCCGCCTGCAAGCGGAGCCTGGGCTGCGCTCCCCTCGCCGGCGGACAGCCGAGGACAGCCCGGGCCGAGCCGCACGGAACAGCGCGAAGCCAGCCCTTCCTCCTCTACGTGCGTGCGCTCACCCAGCGCCACGGGAACATTTGGGTCGGGCCCAGCCGACAGCAGTTAGAGGGGAAAAAAAACCGCAGCGGTCTGCGAGAGGTATCCAGCGCTGATCCGTGTGCTCACGGACCGCACGGACCGGACCGGGCTGCGCGAGGATGCTCCCAGCCCCGAGAGGCGCGGAACGGAGCGTCCCGCGAGCGCAGCCCCGCGCTGGCCTCGCAGCACGGTGGCCTTTGCTCGCCGCTTTCCCCCCACAAAGCCTGGAGGCGCCGGCGGAGGGATGCGGCCATCCCTGCCAACCCTGTTTCCCTGGAGCGGCCGGAAGCGCCCGGAGCGGGACCGGCGCTGCGCGCGGGGACCGAGCGGTGCGGCCCGCTCCTCCCGCGGCTCCGCAGTGGTACGGCCCGCGCGCCCCCTCCGCAATGGTTCATCCCGCCCCCCCCCGTTCGAATGGTTCGCCCCGCCCCCCCGCCGCAGGAGCGGTGGTTCCGCCCGCTGCCGCCCCGTGACCCGCCAGTGTTTCCACAGCGCTTCCGGGGCCGCGGCGGCCGCGGGGTCCGGGCTGTGAGCGGGCGGCGGGCGGCTGCTGGCCGCCATGTGAGCGCGGGGCCGCTCCTCGGTGAGTGCCCGGGCGGGCGGGGCCTGCGCGGGGGGTGCGGGGGCCGGGCCGGGCCGTGGGAGTTGGCAGAGCGGCCGACCCCCGCCCCGGCGGGGAACTGCCCCGGTCGCTCTTTGGTGTCGCTCCCATAAACGGCAGCGACGCCAGCCTGATTATTGCGTTGTTCTCCGGCGGGAGACGCCTCCGCGGGAGGGCAGCCCCCGGTCGGGCTGGCCCCGGTGCTCCCGCATTCCCATGGGAGCGTCCCGCTGGATGCAGAAGGGCCCGGGAGCACCAAGGCTTGGGAGCCATCCAGCTGCCTTTGCTGCGGCAAACACCTAAATAAACGTACCGAGAGCATGTGTGAATATAGCAAGGGTGCTACACAAAACCCCGAATGTTGCCGGCGTGTTGTGTCGGCTCTCTCCCTTTGCCCCGTCCCTTCTCCCTGTTCCCAGCCGTTCCCAGGGTTTGTGCACACCGGTGTTGCAGAAGTTGTCCGCTGTTTCAGCCAGCTCGGCTGACGAGTACAAACCAGGAGCTGCCTGCAAGCTTGCTTTCTTTTTTTTTTTTTTTTTAATCGTTTATTAGCTTATCACAAGGCCACGCTTAGTCTTAACTTTGCCTTGAGGGAGCTGTGCTCACCGGGAGGGTCTCAGTTGTGTCGCTGTGCTTTCCCTTGGCCCACGTTTGGTGACAATGGGTGGCTGGGATTTCTGTAGTGCCATTTACTGGTTTTCCTGCAGGCTGTTCCCACGGAGTGTGCTGCTGGTGTGTTTCAGGGGTGTCTGTGGTGTTATTTCCTTTCCTGTAGGTCGGTGGTCATTCTCCGTAGGGCTGTGCACAGAATATAAAAGTGTGTGAGGTTTTTGTTTGGGTTTTCTTGTTTGTATGGATCTGTTGGTTTTTGTTGTGGTTTTTTCTTTTCCCACAGTCATTCCTATAAACAGCAGGGGAAGCTGTAGCTAAAGATGGGACTGGTGAAAGACTGATGCTGAAAGGAAATTCGCCAGTAAGGGTGACTCTTCCTAAGAAAAGAAGCCTCTTCAGAAAGAGGAGGATGTGCAGAGTTGGAGAGTAGTTAATTCACAGCTGGAAGCAGAGCCAGTGGCTGCAAGGAATTGGAGGCTGGGAATTCCATAAAGCTTGGCTGCTGCTTTGAATACAGAGGTGCAAAATGCTTAGCTGCTCCTCTGGGTAAGATGCTGTACTTTCAAAATGCTTTTGCAAAACCTGTGTGTTGCTTTGTTTGCATTACAAACTCCCTAAGGAGTGCAGTGTCAGCTCTTGGGGAAGCTTTGGTGGACAGTTTTTATCCTGGAATATAGGGTGGCTAAATTTAGGGCAGGGCTAGGATGGGTGACAGATAAGCACTTCCTTACCTACCTGATGTGATTAATTTTCTGTGACTTATCTATTGGGTTCTTAGGTGCTGCCACTTAAATTATTGCATAGGCAGTTCTGATTAGTGGTATTTAAGAGGGTTTTTTTTGGTTTTTTTTGTAATTTAAACAGGGATCTAAATTTAGATTTAGGGAACTTTTTTAAGCTCCCTGTGCATGCTAGATTGGCAGTGCACAACTCTGGGCTGCAGGAGTGTCTTGTTAATCTGAATTATTTCCCTGCCAAGTTGTCTTAATTTACCTTCGGAATGTGGTGATGGCAGATAGTAGTCACACCATAAGCAGATTTTTTCCAGCTGGGTGCCACAATGATTTTGACAGCTCTTACTTTCTTTTCTTTGAATGTAGCATATGAAATTGGAAACAAAGTTAAATGATTTCTGATGTGTGACATTGCTTTTCCGGAGAGAACGAAATTATTTAGTTGATTGGGCAAAAAAAAAACAAAACCAAGAAAAAACACAACCAAAACCCCTCCCCCCAACAAGCCAGTAAAGCAGATGTGCCAATGAGAACTGAAAGCCCATATGTTTGAAAATGTAGTAGGCTTAAATCTAGTTATAAGTGGTCTTTAGAACATGATGGCTCAGTACTGTCCCATGTAATTAGACCAGCATTCAAAACCACCCTGTGAGTAAATTCTGTGAGAAGCTTTTCTTCACCTGTGAATAATCCTGAGTGTTACCCAAGCAGGTGAAAGTAAATGCTGTCTGTAGTAGCTCTTCTGTTCCTAAAAAATGTAGAAGCTACCTAAGAAGTTGGTGGAGGAGGAGATGGGCTGGTGCTAGGAGGGAAAGAGCCCGTGGCTGGGAGAGGCACTCGCTGTTGTGGAGCTCTGTGGGCAGGAGGAGCTCCGGTGTCCTTTGCAGGCTGTGCCTCCTCTGGATGGCTGAGACCTGCGCTCGCCTTCTCGCTGGAACACGCTCCAGGTACATTAAAATGCTGATCTGTGGTAATGCATAAGGACTTCAGTTCAAAAAGCTAAATGTTTGCTGAAGTGCTTGTTTGATAAACACTTGTTCTGGAGGAAGCACTTAATCTTCTCTGTTGCTGAAGCCAACAGAAAGCCCTGTTGCTAATACAGCTTGAAGAAGGTATTTATAATTGCTCTTTGAGTGTGCTATTAAAATGACTTAAGGCATCTCTGTCTTAGTAGCAAAGCCTGGGCTTCCAGCGTGTCCTGCAGCAGAGCCTGTGCTGCCCTAGGGACGCAGCCCTGGCAGCAAACCTGGCTGGGCCTTGCGGAGCTGGGTCTTGGGGAAGGAAACCCAAGGCGGGGGAGAGCGCTGCTGCGAGTAAAGCGATCGAACACCTGCCATGCACCCGTTGCTTCTGTGGTTTAATGTTTGTTTAGGGTACTCAAATGAGAGTTTGAAAACAGGGATGTTAAGGAGGAGGACGGTGCCTGCCTTCAGCCAGCCTTGAGTGCAAGCTGTAATCCGGACACTGGGTAGTTACACTGTGCCAGTGAGCGAGGCGCCTGCCCGAGGAACTGGAGGGAGCATTGCTGAAAGCATCAGTGGTGTTGAGAGCAAGACAAGGGGTCTCTGGCCAGATTACCCTGCATCCGTGTTCCATCCTAAATTCCTCTGAACGGACTTCCAAAGTGGGATCAGAAGGGAGGATTGGTGCATGTGAGAGCTGCTTGCAGCTGAAGGGCTGTGTGGAGAGGACTGCACAACATGGGGTTTTCCAAGTGACCTGGCAGCGAGGGGTTGGTTGCCATGAGGGCATGTCCTTCACACCCCCAAAACTAAAAGCAGCTGTAGTTGCCTGAGTCAAATGGCCTTCAGGGATAACTGGTTGCTTTTTAGCAGTCTGGCCTTTTGTGTTACAGAAGTGCAGAGTTAAGGTTTGCCTTAGTTTGCCTTGGAGGAATGACTCCTTAACCAAACTTCTTGGTTAACATAATAATGGAAATGCTCTCCATGTATTTTATATTTGCTAGTTCTGGCTCAGGGGGTTTGAAAAATTCTGATATGGTAAGTGCTGGAGAAAACGCAGCTTTTGTACAGGTGCGTGAACTCTCTGAAGTGTATCATGAATGTGTTTGTGTTTCACAGTGGCAATTTGTTTGGAATGTCTCCCATAAAAAAACCCAACAACTTGGAAATGCTTCTTCTTGTTCTTAAAAAATGAAGGAGCCCCTTGTATTAGGGGTATAGTCAACCACGGTTTCCTTCTTTTTTTCTTAAGAGCAGCTGCCCAGTTTGGAAAAGGTTGTTTGTAAAGTAATATTTGTGATGTGCTTAGAAATCTCAAGTTCACTTCATCTCTTCATTGCTTGGTTTCTCCTTGTCAGTTTCCAGCTAGCCACAAACCAGATTTTTTCACTGACGGGATTTGAAGACTTGATTGTTTGCTGCAATACCAGATTTTCTTTAACTCGGAGCTTTGCCTCTGAGCAAAGTACAAGCTTGCATTTGCAGCATAAATATGTCAGTTTAGATTGTCAAGTCACAAGTGCTGATTTGTTCGCCTCTGTGCCTAAAGGATAGCTTTCCATGGGGTAGCAAGGCAAAAATACCACGGGTAGTGGTTTTATTCCACTACAGTGAAGAAATGCGTGCTGTTTGGAAATGTAGCTAGGTGTATGTTGGTCAGAGCTGTGGCTCGTAGGAATCATTTTTTGAAACAGTGATCTTTTCTGCCCTATGCTTATTGCTTTGCTTTAAGGAAGACTGGAGAGCAGGGAAACCAAGGTAATGGCCATAGTGAAGCAGAGGCTTATCTGTGTTTTTTACTTGCCGTGGCTGGGCTTGGCCTCGGTCATCCTCGGTGGCTCAGGAGTGCCGTGGCTGGCTGGGTGTGGCAGTGCCAGGGCACCAGGAACCCGCTCTGTTCCCACGAGGTGCCCATGGAGAAGTAGCCCAGGTTCTGCACGGCATCCAAGTACACGCATGGAACACGTGCCTGCCACCGCCCTGCTGGGGCACTGCTGTTGCCAGTCCTTCCCTTTTTGTGTCACCTGCCTGTCACGTCACCACAAATTTTGCATTGCTGTAGCTAACTGAGCTTTTCGGAGGATATTACATAACTGAGTTTCAGTTTGAATAATTCATAGGTACGCACTGCTGAAACTTGAAAAATTCCGGGTGTTTCTTCATATATGAACATAGAATATTCATATTCTTCATCTTTTTCGGTTGCATTGTCGAGTGAGTAGCTTTTGATGAGTCTGTGTATTTTCAGCCAACATAAATTGTTTTTAAACAGTTTTTTAAACACTCATGTTAACAGTTACCAATTTAGCTAAAAGTTTAAACCTGTCTTTAGGCAAGATTCTTATTGAAGTTAGGAGAAATCTTTACAGGAACTTAGTTGTGTTGAAGCTCAGTCTTCTTTCTGTTGAGTTTGTTGGGTTTTTTTCCCTGAGCACTGAAGACTCAATTTGTAGTTTGGTCTAGTTTAGTAGAACCCACATTTTTAAGGCTCTCTGGTGCAAAGCTGTGCTGTGTGGCTTAAAGAGGGAGTGTGCAAAGGTGCAGATTGAGAGCATTTCAATAAAACATAGTGTTTTGTTCCAAAAAAATCTCTTAATATGCAAAATATATAATGAGGAGCAGGGAGAGTGGGAGAAGAGTACCTGATTGAAACTTCTTTACCACTCTTATAAAGGAATCCTTTTTTTTTTTTCATATTGAGATATGACAACTGGCTTTAAGTGTCTGTTAATTATATATTTTCATTACTTGCTTATAGAAGCTTGCCAGGGGTCTGTCTGCCTTATTGCTTTGTAGCATTATGTGTTAAAAGATTTAATTGTCATTATGAATTTGAATCATGCAACATCTCCCAGTATCTGTCAGTTTTACTGCCAGTCTTTGCTGATCCACAGCAATTAATGTGATTGTATTAATATGCACTAAATCAGGTCTTATCTTTTCCATGAAATAATGGTTGTGGGGTCTTCAACGTCTCTATTTCATGACAGAGCTGTGCAAAGGCCCTTTTTTTAATAAAGGACCTAAACTACATAATCTTTATTCTTCTTTTCAATCAGGCAAGATGGAGTATTTTGATTTAAAAAACGTGTTGTCATCCTGTTAGGCTTTGTTCAGAGGGCCTCTGGTCCCTTCAGTTTTGCAGTGAGTTGCTGGTCCATGGGATGGATTTATTGTTCGTAGGTTTTCTATTGCTGTTTTCAGTGGGGAGTTCTGCTTATACCTTTTGCTGTCATCCAGGAGCCCAAGACAAAGCTGAATCTCTCACCTGCGCTGATTTTCACAAGCACCTGCTTTCACCCAGCTCAGCAGGGCTGTGAAACCTCACTGGGCAGTACCTGCTCACCTCTGAATGGAGGCTGGCAAGACTGCTCAGTGGGGTAGGAGAGCCCTGTCCCTTGTCGCCCTCAGGTCCCGCGGATGCGCCGGACGCTCTGTGCCAGCCTGCTGCCCGCCCTGCTCCGCGCCCTGCCGCTGTAGGTGCTGCCTGCCCTCCCTGCCTCTGCCGCCCTGCAGGGGCTCCCATGTCCCGCCATGGACGATGACAGCCAGGATGAGCTGATCAACAGGAACGCTGCCCTGGGAAAGGGCAAGAGGCCGTGTCTGGCGCTCCTCAGCGAAACAGGTAAATGCGGCCTCTCTGCACGTGCACCTTTCTGCTTCGAGGTTGCAGAACTTACTGACTTACCCTCAAAAGGCTGGTAAAAATGTATTTGTGACCATTTGTCACCTTTTCCCTGACAATTCTGTTGTTTTGATCGCTTCGTGGCTTGTGTGTGTATCAGACCGCTGGCATGCTTCCCTGGAGTTTTCCGGATGGGCAGCTTTGATACCACTGTGGAAATCTGGGAGTTTACTTCATCCATAATGGCCTGATGAGGGGTTCTGGTACCTCTTCTGCCATCTCAAATAGATATTTCCTCTTCTCTTCTGTTCTCTTTTTAAGAAAGCAATGGTGGAAATAGCTGGGATTCAGAAGATGATACTGGTAGTGAAGAGGAAGATAATGACACTGAGGAAGAGGGAGGTGGGGAGGACAAGGAAGAAAGTGAAGATGAAGAAACAGAAGGTAAAGTCTGTTCATGTGCCTTAACAGGCATTTTTTAATAACTGAGGAAGAGTGAGATGAAGGCTGCTCCTCCAGAAACTAACAATGAAATGTAAATCCACAGATGCTGCTCTGTCGGGCCAGTGCCAAAATCCTACAGTAATAAGCAAACAAGTAATAGTGCCCAATTTCTAAGCTTTTAAAACATTTGCATGTTTGAAGACTATCTGCTACCCAAAGCAGTGGAATTGTAGTCAGCAGGAATGAACTCTGCCCCAGCATGAGGAGGAAAAAAAGTCAAAGTTGCAGCAATGGCTCATGCTATTTTTTCACTTATGAAAAGCATGTTTGTTAATTTGCTTTGGCATGGGGCTCTAAAGTGAATGCTGTGATGGGGAATTCTGGAAATAAATTATTGCTGTAATACCCAGGGAGGATGGAAGACGACATGACTAATTTTTGTTTGAAAAAGGAGTGTGAGTATTATTTGAATTTGTTAATTTTACTGAAAACATACTCTGGAGATACATGTACTTCTGTAACTGCTGCGCTCAAATTAATACTTGGATAGACAAAAATAGATTTTATCAGATCTAAAGCTTGTTGAGAAGGCAAGAGCACAGTTTTCCAAGTTACTAGTTAGACTGATTCAAACACAGACTAAAAAATTCATGCCAGGTGCCAAAAAGCTTTATTAATCCATCATTCAGTATATTGGCTGTTATGTCCAGACACGAGAATTCAGTAGAAAATACATGGGTCCCATTCTCATTAATTAAAAAAAAAGGCAGCCTAAAAACAACCATCCCCAGTCCTGACATGGGTCCCATTCCCATTAAGAAAAAAAAAGGCAGCCTAAAAACAACCATCCCCAGTCCTCCCTCAAAGTGAGTAGGGTTTTAGGTACTTTTTGTTGCTTCTTGAAAATACCAGCTTAATTCTCAGGTTTTAGGGAAAGACTAACACTTTGTATTTTGTACTAAAAATAAAAATACCTTTCAACAGTGTGTGCTGGGTGTTTAATTTTACTCAAAATCAAGCTTCTTTAAGTGGTCTCTGAGGCACTTAGATCTCTTGGCTCACAAAATCATATTTTACTGGTGAAATCTTTCATTAGCTGTTCTGCAGTAGAGTGTGTTGCTGCTGCTTTTCTTCTGGAATGTCTTAAAAAATAAAAGTTGGATACATGGTAACTTTATTAATAACTTCTTCATTGTTCAGTGCTAGCCTAACATATCTTAACTGTCTTGTTTAGATAATCTTTTGCTTTTCTGGTGTCTGTGCTTTTAATCTCTTTTAAGACTACTTACATTATCGGGCTTTATTCTTCACCAGCGTAATCTATTGCTTTTTAGTGAAGGGATTTAGGAAGTAAGAAAGCAGCAAAAATTATTTCTTTAAACTGGGGAGACTGTGCTTGACCCCTGCAGCCTCATAAAATAAGCTTACTTGGAATTTTCTGTGAACTGAACCCTGTCCTGCCCACCCCCTCTGCCCTCATTGCTGAAGCCCTGCAGCACACACAAGCCGGTTTTTATCTCTCACTTCTTAAGATTGTGAAGATGATGAGGAGGAGGGAGAAGAGGAGGAAGAAAGTGAGGCCACTATGGAAGGAATGACTGATTCTGTGAAATCAGAGCCACACTTGAACGGAGTGAGCATCTCCTCCGATGAGGATGGTGAAAACTGCCCCATTTGCCTCAACACATTTAGGGATCAGGCTGTTGGGACTCCTGAGAACTGCTCCCATTACTTCTGCTTGGACTGCATCGTGGAGTGGTCGAAGGTGAGCTGGTTTGTCTGTGATGTCCTGTGGCTTTCTGGTGTGCTCTGCTCTATCCCCTGTGATCATGCTGTTGGGCTGTAATGAGAACAAAACACTGTAATACTGGTATTTGCTTTCTTAAGCTCTTTTGAACAGACTTGGGTTACTGCTCTGTTGTCAGAACCCAGGACATCTCTCTGGGTGCCCTGGATGGCTCAAAATCCTGGCATGGGCTCGGAGACCCTGGCAGGAAGCCAAAGACACTTGGGATTTCGATCTTAACCCATGGAGCAAATTACTGACTTTATATGAAGAATTACAAGTCACAAAAGTTTAAGCAGCATAACAGGAGTTGTCACAGGTGAAAGGTGGAATTTTGAAGAATTGTACTATGGGAGTCTAGGGGACAAGATGGAGGGATTTGGGCGTTGTCCTGTTCTTCCTTCTTCTTCCTAGCCTCCATCTTCTTGGTGATGGTGGCACTTTGGGATTGGTTTAGAGTAGAAAGTCACTGTCTAACATAGGTGATAGGTATTGGAACATAACTGCAAATATCGACTACGTAGTTTGTAGTATAAAAGACACCACCAGCCCCATGGGAGGGCAGTGTGCCTCGGACTGACCTGCTGAACAGATCTCAGCAGGCCAGACAGAAAATGTTTTAGATAAGAAATAATAAACAACCCTGAGAATGACAGCTGAAGACTTCTGACTCCTTCTTCAACAGCTGGGTTGGGGAAAAGAGACTTTTAACACACCTTGGGGTCATCTCGACCAGAGGAGATCCCGAGACTCTGTTTGGCAGGATTCATGTTTGAAGTTTGGATCTGTTTTTCTTGTACCCATCCTGATTTGTTCTGTTCTCTGCAAGCTGTAAGGTCACAATCAAGTGTGTTTGTAGGCATCTACAGTTATTTTGTTTTTTCAAGTTGAGATACTAATTTTTCTCTATGCTTGTGTATATATATATATATATATATATACACATGTATTTCTCTGTATATCTGTCTTTATATTTTCTTGAATTCTGTACTGGTACCATTGGATTGGGATCTGTTGCAACCCTGAACATCTAAGCATAGAAAAGTTGTAAAAGAATGCTGACAATCAGCAGCTTGCTCTGAATTCAGTTTTCAGTCAGAGTTCCCTGTCATAGTCATAATCCAGGGTGAGAATTACAACAAAATTTACAGTGCATGCAGGAGTAGCAGTGGTGATTAAATTTTTTAAATATATTTTTAAACCATTTCTAGTTGCTCATTTGTCCAAAGGAAAGTAAATGCCTTAGAACATGAGCCCTATTTCAAAGTAATGTTTGGAAGAACTTCGATGTTGCTTTGGCAATTGAATAATAATTAAATTGCTTCAGTAAAATAAATGCTTCTCTAAAAATGCATGTTTAATACAACATGTTGTTTGTAAACCAGATAAGTCAGTTTTAAGTATTTAAAATGTCAAGATCAATAGCTGTTAAAATGACTACTACATTAATTTAATGCTTATTACATTAATAATTTAAGATTACTTTTTAAGAATTGAATAAAGTGATGCACTTATTAACTGTATTGGGAAACTTATTTTTTTTCCTAGAATGCAAACTCCTGTCCAGTGGATCGAATCCTCTTTAATTACATTAACATTCGGGCACGTTTTGGTGGTAAAATCTTAAAAAAGGTAAGCCTTTTACTGTAGCAAACAACCAGGCCATTTGGCACAACATTGTTATTCAAAAGTTTACACTTGTAGGGTGTTTATGTAATGCTTGCTATCTGAACAAATTCTTTTTTTCTTATTTTGATTTTGCCTTTTAAAGAGCTGTGATGATTTTTCTTCCTCCTTCACCTTACTTTCTGCAATACTGTGTTGTGGCATCATTTGTGGTGGCAGAAAAAGGGTGTTTTTTATAACTGCCTGTTTTGTACAATGGACATTTGACTGAAAACTGTTCTGCATAAACAACCCTGCATGTGGAAAGTGCCCTGCATTCTTCAAGTGCTGTTATAGGATGAATAGGAATAATTTAGACTATCCTTGATCTCTTCCTTATGTCCTGCTGCCAGCAATGCTGTGCAGCAGTTGGGTTTGAAGGGGGAGAGAGGCACAAGGCAGTAGGAGAGCCCTGAAAGGCTCTGGTTGAATGTGCTAGTAATTGCTCACAAAAGAATATTAAAGAGTTGTCATTGCTCTTAACTGATATCAGAAAGGTGTTGGTTTCCAGGGGACATTTAGGGGTTTGATGCTTTGTTTTCATAAACTGATGGTTTATTATTGTTTGCATTTTAACAGAAGTGAGAGTTAATATTGAAGTAATACGCGAGGCAGCAGTTTGCTCTCTTCTTTAGGCTCATTTTTGACATCTTTTTGTTTGTTTGACTACTTTTGATCTTACTTGTGGATTTTTGTTTTGCCTATTCTTAAAATGCAATTTTCTACAGTCATTTGTGCCTGACACTAGACAAGTTAAGTGGATGTTGTCAGACATTTGATCGTGCCCTAGGTGTGCTGGAAGAGCTAAGTGAAGGTTCTGGTGTGTAACAGCCATTTTGGTTCCTTCAATTTAGATTTTGCTGCAGGTACTACCATTAGCATGATTATGGGTTTTAAAAAATGCCATATTCTGCATAAACTGCGAATCCCTGTGTTATTTAGATTCCTGTTGAGAACACGAAAACTCAGGGCACTGATGGGGAGGACGATCCAACCTTCTGTGAGGTGTGTGGCAGAAGTGACCGCGAGGATCGCCTGCTGCTCTGTGATGGCTGTGATGCAGGGTAAGAGGCTGAAATGAATGGAGCACCCCCAGGATTGCACGTGGCCAGAGTTTGGTCCTGGCACTGTCTGGTATGCAGGCTGTCCCTTGCTGCTCTCTTCAGGCTCACCATGTGGCCAGCCATGTATCCACGTGTTCTAGTGCAGACATCCATCCCCGTGATGTGATGGATCCTTGTTTGGTCATTTAGCAGCGTATGTGTGGAGAGTCCTGCGCTCATCAAGGCTGCAGGACACCGAAACAGATGACCACACCTTCAAATGATGAAGGTGTTTGTGCTTATCCGTGCACCTTATGGGTGTATGAAGAGTAGAACCTTATATCCTTTGTGTCTCCTTGAGGAGAGGATGCATGACTTGTCCCAAGTGACTGGGCAATAGTGCTGTGCAGGAGAAGTGCTTAAGATCCACAGTTTTGTGAAGTGTTGAGGATTTTCTTTACAGCCACAGATCTTAAATGATTCTCTTAGTATGGCTTACTTCTGTTTCTGCCCTCTCCTTGATTAATAAAATGAATGTGAATATACTTGAACACAACTTTGGCCCTACAGTTTTCGGCTAGAATTCGAAGCCCTTGGGCTGCTTAATCAGTCTTCCAGCATTGTCAGTTTGAAGACATCAAAAGTTACCCACTGAACAAAGAGGTGCTAGCAATGAGTATGTAAAATAACTTCTCAAAAATTACTTCTAGCAGCTAACTAGACATTGGGTAAGTCTAGTTTTTCCTTTGTGTTCTGTGTCCATACACACTGATACACTGTCCATACACACATATACACTGATTCATCTTCTGGGAAAAAGACAAAATCAGGAACACTAAAGATTGTGAAGAGTATCATCAGAACAATTGAGTTTAAAATATTAATCCAAAACAGTGTTTCATAGATCTTATCCTGAAGTCTCATATTTAAGTTCTTTCTGAATTTCCATAAGCCTGTCTCAATTCAGGGTATTGCTTCAGATTTTACTTTGTGATCTCCCTGCAGTTGCTATAATTTTTAAAATATGTTGTTATTTCTAGTTTGATACAGTTGTTTGAGTTTTTTTTTCCTTTTCCTAAAGTAAGTTCTTTATATATGCTTGATCTCTAGAGTTAGCACTTCCAGAAGCACTTCGTGATAAAATAACTTGCAGGCTTTATTAGCTCTCCATGGCTGAGGTTAACTCTAGAAAAATGTAGAATAGTTGCTTCAAATGTTCATAAGCATGAGCACTGTTAACACTGTTTTGGTTCTCAGGAAGCTGATGTTGTTTCCTGGTTTCCTGTCTCCCCAGCACCTCTGTACTTCTGTTGCCACCATCAGTTTTGGCTCTGCACATTTCTTGCAGTTTGAGTTCAAATGGCAAATGATTCACCACGCAGTGAGGGGACAATGCTCAGTTTTCTGAGATTTTTTGAGCCTGAAGTGATGAAAATACTATCTAGAACTGAAGACCCTTGTATAGCTATGAGGTAGCATTGCTTCTCTGTAGATTGGTAGAAGCAGATGCATAAACCATAGTTTCAGGTTTAAGAAAATGAGTCTGCCTTATTTAGTATTGAATAGAAGTAAAATGTTGTCTTCCCTTGGTAAGGAACATATTGTTTGATTTTCTTTTTTTTTTCCTCAAGGTATCACATGGAATGCCTTAATCCTCCTCTGAGTGAAGTCCCTGTAGATGAATGGTTCTGCCCAGCCTGTGCCCCCATGGGTGCCAATGTTGCTGCAGGTAAGGGTTTCATGGTAGCCAGTCAAAGTAAATATTTTTCTCCCAAGTTAGATAATGTGGATCATGTGGTGTTTTGAAGATATGTTTAACCTCCTGGCTTTATCTGTTTCAAATAATTGTTTTGATAAGCATTCTCTCTTGAACCTTAAGATTAGACTTGAACTCTTGACTGGTAAGAGGATCTTGTTTATGAAGATTTCATCTGCAGTTACAACCTGTGAAGCTGCTTCGTGTAAGCATCCTTTAACCTCTCCAAGGCAATCCCAGCACCATAGCGTGACTGCACTGTGTTACATTGGAAAGAATTTATTAGTGTCCTGACCTCAGATTGCCAAGCTAGCAGCAATTTCTGTTACCTAGATAAGTGTTATACTGTGGTAACAGTCTGAAGCAGTGGTGTCTGTGCTCATTTCCTTTTGAGAGGGTAATGGCTGCCTGCGGAGGTGATTGGTTTAAGAAAGGGAATGCTGATTTTTGTTTTTTTGTCTGGAATTCTTCAGATTATTTCACCTGTAGAAAGACAAGTAACCTCAGCCTGTTCTCGTTCAAGATGCAGATCATGTCAGTGAGGAGGAGGTGGCTGCCCTCATGGCCGATGTTGTCCCCACCACCAGCAGGCTGCGTCCCCACGTGCGGACCCGGGCCATAGCCAGGACTCGGCAGAGCGAGCGCGTCCGCGCCACGGTGAACAGGAACCGCATCACCACAGCGCAGCAGATCCGGGTACCCGTGGCACTGCTCAGGGAGCCTCTGCAAGAGCCCTGGGGAAGAGCTACTGAAATAAGCCCCCATTTCAGTAGCTCTGCTGTCTGTGTTGACTGTCCATAGCACAGTGGTTAGTGGTTGTGGGGCTCTTTTATTCTGAGACGTGCAACATGTGCAAATGGAGTACAGCACATGACCAAGATGCTCTATTTTGAAATGCTGCAGCAGTTTCCTCTCTTAACCTGCATTTTTATCACCCCCTGGTTTGAGCAAAATTATATTTTTATTTCTAGTGGCTATTAATACAAAGTTTGTGCACCACTTCTGGTTTTTTAGCATGTCTGTTTGACAGTCATTTGTTTTCCTTTGTCCTCCTACTGCCTTGTCCATAGCAGTATGACATGTTGACTGCCTTCAACCCAATTGAAGAGAAAAATTGTGTATTTTTAGGGTTTCTGTGTTTGCGAAAATCAGTCCCTTGTTAGAAGAGGAAAAAACAGATGTTAGTGTCCTCGGTAATGTGGCCACATGAGTTCAAACACACTAACAGTACTAGAGAATCTATGCAGGAGAGTATCTCAAATACATAGGGTATCCCTCTCTTACCATATGAAGTATAGTTTGAGATACCTGGCATGACTGAAGATCCAGCTCACCTTAAGTTTTTATCACATTTTTCCTTAATTTAAGGACTTCCCAGAATGCTTTAGCAGTTGTTAAATTCATTATGTCCTCCATAATGGAGATGATCTGATTTGACTTCCAAACCCCACTGTCTCCAAATGCAGATGTTTTAATTTTAACTTTAGAAAAATTAATCACATAGAAGAAGTTGACAGATTTGTTGTTGTTAAGCAATTACAGCTGAATAGTCAGGGCTATATATTGAAAAATAGAAGAAGTTGACAAATTAGATTTGTTGTTGTTAAGCAATTACAGCTGAATAGTCAGGGCTATATATTGAAAAAAAAGAGAGGAAAGTGTTGTTTGAAATTAAAGACTCTGCAAGGTAACTGTTGTTATTTTTCTTTCTTTCCCTACTTGTTGTCTTAGAAGCAGTGTGGAGTAACTTCCTGTGGTTGAGAGGGGTGGTGCCGGGGAAACTTTACTATTCCATGGTAGTGTAAACCTTGGAACCCAGCACTTCCCATTCAAGAGCTGTTCCTAGCTCCACTTCTCAATGTGCAGGGATGATTACAAATTATACCTAGAAAGTCACTGTTGTTTTTTGCCTTTGTCTCTGAACAAAAGTGCATCTTATTTTGGCTCATACCTTGATTTGACCGACGCATAATTCCACTGGTTAAGGGAGAGTAAGTTGTACTCCAAGCACAGTGAGAAGCTGAGAGCTTGCATGTAACTCTGAAGGAGGCTGAACAACAAGGTCCTTAATAAGACAGTCAGTGTTGACTGAAGCATAATTCCACAGGTTAAGGGAGAGTAAGTTGTAGGGAGAAGGGAGCATGTAAGGGAGAAGCTGGGAGCATGCATGTAACTCTGAAGGAGGCTGAACAACAAGGTCCTTAATAAGCCAGTCAGTAGATTAAAAAAGTGACATAATTGTTTAACTGGCAGCCTGGTGATGTGAGGTGTTTCCCCATTTGAATCTCAAATCCATTTTTTATCAAATGCTTTTACAAGTAAATGTTGCTGAGCTTTAGGTACCTCATGGTGCCTAACTTCTAATCCTTCCCCCAGCACGTGCCAGGGTACCTGATGTCCTCCCTTCTGGATGAAACAATCGAGGCAGTCGTAGCAGGCCTGAACACAGCCGTCTACCAGCGTCCTCTGGCACCACGCGCTCCTACCAGGCAGAAGAGGAAAACTGGTAAGGACATCAGGCACCCCAGGGGAGCCTGAATCCTACAAAATACATCAGCTGTGAGCTGCCACACCTGCACAGCTGTGGAGGTATCCCACGTGCATTTTCTTCTTTCCCTCTACCAGCTCTGCCTAGAAGTGTCATGAAGGCTGTTTTTAACTGAATCCTAATGATGTCACTTTTTCTGCTGTGCTGTTGGTGGCATGCTGTGTGTCTTTTGAGCTGCTTTGTGTGTCGTGGGGGGATGAGAAGGGGACTGCAGTGTAAAATACAGTGCTGGCACTTAACCACTTATTGGTTTTTGTCCCATCAGGAAGGCGGAAGAAAGTAGGAGGCAAAAAAAGAACTCAGAAGAAATCTGCTGCTGGCAAGAAGAGTTCGGGGGCACAGCTGAAGAGACGTAAGCGTCTGACAAAGAAGAGAAGGGGGAAAAAGACGAGAGTAAGATCACATGTGAGTGAGTTTCTGCCAGTCAGTGTCTGTTTTCAGCCCTCTGTAAAAACATTGCAACATGGGATTCAGCTGGAAGAAATGCCACCTTTCAGTCATAGCAGGCACCTTTCTTTCTGGTGGGAGTCTGTGCAGGACGTGCTCCAGAAAGATGCTGTATGTGGAAGTGAATTGCAACTTCCAGACAGGCTTGCTGGCTATGCTGACATATCCTGTTACCTGGACAGTTGGGATCAGACTGTAAAGCACATCCTGCAGGCTTTGTGTCCTGCCTTGCCATTCACCTGTAGTGTTTACTTGGTACTGATGCAAGCTCAGTTAAAATTGCCAGCACCTATTCTTTGTAATAGGCTGTGGGTGTTTGTGGCTGTGTTGTTGCAAACCCAGCTTATCAGCTATAAGAGCTCTCAAAATCCCTTTCAGTTGGGGGTAGTGTTCTCTTGTAAATTACTCTGCACAATACTCTGCACCAGCTTGATTCTTTTTGTCAGCTACTATAACTAGAGTCTACATCTTATAGCCAGAACTCCAGCATTTAATAAGGGACCAACAATTTTGAATTGACCTTATTAAAGATGTTTAGAAGCTTAATTTATCTGGTCACTTATATCTGATACGTGCAGTCTCTGTTTGAAGTGACATATGGGCCATAGTTACAAGTTTCATAATTGCATTAAAACAGACATAGACAATAAATGCACACCACTTGTGCTGCTGATGGTAGTAACCCGATGACTGTACATAGCTTAAGGGAATTTGTGGCTTTAAACACAAAGTTACGTGCTCTAACATAAAAATAACCCAATCTCTTTGTCTGTGCAGGGAAAAAATGAGGTTACTACTCGCTCCCGTATTGCAAGAACCCTTGGTCTCAGCAAGCCTGTGCGTGGGGCCTCACTTCCTTCCATGTACAAACCAACAGAGCCCTCACTTGGGCTGATGAGAGCAGATATTGGTGCAGCTTCTCTCTCTGTGTTCGGAGATCCATATGAGTTGGATCCTTATGAAAGGTGAGAGATCTCTGGATTGTGATAAGGGACCTGGTAATTTAACAGCTGTTGGGTTGTTTGTGCATATGGCTCCGTGCAGAGTGTGAATCTCACATCTGAAGGCAGCTTTGGGTACACAACCCATGGTAACACATAATGGCCTGTTCTTTCTTTCCTTCGGGGCTGAGTTGCTAACCTTGTAAGGAATCAGCCTCCTCTAAAGTATTTTTCTGAAATAATTTCAGCCTCCTGCAAACTTTCAGTAAGATCTATGAGGTTCTTGAACAGTTAGACTCTGAAGGAGTCTGGTCCTAATCCATTGCTTTTTATTTATTTATTAATTTAAAGTGAAAACGGGTGATATATTTGGTATACAGTAAACACAAAATTAAATGGACCTCTGAAATCTTCCATGTTTGTCCTTCTCTTATCTTCACTTTTCCAGACACTTCAAATTCAGGAGAAATCTTACTATGCCATAGTTTATGTCACTCATAAGCTTTGAATTTTTGGGGAGGGGGCATCTGAAATTAATATTGGTGAAATTTAGTTTTCCACTCAATACTTCTTTTTGATCCTTTCATAAAAGAAAATTGTCCATTTAACATTTTAGATATGGAAATGTACACTTGAGTCTCTGCTGTTTGAATCAAACTGTTCTATTTAGGCAGAACAGAAAATAAGTCCATTGCACAGATATTTTTTAATATATCGTAATGAAACATACAGTGCTCCCTAACTGTGTCTGTCATAGCAGTATCATCTCTTTGATGTGAAAAACATTTCAGACAATTTCAGGGTTCATGTTTTACCACAGTAATGAAGAGGTTCCAGCAAATCCAGATTCACCAGTGAGTGCCAAAAGGAGAGTTCTCTCCCAGTCAGCACTGAGGTCTCATCGTCCTGTAGCTAGACCCGTTTCTGTGGGACTTCCCAGGTAAAAGACCATTGCCATTTTATTATTCTTAGTTGTCTAATGGCCCTAACAGAAGAATATACCTAGTGATCCTCTTTGTTTAACCCTTTTCTTACCCTATCTTCTAAAAAGTGCATGTGTGTGTACATGTATGCCTGCACAAGTACAGATAAATAACCACATCAATTTGTGCAAAAATTGTTTTTATATTGAACACATACACTCCTTCATCATACCTTTAACATTTCTGTTGAAATTTAAAATTGATATTTCCATTTCTTCTTACTTTCTGGTTTTTGCCTATTTATTATTATTATATACCATTAGTATGTTTTAAATTCCAGTGTTATTAACCTTTAAAAACACACTTGCTTCTTCGAGAGGGCTGGGAAATCCAGTTGCACATCCTGAGGAGGTGAGGGCTGTACCCACCTCACCCAGTTCTGCTGCTGTTTGTTGGAGCTCAGAAAATTGAGAAGCTTGCTTTGACCCTGCAGTTAAACAGCTGCTTTGCTGTGTGTTGCCAGCCTGCCAAGGCCAGGGAGCCCTGGCTGCCCCCCACTGGCAGCCACAGTGAATTTTCAGGGCTGAGGGATGGACACAGGGAATTGGGAGCATGATGAGAAGAAAAGGGATGAGGAAAGTCACTGAGGCAGATACTAATAGAATCACAGAAAACTGCAAGGTTGAGGGAGCAGAAGAGAAATTAAGGGGGCTAAGCTTAAGTGGTTAAAGGTGTGAAAGGGTTACATAGCTGTCCTCTAATGCATCTGACTTAGGGTGAAGGTTGGTTTTTCAGGATTAAGGTAGTCTATTTCTATGATAACTTGAATTATTTGTCTGCCTTTCCCATTTCAATCCTGAAGGGAGCCTTTCATGAAGCTTTCCATGTCCTCAGAGTTATTTGAGTGGCATATTGATTAGAAGATAGAACTGTTCAGCTGATACTCAGCTCTTCTAAAGGCTCCATTGGTCTGGGCTACACTGAGTTTCCTGGTCTGGCCTCAGCACCTGATTCCTTTAGCACTCCCATTTTGTCTCTTCTGTTGTATGTTATTACAGGTGTTTGGTGTACATTATGTTAATGAAGTTTGCTTTGTTGTCATACAGAAATTAAATCTAGCTCCCTCAAAGAGCTGGGTTCCTTTGGAAGTTTGTATTTTAGCAAACTCAAACAAAACAACTCCCCAAATCCCATCAACACAAAAGCAAAGAGAGAAAAACTGAAACGCCCAACACCAGAAACACCTTATCAGTCCATATTTCAAGAACTGAGAACTTAAACCATTTTCATAAGATTGAGCAAAGCATAAAGGAGAGTTTGTGCTGTCCCATGTGTGGGAGCATTGCAGTTGATTTTCAGTGTAATTTCTCTATGCCATGCTCTTAGCTACCCTTACCAGTGGCACCTTGTGGTTAAACACTGGCTCAAGCGCTGTCATTTTTTTTAGTTCAAAGTGTAGGCCTGAGGAATACATTTGTGTTTGTGATTTAGTGGGGGCAAGAGAGGCAGCTAGGATAGAAATAGCTCTGAAGTGGTAGTCAGTGGTTTGTCCTCCAAAAATGCATTTTAAATGCACTGGAAAGTTAGTCTTGATGTACAGTACAGTGAGCCCCAGCATTTGCTAACCAAAGATTTCAGATACAATTCCTTTCTTATCTTGTGTTATTCCTGTGGGAAGTCAGTAAAAGCTTCGCCTGCTATTTGTCAGAGAAAGATGGGGACTGAATGACTCTAGTGAAGCCAAAACTACAAGTGAACTTCCCTGGCTGATCTCTGTTTATGCCCTTGACTTTGGTTTCTTCTTAATGTAATGTGTGTGTATAGAACAAGTGCTGTAAGAGTAAAGGAAATGTAACCCCTCTGAAACATGCAGAAGCAGTGTGCCTGCCTTGAGTCCCGATCAAGAAGCAGAAGCTGCTCCTGTGCCTGATCTGTTGGGAAGTATCCTGTCTGGACAGAGCCTTCTCATGATGAGCAGTTCAGACGTGGTCATCAACAGAGATGGGTCACTGACAGCAAAGAGGGAAGGTAAGGACTTGGCACATCATAGTGCTGTTTGCCTCTTTGTTTCATCCACATCTGCCCTGATCCTCCAGGCTGCATAGCTTTAAGCTTAGGGATGCTCTTACTGAGCCTCAGAATATACAGGATAGATTCAATAGCTGCCAACAGCAATCTGTTTTATAAGATGGATGTTCTGAAATAGTGCTGCTTGTCTGTGTTTAAATGAGACCTGAGATGATACTAGAGGATTTTATTTTTAATGCATGGTTTTCTTCTTTCAGAAGAGCTGCACGGTGATTTCATGCTTTGCTTTGTTACAAAAAATGTAGGAGTGGATAGACCAGAGTTATCTTAGGACCCAGTTTTTCTGGCATGTGTCATGCCTGTGCACTGCTGCCATGCCTGTGATCTGTACTTCAGTTTGAAGAGCAGGATGAAGGACCTTAGCAAGAAATTTCTTTGTAAAAGTAGGGTTCTAAATATGTGCTGTCATCTCCAGCTGTGTCTTCACTTGGCATGGCATTACTAGGAAAGAATCTGTTCAAATTGAAACTTAGAGCTTTATTCTTAAAATGAGTACCTCTAACGTCCTCTGTTATAGTCATTTCTGTCAGTCAGCAACTACAGGATAATAAGCACTAATCAGGTGGTTCCTACAGAACAGAATCATTTATTTCCTAAACGTTAATGTTTGCCTCAAAGATGTGGTTGTCTGGCACTCAACTGTGAGTATCTGACCAAAAGAACTGTTGGGCATCCTTATTACCGTGTGGCATGTCTGCAAATCACAGTGGAACTTAAAATAATCAGCTCAGTACTTCTGTTAACATTGGCAGAAAATGTCCAGATATGTCCTGAAAAGCTGAATTGTCTGTTTGTGTGCCATAGCTCCATTTCACAGAAAATCAGCCAGTGACTCGAGAGTGGAGGATGGTTCAGGGCATAGCACCCACCCAAGTGCAGCGCTCTCAGGGACCACAGCAAGCAGCTCCATGGCCAGACCTTCCGTTTCCTCGGGACTGGGTGCTCGCTCCGGACCTTTGTTCTCATCGCCTCCACCCTCACTGAGCAGGAGCGAGTCTGCAGCAAGCCCTGCACAGACTGCACCAGAAAAAGCAACTGTAAAATCAGAATATTCAATGACACCCAGGTCTGTCCAGACTCAGAATACAGCGACTTTGAGCAGGCATGGCTCAAAGTTAGGTGAAATACCCAGATTTAATGGAAAATCTAAAGACTTTGTACCCACTGATGCATCTTCAAAGCCCCTGAGCTGTAACTTGAATTCTGGCTCAAAAGCTATAACTGTGAGGCAGCCAGTAAAACCACCGTCTCAGAGAATTGACATCTTTGAGCTTCCCAGGATACCAAAGATTAAAAAAGAAACCAGCAGCAAGCAGGTGGAGCCGGAACCTGCAGGAAGCCAAAGCTGTAATATCCCTAGCTCCTGCATAACCCAGCTGACTGGCAAGGAGGGCACTAATCAGCCAGGAAAGGGTAGCAGGGTGGAAAGTCAGAAGTCAAATTCCAAGGAACCACAGCAACAGACCCGTCCAAGCGGGGTGTCTTTTTCCACCCATCCCGGCGGCTCTAGCGGTTCATCACTGCTGGGCACTTCGAGAGGCAAGGGCCCTTTTGAGAGTTTTAAAATCAATATTCCTGGGAACACAGGACATCCCAGCAGGCTGTCTAACCCTGGATTTTGTAATACCTTCCGCCCTGTGGACGATGAAGTGCAGCAGAAGGAGAGTCCTTCACCGCTTTTCTCAGTAAAGAAAAAGCAGGTCAAAAGTGAAATCTATGATCCCTTTGAGCCAACAGGATCGGACTCGAGTTCAGCAAGCAGCAGTCCTGAAAGGCTTGGCTCAGGGATCCCACTAACTAATATCACCAGGACTATTTCCATTGAAAATCCCAAAGTTCAAACATTTCAAACTGTCCGTCGTTTCACCCCTTACAGGGTAGAAAACATATTTGGATCTGGGACTGACTCTGACGTGCCATCCAGTAACACAGAGTCTCGTGATGACGTGACAGTAGCAAGCAGGATTGTAGAACAGATCTCTGACACAGAAGAACGAGACAATGTGGATGAGGAAGATATCCTAAGCAGTCCTTGCACTTCATCTGCTGTTAAGGAAATTTCTAATACCAAGTGTTTAAAGGAGGAAAGCAGAGAAGGACCTAATGTGTTCTTTAATGCTGAGGAATTGATTAGACCTAATATTAATGTGAAAATAGAACCAGATAGTCCCTCAAAGAGTGATGAGCAGCAGAAAGTCCAAAAGGTAGAACAAGCAGAGAGGCGATCACGTTCTAGATCCTGTTCAAACTCCAGCTCCCGAAGCAAGAAGAAGATGAAAAGGAAAAAAGCACTTGTCAAAGAGCGTAAGAGATCACGTTCAGAGTCAAGAGATAGAGCACACTCAAGGGACCGAAGCTCCAGATCTACCTCTTGGTCAGGTGGGGAAGAGCACAGCAAAACGCACACGTTAAAATCCAAGAGCAGGAGGTCTTCTACTGACCGTTCTAGCAGTCACGAACGATCTAAAAAAAAGAAAACAAAGGATAAAACCAAGGATAAGAAGGCAAAAACTTCTTGGTCTAGGGACAGAAGGAAATCTAGGTCACGTTCGGGTAGTCCTGGAAGTACTTCTGATTTTCATGAAAATAGGAAAAAGAAAAGACGGTCTCGCTCGAGATCAAGGCGGAGGGACCGCTCCCGGTCGAACAGCGCTGAGAGGACTAAAAGGCGGAAGCACAGGAGGGACAAAAGCTACGAGGGGCATGATAAAGAAAGTAGTTTGAAGTCAAGGGATAGAAAGAGATCAAGATCCAGATCTCGGGAGAGGAGAAAATGGAGATCTCGGTCTCGGTCTGCATCTCGATCTTGGGAACACAAAAGCAGCAAATCAAAGGAAAAAAGAGTGCGATCCCGATCACGTTCCAAAGAAAGGAAACACAGATCAAAAGAGACCTTGCTTCCTTCTGGACCAGAAAAGGATCAAAAGCTTCCATCTGAAAATGTGACCAGGTGTCTAGAGCAACCCCATTCTCTGAAACAAGAGCCGAAAGAGGAGCTAGTACTAGAAGGGCTTTCCATAACCATCCAACCAAATGTCAAACTTGAGGAAATAGAGACTGAGACCCCAGTTCAGCTGAGAGAGGTCCAAGAAACTATAAAGGTAGAGCCCATCTGTCAGGAGGTGAGCAGTGAAACTGCATTCCCTGCACCAGAGATCACAAACAGTTGTGTCCCAATTGGCGATGTGGATTCTTTTGCTGAAACAGACTTAATGAATAGTACAGGTGCAGCATTGCTCGGTAGCTGTAGCAATACAAACCTAGAGATTACAGTTAAAATAGAAAATACTGCATTATGTCCATCTCTGATGGAGCAACCCCCAAAGAAGGAAGTTATCATGCACGTTCCAGCTGAGGCTGCACCGATTCAAAGCTCATCCAAAAGCAAAGTCGCGGATTGTGTGAGGGTGGTTAAGGAGGAGTGCCTTGTCCAATCAAATGAAAATACAAGTAGTTTCACTAAGCCTGAACTGGAAGTGGTACCTCAGGGTCCTGCCTTGAAATCAAAAGCACCAGTGAAAAGAGTTACCTGGAATCTTCAAGAGGAGGAAGGTGGCACGTTGTCTGCTGGAAAAGCACCAAGTAAGTTCCTTTTGGAAAACAAACAGCAGTTGAAACAGGCTGTATAAGGCTTAGGGCTTTGGTGCCTGGCCAAACGTGGTTGTAGTGTAAGAGCTCTGTCATCTGAGCTGGGGTGATGCTGTGGTCTGCAGTCCTGAGAGCTGGCATTTTGCACTGGTTGAAATGACGAGGTGAGTTGTGTTAATGGATTGGAGAGGACGTGCTGTCAGCACAGCTCAGCCAGTGGCAGCTTGTTCACTCGTGAAACACGTGCAACAGCCCCATCTCTGAGCTGGCAGCCCGTGTTCCACCCTTTCTGCACTTAACTAGCATGCTTGCTTTGCCTTCAGACTTTATAAATGTTTCTCAAAACCAAGGAGTATGACAGGGCTCTGTAGCTCGCTCCTGTGAATGCTGCTAAACCAAAGCTGCCACAAACAGTTTGGCTTGGGAACCTGTGCTGTTTGTGTTGACAGAGTTGCCCGTGTTGTTCTTAGTTGGTTACTCTCAACAGATAAACCCAGTAGGGAGCAATTGCTCAAGGGGATGAAAGGTTCTCTATTATCAGAAGCTTTAAAATACGAATGCTAAAAAATCCCTTTTATAGCTAGTTCTGTTGTTTGATGCTTTTTATTTTAATTCTTAAAATAGAATTGGGTTTGAATCTTTCACCAATTATTTTGTTCTTAAGATGTTTTCTTTTCCTTCCCTTGGGATACTAGGGATACCGTTTTACAAACTGCAGCGAGCAAAAGAAGGGGCCTGGAAAGCAGAGGACTTGAACCAAACATTAAATCAGGTGCAGTTAAATGAGCCTCCTCCAACCAATTATATGATTCCCGAGCCTATGTTTCCTGATCTAGATTCCTCTCAGGTTGGTTCCTCTTCCAGCACCCAAGTGTCATGGAAGGCATCCCATCTCATCTGTGCCCTCGTTGTGCAACACTCTTCTCTCATGGCAGTTTGCCTTCCTCTGCGTGTGGTGCATTTCATGCAGCCTATACACCTCAGCAATCCTCCAGCCATTTAATCTCTCAGGTGCTCCTTAAAATTGAAGAAACTTACTATCTTTTAGTTCTGCTCTGTACCTGCAGCTTCTGCTTTCAGCAGTAGCTTGCAGAAGGACGGTGCTGCCTGAGAAGCTGTGAGCTTCTTCCCGACTGTGATCAGGCTGTAAATGTTGGCTTGGTAGCCTTGGTCTGAGCCGTCAGTCTGTGCTGTCCACCAGCTAAAAGGGGATTGGGGCTGGTGGTGGCTCGTGGTGGATAAAGGTGCTCTGAAGATCCTGCTGCGATGTTGTCTTGTCAGCACGAGCGTTTACGGAGCGGTGTCTGTCTCACAGGTGTACTGTCAGAACGTCCCTGTGGCGCCGGCTCTGCCCTCCAGCCTGCCCCCCTACGCCCCGGTGAGCCAGCCCACCGTGCAGTTCATCATGCAGGGCAGCCTGCCAGCTCTGGGCTGCGTGGCAGGACAGAGCCTCACCCCAGAGCCGGGCAGCCTGGCTACGGCGTCTGAGCCAGGCATCCAAGCTGCTTCTGTCGGACGTGCGGAGGAAAAGATCAAAGCACCCAAACCTGCAGTGGATAAAACAAAAAACGAGGAAGTGAGTGAATGCATAAAATTAGTGAGCTGTTTGTTTGAACTTTTTATTTGGGGCATGTTTTAACTTTCTGTACTGTATTTTCCCAGCCCTGCTGGTTTTGGTAACTGACTGTGCTAACCCAGGAGCAGCAGGCAATCCTGTCTTTGAATTCATTTGGGACTTACTTCATTTGAAGTACTTTCTATTGGTTCAAAACAATAGGACAGAGAGGGATTAAAACATCTGAAATACATTCTTAAAGTTCTGAAACTTTCTTACATTAATATTTGTGACTTTTCAGAAACCACAGTGTCCAAGTTTCTCTAAACACCTGGTTTTCTCATTTCCCCTCCAGCTTTGAAATAATGTCAATTCTCATAACAATTCTGTAGGGAGGTAGGACTGTATTTTGTTCCTTATCAGCACTGAAAATACAAAGATAGTAAAACACTTTGGAGATGTTTCAGTGCGAGTCCCTTGCTGATGAGTTTTGGGTTTGCTGCACAGACCATCTGCTCTAGGCACAGTGGATGCTAACACAAGAACGAAAATAATTTGGCCCATTATTTTGCTTCATACCATAAACCAAACAGTAAGATGCATTTCCCACTGAGCCTCCATTTATGAGCAACAGTTTTTGTTAACTGTAATCATTACTTCATAGGCAACTCTGCAATTTTCACATTGTCTTCAGAGCTATCTGAAGCCGTATATTCACAGTTGTTTGCTGCTTTTAGAATATGATGCCTTTTGTTAGATGTATGTTTAATTTGGAGTTGTTGGAAGGAGGAGACCAAAATCCAGAAGTCCACATTGTAGTCACTTGCTTAAAACACATTCTTTAAGACACAGAATAAATGTTATATATGGCAAGGGCTCCTCATAGTGCAAACTGGTATTTGTTTCAAGACAGTAATTGACTGTAAAGGAAATCACTTTGAGGTGATTACTTGGGTTGTTGAAATTGTGAAATGAGAATTTTTGTTGTTTGAGTATTTCTAAGTAAAACAGATTCAGAAACCATTCCCAAGACAGCACAAAGTAATGAAGTTCTCTTTCCTGTGCAGTACATGAAGAAACTTCACATGCAAGAAAGGGCTGTGGAAGAAGTGAAACTTGCCATCAAACCTTTTTACCAGAAGAGGGAGATTACAAAGGAGGAGTACAAGAGCATCCTTCGGAAAGCAGTGCAAAAGGTGAGGGCCCAGTGAAAGGAGGTGGAGAGGAGGAGCTGGGCAGGTCATTACGGAAGTGGCAGTACTTTAGATTGCACTTGCCATTTCAGCAAATACATGCCATAACTGGGCTAGCAGGTCTTTGGACCCTGACTCATACTCTCAGTCCTGTGGTGAAGCAGTAGTGCTTTAAGCCAGACTCTTTGGTGCCATTGATGAGAGCTGTCAGTCTGTTCCTTTTATGAGGTCATGTTTTCAGTGGATGAGAGCATTGCTAAGCCTCAGTTGCGTGAGCTGAAATGTTACATGGTATCTGCCCTGGGTGAGAATGGTCAAATCCCCCTCACTAGGGCCTTCAGCCAGAATTCTAGCTGTTTCTGATAAAGTGAGAAAGTATTTTGTGCATTAGGTCCTTGAGCATCTGTGGTGTCCCTGAACCTTGGAAGAGGGCCTTACAATTTTGCTGATACTAACTTCTGCCTCAAATCTTAGTGCTGAGTAGATCATGGCTAGGAAAGAATCAGTCAGCAAGTAAATGTTGTCTCGTGAGGGGAAGTAATGCTCCTGTGGTCAAGGCAGTTAATTGATACCTCAGAGAACTGTAGTTTCTCTCTGCGTTCTTGGTATCACTGAGAAATCCCATCATAAATAAGAATTCCCAAGGTAATGGCTGCAGTTTCACATCTTCTGTGTGACCCGTATGTTTGCGGGAGAGCTGAGCAGTGCCAGTTGCTACTGAAGTCTGAACTGAGTTCATTCTGAACTCCTCCCTGAAGAGAGATAAAGTAACTTGTGTGGGGTCTGTTCTTTCTCCCCATCTCAAAATGTGTTCTCAAAACCGACAGATTCTTTTAATCTGAGCATTGCTTCCTCAAAAACATCCCAAAACTGGGATATCAGCACTTCCTTGGTTACCAAATGTTGTGTAAAACTGGATGGACATGTGGGAAAGCCAGTAGTAAAAATGAGTCTTTTTGCTTTGAGATGCCTCTGCCTTGAGTTGGTGCTCTGTAGATAAGGTCTGGCCTTTCCTGGAATGCTTGAAGGAAATACTGCTCTTGTCTTTGCTGCTTTGTGTACCCTGCTATGAGCCTTGGGGCAGTGCAGGAACTGGCTCCCCTGTGCAGCTTAGGGCCTCTCTGCCACTTGCCTGAGCTGCTGTCATTGACCAAGTGCCCTTTCTGATCCCCTGCAGATCTGCCACAGCAAAAGTGGAGAGATCAACCCTATGAAGGTGGCTAACCTGGTGAAGGCATATGTGGAAAAATACAAACATATGAGGAAACATAAGAAAACTGATGGTGAAGAAACACGTGAAGTGGAAAACTGAGAGCAAGCCACAGCCAGCATGACTTGGGCTGAACTTCTCCTAGCTGTGGACACTATGGGAATAACAGACCTGCAGTTGCATCCCACTGTAAGCAGAGTGCAGAGAAACAAGATGATCATAGACTTTATTTATGGAACCTTCTCTTGAATTGTTTCCATATGGGAATGAATTCAGGATTTTTTTGGATTACCTACAGCTGTAGAACTAAGTAACAATCAAATGCCTCAGACCAGCAAAGTAATTCGAGAGGAAACACAGAAGAGATTCATGTTTGGAGCTCCCGGATTGCTGCAGTTTTCAGGGTTACTTTGATCACATTTTTGGGCTGTGCACTTGTCTTGCTAAAGTTTGAAACTGGACACCACTTTTCATACAGTATATTGAGAGCTGTATACTGTTTCCCTTGTGTTTATTTATCGAAATATGGATTGTCTTTAGAAATTTCTGATTTAATACTTGAAATGTTGTATTTTTAGCCCGTTGGATGGTGAGCGAAGCTTTACTCGCTCTGGCATTTGGGGATTGCAGAAATGAGCTAACCTTTATAAAGTGACTTCAGAAACACTGCTCACGCTGTGGTGTTTATTTACATTCTGTTGGAAGTACCTTGTTAGCGACAAAAATTAATTTTGGGGTGGGAGATTGTGTTGCACTTGTGTAAATAATGCACTGATGGCTGGTTTTTGTGTCTGCCTTTCAGGAAAAGCGAAACAAAAAGCAAGCATTGTCAATTTTCCGTAACAAGCCCGAAGGATAAGGTTGAACTGATGTACAAAGCAGAAATGTGACAGAGTTTATAAAGTTATTTTGAATGGTTTTTGTCCTGTAGCAGGTGTCATTTGTTTGTCTTGCATCTGCCTCTTGGCCTGGCTGTTCCATGTAAACCTGCACACGTGGCTCTTGTGTAAGGAATACTGTGTTTGTGGAAGAGGACTGGAGTTGGATTAGTAATTATCCCTCCTCCTCTGCAGGAGAACTGCAGATTCCTATCAAGAATCAAAGGAGTCCAGCACACATTCTGACTTCATCTTGATGGCTTTAGCAGAGCTCCTTGCTTGCAGGTACTGCAGAGCAGCAGGTCTTTTAAGTGACTGCCTGAAATAGGGGCTCTTAAATGATGCAGCACCTTGAACCTGACTTGGATCATTCCCCATCAAATCCTGCTAGGGAGGAGATGTTTCACAGAGAAATTGAAGAGAAAGCCAGTAAGTTATAACTCAGAAACTGGCTTTCCCTCATGGGAACTGCTTTGGAGAGTTTATTTTTTTACTATTTAAACAAAACAAGCCTATATATCAGTAGTGTATGGACTGGCACAATGCTTCACTCCCATTACTCACTGTTTGTGGATGAATCCTGAGCATTTTGGAGTTAATCTTCCTTGGTTCTGTATGCTTCCTCTATGGAGGTGCAGCCTGGGTGGACCATAAGGAGGTGATGATAACTTTGGAGTTGCTTTGCAGATTTTTGGAAAAGACACATTACTGAATGCAGAAGAACAGCTGGCAGAGAAGTTACAGTTTTCAAGCTGAACTTGGAGCTAGAACACGTATGTGGAACGTGGGTGTGGGGTTGTAAATACAAACTCAGCTGATAGATTTCTTGACAAAATAAAGATTCAGAAACTTTAATGGCACTGTTGGCACAAGAATGAGAGAATGTGATCTAGTTGTGCATACATTTAGGCTGGAAATTGGACATCTCTGAATGTCTCAGAGGAGCAATTGTGCCATAACCTGTCTGTATACAGAATGAAAAAGGGTAGGTGGTGTGGAAAATAAGCCTTGACCTAATAACAGAAGGAAGATAGTGTCATTCTGTTTACCAGGAAGATAGTGTCAGTCTGTTTCATTCCTCAGGCTGTTTCACTGCTATAAATTCTTGTTTAATATTACCCTTGTACTGGCAATAAAGATAACAGGCCTGGCCTGTTGCAGGATGTGTTAGGAGTGCCTGCACTGTAAGGCCTGTGAAATTTTTTACCTCTGCATCTGCCGTTGCCTGAGGAGTGCTGAGACTGAAAACTACACCTGCGTGAGGTTTCTGCTGAAGTTACATGAACAAGAATACTGGTTCTTTCATTCTGTCTGCCATTAAAATAAAATTATCAAATTGTAAGCTGGCTCCTGGGAGAGGCAATGAGAAGCATACCTAAAAATTCCTCTTCTGGTGTGTTCTAGAACAGTTTTTCTAGTATACTGTGTATACTACTTGTTTTGGGGTTTTTTTTCCCCTTTCTGGTTGGCCCTCTTGGATCAGATACTGTTACCTGTTTAAGGGAAGAACTCTTACTTATTCAATACATGCAGTAGTTTGGTAACAGTATAACCTCCTTTTAGTGTCCTTTCATTCCTCTGGAAGAGTGGTGGTGCCAAAAGCTTGTTCAGCACAGGCAGGGAGGGAAGCTGCACCAGGAATTTTACTTGGGACCTATTCTGCCACCATGGTTGTCTCACAGGTGACCTCCAGTACTGCTTTTGGGACATAACCCTGGCCCTGCCATCTGGCCAGCCGTGCTCAGGTTCTTGAGAGCTTCTCTGAGGTTGGATGGAGAAAGAGAGGGTGGGGTTCTCTGGCAGAGCTCGGAGAGGCGGGAGCAGCGCAAAAGGAGGAAACGAAAGGGGGAGGCGAGCGCCTGGAGGATCCAGCTGGTGCCACGCTGCAGGGTCATGGCCTGTGAGTAGCTGCCCTGGCTCTTCACTGCTCTGGCTCAGTGGTGGAGGGAGTTCTTTGGCTTGTCCCTGCGGGAGAGGGCATTTGGGAGAAGGTGAAGGCTTGCTTTCCTGCTGGGCTTGGAGCATATCCCACATTTCAGTGGTGATGCTGAGAAAGGATGAGTCAGTCCTGAGCTGGGTGCATTGCATAAGGGGATGCTGTGCTTGGCGTCATGGGAGGAAGTGAAACAAGGGAGAGGAAAGCAAATCTAACCAGTTCTGGTACCGTGTGATCCCCATCCCATTGACGCTCTCCTCACCTGCAAATCTCTCTTCCCCAAACACCCTCTGTTTGGGGACATTCTCAGCCATCGCTGAGTTCCTGCCTGTGTTCCCTGTCTGTTGGGCAACACCAGCATCCCTGCATTATTTCCCCAGTTTCCCGGGGCTGGGAGCATCCCTGCAGGGAATCACAACTTCGTCTGGAGGGGGGATGATGTGATAGAGGACGTGTCTGAACTCGCTGGCCCTGGCCTCATGGGCTGGGCGAGTTATCTGTGGAGCAGCTGTCCTGATGTCAGCTCTGCAGCCCCCGCAGCCCACTGCTGGGATTAAAAACTCCCAGTTTTGGGGCAGGTGTATCTGTGGCTGGAGCTCTTGCAGGGCTCAAAGTGTGACAGCAAATCTGTTAATGTGACACTTGGGCTGCAGGTCATCATTTGGAGGGAACTCTTCCTGCATCTTCAGTCCCAGCCAAGATCCTCAGCTTCAGTTCCTCTCTTGAGAGGACACAGGAGCTGTTCAAGTAGTAATTGTGATTGCGCTGTTCAACTAGTTCCTCTGCTTTTCCTTGCTGGACCAAGTTATCCCAAAGTCCTGCAAAAAAAGAAAAAAAGGAAAAATGGTCTGCAATTCCAAAGGGTCAAAGTCTGTTTTAACCACCTTCCCTGTCCCATGTGTCCAGGTCAGGAGCAGGAGGACAGATTGCGTGAGGTGAATCTCTCTACCCAGAGGCTGCGTGTGCTCCCTCCCGCAGTCCTGAGCAATTCCATGCTGGAAAGCCTTGACCTTGACAGGAACAAGCTCAGGAGCATCACTGGCATTTCTAAGCTTTGCAACCTCAAGAAGCTGATACTGTCCAAGAATGAGTTTGTGGACTTTCCCAATGAAATCCAGAGCCTGGTCTGTTTGGAGAGGCTTGAGCTGAATCAGAACCAAATCCGGATGATCCCAGAGGGGGTTTTCTCCCACCTCCCCAGGCTGAAGCACCTGCGGCTGAACAACAACCGTCTCTGTGCCCTCCCCAGGGACCTGGCAGCCTGTCGGGGCAGCCTCCAGTACCTCAACATCTCCAACAACCTGTTCCGGACCTTCCCGCAGCCCGTCCTGCAGCTGGCACGCCTACAGGAGTTCCACATGCAGAATAACGCCCTTCGCCAGCTCCCCAGGGAGCTCTTCCAGGGACAATCCCTGAAAATGTTCAAGGCCAGTGGGAACCCCCTCCGGGAGCCACCCAGTGAAGTGTGCGCTGGTGGCATTCAGCAGATCCGGAATTACTTCAGCCAGCTTCAGCATGGTTTGGGGCAGGAGGACAAGAGGGTCAAGGCCATGTTCCTGGGGGCCTCGCTGGCTGGGAAGTCCACCATCTGCAGAAGCCTGAAGCAAGGGCAATCCAGACTGGTGCCCAAGGAAGAGCGAACGGTTGGGATAGAGATCAGTGAGTTCCAGATCGAGGACTTCACATTTCTCTTCTGGGACTTTGCTGGCCAGCTGGAATACTACATGACTCACCATGTGTTCATCACCCCACAGGCGCTCGTCATCCTTGTCATCAACCTTCACATGTAAGTGCTGAGCTGGTTTGGGTTCCAGGTAGAGTGAGGAAACTAAAAAGGAGCTGGGGAAACTTTGCACTGCACAAATTAACACCATTTCCATTGGACTTTGAGGCCTGGTCTTCTCACCATTGGCATAGATGGCTCTCCCTCTCCCCCTTTTTGCAGACCAACCTTTTAATCCACCAGCTCTGTCATCATCTTGCCAAAGGTGTTCTCAACCCTTTCAGTTTGGAAGGGTTATACTAAGCATCAACTCCTTATGTGACAGCTGAACCCCATCTAAGTGGACTTGCTTTCTTCAAGAAGCAAATCCCTGTGATCCCTCCTGTATCCTGTGGTGTTCCCTGAACCTGGAGGGAGCATCAGGCTTGGGTTTGGTGCTACAGAGGGATGCTCTCGTCCACAGCAGGGTTTGACTCTGCTATACCCCTTAAGGATGGGGAACTGAAGGATGAGCTTGGATACAGCCCATGTCCGTGGGTTGTATCTCAGATTCTGAGGCCTGATCTCTTGTCCAGTGAGCTCCTGGGACAGCACAAAGTGTGTGGTCAGGCCTGCCTGTACAGGTGGAAGTTGGCTGGAGATCCAGAGGGTGATATGTGAATTTGGGATTTTCTTTTTCTCCCTCCCCAGGTACCAAACTAACGACAAAACTTTCAAGGAGCTCGTTGGTTTCTGGATCAACAACCTGTCCATGCGAGTTCCAAACTCAGTGGTGCTTCCTGTGGGAACCCATGTGGACTGCTGCCAGGAGCAGGAGGTAGCAGAGAAGACACATGACATCATGGCCAGGATCACAGCCATGCTGGCAGAGAGAAAAAGCAACCTTGCTCACTTCATCGACAACCTGGAGAGCAGTGAGGAGCCCGAGTTTTATGTGGACCAGTGGGAGAGGCTGAAGGAGATGGAGAGCTGCATGTTAACCGTAGGGCTGAGATTATCCTGGGTTCTGGCTGGCTGAGGTCACCCTGCTGTCTCTGGCAGCCCAGTGTGCTACTGGCTAAGGTGACCTGCTGCAAATGCATCAGGCCACTGCTGCAGCCCCTCCTCAGGCTGGGGTGGATGTGGTAACTCCTGGCTGTGACCTGCAGGGTCCTTGTCCCTAGCAGGTGATGGGCATCTCCTCCTGTGGCTTGTAGCAAGTGCCTGAGGAGGAGTGTGAGGGGTCATTTACCATCACCAGGTGATTTTCAGGAACTGCTGTAGAACAGAGGCGTCAAGGAAGTGCCTCTGAAGCTGAGCCAGTGGGGTGTCTCACCCTGGGTGACCCCATGGGCATTAGGTCCTTCCTTTACCTCACAGGCTAAAAAACTCCTCTGGATGTGCTTTTGTCAGGTATGTGCTTCCTCTTTTCCAGATCTTAAGCTTAGTTGCTGTCAACTGCACGGATCACTGTGCCATCAGAAAGCTCGAGGTCGCTATTTTGAAGCATGTGAAGAATGAGGAGCTTTTCCCTGAGGTTGTCCGAGTGCTGCCGACCGTCTACAGGCAGGTGGAAGCTGCCATCGCGGATATTGCAGAGAGCGAGGAGATGGCAGCGCATGGTGAGTGCTCTGTCACCTCTGCCACGCTTTCTGGGAGGAGCTTCTGTCCTGTGCCTGGGATGGGCTCTCTCCAGTGCTTTCCTGAACTGGGGATGGGCTCTCCAGTGCTTGCTGCACCTTCTGGCCCTGTTTGTGTGGCAGTGGGGTCACTGCTGAAGACCTTGCAGTGTTCTTGCTGAAGCATGCATGAGCAGACCACATTGTCTGGTTTCTTGCTTTCCACTGATGTTTTTCTTTCTTCCCTTTTCCCTGTGTAAGCAATTAAAGACATCTTGCAGGAAGGAGCTCCACAGCTTTAATGCAACTATGTGGTTTTCAAATCTACATCCTGCTAACCTTATTTAATGGCCCCTACCCTTCCCTAGACCCTTTTTCTGTGTGTCCTGTGACTTAGCAGAACCAGCAGGCAGCTCCAGCCTTGCTTATATACCTAAAGTAAGTATTAATCCCACCCATTCCCAGTGACATCTCTGGCCCCTCTGGCCACTGTAAGATTAGAGAACGAGGAGCAAATGCTTTTCTGTTGTGGACATAATTCAGATTTTGTTTCCTGTCTCTCTATATTGCTGAATGGCAGTCTGAGGTTTAACTGGCAATCTGAGGTTTTCTGGCTGGAAACAAACCTGCTTCCTCAAACAATAATTTAAAAAATCCCAGTATTAGCTTTGTTTTTTTAGAAAGTCCTGGCAGGCTGTTCCCACTGCTGTGGGAGTTTCAGGGTGGCAGTTGGACAGCTGAGGAGAGGCAGTGCATTTTTGGTCACAGTCACCGAGCACGCTGATCCCAGCTACTTCCCCAGGGATGGCATAGGTGACGTGGGTGTTTGTTGGCTCTCTGAAGCACCTGCCTTGGAATGCTGTGTCTGACAGAAGCATGCTGAGCTCCTGCATCTCCCTCTAGGCATGATGGACCTCCAGTACCTACTCAGCAAACTCTCCCAGCGCAGGCACCTGGCCAGCCTGAACAGAGAGCTCCTCCAGGACATCCTGCGGTACCTCCATCGCATCGGGCTCGTCGTGTGGTATGAGGAAATCAAGCACTTGGAAAACACCGTCTTCCTCCAGCCTACATTTTTAATAACGATGTTCAAGGTGAGTGTGGGGATCAGGGCCATCTCTGCAGAGCCCAAGTTCTGCAGCTTTGCTGGGCTCCTCTCACTGCCACCTCATCTGTCCTTCTCTTCCCATGCAGCTCCTGGTGCAGCACCACCTTGTCCAGCAGCTCGAGAGCATCTCCATGGAGACGCTGATCGGGGAACATGCCACCGTCAGAGACAGGGCCAACTGGGTGTGGACCTTCAAGTCAAAGGCAATGCTGTGCCACCAGGCTGTGCGTGCCTTGGTGAAGCACCAGCTCTCCTCGGAAGGGATGCGGGATGTCTTTGAGGAAATCATGGGGCACAGGCCTCACAGAGGGAGAGGGAAGCTCTTCAGCCTCCTGGAGCACTTTGAGCTCTGCCTGGAGGTGAAGCACACTGAAGCACTCAACCCACAGGCCAGGGAGTTTGTGCCTGGGAAGCCCTGGGAGACAACACGGAGCCAAGGCAAGTCCTGGTACTTGTTCCCAACCTATCTGAACCAGACAGAGGAAGTGTCTGAGGTGTGGGGAGGAGATCACCCCGAGGACCTCCACATCCGTGCCTACTTCTCACCTGAAATACCTGAGGGCTTCTTCCAGAGGTAAGCACTGGTTTCTGGCTGTCAGTGAGGTTGTGGGATTGAGTTTGCTCGGTGCAGTGCCAGGATGACTCTCAGCAAGTCCTTGGCCCTTAAGACTGTGTCTGCTGAGGCCTGAGGCTGTGAGTCAAGATAGCAGGGTGGCTTCTCAGCTGCACCACACGTGTGTAGGTCCCTGGGTGAACCCCTTGCGATGTTCACTGCCTGGATGTGAGCAAAGGCCACGCTCCTTCTGGTTCCCCTTTCATCGGGACAGTGTTTGACTAATCTGTGTCCATCCAGGCAGGCAGAGGTCTCACCCAAGAATGTTCTAGTCTCACAGTCTCACCCAAGTATGTTCTAGTTTCTATGGGTCTTGGAACTGTATCAGTTTTTGGAACTTCTCCTGGTTTTCTGGACTTGTATCTAGAGTTTTATCTGATGGTGCTGTGGTTAAACCCTAACCGACAACCAAACACAACAGAGCCACTTGCTCACTCTCCCCAGCTGGTTTGGGGAGAGAATCAGAAAAGTGACAAAAACTTATGGGTTGAGATAAAGACAATTTAATAGTTGAAATAAATTATAATAATAAAGTAATAGCAATAATAATATTGTAATGAAAAGGAAATAGCAAAGAGAGAAATTAAACCCAAGAAGAACAAGTGATGCAAATAAGAAACAATTGCTCAGCACTAACCACCTCATACCCAGCCTGTTCCCAAGCAATGGTCCCCCAGGCAGCTCTCCCCCAGGTTTATATGCTGAGCGTGATGCCACTGCACATGGGATAACCCTTTGGTCATTTGGGGTCAGCTGTCCTGGCTGTCCTCTTCCAGCTTCTTGTACTCTTCCCAGCTCCCTCACTGGCAGGACAACCTGAGGACCTGAAAAATCCTTGACTTGATGTAACCCCTGCTCAGCAGCAGCTCAGCAGCAACTAAAGCATCACTGTTTTATCCACATCATTCTCATCCTAAATCCAAAGCACAGCACTGTACCAGCTACTAGGAAGAAAATTAACTCCATCCCAGATAAAACCAGGAAACTCTGGAAGGATCTCTTGGTTTAAGAGGCTGCTCCTGCTGCTTGAGCTTTCAGTAGGGGAAGGTCCTCATTTGGTGTCTGTTCTTACTGAAACTTGGTTCATATTTTCAAGTCCATCCACTTTCTCCAGTATTAGGGATAAGCTAGGAGAAAAATTATGAAAGCCATGGGCAATCTCCTTGCAGGTTCCTGGTGAAAGCTTGCTCCTTCTATTCTGCACACTGGGTGGCCAAGCTGACCTGCCTGCTTGTATGCAATGGCAAACCTCTGCTGATCAAAGAGAATAACCAGAGGGCCTACAGCTACCTGGAGCTCCGTGGCAGAAAGCCATCAGAAAGGGCAGGTAAATCCCTGATCCATATTTCATTACTTCCCACCCCATGTGTCTCCTTAGCTCTGCTCCTGCCACCTCCAACCCTATGGGAAGTGTCCCAAAAAGTCTCTGCCACATGTCCTGGTCTGGCCTGGGTCCACCAGCAGTCCACTTAAAGGTTTCCCCTTTCTCCATGGAATTCTGTTCAGGACTCCTCTGGAGGTATCACATGAAAGTGGAAAGCCAAGTTTTCGTTCTTGTCATGGAGCAAAGGGGTCATCCTTCCCCAGAAGGCCCCAGCAGAGTACAGTGTAAGGCTGGGTCTTCAAGTGATAAGCAGAAGGGCCACCCAAGTTGGGGAGCTCTTTCAATATATCATTAAATTCCTTAGGGAAGTTTGGTTAACTGGGGATGGAGCTAGTCTGACAGTTGAGGCTGTGGGTTGTGTGGGTCACAACAGAATCTCCTGGGCTGCTGTGGCTGGAGGCTGTAAGAAAGAGACATTCTCCTTTTGCCTGGAAGGGTTCCAGTTTGCCTGGGACTTCCTCGTGGCAGTTGTGCTCATCATCCAGAAGCTCGCTGAGGAGTGGCCGGGGCTGCACGTGTGTGTGAAGACTCCGTGCCGAACGTCCGGCTGTCCCGCAGAGTTCCTCTGGCCAGACCTGGATGGCACAGGTGCCACGTACGTACACACTGTGCCCTCCAAGCAAGGGCAGGACCCAGTGGTCACTACTGCAATGCTGGTCAGGCTGGTCAGCTTCTAAAAGCCACGTGAAATTAGTTATGAAACTCACCAGGCATCACAGTGCCCTTCTCCCAGCCACAGCAGCTTGTGTCCCATGTGGTGTTAACACTCACTGTGTGGGAAATTGGAGCATGGAGGGAAAGGTGAAGAAGCTGAGACTCTGGGGCTCAGGCACATAATGGTCACTTGGGGATGTGCCCACATGTCCTCATTTCATGAGGAGCTGAAGGTGCCCAGGCACCTGGGAGGGCAGCGGCTGTCCCACCAGCAGCTGCACCTCAGGTCAGGGTGGGAAGAACAAGGCCTCTTCCATGGCCTAGGCATCATATTCCATGGGAAGTGCTGAGAGCAGCTCCTGCTCCTTCTTTCCTGGGCTTTTTCCTCCACAGGACAAAGGAAGATGTTAAAACCTGCGGGACATGTGGGCACCGCTTTGGTGCAGAGCTGCTCCTGCCCAAAGGTGAGCCCAGTGTCCCGAGTTTGTGCTATAACTGTGCTCAGGGGAAGGAGGGCTGAGGGTTTCATGGGGCTGAGGGGCTAAGGGTGTCCCATTCCCACAGCACCCAGGCCGCTGGAGGAGCCCCCAGCACAGCCCTCTGCTCACTATTACGTGACAAGCTACGGCACCACCACCTTTGGGCCCAGCAGCATCCAGGTCACTCGGCAGGTAAGGACACTGCTGCCTCCCCTTGCCCAGGGACCAACAGGGATGGTCAGGCTCCTCAAATGAGGGCACGCAGTTGCCTGCAGCGTGGGGAGGGCACGCCTCATCTTCAGGCAGCCCTCTGGTTTCCACACTCTTCCCTGAGATACCACCGCCTCGGCACCTCTGAGCTGGTGGTCTGGGTGTTTCGTGTTGTACTTACTGCCTTATTTTTCCAGAACATCTCCAGTGAGTAACTCTGGGCCAGTGCTCAACGAAGAATTACTTTTGTTTAGCCCAAGCCAAGCTGTCCTCAACGCATTCTGCTTGCAAGTCATGTTTGCAGCCTTAATGCATGGAAATAAATGCATTGATAAATGCATCCCTTCACACTGGGAAGTCACCTCATCCACTCAAATTTAAGGGGAAGAAGGTGCTGATAAAGCTGTCTGATACCAGCCCACCCCTGCCAGCAGGGACTTTGCTGAAACAAGGCTGGGCACAGACCCCCATGGTTTTGGAGATAGAAGGGGGTGGTGAAGATTTCAGACTGACAGCAGAAGCAGATATCCAGGCAAGAGAGAAGTACATTTATATATATATATATATATATATATACATTTATTTTTTTTAAACATGGAAAAATTAAGAAAATAAATCTGTAAATTACCACACTCCACAAAAACACACATTAGAAGCTGACAGAGAGGAAAAGCAATGTGTGAGCTCCAGGACTGGTCACTGAAGTTGTCCTCAGGTTGGGGGGTGCTGGTTTGCAGAGCCTGGGATGCCCAGTGGTCCTGCTGCCTGTGGCAGGGCCATGGGGAGCGGGGCAGGAGGGCTCAGCCCAGCTGCATGGTGTACTGCTCGATGAGCTCCATGAGGTCGAAGGAGTTGGAGAGCTGCAGGCTGATGGTGTGGCTGTCCAGGGAGGAGGCTCCCTCCCGCAGCACCTGCTCGTAGTAGTACTCACAGAATTTGGGCACCAGCTGCAGCAGCAAAACATCAGGGTTAGGGGCAGCTGCCTGATGTAGCTGCAAAAACCTGCATGGCCCTGTCCTCCTGGAGTGCAGGGAGGAGATGTCTGGGGCACCCTTTGTCTCCCCTAACGCCTGAGGGTCCCTGTCCCTGGGCAGCTGCCCTCCACACCATCCCACGCAGACCCTTAGTGTTCACTGGCCCATTCTCAACCCGTGTTTTCCCTGGTCCCCAAGGGTTCCCTCCCTGGTTATGCAGCCCCCATGCCACCAAGAGTCTCCCTCCCCTGTCACTTAATTCCCCTACCTCTCTCAGCCCTCAAGGTACCCCCTCCTTGGGTATCCAGATGTCCATCTGCCCCAGATCCTGAGGGCTCCCAAATCCCCATCTCCACTGCACACTGAGGGCCTCCCTCCTTGTACACCCAAGCACTCACCTCCCCTGGCCCCTGAGGCTCCCCCTGCCCAGTCTCTGAGGAAACTTCATCACCTCTCCATCACCCAGGAGTCCCCATGCCTGGGCACCCAGAATCCCACCTGCCTCAGTCCCCAGGGGTCCCTCTTCAGACACCCAGACCCTCCATCTCCCACCCAACTTGACCTTCAGGGTCCCCCTCCTCAGCCACCCAGAGTCCCAGCTCTCCTGGCCTCCATGAGTCTCTCTCCTTCCCTGGGCAGCAGTGGGATCATGGTGGGTTTTGGCTACTGCACCTTGACCAGGATGAGCTTGGACTCCTTAGGCTTGGCCTTGGAGAAGGCCTGCCCAAAGCAGAGGTAGATGGTGAAGTCAGGGGATCGCCGCCTTTGGCCATTGCGGAAGTCCCTCAGCTCTGTGAGGCAAAACAGGGCTCAGTTTTGGGGTGAGCCTGGGGCCACACAGGGGCTGGGAGGGTTTGGATGCTTGTAACACCCTGGGGCTGGCTCCCTTGAGCCCCAAACCAGGCTGGGCAGGAAACAACACACGGGGAACTACGTGACAACCCTACCCACCCGTGCAAAACTCATTGAAGTCAAAGATGGGCGTTTCCTGGTCCCGGCAGAGCAGGTTGGGTGGGGGCTCCTCGACCCCCTCGAGCTGCTGGGACAAGGCCCAGAACACCTTGCACTTCTCCCGGCGGGTGGCAAAGACCTTGTAGGCGCGTTGCTCCAGCTGCAGCCCCGCAATGCCCAGCAGCTCCTCGGTGATGCGCCGCTGCTTGCTGTCGGCCAGGCTGGCGGGGCTGGGGAAGTGCACCACGTGCCAGGGGCACGGCGGCCCCGGCAGGCTGGGGGGCTGGTAGGTCAGCAGGCAGTGGCTGCCCCCCACCACCTCCCGGTGGAACTCCTTCCCCCGGTAGTAGATGGTGACATCCAGGATGGAGACGATGCCATCTGCACCAGGAAGTGATGAGAAGCCACATCCTCCAAACCAAAGCGGTCCCCCTCCTCAAACCTTATTATTACATATTTACTGTTAATAACTGTAATAATAATTTATAGCTATTAATAATTAGTAACCCTCACCTGTGTTATCCAGCAGCAGCCGTGGCTGTGGCACGGGGCTGGCGGCGGGCACGAACAACGTCGCCTCCGCTGTGTACTGCATGGTGACCGTGCCCTCCCTCAGGTGGCACGGCGGGGGCATGGCCCCTGCAGCGGGAGATGAGCAGCACTGTGTCACCATTCCAGCTGCCACCCTGGCCTATTCCTACCCCATTATGGCATTCCCAGAGCCAGGGCCAGATCCTGTCCCACGGCACCCACCTGCCTCCTCTGGTGGCACGAGGCCCGTTGGTTGGTAGGTGTCCAAGGTGGGCTGCTCCACCGTGGGCACCCACTGTGGAAATGTCGTGGGAGGGAAGCAGCTGTTTTGGCTGGTGTCTGCATAAGGCTGGAGCAGGGTGTCCTGTATTGGCTGGAGCACAGTGTCCTGGTGAAGCTGGAGCACAGTGTCCTGTATTGGCTGGAGCACGGTGTCCTGGTGAGGCTGGAGTATGATGTCCTGGTGGGGAGTGTCACCTGTGGGAAGGTGCTGGGATCACTCACCCAGGCAGTCACCAACTCTGCACCCCGCGAGCAGAGCTGGTCTCACCTGCGGGCACCCAGGATGGGGCCAGCGAGCCAAGGTTGCGGGGAGAGATGTCACACTGCTGCAGCAGCTCCTCCAGAATCGACAGCTCTGTGGGGTCTGTGCTTCCTAAGGGGCAGCACAGTGGGTATGATATCTCACAGCCACAAAATCACTCTCAGCTGAGCCTAGTGGGTGTCCTCCCCCACAAAAAGATTGTGGGACTAGTGCTTACCTGGGACAGCGATGGCTGAGGCCATGTCTTGGGGGTGGAGCTCCAGCTGGAAAGGGAAGGAGAATGAGATCTTACTGTTGTGGTTGTCAGGCACCCAGCCTCCCTCAGCCCATGTTTTGGCCAGGTGCCAGGCTGCAGCTTGAGAGCAATGTTTGTGGAGTGGCAGCAGGGCCCTCCCCTGGCCTGCTGTGCCTGGCTACCTGCAGCTCCTGTTGTGCAGCCTGCTGGTCCACCACAGGGTTGGCAATGCTGGAATCTCCCTCCTTGCTGTCCTGGAGAGTGGCTGAAAGGAGAGGACCAGGAATGGGAGGCCCTGAGATTGCCCACCCCATCCAACACAGCCCCTCCATGGGGCGAGGCTCACCTGAGACAACGGAGAAGACCTTGTGGGGGTCATCACCACGCTTGGAATGGTCCTGTTCCAGCCTGAATAAGTGCGTGCTGCTCAGGGCACAGCGGAAGTTGGTCTTCCACTTGGCCGGGTCCTCGGAGCCTTCCTCATACCGCCCACTGATCTTTGCCCAGGCCTGGGGGTGCAGGGAGGGGAACATGGGGTGCCTGGCTCCATGAGAATGGAGGTTTCCAGGGATGACTGGTCTTCCCCCACCTCCCTAGCTCCCTCCTGCTGAGGTCTATCCCACCATCCTATCCCACGCACCTTGAAGACCCTGAGGCTGCTGCCGGCGACCCCCATCCCGCCCACCTTGAGAATCTCCACGTCGCTGCTGGCGACACTCATGCCACCCACCTTGAAGACCTCCAGGTCACTGCTGGTGATGTCCTTCCTGGCGTTGTGCTTCCAGGGGACGCGGAAGATGGTGCGGGCAGAGTCGATCCAGCGCAGCCCCCGGTAGCTCCCGCTGTTGATGGCGTTCAGCAGCCACTGTCCGAACCGCAGCTTCTGGGCTTCCCTGCGGGCGGACACCGTCACCGGGGGGGACCGGGGCCACCCGGAGACGGCGACCCGGGGGTGCTGGGCGCCGCTTACCCATCCTTCTTCGGCGCTGCCATGGTGCCGGGTCCGCAGAGCCGCCGTGCCGTGCCGTGCCGTGCCGTGCCGTGCCGTGCCGTGCCGTGCCGTGCCGTGCCGTGCCAGGCAATGCCCTCACCCGCCTCCTTCCCGATCCTTTATCCGCCCCTCCCGTTTTCCTGGAAATCACGTGTCCCTTCCGAAAGTGAAAGCGCCGCCGCTGCCGCGCGATGCTCCGGCCGCGCCGCGCACGCCCCGCCCCGGAGGCTCCGTATTGAAATAAATAAACCGGACCTAAAGCTGAGCGTGGGAATCCCGGAGCGCGGGGGATCGGCCGCACCCCTTCCAGCGGGGGCTTCCCGGAGCTGGAAACCCCCGGGCCACGTCCAGATGTTTATTTTAATCCTTCTTCTCCCGGCTGCCTTGGCTTGCACGCTAAGGCCGTGTGCCAGAAGTGACCAACCAGTGAAGGGCAGAGTGCGGCGGGCCGCGCTGGGCACCGAGGCAGAGCGGAGGCAGCCCGTGCCCCCGCAGGAAGGGGGTCAAGGGCAGCCGCAGCGACCGCCCGGCTCTTCCCGGAGCCCTTTGAGCTCTGTGGGGAGCACTGAAAACAACCCGAACTCCCTGAGAGGTTTTTCGAGTTCCTTACCAAAGGACCAGGAAAGGGTTGTGAAAAATGCGTATTTTATGATTGGCTTTTTGCAAATATTAAAATGAATATTCTATTTGTTATGTTAGAAAGTTATGTTGTATTAAATTTGTTAACTAGTGTGTTGAATATAGTTTTAGGTTATAATGTTAAAATAGAAACTATGAATGTGGGATATTTTTTTAAAGAAAGGAATGAAGTACTTGCACCAGATAGCAGCCACAGAACACCTAAATCTTCCAGAGAAAATGAATTTATTGCTTCATTATCAGAAGAAACTAACTTCTTCCAGCCTCGCTCAGCCCTGAAGACACGGTTAGGATTAAGAGGAAGAAGCTGACACTGACCAGACAAAATCCTCTTTTTGAATGGATTTATGCATAATGTATAAGGTGTATGAATATGCAACAGGCTGTTGTTCTTAAGGGTTAATCCTCTGTTAACGTGGCCCCTTTTTCGGGCTTATTTTGTCCAGAAAGAGGTACCCAGATTGTCTGTAACTCTTTGTTTTTTATTGTCTCATATTGTCCTATCCAAATTGTCCAAATTTTTTATTACTCTAATTATATTGCTATTTTGGTAATAATTTTATTACTATTAAACTTTTAAAATTTTAAAAACAAGTGATTGGTGTTTTTCACAGGGTGGAGGGGTCAGTGGGGCTGAAGCATGGGACTGCAGCCTTTTTCCCAATGTGCAGCTTGTTTTTGAGGAAATTTTTTTCTTTCCAGGAACTCCCTTCTGCCTACTAGGCACTCTACATGGTTTTTCAGAACACTGCCTGCTGTTTCCCAGGAATTTCCCCACTTCCTTCCTAAAAAATCCCCCGTTGCTCTCAGGAAATTTCCCAGTTGCTTTGCAGGCTATTTCCTCCTTGTTTCCTGGGAAATGTCTTTGCTGCTTTCTAGAGTGCTCCATCCCTGTCTACAATGTTTCCCTCTGTTTAGAGGATGGATCTCCATTGCTTTCCTGGGGAATTTCCCCATGACTGTTACTCCCTGGTGAAAGCTCATGTCTCTACAAACAATTTGCTGGGTGAGGGTTGGGTGTTAAGGTCTTTGAAATGGGTCCCGGTGTCTCTACCGACTTTGGGCAGCAGGTTTGTTGCAGAGCCCAGGCAGTTCTGCTCCTGAAACAGACAAGGGTCTGCACAGCCCGAGTTCCTGAATTTTAGGGTAAAACGGTAGGTGCAAGGTGGGATACGTGGTAGGTGGTTCTGGAAGGCTGAACCTTCCTGGTGCCTCAGCCAGTGGGGAAAGGGAGAGGGCAACATGCAGCTGGGAGCTGAGGATAAAAGGAGAGTGCCCCCTCTGAAACCTCCAGAGAGAAAATGCCACAGGTGTCTGCCTTGGTGGAGTTTCTCACTTTATTTGAATAAAGTTGAAGAGCTCCTCTGCCTTCTTTTTGGACACAAACCTCTAGCCTTTGTGGATTTTCCTCACACTGGGAAGCAAGAAATTCTCTCCCAAGAAGTATCATTCATCCTCTCCAGGCAATTCCCCTTTTGCTATCCACCAATTCCTCCTCTGCATTCTGGGAAATTTCCCCTCTTGGAAATGGCACTCTTACTTAAACAATGTCGCTTCTGCTTTTCAAGAATTTCCCAGGTGTTTGAGGGAATTTCCTCGTTGCTTTCATGGAATTTCCCTCCTTTTATTTCTAGGCTATCCCCCCTATAGCCTTGTAGGAAATTCCCCCATTGCTTTCTAGAAATTCCCTGAATATTTCCCCCTTTGTTTTCAAGGACTTGTCCCTAGTTCTCACATGGAAATTCCTACACTGTCCTACAGAAATTGTCTTGTCTCCTTTGTAATCCAGGACATTCAGCTTTCTAGGGTGGTTTCTCCTCTTGATTGCCAGGATTTTTCCTTTTGTTTTGAAGGAATTTCTCCCCAGGTTTTTAGGAAATTTCATCCTTCTGTTCCAGGAAATCCCACAAGCCAGAACTGGCTCAGCACCTGAACCCAGGACAGGAGCATTCAGCAGATCCAGCAAAATGTATTTAAGGGCAGTGAACACCGTGAAACCCAAAGAGGGGCCAGGAGAGCCAGGTCAGAGTGGCAGCAAGGGACAAGGCTGACATGGACAAGGTAAGGCTGGAAAGGGCCCGGGGTGGGTGGAGGGACCCTCTGCCAGAGGAACAAGCGGGAAGAGCAAGGAGCGGTGCTGGCTGCTGGCTCCTGCCCCAGGACAAGCAGCACTTGCAGGGAGACGAGCAGGGGCGTGTTTATTTACTTTCATTCCTCAATGTTGCAATCAATGCAGAGTGGTTTCAGTTAATAGGTGATTAATTCCATTGGTGGGAATTCTTCCATTTTAAACTTTTTTTTTCTTCTTTTTGCAAGGAGGACCCTGCCTGCCTGGAAAGGGGGGTACCTGTCCTGCACGGCCACAGCTGTTATCCTCTGCCACCTCCCCAGGTCCTGCTGGCTCAGGGACATGTCCAGGAAACTAAAAATCACCCTCATTTATGTCACCAGATCCTGCACAGTGGAAGAAGAGCTGGAGATTTCAGGAGAGTCAGTTTCACAAAGAAGTTTTTAAAGCATCCCGAAGGACAAGGAGAGCTTTCCCTGAACCTCAGCCCTTCACTGCACCAAATTTTCCTCCAAACTTAACCCCACCATACAAACCTGCGCCCCACGCACATCCCTGCAGCCACAAGTCACCCATTTTCCAGGGACAATCCTTGCAGGAAGAAGGGAAAGCTGAAACCTCAAAAGTTTTATCAGCAAGGTCTCTTTTGGGGACCCTCCCTGTAAATCAAAAAGCAGCAAGGAACCTTAAGCACCTTAAAGAAAAAAAAAAATAAAATAAACCTTTCTCTTTTAATCCACCCAAGGGAAATCCAGAGCAAGAGCAGCATCACAGCACTACACACAGCACAGACATCTATCATTGCCTTTGCACAGATTCCTTCCAAGATACACGGAGAAGTCATTAAGAAAAAAGAAAAGAAAAAGAAAATTATTCACATATGCGAAGTGACAAGTAACAAATCAGCCACAGAACAACTTTTTCAAAGAGAAAAAGGATGCATCAAGGAAGAAGGCCCTCAACATACAGGTTTCACAAAAACCTAACCAAAGAGCGGTGAAACAGAGGTGGTTTTCTTTTAAACATTAAAAGCAAGGATATTTAAAAAATTAATTTAAATACACATTCAAAACACAAACACCAAGCAGGCGCCTGGAGAATAAAGCAAAAAGAAGGAATGAAAAGTGAATTCAACCAGTTTAATTTCAACACCAAAGTTGGGTGGATCGCACCAAATGGAATAAATAACGGAGAAGATCACACTGGGTTGGTAGATCTCACACTTAAGATCATTTAAACTAGAATTAATTACACAGCCCAAGAGAGTAGTGAATGAGGAATTCCTCTGACAAGTGATATTAGCTGGGGCAGTGTCCCTTTGACAGAGCAGGCTGTAGGTGTGGATTTGCCCCCTGCCACCCACCACTGATCCCTACCAGGGAGCAAACAGGGTGTTTTGTGATGCTCGGGACTCACCCCCTCAAGTGCTGGACACACAAAGCTCCCTGCTCAGAGAATGTGAACCCTCTGCCTCTTCCACACCCACTGGCTCCAGTCACACCCAAGGCAAACATCAGAGCACAACCAGACCTTGTGTTCTCACCTGGCAGGGTGAGCCCACAGGTGCAGCATTTCTACTGCTGCTCCATGAGGCTGGGCAGTGCCAGAGCTGGAGCCAGTGCCTCCTTCCACACACCTGGGGTCAGGCTGGGAAAAAATCAGATCAGCTGATCTACACCTGCAGCCACAGCTTTATCACTCTAGGGGTGGGCAGGCTGAAGGAATGTAAGTGGCTTCTTGTTATTTGGTTTTTCCTCCCCACAACCCTGAATAAAAAAATAAAAACAAAAAACCAAAACTCAAACAACCCCCCCCAAAACAAAAACAAAAACCAAACAAACAACCAAAAAACCCCAAAACAGAACTAAAGAAAATCCCCACAAAACAAAACAACCCCCCAAAAAACCAAGCTAATAAAACAAAAATAAAAACAAACAAAAATAAACAAACAAAAAACCCCCCCCCAAAACAAAAATAACTTGATCCCAAGTTCGTCTCCCTTCCGTGCCTGTAGCCAAGCAGGGAAGCACCTTTGGACATTCATGTGATCCCACAGACATGTTCCCTACAAAGCAGACACCTTATTTCTGCACCTCACCCGGATGTGCCTGTGACACCTGGTTAGGAGGGACATCCCTTTGCTTTAAAACAAAAATAATTACAAAATCAATAGGAACAGTCAGAATTCATTTAAGTCCAACTAGTTTTTTAAAAAGGGAGAAGGGAGGACTGAAGGTTTCCAGGCCAAGGAACTTGCCAGAGCCAGCATCCCCCCCACCCCTGCCTCCAGCAGCAATGAGATAAGCCCCCTTTGTGCAGCATTCACTCTTGACCCGAGGTCAGCAGAGCCAAGGAGGTGCTGAGGGGACACAGCTGCCCCTGCAGCTCCTCCTCAGATGGCTGGCAGCTCCAGGTAGAAAGGGAAACTGAGGTGGATGAGGATTGAAGTTATTTCTTTCCCATCTCTCCTCCTTCCCAAGACTGAGAGGAGACTTCTGGGTCTGCAAGCCCAGTCTGTGCTTACCAGTGTCCTTAAGAATGACAATTTAAAACCAAAAACCGGGAAATTAAAAGGAGAGAGAGAGAGAGAGACAGAGAGAGGAATAATTAATATTGTCCGTGGAAGGAGCGGGAGGGGGCAGGTTCCAGACGGCGGCAGAGCAGGGACTCTCTCTCCCCAGTCTGCCCATCTGGGCACCGGGTCCCTTTGTGCTGTTGCTGTGACATCGATCGACACGGATGGCGAACACGGGGATGAATCCAGTGCTGCAGAGGGCGGGAGGGCACACGCAGCCGCTCCAGGCTAGGCCTGGCGCTTGGGGAGCATGTCCAGCAGGAATTCCGCGATGCCGACGAAGTAGACGACTTGTGCAATGCCGAAGAGAGGAGCGATGACCAGGGCTCGGCAGTAGGCCCCTTTGAAGAAGGCCGTGGGCCCTTCCCTCTGCCAGATCTTCCTGGGGAGAAATGGCACAGACAGGTAAGTGTCCATCCCACCCCTCCACCGTGCCAGGACAGCCCCTGGTCATGCCCCGCCTTTCTGCCTCCCTCCAGAGACTAAATCCAGGCCAGCGCTGTTGCCTGGCACAGCCCCCACAGCAAATCACCCATCACTGCCCAAGTGCTCTGCAAGTGGCCGTGCAGAAACCTGCCCCATCCCTGCACCTGGCTGCCCGTGTCTGGAAGTACAGCTAAGACAACCCCATGCCTGCATCAAGAGGTCTCCCAGCTCAAAAGAACCACCTTCAGCATGGGACAGAGCAGATGCAGGAGTGGCTGCCCGTGTCTGTAAGTACAGCTAAGACAACCCCATGCCTGCATCAAGAGGTCTCCCAGCTCAAAAGAACCACCTTCAGCGTGGGACAGAGCCAGATGGCAACAGATTCTGGCTACCACTGAAATACAAAAGCAGAAAAAGTCCCTTCATGTTTTGAAGCAGTCAGACCATAGTTTAGCAAAGGATCAGAGGATAATGCAGCTGGGGACAGCCCACTGGCAGTGCTCCTGCAGACACTGTGTAGAGCAGTCCCAGGAGGGATATGAGACTCAATACTGTAAGATTTTCCAACAGTGGGGCCTTGGGAGAGACTACAACATTGCCTCCCTTTGCAGAAATAAAATCTCAGTGTTATGACTACTGGGGTTTGGACAGAAGTATTTAAATATAAATGCTATCTTTTTCTTGCTCAATATGGAAAGAAGCTCTCTTTTATAAAACTATATATATACATCTGCTCATATATCTATGTATATCTCCAGATAGATTGAGAAAAGCACAGGGACAGAGGGAACGAAGCACAGCTGCTGGCTGGGTCTAGAAGCTGCACTGCCTGCCTGGCAGCAGGCAGCAGCAGCTGCCAAACAGCTGATGTGGTGCCTCTGTCATGAGGAGTCTTACTTGGTGCAGTCCAGGATCCCCGAGTAGGTGTCCTCATTGACTCCTCTCTGCAAGGACTGCAGCCGCGTTTTGATCACTGGGAGGAAAGAGAGGGGAGACACTGGTGAGCACTGGAGGAATAGCAGGCAGGAGCTACCCTGAGAGTAATGTCTTTGAAATGGTCAAAACAAAATTACCAAGAATACAGACCATTTTCATACATTTATCAGGGAAAACAAACCCATTCCTTTGCAAATGGATAAAAGAAACACAAAGCCACCCAAAACCCAACCCCTCCCTTCCTCACTGTGATCAAGGTTTCAAAAGCTGACTGAAGCTTTAAACCTTCCAAATTAGAAATGTCTCTGCAAAGTGGAAACTTATTTTCACATGCTCATCTCCTTCAGGAAGAGGTACCTAAAACACACAGTTCCGCTCCTACATTTCTTCACACCTTGGAGCATGTGCAATACTGGGGAGGGAGCAGTGACTTTCTGCTGTTTTTCACAGGAGGGAAACCAAGGTGGTATTTAAGGCAGATGCTGTGGAGCAGGAGAAAAGGCCACAGATCTGAAGCTTCCCCTGTTTGTCCCAGACAATTTTAAGACCACTTGTGGTCTGCATATTATCGCTCCACATGGAAATGAGAATTTCCTGCCAAGAATATCTGAAATAAATGACACTCTCTTCCTGACATACCTAGTAAGCACTGCAAACCTCTGTGTAAGCTGTGGCCAAAGTTGTAGCACAGCTGAACTCACACCATCAGAGCTGGAGGCAGCAGAGCTGTCCCTTTCTGTGTGCTCATGCTGCAAAAAGGCTGGTACAGTTACCCTCCTCCTCACCTGGCCCAGCCTGGGCCTCTGAGTCCTGTCACTTGGCATCAGGCCACCAGCACAGGTTGCTCAGGACTCACCATCACAAGGATTGACAGCCACTGCAGCCGTACTGCCAGCCACACATCCAGAGAGGAAGGACACGTAGAACGGAGCCTTGACATTGGGGTCTTTCTGGCCCAGCTTGTTCAGGTTTGCAAACAGCGGGAAGTAAACAATGGAGAATGGGACATCCCTGCAGTGGGGCAGGAAAAAAGAAAGAAGAAGGATGAGTGAAGTCAGCAGAGGACACCAACAAACTGAGCAAAGGAAGGGCTGCAAGCATCACACACTGGCAGCACAGCCACGAGCTGAAACTCAGTGGGGCAAAAGTGACTGGACAAAGGAGAACAGGCCCATAGGAGGCATGCAGCCCTCTAGGATCAGTGGGCTCCCCCTTTTCTTCAACACTCAAACCAAAGACACTGGCACATTCAGAGGTCAATTGTTTTGACCACTTTTGTTAATTACGAGAGGTTCCATGCTGCCCTCCATCCCCCTGGGTGCTGCGTTAGCTCTACCTTTGTTAAAGCTAGAGGACAGTGACACTGTGAAAGCCCAGGCAAGGAGTGCCAGAGCAGACACCGGTCCTTGCATCCAAGGTGCTCTGTGGCCCAGTGCCCATGCACACCCTGGGGTCTCAGGCTGATGGTTTTACTTTGCCAGTTCACAAGGACTTCTGTGCAGTGAAAATACAGACCGTGGGGCAGACAAAAACCTTTCACAGAAAGCAGCAGGATTAAATCTTGTAGGAACAAAAAAACCTCCTCCCTCACTTCTCTGACCTTCCCTTCTTTAGTGTACAAAACCTGTGCATGGAAAACGAACTAAACCAAGCCCACACCCGCTGAAGCCATCACCTCCTTTGCAGGCTCATCCCTGGGAAGGGTAGTGCCTTAGACCCAAGTCTGGGAACACCAGAGCCCTGTGCTCAAGCCCAAGCCACCTACCTTAGCAGCGTGGCTCCCAGGCCCTTGTAGAGTCCGGCGATGCCTTTGCTCCGCAGCAGCTCCCGGGTTATCTGGGTCGCCGTGGGGCGCCGTTCCACGGCCGGCTCGGCCGCCGCGGCGGGGGAGGAGGAGAGCTGGGCCTGCGCCGCCATGAGCTTCTTCTGTGCCGCTGGGGAGCAGAGCGCCAGCACCGGTCTGCAGGGGCCCCGCTGCGGCCTCCTGCCACCCGGTGCCGGGACACGGAGCCACAGGGGCAGCACAGCACGCGGACAAAGGCAAGGCAGCTGCCCTGCAAGCTTTACCCCCCAATGTACCCATCTCCCTCAGCCTGTCCCAGGCTGACAGCGCTGCCACAGCACAAGGCTGGCTGTCGGCTGCGCTCTCCCAGCAGCTGGTTTGCCCGAGCCTGTCACACACCATCTCCGCAGTGCAGGGAACAAGAGCTGCTGTGGGCAGGCCGGGGACAGTCCCTGCTTCCAGCTGTGGCCCTGAGCTGCCAGTATAACAAACAAGATGTTCATAAACGAGACAGCTTCCCAAGTTCTGTTCTTTGCGTCCCTCCCCTGAAAGCAATCATTAACCTGGGGAGTTTCTTGGTCACATTTATAAACACATCCTGGTTTCTCAGTCACGTTTATAAACACATCCTGGTTTCTCCCACTTTTCCAGCTGATGCACTTCGGCCCTTTGGCCAGAAGATGGAGAGCACTTCACTCTGTAAGCAATCCCAGCACATCACAGCTCTCCCACCACACAGAGAACAGGCTGTTCACAGCATCGGAAACCTCTCCTGAACCCTCAAACCACGGCTTAAATCCTTCCAACATTTTAAAATAATACGCACAAAGAGGATAAGGTCTGCAGTAGAACCAGTGAAGAGAGAAAAGAAAAAGTAAATCCGTGATTATTCAGGAATGCCACATCAAATGAGAGATTAAAGGACAAATTGGCCCATTTTCCAGGAAGGGCCATAATGCTGGTATCTAACAGTGTCACGCAGGGCTCCTGGGAAGTGAGGCTGTAGCCCAGACTGACCTCTGGAAGAGACTAAGGAAAGAGCAAGCAGCTCTTTCCCCTGGAGTCTCCATGCCAGAGTCTGGTCTCTGTTCTCACCAGAAACACTCCACAGTGTTTCAGCCAAAAGGCTCACACTCCCTCCTGCCTCTGCCTGCCAGCTCATGCCCACAGTCCCAAGAGCCTGATCCCAAATTTCATTCAAATCCAGTGCTCTGGGAGAATTTTATTTACTGTTTCAACCAAAACAACTGCTGTTTTTGTCAGGGAGAAAAAAAGAGTACAAGGGGAGACAAGTCATCTGAAAATAACACATCCCCTTGGGAAGCTGTTGGGGAGGTGCTACAGGGGGGTAGAACAGAGAAAAAACAGACATCAGAAAACATGGAGATGGAGGAAGCAGCACAGAAAAGGCACTGGAGGATGTTAATCCCTTCTTGGGTGCACAGGATCTGCCAGGTTTGAATCACTCACAAGCTGACCACCCAGTTAGCTCTCCTGTCTCTCCATCCACCAACAGCATTTGCTGTTTTGCTTGCCAGCCCTATTGCTTTAAGCAAAAAACCCACCACCTTTTGTAACTGCAAGGGCCTCTGCAAAGCCAGCTGAGCAAAGTGTGGGGGGAAGTAAGCTGGGAAGGGGAGGAGAAACTTTGGCTACATCTGTGGTATCTCTGACGTGGGAGAGCAGGGGGAGGGAAAAGGTTTTCTCCACTCATCCTCTCAGCTCTTCCCTGAAAGCCCAGTCCCAGCTCCTTCCCCTCTCCCTGCTGAGGGCACAGGGAAGAAAAAGTCCACGTACCAATGCGTCCTGCGTCCTGCAGCTGGATTTTGAGCATCTCCATGGGAGTGGTGACAATGACCTGGCAGGTACCTGCACCACAGCCTGCCAGCATCTCCCTCAGCAGTGTCAGCTTTTTCCTGCCCAACGAAAAGAGAGAGAGTCCATCAAAGGAGGTGGCCTTGAATAACACTTGAGCAGCTGGGTACAAAGCTCGGGGCACATCTCTGACACTGGGGGTTACAGGAAAGGCAGCCAAGGGGACAGCAGAACCTGCTAGGCCGACAGTTCAGCACAACCCTGGCTTGGCATCTCTGCCAGCACCACCTGACTTGGAGAACAGACTCATTTTGTCCTCAGAAACAGAACATTCAGAAAAGCCACAAGCCCCGTCAGAACAGCCCCAGACAGGAGCACACAGCCCCCTCCACCCACAGCCAGAGCACTGCAGCTCTCTTCCAGCCTGATGATGCCCCTGATCAGGGCACAGCTTTCAGAAAGGGTATCACTTCAGAGGGCAGCAGAGGACCTGAGCATTAAGGGGGATAAGCAGCTTTCCTCCTGCCAGCCTAGTCCTTTAAAAATTGTCAACAAACATAGGTCACAGGACACGGAGCAAGGAGGGAAAATATTCTACTTGCTGCTTTGGAGTTCTCTGAGAAAAGCAAAGTAAATAAACAGTGAATATGAATCAGGGAGGCAGTTCCTCTGTGGTTAGGAGCTGTTTCATGTTACCAGGTTTTCCAAACCTGAACAAATAGCCTTTGCACTAAACTGGTCCTCCCTGAGAGACAAGGGATGGGATGGACCTCCAGCAATGAAGATTTGTGCATTGTTTGCACTACAGAGCAGGGATTATCAGCAACATGTTCTCACGCAGCAAAATGCATCATTTCATTGTTCCCTCCATTCCAAAGCTATGAAAGAGCACAGCTAAGACTAAAAAAAGGAACTCAGGATGTAAAACCTCGTAAAATTTTCAGAAAGTGATATGTTTTTGCCCTGTAAAAAAACCTCACGCCTTGGCACCAGAAAACATAGACTTGATTAAAAAGTACACCTGACCTGCTCTTTTCTAAAAGGGTTTAAAAAAGAAGTGTGTATAAATCACACAGCCAGAGAGAAACAGCCTCCTCTTTTTTCTGTTTTAAATGCAAGTACCATTTTTACCTCCCTCGGCCCTGCTCTGCAGCAATACCTCACCTTAACCAGCCCAAGGCACATCCCCACACTGTGGCAAAAGCACTCCCACTGTGATATTCCCCATTCCCCTGCACAGCCCCTTGCCAGGGGTTTCACAAGCACACACACACAGCACAGCTGTGGGACAGTGGGCCAGCAGTTTCATTGCCAACCCTATGGGAAAGGGAGGGCAGATGCACAGTAATAATCCTGCTGGCCCACCACGTAAGCTGGGCTGATTTCTCCACCTCTCATCTTCTCCAGGGAGGATATGAGAGCAAGGGATTAAAGGCACAGAGCCACAACAGAGATTACCAGTGACTAAATATAGAGCTCTCCTATAAGGCTGAAAGAAGGAATATTTCAGTCTCCCCTTTTCAAATTTCCCCACAGATTAGGAGCTGCAAAGAACAATCCCTCCCATGGAATTACCCACATGGGTGCTGAAGTGTGCACAGCAGGTTTTCCTGGAGGTGTGGGGAACTAGGGTGTGTAAATCCAGAGGTTCCCACTGCCACTGCCACTTGGAGGCAGTCAACTTGTGCCTTTTGGGTGGCCTGAAGCACAGCACCAGTCTCTGAGTGGCTCGATACAGTCAGCAGCAAGGCTGCACAATCCCCAGCCTGGCTGTGGAAGGGAGCAAACCACCCAAAGGAGCTGGCTGCCACAATCTCTCTTTGGCACAGCAGAGCATCTCCCACTTTAGCAATAGCCCTGGAGCATCCCTAGAGTATATATCTTCTGGCTTTCATCCAGGGTGACTGCTTTGATAACCAGTTCAAAAAGATCAGGAAGATTTGGCCTACATATTCATCTTGGACCATTATCCCAGCCAACTAAAGTCAGCCATGACTTGACTGAATTCCATGGAGCTATGCCAGTATGGCCCAAGGAAGGATTTACACATGTGGGTGTATTTTAGAAATGTCAAACAGGTACATCAAAAGCATCTAGAACAAGGGCTTTCAGCTTTTGGTTTGCACATCCTGGGAACTGGGGAGAGTCCAAGAAAAGAAGTAGCTTAAAATAAGCAAATCTTTTGACAGGAGGTTTAAAAGCTGCTATACAGGGGTCAAACTGCCTTTGCAAAACCTCACCAGTCTGCACATAAAAAGGAAAGTTTGAAAACTGTTCATCTCTAGACAACAAAGGAGTTTAAATATTTAAGGCACCAGTGGCCTTATCTCAGTGGTTTAAAAAGCAGCACATCTCAACTAACTTCAAAAGCTGCAACACCAGCAAAGATCTGGTCCTACAAATGCAGAAACCATCTTTTATCACAGCAAGAGAGTGTTAAATATAACATATACACAATAGCCTCAAACTCTGCACTGGCACAAATCAGTTGTTCTACATTTTTTACTGGCATACCATTAATTTGTGACAAGTAAAAATGTCACATGGGAAGGGGAGGAGATACATGCTTGATTTAGAGTTTCAAACTGGAACCAAAAAATAAAGTCTAAAAAGAGAAACTAAAGGTTTATGGAAGGCTTTTGGGGAGCAATCAGTTCAAAGTTAGGATCTCTGACACCATTGATATATTGATGTCACATGGGAGTAGTTAGGATTTTTTTCAAGTTTCTCAGAATCTTGACCATGTGGGAATTTACTGTGTTTGGGCAGAGACCAGAACCAGCCATTCTGGAATCAGGATGACAACATTTCCAGAGAGGAAATCTCTGAGCTAAAGAAACATCCATCCAAAGCAATCCATTTCTATTTCCCACCCAAAAGGCTACTGACCCCATCTTGGACATAACCTTTCTCACTCATAAAATAACCTCTGCCTGTGTCTGTCAGCCCAAGAGGTTGCAGAAAGCTCCCCAGGAGTTTTCAAAGCAGACAGAGCCAGTTCCTTTCAAACAATTTAAATAGTGGGTCTTTGATATAGATTAGAAGACCAGCACATAGGAGCTGTCCTTCAGAGGAAGAGCACCCTCTCTGCCACAGTCACAGGGGGTATGAACACAAACTGCCCTTTAATCCAACCCCTGATTTTCCAAGGGGGAACCAGCTACTGCAACTGCACTTCAGAAAAGCTGGAGCTATGCTGCTGGAAATGTAAAAGCAATACAGTTCCCACTAAAAGCTCCCTCTCACTTCTAGTGCCAGATCAAAAATGCCTCAGACAAGCCAAATAAAGTACTGATGTGGAACAGATACATCTCAAAGTAACACTGCCAGATTAAATGTTGATCTGGAAGTCATTATTCCAGGAATGTGCAGGAGCTCTGTGTTGCATGTTTGGGCTGAGTCAAGAGGAGGCTGACTCTACCTGCATCAGGTTTGCCCTGGCAGGAAATTCCAAGTGTTTTGTTTCAATGTGAACAGTTGTGGAAGTCAACAATGGACAGGGTAACACGACTGAGCATGTTGAACACAGACACAACCCACATTTCATCCCAAGACATGTGCCTGGAATGATGACAAGGACAATGCTCCTCCCATGGGTGCCTTCTGTGATTAAACAGCACATTTCTATCTCCCTCCAGATTAACAGCTGAAAGTGCATTTGCTTTTTGGCTGACCTTTGATGTCAACAGCTTCAACCCACTGCAACTGCCTGGCCTCTGTGTGCTAAATAAAAGAGCTCTCCCCAAACAGCTGTTCCTGAATTGGCACAGTGACATTATCAGCTCCTCCTTCTCTAGGGGAAGGGGAGAGATTTCCCCACTTCCAAGTCTCAGCGAGTTGAATGAGGGCTACCTGCATTAAAGAAATGTCTGAGTATCCAGTGGATAACTGCAGGAGAGGCTGCCTGGGCACACCAGTGCCAAAGAAAGACCAAGCACAGTGTGTGCAGGGTGATAGAGCAGCTCAGCACCAGGGCTAGCAGCACCCCTTCTTCCTAAATTGAGACCCTCACTTTACAGCCTGACTAAGAGTATTCTGCAGCTCAAGGATCATCCAAGCCATGCAACTGATACTTAAACTCATGCCACAGAAGAGATGGTCCAAGTATTTTACGAGAGCCTGAAAGAAGAGCAGATGAAGGACAGAGCCCTGGGGAGATATATCAGCTGGGAAGGCAATGAACAACAAGCTCCAGTCTCCACAACTGCATAAGACGGAAGGAAAAATACCTTGCTTGTCCCAGGATTACCAGTTGGCTATTTCTCTTCCCTGTGCAAAGATACAAGACAAGAGGAAGCAGAATAGAAGAAAATTTGCTAGCATCAGCAGAGGCAAAATTAAGTCAGTCATGCTGGTCTTCCTAGGAATCCGAGCTGCTAAGACAGCAGATTGCCAGCCTTTGCTTCAGAACAGCAAACAAAATAAAGGTCAAGATTAAAGAGGACAGGGTAAGTAAGGGAACAACACCTTGGAGAACAGCAGCAGGAAACTCTTCAAGGGACACTGGCAAGTTTTTATGAGCAACAAATTGCTTATGTAAGAAGGCATGAGACACTTTTTACTGCAGCCAAGGCAGAATATTTAACCAAGAACCTGAAAAATGAACAAAACCTGGCAAACACACACCCAACAAAACAGCTATCTGGCACTCCACACTTTGGAGATAAACACAAAACCTTGTAGGGCATTTTAAAGGAACTGGTTTTATGAAGTGTTTAACATCCAAATTCAAAGAGGATATAAGAAGCAGGCAATATTTAAATCAATCAAAGAGGCCTCAAACACTGAGCACCCAATAATCAATGATGTACTTTAAATGCTGGTTACTTAATGTCTAAATTGCCTTCTCAGCTTCATAGCTAAGTGCTTTATAGCCAAGCACTTCACTTAGCCCTGGTGACTCCTCACATCCTCTGCTCTGGACAATGAAGCCACTTCTATTTTAACAGCAGCCATGAGACTGAGTCTCTCAACACATGCAGCTTCAAAAAGCCAGAGTTAAAAAAAATCCCATCTGTTTCCAGCAGCCTGAAGACCTGGGGTTTCTCCTCTCTCCACATTCTGCCTTCCCCAGCCTAGTGAAAACTCTTCCCCACAGAATGACACAGGAACAAAGACCTGCCTGGAGATTCTTCTGTGGGCCACCTTCTTCTCCTGGGAACTGGAGGCTCTCAGGTCAAAATCATCACAGGAAATTACTTGACCCTTATTGCCTTTGTCAGTCATGGTCATGGGGTGCCCTTCAGATTTGCAGTACCTTGGTCTCCCTCCTCTCCTCCACAGACTAACAAGCATGTTTTCAGCACCCACACAACTCAGTCAGGCCTCCCTCATTCCTAAATGACCAGGACAGCTTGGAAGGACCGACTCAGTTTTGTTTCTTGAGAAAACAAAAAAGCTGTAGCTGTAGGCTGTCATAATGGCCTTGACATCAAAATAGAAACTGGCAAAGATATAGAAACTGGCAAAGAAATAGAAACTGGCAAAGAAGCAGAAATGACGTCCCCCAGCCTGTAATCACACATGCTCCCTGCACCAGAAGGAGGGGAAAAGCATGGTACAGGCAGGAGTGCCTCCCTGAGCTAGCCTCAGAGTGGAGAGGGCTGCAGGAACACACACCTGCACACACAGGGCCTCAGAGAGCTGCACCAACAAGGGCACGAGATCCCTTGTGAGGACCTGCTGCCCCAGAGCTCTGCCCCCAGCAGTGTCCAAGGGCACAGTCAGGGAAAAGGGAGTCTAGCACAAACCTGTAGTGATAACATCCCTAAAATACTCTTCCAGCAATGCGCAGTCAGGAGCTTCCTACACCACAGGTGCTGTTTTCAGTCTGGCCTTTCAAAAATAGGCTTTATGCCACTTTTTTATCCTAGCAGTTTAAAAGCAATTTCAACACTAAGTTTTTCAAAGGATAAAAATAAATACATTAATGCACACTGAAAGCTGTTGTTTGACTTGAGGCTACTTTGAGTCATGCTGGATTTGCCACACTCTCTGTGGTCCACACATGCTTCCTCCTCTTGCACATTGAGGTCTATTTTAATACCACATATTTTAATCAGCAAATACTGGTAAAACAGGGATATTTTATAAGAAAAGGATTACCAATTCGTGCAACATATTTCAAGCAAGACAAGTGCTAGATGCTTAGCACAAAGGCATTCAATGTAAACAGGTCTAGAATACTTCTGCAGCTTTGAGTCAGAGAATCCTCTGGGATACTGACCTAAGGGCACAGCATCTATGAAAATACACAGCAGACAGACTGGCTTGTGCAAAAAGGACTTTGATGGAGCTGAACCAAGATCTTGCTGATCCAGCCTTACATTGATCCTAACCCCCCCACTGTGCTTTGCCCAAAGTAACACCTTGACTCATGGAATTACACATCAAGAGATGAAACCACATTCATGTGCCAGGCAGCTCCAGGCTTCACCTTTCTAACCCCAAGCTAGTTTGTCTTTCATAACTAGGCTTTGGCTGGAATTGTGAAATAGGTGGCCCAGCCTTGTGATGAGCTAGCAGGTATGCACCCTGTTGGGTCCTGGGTAGGAGAGGCCTTTAAATTCCAGCACTGCTAATCCTGCCCCATCTTACCAAGGAAACTGGGGAGGATAGGATAGAAGCATCCCAAGGGAGAAAAACTGACAGATCCCACATTCATAGCCTGTACCAGCCACAGCAAACCTGCAAGGCATTTTTCTTCCCATCATATTTTGGGGTGACATTTCTAAGTAGAAATACTTTAAATCGTCTATCACAGTAGTATCAAGGCTCTGTCTCTCTGTCCTACTCATGCTGGCTACCCTCAAGAGCACAGCTGACCAGATTTCACTCATCCAAGCCCACCATGGTGATTAAATGAGATGAGTGACTCTGACTCCACGTGCTGCCTAGCTCTTGTCACCTAAGTGTGGCCCAACATCTCTTTTCTCTAAAAGAACTAAAATGCTCTGTGTTGAGACACAAAGACCTCCCACTACCTGGGTGGTATCATGCTCCTGCTCTAGGTCACTGTAGTGCCAGACCCATCAGTATGTAAGATTTAGGAGAACAGGGTGTCTTGCTCTTGGAAAAATTCTCTAGCTCCTTTATTCTGAATTAAGTGCAGCATATCATCTATGTCATGTGTGCACCAGCCAGTGACCCAAAAGTCAAACTGGAAGAGGTCTGAGTGAAAACAGCTGCACCCCACTTACCCAAAGACCTGTTCAAAGCTGGACGCAGCACTGAGGCACACACACACACTTGTCCTCTGAGGAAGCCTTTACCTCTCATGGTGCAGGACATTGACTGACAGGCATGTCCCCTTTTAATGGCTGAAACATCACAGCAGTGATTGCTCCTCCAGAATGCCAAATATGTTGCAATGCTAGTCTGATTTCTTCCATGGAACCATTCCCTTAGTGGCAGTACAAGAGGCACCTTTTTGGGCCTGTACAAGCTACTAAGCCCCCAGTTGTAGGTGGTGGCAAAGAGCTGTGCTGCTATTTACTGCAGTACACCAAGGTGTGCTGGGCTGTCTGCTGCAGGGATGAGACACACCACTTGGTAGAGGACATCATTACCTCCCACTGTCTGAGCAGAGCACAGAAGAGACACTATTCAAAGACTTGAGTCAAAAAATCATGAAGAGCTGTGAGCCGATGAGTCACACGGACATATGTTAGCTGCTACTTTAAAGGACTCCAGAACAAAAGAAAAAAAAATAAAAGGTACAGGAAAAAAATGGATTCTCAATCTGTGTCAGTCCATAATCTCCACTACAGTTGTTGACACACTGATCTGCAGCAGCCAAGACTGACGTGATATGTTTTGGGAAGTTGTTAAGCTCAGTAATTGTGATGGAGCTTTGCATTTTCACTGAGGCCCCACCTCATAACTGTTGATTGGAATTGCTGGGATCATGTCCCAAGCAGGCTGTCATTTTAGCTACTGTCACTGAGGACTGCAGACAATGCCCTTGTCTGCTTCTGGGGAAAGGCCTCTCTCTGATGGGAGACACAACTATTTGCCATGCAATTTGGAAAATGTCTTGGTGAAAGCAGCATTAAATATTCAGGATCCAGCTCCTCTCAACTGCTCCAGCTTATGCCTTTTACTCACGTTTAATTCACATGAACCAAACTCCACTTGCAAGCTCAACCGGCCATTTTATTCCTTCAGCATTTATTTGAAGGTCAGCTGCTGCAAGTGACCTTAGTCAATTCAGATTTACCACCCCTCTAAAACTATTTCAAGGTACAAAAGGAGAAGAGGGGTGCTAAGTTTTGGGGTCTACAGAACTTGATTTGATACCCTTCCAAGCCAGAAGAATCATAAGAGGATCCAATAGGACGCTGAGGACAAGAGTCCTCCCAGCAGCTTTTTGAGCAATGATCAGTGACATTGGGTTCCTCTCAAATACTTAGACTACACATTCTGGATCTGCTAACCTTGGCTTAAATCTGGGACTATTTTTAGAAGCTCGAATAAAGAGCAGTCATCCAGTGGAGTGCTTCATGCTTCCCATTTTAGACATTGCATCCTTAGCCTGAACGTAATCACCAGCTGAGCTGTTCAAGGTCAACTCATATTTCAGTCACTGCACTATCCCATTGTACCTTTTCCTGATGTCTCACCAGACGTGTTGCAAGAGTCGGCGTCTTTTAAGCTGACTGCAGAAGGTCAATTCCCTACTCACCCATCTTTGGAGAGGTGATGCCGGAAGAAGTCATTGGCTGCCAGTTTGATAGCCTTTTCTGGTGTCACTAGAGTCAGGTTCACTGCAGCCCCTGGGCAAGGAAGAGAGAAAAAGGCCATTGGATAATGAGAATAACGGAATTGTTAACTGGATCTTTCAGGAATGTGTTGTAACTTATGCACAAAACCACAGACAGAAGCAGGAGAGCTTCCAGTGCACCAAAGAGATTTAGAAATACAAAACACCACTGAAAATTAACAAGTGTTTCTGCCTCCCAACACCTTGGGTTTGTGAAAACATCCCCAGATGTGTTTCTACTCCATTTGCCATATGTATTTTGTAATTTCTTCAGCTTCACTACTACCTCCCACCATGTGTACAGGCATCCTCGTCTCTCATCCAAGGATGCACTCCTATGAATTCAGAAGGATGTAGATCAAACCTTCAGAAAATGAGTACAAGATGGTTTAACAACTAGTCCCAACTCCTTTGGAAATATTTTGTAACGCAGAGAAGGAAAAGACCCCCTGCCCCGCCTCTTCAGTGGATCCCTTCCCTGCTTCCTCCCCAAACACACCTGAGCAGCTTGAATTCTAAGCAGCTCAGAAAAGGCAGAGCCATTGAAAGACCTGGAGGCTGGCCAAAGTCACCTGGCTCATCTGCACAGAACCAGCTCTAGACCAGCCCTTAGAGCTAAGTGGCTTCCCCTGTGTGTCACCACTGGGTGTCACCCCCAGAACAACCACCACTGAGAAGTGGCTTTTTGCCCACCACAAGCTGCAGCACACAGAAATTGACCTCTGAGCTCCATGGCAAGGCTTGGTGGGGGACCTGGGATGTAAACAAGCCTTGGCTCCCTGCATCCCCCACCCGCTGGAGTGCCCTTTTGTCAGGAGCAACAAACAGCAAATCCCTGTATTGTGCCTGTCACAAAGAAAGGCCTGCATGACCTGGCTGGCTGCTGTGGGCCTGAACACTGGCATTAGTGCAACATTAGTGCAACACAGTGGCTGGGAGCAGCTTTCAAGCTGCCCTGGGGGAAAGGGGTGAGGGAAGGGCCAGTCACTTCCCAGCAGAGTGAGGTTTGCACCATTAGATTAACAGTCCAGAACATTCTCCTCCATTTAAATCCCAAGGCTCAAAAAGTCCTCCAGTGGATATCCTCAAGCTCTCCTTACCTGCACTGAAATGACTTGAGCTCCAAGCCCTCCAAAGGAGCTACACTTGAGACTGGTTAATGGCCTAGAACACCTTTGTAAGAACAAACACAAATACAGGCATTTATGCTTTTCTTTGAGATTTAAACAATTTATCCCAAAGATTCATATGCCAAAGGGAAGCAGCCAGAGAAGCCTGTACCTCCCACTAGGCTCCAAAGACCTGGTGGGGTTCATTTTCAGGACCTTTGAACCCAAACAGACAGGAGCTATAAAGGCTGACTTTCTCGACCTAGAGAAAGTCAGCTCAATCCTTTATTCCTTGGGATGGACTCCTCTCCTTCAAGAACTGAAAAACGTAAGTTTAGGGGACTTTCCTCAGACTAGGAAGCAAAGTCACAATGGGACTTCTGGGACCACTACAACGGGGAGTGGGACACAGGAATTCTTGGCTCCACATCCTCTGCTCAGAAGACACACCTTCACCATTCAGAAAATTGCAGCAAGAAAAGACAGCCTTTGCTGCACGGGGCTGGGCAGCCCAACATATCTCCCCCCTTTTCAACTCCTATGTTCAGGTTTTGCAGAAAACACAGAGTAGCACTGCCTCACAGCAAGCCAAAGGAAAGCATTCATTCCACCCTTGTCATTTGTTTCATCCAACAAATGCCATCATCTTTCACAGTACACAAACCAACTCAGCAGGGAGCAGAGCAGGCCTCTCACACTTCTGGTTCTTTGCAAACTTTTAAGGGCACCAGTGACTGTGCTGCTTCAGTTTGATATTCTTCCTACATACACATCATGCCTCTTGCCATGGCTCTTGCACACAAAGAGAAGACACACAGAGATTACAGATTACCTTCATGCTCCACACCCACCTTTTAATGTAAATCATATCAGGATCTACAAAGCAAATCCACACAGCCTAATTTTAAGTGGAAGTGGCTACCCATGAAGTGTTTCCTCAAATGCCAAGTTGAAGACAACTTCAACGACACTCCCAATGGCTATGAAGTGTAACACCTGTACACTGACACAGCATGAATAAACCTGTTCCTTGGAAAAACAAGAAGAGAAAGGAAAAAAGCATAAACCTGCTACTCTTAACACCAGTGCAAAGGGTTCACTGAAAGAAAGCAAACAAACTCCAAACTATCAAGCAAGAAAGGTACACAAGAAGCGCACTTCCACCCTCTGACCTCCTTCAGGAACCAAGAGGCTTTCACAGAAGTTTCTCTTCAATTGCAAATAGAGCAGAAGGTAAAAACATGGAACATACAGGAAAAAAAGTTAATGAACCTGAGTTTTCTCCTGCATCTTTGATATTTTCAGTAAAGCTGCTTAGCAGAGAATGGATAATCCCTGTCCTGAATAATCCATAACAGCTTCAATTTACGGGAGGAGGAGATATTAGATACTCCAGCTGCTGGCTGTATGCTTTCCACAGCATCTTCTTTTTGTAAAATCTCCTCAATTCTGCCCATGCCAATGGGTACTTCCCTAACTAAAGCCAACCTCGGCCTACAGGCAATGCTACATGTACCACAAGCAAAGACAGACAAACAGAATGGAAAAATAAACAGGAATTATTAAAAAAAAACAAAGCTTTTTGAAAATAAGTAACAAAGCACTACAAAGAACAAAATCTACCAGGACAAATCTAGCTGTTTGTCAACTAAACTTGTAGGTGCCCTCTTCTCACCAAGCCTTGTTTTTTTATTAAAACACATTTCTCGCAGAAGCCCTTATACACCACCAGCAGCCTACATAACAGGGGGATTGAGTCATCCCCAGTGCAGCACTGGGAGGTATTATTAGCAGAGGCCAGGGAAGGCTGCCACACTACTGCAGCTGAAGTGCAGCTACCCTCCAAATGTCACCAACAGCAAAGGGAACTTCCTCAGCCTGATCTGGGCCTTTGGCTTCTGCCAGCTTGGCTCAACACTTGGTCTGCATAGAGTGCTGGGATTGCTCAGAACACGTGCTGGGATCTTTAGGTGGCTTCTGCCTGGACTGCAGTAGGAAGCTGAGAGAGCATCTCCCCAAGATCCCCTATCACTGATGCTCATAGGGACCAGGAGCCCACAGGCACTCTGGATTCATTCACTTGGCATCATGTTTTAAGGCTGCACAACATCAATTCCTTGAGCACAGCACCATCCAGCATCCAGGTACTGCTGCTATACAAATGCAATGGGAAAAAAACCATGAGGGAGCTCCTCTTCTTCCTGTCCCAAACAAATCCAAGAATTCCTGTAAATTCTAGGGAAGAACTTGAGAGAAATATTGGGATTGCCTTGTACATCATACAGTTTGCTATGGGCTACTCATACAAAGCAAAGACTGTTTCCCCACACAAATATCTTAAGAGGTGAGTTGCAGAAAAGCATCCTACAAACACAAGTGACTCTCCTGTCTGTACTGAGGAGATTTGATTCACACACAAAGAAGTTCTGAAGTCACACTACAGGAATGGCTGTGCCCAAACAAACCCTTTCTGTCCTCTGACAGAGGCCAAAGGATCTGCAGGGACAACTGACATGCTTGTGACTCTTCCATGGGGAGCAGCAGCTGCTACTTTAGCACATTAACATATAATCCTCCCAATTTCAGCTTAAAGCCTGCAAATAAGAGCTTGTGAGTCATTCAGCAAATTCTGCTGGGGAACTAGGACAGCTGGAGAGAGCAGAAACCAATCCCACCACCTGATTTCCCTCTTTCTCTGTCTGCAAGGCTCAGATATCTCTTTACCTTCTTTCCAGAAAAGTACTCACACAATCTTCATGGACCTTGGATGTATTTTACCCACCAACCCTCTCCCTGAGAGGGAGGGAAGGGCTGCTCATGTCAGCTCACAGAACTGAGGCACAGAGACCAGGATTGCTGCTCTTGAGAGTACTCACATTTGTACCACGGCCATGCTGAAGTATCTGTAATTTTCTGGAAGGAGGTGGAAAAGGCCTCACCAACCCAGCTCCCTGTTTAATAGCCAGAAGCAATTTCAAGCAACTATCAGCACCCTGAACGGAGTTAGAGACGTGGATCAAGCTGACCAGACTTGGGAAATGTTGGGAAAATAAAGAAGTATGCATAACCCTCTGTACCCTTCTGCTTGGGGATGACAAACGGCCTGGAGATCCACATCCTTTCTACCACTCTAAGCCTTAAAGGACTAGGCTGTCTCTCCCAAAAGTCCTGATTCTCACAAAAACTCTCAATCCTACAGTCTCCCCTGTAAGTTTCCCCAAACAGCTTCTTCCTTCTGCCTCCTGCCAAGCAGCCTGCCAGGGCACATTTACAGCCAAAGTTAACACAAGCTCAAAATCCTGGCTAGGAACACAGAAGCAGCCAGATTCTGGAAAAAATCAAAGGGGAACACGTCACTGCTAGCACTGAAGATGGAGCTTGCCAGGGTTCCTTGAGGTTATTTGTCTTGTTGCCTGCTCCCAGGAAAGCTGATGCAAAGCAGCCAATCCATCCCTGCCATCCACCACACTCCCCTGAAACGCCCACCAGGAAGTTGGGCAAGAGTGAACACTGAACATCCAGTGCCTGCTCCTGGGCTGGCCAGCCACAATGCCTGTGTTTCCTTAAGAGCAGGGAAGAAGCAGCACACTACACATGCCAAGAGCAAGGCGCCAGTATCTCTGGACTTCCGCTTGAAAAAACAAAGAGCAAGGACAAAACTTAATCATAGCAGCATAACTTTAATCAGGCTTTATCAGGGACTGAGTGCCACCAAGAATGCTATCTGAGCACCCCAGATAAAAACTGCATATGCAGGCAGGTGACTATCAGGACACAAAATGAACCAGAGCTCAGGGTCAATGAAGCCAGCTGGAGTGTGCTGCAAGCCAAAGAGGTATTCCAAGTTTTCCTCTGCCATAAGTGAAGTCAGGATTTGGCCTGCTGGCCTCCTCTCCTCAAAATCTTTAAAAACTTACAGGAATTTTGTGTTTAAACTATAAAAAGTATAATGTCAGCTGAGGAACTCACTGCTGTAATAGACAGCCTTAGCCAAGGAGCCAAGAGATTTCTAGCAGGTCAGCACACAACAACCAACCAGCTGAAGCTCCACCCTGAGCCAACCTCTGATTTTCTTACCATCCCAAGGGAGTTTTTTTGGAGTGGAGGGCAGGTTATTTTAATTTTTTTTTTTTAAATTGCAGCTTGTCTTAATGCTTGAACAGGGCACTTGGGCATGCTTGAGACAGCAGGCCTGACCACGCTGGTGGAAGGTTGTAACATAAATTCAATCATTAACCACAGAACTTCAAGAGCTGCCCCTCTGTCAAAAGTTGCCATGCCCAAGCTGGGAAACATAATCTACAGTCCTGAAATGAAGTCCAGCAGCTTCACTTAAACTGCCAGTAAAGATGAACTTCACTAAGTGGTAAGGTTAACACCAAAATAGTCATGAGGAGGACTCAAGTCCTCAGTGGTAGGTATCTGAATAGACATCTGCATGGAAGAGTTTATTTTAGAAACAGCTGCACTGTTCAACCTCCTAGGATATTGCCAGGTTATTGCTTTATATGCCAGAGAACAGAGCTTTTCCTCCTACTTACGCACCAGTGCTTCCAACGCAAAAGCTGTGCTGTGCCTGAGTCAGCTGTACTTACCTCGGTACATGCCAAAGTAGCCTTCCGACCGAATTGTTTTAATGAGGCAGTCAGACCTGCAAACAGAACAGAGGGAGATGAACCACAGGACCTCAAAGGTGGGTGAGTGCAGAGAAAAACAAAGCAAATTTCTTGGAGTGGCTTCCATTTACGTTCTGTCAGCGAAACCCTCAGCTGAGATGGAACCGCGTCAGCCTCTGAAGGTGCCATTGTTGAGGTCTGAGCCAAATTTCAACCCCTAATTCACAGGGGCTTGGAAACCCCTGGCTCACCCTGCACATGCTGCCTGCTTTCTAGAAACACAAAAGGGAGAAGTGTCACTGCAAGGGCTGTTTATCCAGAGTCCCAGTGGCAAATGCACATGAGATGCTCTAACAAGCAGATCCTCATCTACGCATTTTTAAATCCAGCTCTGGAAGGGAAATGAGGGGGGCCAACCCCCCATGCTGACTTCTTTGTCTTACTCTGTGAAATTTGACACAAGGCACACAAACATGAGATGACCTGAACACTCAGTCATCTGTGGCCTCCCACACAGATTAAAGCACACACTTTTAACACATCAAGTCCCACAGCAGGCAGCAAGCACTCAGGCTCTTGCCCTGAGGAGAGTGCAGTAGGGTACCGAGCTCCAAGGGGAAAACTGTCACCTTCCTAGTTGCAAACACATTTACTACAAATGGCAAAACCCTGCAGAGCACTGGAATGGCTCAAAGGCTTTTGAAGGCACAGACACACACACCCCTAGCAAATCCAAAGTCACAGTTCAGGAAGGCTGCATAGATTCTCTGGCAGTTTCCCTCTATGGACCACAGCTGCATGAAGCTGGGATGCTGCCTTTAGGATCTTTGGGAAGAGATAGGTACTTGCTCTAGCCATAGAGGAGGGAGAGGTGCACATGCATGTATGTGTACATAATTTAAGGAATAAAAGGCTCTTTTAAGCAGTAATAAGAGAAGTGTGGCTGATGAAAACACGAATACATTTTTAAGAGATTTGGCAACACAAGGAATAAACTTTTTCTCAGCTCTGCAGTAGTGCTGAGGTGGAAGAGAAGGAAATACAGAGCTCCCTTGAGGGCTCTATGGCCATACCTGGGCAAAGACTGTTCTAGAGTTATTTGTGAAGAGCCCATCCTGCATTGCTACCAGTCATGGCAATGAGTTTCCCCTCTGCTGGGACTCCCTGAATCCTTTGGCATCTCATCTTTCACACATTCCACTTCAGCCCCTGCAACTTGCACATACTCATCTCCTTCCAAGCAGCCCCTCCAACTCATCTGCAAGGCCCAGAAATCTCAGTGTACTTTCCTCCTATCCCTCCCATCAAGATCTCACACTGCAATGCTGGAGGCAACACATTTTCCCTGAGCCAGTGATGCTGCTTTGAACAAGCCACAGCAGGGAGAGGAGTGAGAAGAGCTGCTCCCCACCATATTCATACAGCCCTGCTGCATCAGGATAGAGCTTGCATATCACTTAAAGCCCCTCAAACTGCAGCAGAACAAGATGCACCCAAGGCCACATCCAGCTTTCTTCTCTCCCTGGAAAAAGGGAGCCAACAGCCAACTAAAATGATTCTAAAATGAAACCTCCACAATAACATACCTAGGGCAGCACAGCCCAAAAGCCAAGCTCTCTCCCTCCCTCAGAAGTCCTCCAGTCTGTTTAAATCAAAAGGTTCCCCTGATGCCAAAGATCTCTTGAGCCAAGCATAAGTAAAGCATGCTATCTTAAAGTAAGAGAGCCAACATTTTAAAGGAACTTGCTGCCTTTCCTGGGTGTTCAGCAGACACCAGGTAATTGGTGTAATCAGGAAATCTAGTATTGATGGACACATAGCATTTCCAGAAAAATAAGCTGCTGTAACAGGGGAAAGTTTCTTAGGAAAGCTCAGCCCTTCTTTTTCTTAGAAGCAGCCAGTTCAAATATACAGGGTAAATCTTATGTATTCCTTAACAGCTCCTCATCTCACAGCAATTCCTGGCTATGGAGCTGACTTGCACTTGACTGCTGGAGGTTAAAAGCCTCTCTCCTACCAAGCTCCCTTCCAGGCATGAGACATCCGGGCATGCAGTCCCAAGGGGCGCCTACAAGTTCTTCAACCTGCCTAAACTCCTCCTGCTGTCAGGTCACAAGGATAAGTGATCCTCAGGGAGGTGAAGCAATCTACAGAGGAGCAGGACACAACAAAAGGGGATGCAAAGCAATATGGGTGGCCACATCCTGCCAACAAGCCAGGGCACACTGACAGTGTAGGGAGCACAGGTAGTACCAAGGGAAGCACCAGAGCCTACAGCCTAAGCACCTGTCATCAGCCAGAGCAAGGAGGCACAGAGATTAAAGCCATCAGCATAGAGAGCACTTCCTTCCTATTCCCTCTCTGCCTCCAATTCTCCTGAGCAGGAAAGAGGAAAAGATGGTGGAGGAGCAAGGATCAGGTTACACTAGTAGTAAACAAAGTGGTAGGAGGACAGGACATACCTCACCAGTCCCAATCCCTTCTTCCCCTCAATACCACAAATTCTTTTGGAAAACTAAGGCCTGTCTCTGGTTCCCAGGATAAAGCATCTTGTGCTAAGTGTGGTACACATTCCCACAGCAGATATGCAGCCCTAAGCACTTGACACAAACTCCAAGTGAATTTGGTGGGCTGGATACACTCATGCCTTCTTTTCCTCCAGGTGCAGTACCTGAGTTATTCTGGACACCGGACGGCTGGTCTAACTATAGCATGTGTCAGCCTGTGATCCTCCGAAAGGTCCACACGCAATGCTCTAGACTGGCAATGAGCAAACTGCTTCCTCTTTTTAAAACTGACACAGCAAAGGAAGGATCTCCAATATCAGAGCAATGGAAACAGAACAGAGGCAGAAACTCCCTCAGGCACGTGACCAGCTCAGCAGACTCCTTGTGCTTGGGATCAGGTGATCAGCATTCCTTGTGTTTTGGTTCTGAGCCCTGGCAGTAGCAAACACACTGCTCCCAAGCAAGGGATGCAAACAGATGTGCCCTCTGCAGAGGACTCCTCTGCTCAGCTCAGCAGCCTCAAGAGCTGCTCTATTTGCTTTATCTGCTCTAGCACAGCTTGGCTCCAGCCTGTCCCCTGGCTTTCCTGGGGACAGCCCAGTTCCTAGAGATGCTGAGCTCACCTGAAAGAGGTAACATAGAGGAAAGACTCCCGCGGAAAGCCCCGAAGGATGGTGCCCGTGTGGGCAGTACTCACAGGCTGCTGTACATCCGTTGACCATTCTGCTGGTTCTGCAGGCGAGTTTTTGCCAGGTCAATGGGAAATACACAGGTGACCCCGATCAGCCCAGCTATCCCTCCATTGATCAGCTTGGCAGGTAAACTGTAAGGGGATGAGAGAGAGAGAAGGAGACGTCTTAGCACGGGGTAATATCAGGGAAGGGAAAGAGGAAAGAGCTGAGCTCTTTTGTTTGACCAGAGTTAATGCATTGCCGTGAGACAAGGCTGTCCCCCCCAGTACAAAGGAAGCTCTTCCACAAAGCAAAGCTTGGTTCCTGCTGTGTATATGGAGAGGCAGAGAAAGCAGCACATACCATCAGCACAAACCAGTGATGAGTGGAGTTGAGCCAAACACCTAACCCACACATTACTAGGAGCACGAAAAAATCCTGTTTCCCAGGACCTGGGGATTTCTGTTGTCCCTAGAGGAGAAAAGACTGACTGTTGGACCATCTACCACGTGGACAGCCCTCAGTTAGGGCCTGATGGCATCCGAGCCGGCAGGTTTACTGACAAACCCTTTCCTGCAGCACAATCAGATCCGCAGCTAATGAGAGGTTCGTGATACATCAGCTGCTACCATCATGTGGGAATGGGCCCAGCAGAAGCACCCAGCTGGCAGCCAAGGAGCAGATGGCTGCAGCCACGGGAAACTGCTTCCAGACCCATCTCCCAGGGCCAGGGGGAACACACACAAAGCAGCAGCCTGGCAAAACTACCGGGCTGGCAGCCTGCATGGCTGCAGATGTGGAGACGTGAGCTCATACCTCTGGGGGAAATCAAAACCTGGCTCGCTGCACGTGCTTCCGAAGCACGGGGTTTTTTCCACTCCCCTTTGTGTTCCCACAGAGAATTCCTGCAAGTGGCACTGAGCGAAAGCCACATCAGCTAAACATGGGTTCCCAGCAAATTCAATTAAGAAAAATGTCCTGCACTTACATGCTCAATAAACCACTGCACATAGAGACAAAGAAAGCCTGTTTGAGTCAGCTCCCTCCAATAAAGGACAGGATATGGCTCCCTGAACAGAGGATGTGTCAGATATTAAGCTGATGGCCGACAGCAGTCCTAGACTGCAGCTGGGTGAGCCTGCAAGGCCTATCCTCCCACCGGGGGAACTGGCACCCTGCTTTCCATGGTGGTGACATGCTGCTCTGGATGGGGGACAGACTGCATTACCCTCTGAAAGCAGCAGTGCTGAGGCTGGCCGAGGCATGGTGGGGTGAAGCCCTGCAAACATCTTCCCCCCAACAGCACTCCAGAGCACTCTGCATCAAGAGGCAAACACAGAGAGATCAATAAGCAGCCATGCTTGAGGGAAAGGCAGGATATGGAGACTCAAGCTTTCAAGTTGAAGGGTCCCTGAGGGAAGCAGACAAATGAGGGATGGAAAAAATATAAAAGATTTTGTCCACAAAGGCTAAGCATGATCTTGACACCTCAGGACTGACATACCTTGACACACTCCTTTCAGCCTCTGCTGTCCTGCACTCAAAGCTTCTTCCTCCTCAACACCTGCCAATTTAACACACACACAGCCCCAGGGCTGGCACAGCTGGAGGAAGAGGTGCCAAGGACAGGCAGACAGATCTGAGCTCAGCCTACAGCTCCAAACTAGACAGTGCTGACTGAGATTAAATCAGCACAGTACTTCAGGAAGGCAGACCCAAATCAGTGCACAAGCTCAGTGCAGAGACAGGCTTTCAGACCTCACCAGCTCCAGACTGTTGCCCCAGGGATCTTTGTGCCACAGTCTGAGAATTGAATAGATTTGCCTGCAAATTCCTACACCCAACTTGTTCTCAGGACATGGGAAAATTTCAAACAGTAAGCTTCACATTATTGTGCTCTCCTTATTTAACCCACAGTCACACTGAAAGAGAAGGTTAGAGACCAGATAAGTGTCCCAGGATGCAGACACCATGGAGAAGGAAGGTGTTTGAAGACAGGATCACCTCAGCCTCCCCAAATTCAGCTCTGAAGTCACTGTTTGCAGGGCTGTGAGGCACAACCAGTGCCCCCTTCCAGCCTCAGCACTGTCATCGCTTCTCTAAGTGTCCCTGAAACACCTGGGACAGGCAAGCACTTGCCCTTCTCAACCTGCTCCAACAGTGAAATCATCCCAGGGTTTATATCAGGTGGGACTGAGACACAGACACAAAGGTCCTGCCTGCTGCTACTGCAAGTGCAAGAGATTCCCCAATTTCAGCCCAGACCCCAGCAGTAAAGGGGAATCATCTGATTGCCCATCTTGATGGGCAAGCCAAAAATTTGAGGCTGCAGACAGTCTCTCCCTCTGCCTGTTGGGGAGAAACCCTTGCGCAATACTCCCATCACACCTGAATCTAACTATCCCCATCAACACTGCAGGGGGAAACTAATAGGGATGGACATGGGGCAGTATCCAGCAAGACACTAAGTTCCACATGCACCGCTGCAGAAATGCAGTGCCCTTGATCTCACCATGCAGCAAACCACTGCTGTTGATTTTAGTCTTTTGCTATCAATCTTGTTCTACTGGGGGGTGACAGAAACCAATCTCCTTGGCTTGGCTGCCTGTGACTACTGCAGACACGTGGTCCCATCGACTGGATGAGCAAAGCAGGAGAGGTGACGGATTTGAGGCACAGAGAAGAACATGAGACAAAGACCATTGCACCTGAATCAAAAGCTTTTTCCCCTGTGACTGAGTCATCCCACTTCACACATCAGTGCTTTCTGCTCTCTCAAGGGATAAGAATCCACTGTGCCTGGTCTCTCTGTCCTATTTAGCTTCTGCACAGCTACTGCCTCCCACTCCCTATGTGTGCAGGGCTTAGTGAAACAGGGACAACGCTGGCTAGCATGCAAATGAAGCCATTTGCTCAGTTTAACACAAGAAGGGATACAAAGGCATCCCAGTTCTCCTCTTCTAGTGCTCCTCCTGTGCCCTTTTAACTAGTCCCCGTAGCCAGCAAGCTCCTGCTCACAGCACCAAGAGCACACTGGAGGAGACAGGGCACATCTTGTAGGACACACCTCTTCTTGTAGGACACATCCCCGCTTCCTTCAAAATACCAAGCTTCAAACAGCCACAGACGTCTGATCATTTTGCTTTGCTGAGGTTATCGGGAGCACAGACCTGCCAGGCTCCATGGAGGTGAATCTCAGCATGCCCTTCATGGGTGTGTTGGAAGAGTTCCAAGTGCTCTCCAAACTGGGTAGCGGATGATGGCCAAATCTAGGCACACAAACACTCCACAATGCTGTATTTTATCAGCACAGCTCAGGACTGTTTACATTTGCAGAAGACAGGCGTACAGGAAGATATCCTAATCATGGCAAATGCTAAGAAGGGGCAGCCCTCTTGCTCGCAGCATTCAGGCACTGCCAAGTCCTGTCCCTCTGTAACCATGTTTCAATCACCCACTCACCCCACCTGTCCTGAGCTTGTAACCTGGAAAAGTAGGTGTTAGAAAAGCAACAGGAAAAACCCCACAGGAATCCCACAGCACGCAGGAGTCACTTAGCTGGGGCAACTTCACAAACAGCAGAAAGTTAAACCCACGTGGAGGACTGTGCAGATCCACCTGACACAGCTCTTAGGAAGCAAAGGGCAGAACTGTGTCTTTCCAGGAAATTAATCCCAGTTAATTTCCAAGGAAGACTCAAATCCAGTCTTTACCAGAACCAATACTCTTAAGTTTCCACTGTGCACATATGTGTCCTTAATCATTGTTGGCACCTCATATTCCTGCTATCACTCAAGCCTTGACTGTCTGTAGAGTAAGGGCACAAGGCTGCACAACGCTATGTGGACTTTGTCATTACAAGTACTGCATCCTTGGCTGGTCAAGGACCTAGCTTTGCTTCCTTGATGCCAGCAGCTGAAGTTAGCAGGTCAGGGTGACCTTTGAAAGAAGAAACAAAAAGGAACAGACTCGTGCAGGGTAGAAAGCAGAGGGTAGAAAGAAAAAGGCAATGAGAATAAAGAACTGAAGAAAGTAGACGTGACAACATTGCAGAGACACAAAATAAGAGAAGGTTCAAAAAAAGCAGGTAAGAAAGGAGAAGAGAAAGAATCAAAACTGTTTAAGGCTGGAAGAGATGACCAGGTGATTTACTCAAACCTCCTGGATCCCAAACGGAAATAAGTTTGAAAGATTTTAAAAGAAAAACCTAAAGCACAATTAAAAAAAAAAATAAAATTAAAAGTTACCTGATCTGTTTATCAGCCATTTAATTCAAACTTGATCTTGTTAAGAAATGAATCTGTTCCTTCCAATCGTTCTTTTTCAGTCACGTCTTTCTCACTTCAGTTTCTTCCTGGGAAAGGACAGAAAAACACCAAGAACACAAAGTTGAGACACTTACACTCTCCTTAAAGCTCAGAGCCTACTTGGCAGGCTGTAGGGTTAGGACAGCTGAGGCACAAGTGACTTAACGGAGCACCTGATCTCCTCAAAGACGAGACTGAGCTCCAGAGGGAGCCTTATAAACATATGTCTGTAAATATAAATATACAAGGACAAATGGAGGGAAGAGTTGCCAGGGTCATCAGGTTCTAGCAGCACATGAGCATGAGAAAGGGCAGCAGCCAGGCAGGGCACAAGCTCTGCCCAGGAGCCAGAACAGCCATGTCTGTCACTACTCTCCAACTTCAGAGAGCATTTCACACCATACCATGCGCATCCCCAACCCTCTGCAGGTCCATCCAGAAAGCCCAAGAGAGTCAAGTGTCATCACAAGACTCTTTTAGCACTTCCCTTCAACATATCCATGTCCAAAGCACAGCCTTCAAAACACTGCTCTTCAGAGGTTACTATCCTTCCCCTATTTCTGAGCTTAAACAGACAGCCCATGTTCAATCTTGTGCCAACATTGCTTTTTAAGCAATGCCTCTCCCTCCCCAAGCTACTGATGCCACTTTGCCCTTTGGACCGCTCCTTTCAGCTCAGTGCCACACAGCAGGAACCAGCTCTCTCTAAGACTCTTAATTGTTACTGTTTAATGACAGCTGTTAGAAGTCACCACACAAAGAAATCTGGACACCAGAGAAAATTTCAGAAGCAGCCACAACTTTCAGCTTTCTGGACATGCTTTCATCTCCTCACCTGCAGCCTGGGAATCAGATGCCCTATGCTTTCTGCAGGTGTTTCAGCAGTATTCAGCCAACCTCCTTCCTATTCCCATTCATTTGCCACCTGGATGCTGAGCCAGAAGCAAAGGAAGTACCTCTGTCCTTTCCCTCTAGAATGAAATTTGCTCCTTTACTGCAGATCTCCTAAGCCCCACAGAATCACACATCCAACAGAGGGGCTTACAGGCTGACACTTCTGCGCTGGAGATACCTCTGGCGCTCAGTGTATTCCTGAGAACAGAAGGTCCCTGAAAGCGTGAAGAGCTAGTGAAGGTGCAAACAGGTATGGGAAGGAGTTCAGGTCTCCCTCCTGTTATATCAAGTGCCACAGACAGGACAGCATGAAACCATTTGTACAGTCCCACTCTTGGACAACATGAGACTGAAACTGCTTTTTCTGCAGCCCCACATTCAACTAGAGCTGGAAGAGACCAGCACATGGTGCTCCCTAAGGAAAGGCACTTCTCCTCAAAACATTGCACACAAACCTCACCCACTGCAATATGCTGTTATACCTTCTGTGGCCCTCTTCAGACAGTTTAGCTGATCCCAACTGATCTGTGGTTGCAGACCTTAAAAAGCTCCAGATCAGCTAAGTCTGCACTTTCCAAGTGAAAATCACTTACACCCTTCATTACATGTGCTTTTATATGCATGTTCACAAGAGCAGCTTGGTTTAGGTTAATCTAATTTTCTATCAAATTAACCAGAATAAGACAAAAATATAAAAATATAGGAAGACCAGTAGCGGAAAGCCTGTAACCTTGTCATAAACAAGATGTGAATCCTGAAAACTCACTTGATAATGCCTACACTCTCAATAAACTTGTGTTATTGAGACAGGACTGACAAAATACATGCACCAAGTGCTCCTGACAGCATGCTCCAAGCTCTGCCCCCCTTGTTGCCTCTGCTGCACCCTTCCATGCAGAGGGGCATTCAGGAGGACAGACATCCACCACAAAGGGCAACAGCAAGAAAAGACAGCAAGGCTGCCAATATTCACCACAGCCAGGTAGCCAAAAGGGTGAGAGACCAAGATGGACACACAAATACATCACAGGGCTGCTTCTTACCTGCTAACACAAGTAGGGCAATGGAGCCTGCACCAAGAAGGACTTGGGACAGCTGAGTTTAGTTCTCTCTCGCCTTTGGGACAGCTGAGTTTAGTTCTCCCTGGCCTTTTTTTCTTTTGACTTTTGGCTTCAGCTCCCCACCTGCCCAGTAACTACAGAGTCTTCCACAGCTGTCTGATCCAGCTGGAAAACTGCTGCTGCTTCCCACCAGGGAACAGATGCTCCTGATGCAGCTGCACAGCAAGAGAGGGTAAAAACAACCTTCCTGGGTTTAAAACTGGGCAAAGTTACAGGTTTCCTTGGTACTGGCTGTAGAGCCAGCAAATACCAGGACTAGTATCATCTCCCCTAACAAAAGCCACTCAACTCGCAGACGAGCGACGGGAAGCGAACAATGTGATCATTTTACAGCAGACACCAGCACTTGATAACTGTTTAAACAGCACCTGGCACTGCAGAGGCCTGAATGTCTGTGGCCAGGGGATTTTAATGAATTAAGGGATTTTAATGCAATGAAGTGGAAAGCTTATTTGAGCTCTGTTTGTTTAAACAGAGCTCCAACGAATGATCATTTGCAAAACAAACCCTAAGTCACCCCAAGCTCTATCTGACCACTTTGCTGTTATCTACAGAACTCCCTGAGTCCCTTAAAAGAAGGTGAATGATGAAGCCTCCAGTGGCCTGGTAGGGAGTTTCTGAGCTGAGCCAGATCCCGGTCACTTCCAAGGCAGGAAAATAGCTGCTATCGTTCTGCAGTCTAAGAGGGGGAAAAACTGGCTGGGAAGAGAATGCCAGGAATTTTATAGGACATTTAAGAAACAAATCCAGAACAATATTATACATTTAACCTAGAAATGAAAGAGATTAAATAAAGACCTAAGTATATCTTCCCAGGAACACAGTGCTCTCAGGAGCCAAAAACTGTACATAAAAGCAGGCAAGCATCTGCAGCCAAGCAGGGTATAGTTCCAAGGCTTCCTGTGGGAGAAGTGTCAGAGAGCAGGGTTTGCATCTTCCTAGGAAATCTGCCATCAGGACCTGCACTGGGGCAGCAGACAAGCCAGCAGCACCAAAAAGGTGCTATGCCTCAGAAAGTCTTTGTATGGTTAAACATTAGGACAATGACACTTTGGAACTGGGAACCTGCGCCGAGGAGCTGTGAGGAAACTGGCTTAAGAAGTGAAATAAGAGTCACCAGAGAGCCACCTGAAAGCCAAAGAGGCTGAGCAGCCTCCGTGGAAGGGGATCCTAAACTGAACATCCCATAATTAAGAGAGTGAGAACAGCATGGGAGTATTTCCTTCTTAGAGTGCTGTTAACACAGCTAGGCATGGATTAATGTCCCATTACTTGCACACCAGGACACCCCTTTTACATTTATTAAAATGATCAGGCAAATTAGTTTCAGAGCCACACGCACACCGAAGCAGTGCAAATGGCCCGAAGCTCATGCTGACACATAAATGGCCCAGGAGCCTCCTCAATCCTGACTCTGCCTTTTCTCACCTCCCAAAAGTCAGCTCCAGACAGCGACAGAACAGCCACACTAGAAGTACCACAAAGCAATCCTGGATGTATCTGGTCCTCGCGGCCTAAGCCACCAGCGAAGTGGTGCTATTTTTCTCCCCTGCCTTGCCATACATCTCCCACACAAATCAGACAGTGAGGCTCTCTCCAGGAAGGCCAACCTTTGTATCTCCTCTCCTGATCCCATGGGGCATGAGGCTGAACTTTCAACCTTCAGTTTTTGCCTTATCACCTGAAGGAAAAGTGCTTACTAGAGAATCACAGCCCAGCGTGAGGCATGGAGGGGAGCACACAGACCTCATCTTGTCTCATTAAAGCATCACACCAGTAAGCCTGGATTGGTGATACAGGCATTCAACATCTCCACAGGCCAGGACATTACTGGAGAAGAAACAGGTTAAACTTACCCACAAGTCTCTGACCTTGCTTATTGCATTTAGTGCCACCACACTGCCCTACAGATGTGGGATGCCACCTCTACTCCCAGATGCCACTGCTCTACCCCCAGTCTGAGCCAGGTACAGCACCCTCCTTCTCCTGCTCTTCCCCTGCCAGGCTGCCAGAGCCACAGCTGCCATCCTCCAAGCCAGCTGTGGGCTCCCAGACCACCAGCTCCCCCAGTCCTGCCAGCAGCACCCTCCAGCCTCCCAGAGGCCAGCTCTCTTCTGCCCTCTGCCAGCACTCCCATTTCCAAATCCCCTCCCCAGCAGCCCCAGTGCAGCTGAGCACATCCTCTCAGGCTCAGACTGCTGCACATGCTGATTTATCTGAGCACACACAGGCTGCCGGTTTGACAGAAAACCTTTAGCAAATGTCAACTGGTTCTGTGGCTGAAGAAAACAAACCTGTCTTTTCCCTACACCCAGACGTGTTCCCATCCCCGATTTCATGGCAGCCCAAATGTTTGTGCCGGGCAGTCAGACAGCAATGAGACAGAACTGGAGGCCAGCACATGCTGGAGCTGTCACTGAAAGCCAACTTCTAAACTACAACCTTGACTTAAGAATAAACAGCAGAATGCAAAGTCAGGCTCCCTTCCACATATTTCTATTTGTCTTGAGAGCAGACAAACTCAAAGCCCCAGTGAGAGAAGGTGATGTCAAGAAACAGGGCTCAGAAGGTGAGCAGAGGAAACAAAGCTGTGCCAGCATCCATTGTATCAGGAGGACACTGCCACGCAGCCATCCGCAGTCAGGGATGGCAAGGGGAAGGAATCACCAACGAGTACCTGCTGGGAGAGGAGAAACCCTCTGGGATCAGCACACTTTCCTTCACAGCACAAATGCATCTGAAGGAGGGGACACTGCCAAATTTTGTTAATGACAGGAGCAAAGCTGTCATCACAAAAACGTTTAAGGAGTGCAAAATAAAACTGCAACTATTTCCTCAGGGAAGCTGCTTTCTAGATGCATGACAGGCGCAAAGTGCACAAGGGACCTGGCACCAGGTAATGTCAGCGGGGGAGAAGCCGTCAATTTGGCTCTTGCCTGCTCAGGACAGTTTGGGACAGAGGGTTTAGAGAAAATGCGTGGCAGTTTAATCTGCTGCCTGCTTGCCTTTAGGCCCTCTGAAAGCAGAGACAGCCATGAATTTCCTTGCCAGACCTGGCAAGGCATTAGTCCTCAAGAAAACAAAGCAGCTCTCAAACACGCTGGTGAATGCTCTCCACAGTCACAGAGTGTCACCTCTCCAGCTGCACAGGGGACAGCACAGCCCCTTTACACCATTCTGCCACCAGACAGAAGCCCCGGGGCTGCACACGCAAACTCACCTGTCTCGTGGTCAGCAGCCAGCTGCACCCGCACCACACTGGGCTGTGAAAGCACCAAGCCAAAGGCAGTCTTCCCCCCTCCCTCAGGTGACAAAAGGCCAAAGTACCAGCGGGGAGGTGCCATGCCAGCCGCCTGCACCATTGGCTGCTCACACCCTCTGGGGACAGGCTCAGTGGCACAGTGCCCACTCAGCTGGCAAGGCACGGGATGCAGAGCCTCAGCAGGCAGGGCACTCCTCCCTAACAGCCCCTGCAAGGATTCTCAGCTCCAGCAGTCCCTTCCCATCCTCCACAACTGACCTCTGTCTCGTGCAGCTTCCCTCAGGCTGGTCAGGATGGGTGCCCCCCCTCCGCCCCCTCCTATCACTGTGAGAACAGTGAGGCTGGCACCCTTGCAAAACCGCAGGCAAGCTCTGCCCCCATATCCAGCCTGCACTCTCCCTGCACACTGGGGAGCCTTAACTGCATGCTGAGAGACCCCGTGATGAGAGAATGCCTCGAAACATCTCCTGTGTGCCACAAAGAACAGGCGAGTTCCCCGGCTGGGGGCGTGTTGCAGAGGTGTTTGGCTTTGCAACTGCAGGTGGTGCAGATAGATTTACCTGAATGCCCACAGAGGGGAAAAAGAGGAACAAAACTCTCCATAAGCAATGAGGACTCCTGAGCTCGCATTCCAGCTCCATCACTGACTTGCCCTTCACCTACAGAAGTATTTCAAACCACAGTTGGCAGCCTGATGAACACCCGGTGTCTATGACAACATTCCAGCCTAGGAAAAAAACAAACCTCTAACAAAAACAGTCCAACATCTTAGCAGACATACTTACTCACCACATCCAAACCAGTGCAGTCACCCATAATGTTGCAACAAAGAGGATTTAAACAGGGCCATGATGGAGTGTCACCGGGGACAATCCCTCAAGCCCTTGGGACCACAGCAATATCCTGCATTCTGCGTACACACTGTTGCAACTATCCTCTCCACCAGGATTCATTTGAGACTACAGGAGATTCACACCACAGTAGTCAAGATTTGCCTGCTGTCGTCAGTCTCCAGGGTCACCTCCTTGTGAAATAAAGGAGTTACCAAAGACATCAGGCAGACCCTTGACTGCTCCTGGCAACTGCCCCTCTGTCTGCCTGGTCTCAGGCACACTAGGAAAAGCCAGCATAGCTGCTGACTCCAAAGCAAGGATCAAAGTGAGTGGAGCAGCAGGTATCACCGGAAAGCAAGGGGACAAAACAGCAGGGAAGCAGGTGGGGAACTTCCTGCCTCCAGGCAGTAAGAGTAGGAGGAACACACCCAGTTTCCCTACTCCCTCCCTTTTGAGCTCTCCATCCTGCTGGAAGCAGAGGCTGGCCCCCCACTCCCAGTACAGCAGCATCATGCAACTTTGCCTGCTTTGCTGAGAAATCTTTTGCAGTAAGTACAGACAGGAAGACAACAAGCACCTGCTGTTAGCTCTGTGAGAGTTAAGGCTTGGAGCAAGGCCTCCAAAAGGCACTGTGAGCAGCAAGAGAAGTGCCTTCCTGACTTGGAGAGCGTCTCCAAGCTAAAAAACCAGCCATTTACTTAGATTAGAGCAGAAGCCATTTGCCCTGTTGCTTAACAAAAGGAGTCCCATGGAGGTCTCTTCTAGCATCAGCATGATCCCTTTAACGCTGAGATGCCAAGCCATCTGCCAAGACAGAAAGACTTGGGAACAGGCCTGTGCTGGTCTGGAAGAAACACCAGATACAACCTTCGACTCTGCCTGTCTTGGGTAACTGCCCTGGATCAAGAGACAGAAAGCTAATGCTCATCTGGAAGCTGGGCATGGTTACCAGTACTGCAGCACACCAAAAGGCCCCAATACCTACCTGGGATCTGTCATTTTAGGGGGATGCTCTGACCTTCAGTCAAGGGAAGTCCCTGTCCTGGAGATTCTGCAACTGAGCTGCAAGATGGGATGAGTAAGGACAGCCCTTAGGAGAAGTGACTCACCCAGGGCTCACATGGGAAGTCTTGATATCAAAGACATTGGAGATAAGTTGAAAGAGCCGGAGGGAAGGTTTCAGCACAACAAATGAGCTTGCAGGTATCTTATTGAGAATACACTGCTCCACTGAAGGACAACACATTAAAACTCTCTTAAGGTAGTATCTTCCCTCACAGGAGAGAGACAACAGGTCTAAAAGTGCTCACAGTCCCCCTGGCAAGACAGAGGGGAGCAAAGGAAACCCAGAGGAGCTCCTGGTGCTCTTCCCATCTCAACCTGCCTCTTCTCAAAGTTCTCAAAAAGGCAACTGGGTCAAGTCTCAAAAGACGTGGCTCTTCTGCTCTGCACAAATGCCACATCAAGCACGCTGCCCTGCTGCCCTGTCACTCCTCTGAACACTTACAACACAAGTAACAAGCCTCTAAATTTAGGATAACTACTCATGATCAAAGCAAACTGTCTTGAAGTAGGTGCCAGAGGGCTGAAAACCCTTTTCATGCATTTCATAATGAAATCTTCAGTGATGTGGTCATACGAGGCCCAGGCATGGCCATAGCAAAAATTCAGGCCCAGCACTCGCTTGACAGTAGCGGTGGATTCCAATCTTTGGTCTGTAGAAACCTGCAAGTCCCTCCACCAATTCAAAAGGATCTGTAAGAGGCAGCTACAGAACAGGTAATCCATATGCAAATACAATGAACTATACATATATAGACAGATTAGATAGATAGATAGATAGATAGATAGATAGATAGATAGATGGATGTAGCAACTTTTACATAAAATGGTTATTTAAATTAAGATTGTAATGGGCTAGGTTATTGTGCAGCTGCAGAGCCAGCAGTAGAAGCACAAGCTAACTGATGGACAATAAAATGGCCTGCACATGATCATGCTGGTGTACAAACAAGTGCACCTTGGATGTTACTGGACACACATTAAGTGGGTGCTTATTGCCACTAATGCTCCTTTCCAAGTGCCACCTGAGAAATCATGTAGTCACATGCTGAACTGATGCAATTCTAAATATGTTTAAATCCACCTTCCTCTGGATCTGTTCTTTATACTAGGTTTTATGAAATTACAGCTTCAGAGACATGCAGCATTAGCTGGAGAGAGAAAATAACTTTGCTGAGCTTTTGGGAGTCTGGCAGATCAGAGAGAGAGCAAGGAGAACAATTAAGAACTTACATACAGCACTCCTTTTCAATAACCTGTGGTGGTCAACAAAGGCAGAGCCAGGTGACAGTGACAGACAGACCAACCCTTTGAACTGGCAGGACATACCATGGAGAAACTTGGTGCAAATCCTTCTCTTGGGTGCTCTGCCAAGAGACTGAGTAGAAAAGAGTTCCCCCTCCCAGTTTAGAAAATAACCACCATAGACAAAGCAGTAATTAAAAACAACCAACCAAGAAGCCCAAGCGACAGTTAAATGGTTGGATTCTATCTCACCCAGTAGGAATGAGGTAGAGCACTGAGCTGAGGTCCTGGGGCCTGAAAAGGACCATTCATTCCTCTCCAGCAATGAAACCAGGGCTATTGGCTCTCAGCTTTCTCTGCTGAAAGAAGGGGGTGCCAGTGACCCTGCTGGGAGGAATAAGCATCTTTTCAGGCCAAATTGCAGCAGTACCTCACCAGAGCAGCACTCAACCAACCACAGAGCTGTTCCTGTTGGATGCCTTAAAGTGTGTAGTCCTGGGATGGTGCTGGCTCACTGTGGCCAAACCGGAGGCTGCAGAGGGGAAGCACTGACAGCTCAGGTCACTGCTGTGCCCACAGTGGACTTCTGGCAGCCCTGCCCTGGGGCTAGCATGGGGAGAGGCTTGGTGAGCTGCTTTGCCAGCTCCATCAGCACCCTTGCCACTGACTGCTTCCTCCTGGATTGCTGGGGATCTTTTCTGCTCTCCTGGATTGCAAGGGATCTTTTCTGCTCTCTCTGTCCCTGTCTACCAGCTCAGGGGGCCAGTTGCCCTATGGATATTCAGTTTTACTGGTAAAGACTGAGACAAAGAAGGCGTTAAGCACCTCAAGTCTTTTCCTCAGCCTTTGTTGCTGTTTCCTCTGCATCCAATAAAGGATGGGGATTCTTTCTGGCCTTCTATTTTGTTGTTAGTGCATTTATGAAAACACTTTTTATTACTTTTCACAGCAATAGTCAGATTGAGCTCTAGCTGAGCTTTTGCTTTTCTAATTTTCTCTCTACATGACCTAACAATGTCCTTGTACTCTTCTTGAGTCACCTGCCCCTTCGTTCAAATATTGCAAACCCTTTTTTTACCCGTCTTGGTTCCTGCAAAAGCTCCCTGTTCTACTAGGCTAGTCTTCTCCTGCTGGCTCATCTTTTGGCACATAAGGACATTCCTGCATCTTTAAAATTTCCTTCTTAATGTATGTTCAGCCTTCCTGGACCCCCTTTGCTGACCTCCTTCCTTACTGCATCAAGAACTGAAAACTCTGTAATTTCATGGCCACTGTGCCCCAGACTGCCTGAAACCACCACATCCCCCCCCAGCCCTTCTCTGCTTGTAAACAGCAGGTCTGGGAGGCAGCAGCCCTGCTGGGCTCTCTGACCAGCTGTATCAGAAGTTATCTTCCACACAGCCCAGGAATCTGCCTTCTCTCTGCCATGTCGAGCTTCCAGCAGATATCAAGTCTCCTCCAAGACCAAGGGCTGGCAATCACGAAGCAGTTGCTCACAGAATAATTCATCTGTCTGTTCAACCTGGCTGGGTGGTCTGTAACATATTCCCCCCAGGGTGTCTGCCTTCTTAGCCTTCCCCTGATTCTCACCCACAAGCACTCAACCTTATCATCACCACCCTTGAGCTCTCAACAGTCAAAACACTCCCTAATACACAGTCACTGCTTCTCATTCCTTGACTGTCCCTTCTGAAGAGCATACAGTCACCCACTGCAGCACTCCTGCCATGGCAGTCATCCCACCCAGGTTCCACCATGGTGCCTACATCATGGCTTTCCTGCTGCCACGCTCCCTCACAGCCTCTTGTGCACCTCCTCGCTGGCAGAGCATGGAAAGTGAAAAGTCCTTGATTCAGAGTGAGCAGTACTTAGCAGCAACTAAGATACCAACGTGTTATCAACATTGTTTTCATACTAAATTCAATACACAGCACTGTACCAGCTACTAGGAAGAAGATTAACTCTATCCCAGACAAAGCTACAACACTGGCTAAAAAAGCTGTCCGGGAAAAAGCGTCCTGTCTTGGTGTGTACTAAGTGTTCCACAGCTTTGAGCCAGCATGAGCCAAGCAGTGTCCCTTCCTGCTCCTGAAACAAAGGAAAAAGGAAGAGGGGAGGGAAATCACCATCTCTGGGCAGCATCTGAGTTACCCCAGCAGGTATTTATCTTCCCCCAGACTTTCTTTGGTTTTTTCTCCCCTCTGCAATATACCTGTTAGGAACTGCACATGGGCACCCCTGCACATCCTCACCTCACATGCCACTCACAAAGCCTTCATTAAAACATTGAGTTCTCCTGAGAACAGGCTCTAAGAAAGTAGAAATTAAATTTATCTGCTTCAATCTGCTGCAGCAAGACTTGTGTGCATCCCTGGTCACTCCTTCCATAGAGATCTCAGACTTGTGCCTCCCAGGAGGTCCAGGTTCTCAGCAGAGATGCAAGCCAGAAGAACTCACCATCTCTGCTGGAGCCTGGGGACTTGGTCCCCTGCCAGATGCAGCAAGAGGGGACATTATTACAAGTACATACACACTTTGGTCCCGTTTCATGGGGGTTTCATCATCCCTTTGACTGTAACAATGTCATCTTCTCAATGATGCTCCTGCACAGGCTCATGATGGCCAAGAACAGTTCAGACCTTGCAAGCCCAAGCCCTTACTAGGCAGAAACAGCAAACAGGTAAAATAAAAAGAGGGAATAGGAGCAGGCAGGACACCTGCATCTCACCCTGTTACTTGTAGGAAACCTGACCAAAACAGCGCAAGCACATCTACAGCTTTCCAGTACCATTCCTCCTGCTCCTCCTCCCAGCTTATGCTCACCACAAAGAGCACAACCTGTGATTACAAAGAAGGGGGAAGAAGAGAAGAAATGCATTACGTCTCCTGCGCTTGCATAGTGGTCTTGGCTGTAAAAAGCCCCCAAATGCTTAACTCACTAATTTTAGAATCAGTGCAGGAGTTTACTATCCCAAATGCAGAACTACTGGAACAGAGATATATATCACCGTCCTGGACTCACAGACTGCATCATTCTGGAGTGGTGGAGCACAAACCCTAACCTGCAGCTTCTGTGGAAAAAAAGGAAGAAAAAACCCAAAACAAACCACACAACAAAACCAAAACAAACCCCCCAAACATCTGGTGGCAAACATCCTGGCAGCATTCAATGGAACCTAGCTAAGTGCTGTGTGCATGGCAAGACCCAGAACAGTAAAAGGAACCAAAGACCACAGTGCTGCAGCGAATGAAATTACTTGCAACTATCTTTGTCCTTTTACAAGAACCTTGCTCTTTTGCAGTCTCAAATACGAGCAGCACCAGAATACACTAGCCACTTCCTCTGCCTCAAAATCACCAAGGGGAAATAGGGTAGACAATGAAGCAAAATTACTATCAGTACCTAGCATATAACCTGATTGGAGCAGAGTTCAAGCGTGGGTTGCTGAAGTTTATTTCTGTAAATTTCCGCCTCCCAGTCTGTGTCATATTTCGCTGATTCATTCTACAGATCCTTTTCTAACGACAGCGTAGAGCATAGGAAATATCCAGCGCTGGTTGTTTAGTAAACCTGCACTGAAAGTTCTTTTCCATCTACTGTGCCTGCTGCTAATTCCTTTCACAGCTCTGCTCATTAATAAAAATACAACACAATAAAAGAGAACCGCACACATACACACCTCGCCCAAATTTCCTCCATACTGGCTGGTCCTGAGTCACCACCAGTGATTAACTGTTGCCATGCACTAAGGAGGACACGGTTATTAAATTAATAGGGGCTGCTTAACCTGGCTACAAATATACATGAGTTCTTTGTGCCTTAGTGAGCTAATAAGGCATGTGCTAATTACATTAATTCAAACAAGCCCAGCATGCCCTGAGGGCAAAGGGAGAGAAGGGTGCAGCAAACGCAGGCTTTTTCATAATAGCTGTGAGACATCGGAGAGTACTTGCCTTGACACAGCTTTTGGAGAAGCACAGGAACGCTGCGGCTGGCACCCTACGGCTCTCACTCAGCCCAGCTGCTGCCTGGTTAATGTGCACAATCCCTGCTCATTCACCCAGCCCTTGGTGCAGTGACAGACACAGGATCCTCTCTCCAAAGGGCCAGCTAGCTCGTCTCTTCCTATCTCTGTGGCCCAGAGCACACTGCAAGCCTTGGGATGACACCATGCTGCTTTGGGACTGTGAGCTGGGACCCTGCTGGCAGCCCCCTTCCCACATGGCACGAGCAGCCTCAAGCCCTGGAGCAGCAGCAAGGGCTGCAAGTCATCCATCATCCAGCCATGTGATGCTCCTCATACAGCCCCATCTCCTCCCCAACCCCAAAGTCAGCCCCGACAGCTCAGCCACACAGGCAGCAGTGGGACTGTAACCACATCAGGCAATCCCAACACATCCCTAAACCTATCTGGCAATGGAGGCAGGCAAAAGGGACAGTTGCACCTCCCATGTCAAAATGGCAACAGATCCTTCAGAAACAGCACAGGCTGCAGCAGGGAGAAGCAACAGGACAGCCGGAGAGAGACACACAATCCCAGCAAGGTTCAGATACACTCAGAGAGGAGCCTCCCATCCCTCCAGCCCAAGGATAAGTAGATCCCTAACCTCTGTCGCCCCTGGAGAAGAAGGCTCAGCATCAGCTATGTTCATACTGAGGTGTCTGCTAGGAACTGTCACCACTTCCTGGCATGCAAGGGAAGGAAAGGAAGAGGAGAGGAAGTTGGTCATATTTTTTGGCACCTTCAAGGACACAAGCCCACCAAGCACTTTCTGAAGGATGTGCTTTTCCTGTAAGCACTAGGGGACTGTGCTGGAGCAAAGCAAAGGTGTTGGGTTTTTCTTCCCCCTCACTTCTTCCTATACTGCATGCATCTGGCAGCACATGTTAGGGCCATCCTTAGCACATATGAAAAGCCACCACCTTTCTCTTTCTGCTATGCTATGTGAACTTTAAGTGTTATAAAGGCATGATGCTGCCTCTCTGCAACAAAGAGAGAATCTACAACCAGGTACCAGGTGAGAGCCAGTGCCATGGAAGAGTAGCACACCAACATTTTTTTCTGCACAAAGAGGCACTGGTACAGGCTCAATGCAGTCTTGACGGTGTGTTGGCGGAGAAGGTGCAAAGATTTTCATGAAGGGAACAGTACCAGGGATTTTTAGCCCCTGGAAAATGCCACGATTTACTTTCCCAGCAGAGAGGGTGGATACTCAACCACTTGTCCAGCATAACTTCAGACTACTGTTCTTCCTTTCCCCAGCAAATCAAAGAACTCACTTTGGACCAGGCCTGTTCCCAGGTCACATGTAGCTGTGAACACACAAATGCTTGTGTTGACATAAGCAGAGAGGCAAGAGTGGAAGCAGGGCTGTTCCTCTTGGCAGCAGCCTACAGCAGCTTGCTGAGTGCACCGATAAAGTAAACCAATATACAACAATAAAATAGAACAAGAATCCCTCCAGGGAAGCCTGGGAGATAAGAGCTTCTGGGCCCTTAACAAAATTATTTAAAAGGCCTAGTAACCCAGAGCCCTGTGGGTCTGTATGTCAGCTGATAGATGTCACTCAAAAGTCCCAAAGACGGACTGTTGAGCCTGGCTGGAACTGCAAAGCATCCCACAAACACCGCATCCTGTCCCTGTAGCAAAGCCAGAGTGCACCGAGAACATCAGCTGTAGACATGGGAACCAACACTAAAATATCACAAGTGAATGAAGCAGGACCTCGGGGTGTGAAATGACAGATCCATGCAGCATCACCTCTTGGCTCCACCTAAGGCAAAGTGACAGAGAAGCATCGAGCAGGAGCCACCACATAAGCATGCCCACACTGGTGTACGGGCTGCAAGCTCAGCTGCCTACTAGAGCCAAGGCCTTTTGTACAAGAGACCAGACACGGAGAATTGACAGGATAACAAAAGGACACATTTCCCAGCCTTCCAAACACTTTGCAACAGCAGGTAGAAACCCCTCTGAAGAACAAAGCTTATCTCATTACTTCTCAGTGCCAAAGGCAGAATTACACTATTGCTCCCAGTGCACAGAAGAAATGCCAGTTAAATGTCACGTTAGTCAATATTCCTTGCCTCTCAGCCACAGGACACTGCTGCTGCCAGTCCCTTTGCTGTGGGGATACGTGAACACAACTCCTCTGCTCCTACATTGCCAACAGCACTTCTTGCCTCCCACCTCAGCCGTTTTGCTTATGCCAAAACTGTTCAGATCACAGCAAAATGGTTCCTTGCTAAACGCACATCAGCAGCCCCACATGGGTCAAGCTGCTTCTGAAGAGGTTAGCAGCTCCTCCAGGGAAACTCATATACACTCTGTGACAAGCAAAGGAAGTGTCAAGGGGACTGCAACCACCACCTGATGGTTCAGGAGTCTGTGGCATAATCCATTCACCAGCTCCCTGCTCACCCAGAGTGCTGTGAATCAGCAGGCTGCAAGGCAGGCAAGGCATTCCCAGCAGGAAGACAATGTATTTTGGAGGCTACAGGCAAATGAAAACACATCCAGTCCCGCTCAACTAAACAGTGCAGGGAGGTGGGTAACACAAGAAAGGAAAAAGAGGAAAAAGTGAAGTATATCAAATTTGGAAAGTTATTCTCTGAACATCAGATATCTCACCTGGCTACTCCATATGCGCAGAGCAATGCTGCTACCTGACAGATGCATCCACAAGATTTACCTGACACGTCCTCAGGGAAGCAATTAATCTTGCATTGCTTAAGAATGAGACCTGTTTTCAAAAAGTTTTCAAACAAAAACCACCTCACAACTCTGCTCTAATTACCACCTGTCTCACAAGAGTGCATGGCAGCAACAGCAGGCAATGGTAGACACAAGGAATTGTCATGTCAGTGAGCAGTGGAACAGGCTCATTGCATTGGAAGACTAGCAACACTTTGGCAATGCAGGAGCTAGACACACTGTTCTGCTCCAGAGGGCCTCGGACAAGGACTTCTGGGCTCCAATCCATAACCCAGCTGGAGCCAGCTGCGACAACTGACATGGGAACCTGCCTGCCCCAGAGCAGAGCCCATCCAAGACATGATGCAGCACTCTGGGGGAAACACATTCTCCCTCCCCTGCAAGAGCAGTGATTTCATTGGAGAGAGGAAGAGAGGAGGCTGGCTACAGCAGAGTTCATCAGGGTTCCCAACCATGACATGTAAACCCTCACCCATGCCCTTTCAAGCTGCCAGCAAGTTTGCTAGCTCACATATATGCACAGGTGTATCCAAACAGTACATGCCCTTTACCACAGGTGATCCATTTGTTTTCAGCTCCACACCACCCCAATTTGCACTGACACAGGTCCAGGACACTGCACCGGCACTAGGGACAACCCAGAGTCAGATGACCCTACGGCCTTCCTACAATCTCAGCTATGTGCCAAGCAGGATCTCACAAGCTGCACAGCAGCTCTGCAGCCTCTCTCCCACAAGCTGACTCCGTGTGTCTGCAAACTGCCCATGGCTCACCTCCACCAGACCAGCCTGACGAGCGGGCACAGCTGAACCTCACCCCAGGAAAACGGGACCTTGCTCGGCACGGGGCCCTGGCAGACACAGAGTCAGCGTTGCGCAGGTGCCTCCTGAGCGCAGGGGCCGTGGGAGCAGCCGGCTCAGCCTCCCCGAGCGTGCTGGCAGGGAACGCGCTGCACGCAGGCACGCGCCCACACACAGCTCAGCAGCGACCTGGCATTTCTTCCCCTCTTCCCAAAGCCAAATTCAGACCATCTGTTGAAGTATTTCTGCAAATCATCCCTCTTTTGGGAAGGGCTGGGGGCTGAATTTAGTTGTTTATATAGCGTCTGGCATTTCTGCAGTGCTTATCACTTCAGTATCCAAGCTATTTCCTTCAAGCTTTCCATTACTTTTGAAGAACCAGTGTGAGGCACCACAGAATCTACATTGTAAGTTCTGCAAAAAATAAAAAAGGGCATCAAAAAGACAACAGCTGCTCAGGTCATGCACACATTTAGCTGCTAACAAAGCAAGTGGGATAGTTCAGGAGAAAGGGGAAGGGCCAACACAGTGAGTTTTATGTCCTTTAAAAAAAACTACTACATTTACAAAATAGTCTTCATAAACAACAAGCGCTCCTCTTGCCTTAGAGAGAAGAGCTTGGCTTGTCCAGGGCATGGAAAAGGAAGCTAGTACCGCTATCCTTGAGAAAGCCAACACAAACTGAAAAAGGGAGGTGAAACACTTGAAGAAGAGACCATTCATTTACTAGATCAGATCATACTTTCTGCAACATCTGCCATGGGCATTTTAAGTGGCAAACCCCTGGAGTGCTGCTGTCCTCAATCCACTGCAAGGGAAAGGATCAGAGACTTATTGCTTACCTCAGGTCCTGCTCTAAACCTGTAGCAAAGGAGAGAGCAGGACCCAAATTCACAGTAAGCCCCTCACACAGCCTGTCCCTAAAACACAATTTCTTCTTTTTTATAAATCCGTAACTATCACATAGCAAACAGAACAGCACTGAAGAGGGCACCAAACATGCTCCCAGTCGGTACGTGGCCTTGAAGAAGGTGTTTCCATCCCATCAGACCCATCAGGCAACATGCCTGTTCCACTGTGTGGAGAAAAGGGAATTGCTCTTTTCTCCACACCCATTAAGGGCAGTAAGGTGTCAGACACCACAGTGACAAGGACAGAGATGCAGCAGCAGAAATTAAAATGGTCTGGCCCAGACTAAGCACACCACAGGCTACAACTTTATTCCAGGCACTTATCCACAACAAAAGCCAGCACGCGTCCAGCTCGGAGCTCTCACAGCACACAGTGCAGCCCCTGGTCAAAGCAAAAAGGCTTCACTGAAAGCTGCAGCTGAATTCAGAAGCTAAGAATCATGGCTACTGGACTTCTTTCTGGCTCAATCCAAAGCAATTGCTCACTTGTACAACATCTCTTTCCTACTAATATAATTTGCTGAAGGTCCCCTATCTTTGTGATCTAATTAAAAAAGAAAAGCACATAACTCTCTTCCCAAACACCTCCTCCAAGCCACTTACTCAACTAGTTCAGAAGCACCACTGTCATATATAAGAGGGGACTATTTCCTTCTTCTTCCCTCTCCCCACCCTGTCCAAAAAGGGCACCCACCCTCCTCATAGCTGGGACCGCTTTTAAATTGAGAGTATAAGCCCCAAACATAGAGTCAAAACTCCAGGTGGGGCAGGCACAGTCTTTGATGTGACTTAGTCATCCCCAGCTCCTCAAATTCATGCTATTTGGGGAAACTTAGCTGGGTCAAAACCAGCCTCTCTCCTGCTGGCTTCTGGATAAATGCCTCAGACACAGGAACGAAAAAAAAAAATCCAGACAGCTCTCCTGATATGCCATACACCAGCATCAGTGCCAAAGGAAGGAGCAGGGCATAGGAAGGTTTGACAAGATGCAGTCACCCACCCACAACAGGACTACCAAAATGAGAACAAGCACCAGTTATGAAAAGGTTTAACAAAATAGAGTAAGAATGCATCCCTGTAAGCAGCTCACCACAGGCTGTACTAAATTATGATCAACAGAGACCCCATAAATTAAATAAACAGTAACCCATGATATTCCTTCTGATACAGAATAAGCATTGCTGCCTGGGTGCCTCTCCCTTCCCTGAGCATATAATCTCCATCTAGACAGCCCACCTAAGGCAGAAAATGTTCAAAGTTTTTATATTTGCAGATGTGTAAGAGGAAACTGCCAGACAGAAATCCAAACCACCCAGAGTGACAAGGTCTTTTCATTAGGTTGTCTGGGATTTTGCCTTGTTTTCTAAAGCTTCTGTACCTTCTGTTACTTTATCTTCACAATAACTTAAACTACCAGGCAATCAATACTGCAAGGTTAAAGCAACATCCAAGTTTGGCATTGGACAGCTCAATCCAACTCCTCCTTCCTGCTATCTCTGTGCTAGAAGGCAAACAGAAGAGGACAGGAAAATATTTATCTGCTGTTAGGATTAGCTGGAGCAACACAGTGATAGCTCTAGCAAGCTGCCACTGTTAGCTGGATATGGCTAAGTGACAGTCCCCAAACCAAGCAGGTACAGCCAGAGGACTCAGCCTTGCTGAAGGAGCATGGCTTCATTACATCATGGTGCCAGAGAAGCTGAAACACACGGCCCTGTTAGATCTCAGACACCTCTCTGGCAGAGAACAGGCACTTGCAGTCATGTCCCTGTTGTCTCACTGTAGACAGACAGGACAACTTCCTCCAGCAAGGCTGGAGTCCATGCAGCCATTTATGAGGAATGCACCATGGAACACAGGCATGGTGTTCAACATGTTCAAGAGTTACAAAAAAAACCAATGCACTGCCTACACCAGGCAGCATCTCTAGCTCATTTGCCATGATAAGTAATTGACAATTCCATGTCTCCCAACCTGTAGCAGTGCAGATGTTTAGTCACTTCTAAGAGAGCCTGAATATACAAACACGGGCATTTCCTGAAAAGCAGGCTTTTGCAATTCCTGAAAACACAGTTAAGGATTTAGGGGAATGCATCATGGATGTAAAAGTAGTAATTACCAGTCCTTATGTACCTGCAGTAGCAGAAGGCAGAATGCTATGAACAGGCAGATTCTTCCCCATCCTGCAATCTTGTTGTAGAAAGAGCAGTACAGACATTTGTCCTACACAGCACTGCAGATTTTAACAGGAGAGCAGAGGCAGCTGGGAGAAAGACAGGTCCAACTGGAAGCCTAACAGGACATTAACAAACTTATAAGTGACAGGCTAAGCAGGCTGTGGGAGCAGACTCTTCCTGTTGCTTGAGGGCTCCCACATGATGCTCAAACTCAGCTGGTGAAAACTAAATTTGCTCCACTGTCTGCCAGAGCTGTATCAACTTACTGAAGTAAAGGGTGAAGGTGCTCAGCCCTGGGACACCACTGAAGGGCCATCAGCTGTGTAAAAATTTCATTCTAGGGAAAAACAAAGAAACAAAGCAAAAAAACCCCCAAACAAACAAAAAACCCAACTAACGAAGGGCCATCAGCTGTGTAGAAATTTCATTCTAGGGAAAAACAAAGGAACAAAGCAAAAAAAAAACCCCAAACAAACAAAAACCCCAACTAACAAAATAAACCCAAAACAAACAAACAAAACAAACAACAGGGGGGGAAAAAAACTGCGAAAAAGGAAGGCCAGGATGAAATCAGGCTTAGGAAGAAAGAAGAAATATCTCTCTGTTCTGAAACAGCCTAGAAAAGGGGAAACTGTAGAAACTCCCTTCACAGTGCATCAGCATCCTATCGTAACACACATGAACTGCAGCACGCAGGATCATTTGTACCAGCCATTCCAAACCTGCTTTGGTTACACATCATCTCCCCAGGCCAGGCTCTCCTAATAACGGAATAAAAATATTTTGCATTTTTCCAACCCTTTTCCTTTCCCCTTGAGGCCCAGTTCAAAGCTCTTTTATGTCATTCTGACAGCACAATATGATTTTAGGCAGATAAACTCAGCCCATTAAGAGATACACCCTGTGCAAGACATCTTGCTGGCACTGGAAAGTTGGCAGTGCAAAAGATTTGCAGATCCCTGCCTGCAAGTGAGACCAGGGATCAAGTGACAAAAGCAAGGGTGGTGTGGAACAAGGCAGACCTGCTGCTATTCAGCACCAGGGGACACGAGTCTCTCTGCAGTTATGGTTAATGCTGCTGAACTTTTCTTCCCACCACACAAGCCTTTCATCCCTTGGACTTCACAAGGACATCCCACCTTCCAGTAGCTACTGTGAATGTGGCAATCACCCACTAGCAGCATTTTATTTCCACAGTGGGGTGAGAGTCCAGAGGCTTGCCAGCACCTGCAAAACAAGTAACTGCCAGCCCACCAGCAAACACAAGGCCTGACCCTTTGGAGGACCGGAGATGGAGACCATGCATCCTTACTCCACCTCCAGGTAACTCCTTGTTGAGGAAGAAGGAACAACTCATCAGTCACCCATCTTACAGCCTCCTGGCTGCAGATTATTCAGATAAAACCCAGAGTGTGTTAAAGAAACTTTCCTGTCTGACCACCCAGGAGGCGGCCACTCTGGCAGTCACACTCTCCCCATTCCAAGACTTTCACTGCTGGGACCAAAGTCCCTTCACAGCAGATGGCTCCAGTGACCCCATGGGTGGCCCTTTTGGCTCCCTGCACACCCCACACTCACAGTCAGACAGGGTTTCCTTACTGGCTCAGCCCTTGGTTTCCCACCGCAGTCTCAGATGTCTGGATCCTCTAAGTAATTTAATCGTGGTGCAGTGACACAAAACCAGCTTGACCTGGTGCCTCTGCGGAGGGACCCCTAACAAAAGCATTCCTGCACTTTTATACTGTTACAGTTTGTGCACCCAAACAGTCTGGGGTCTTCTTGCTGAGTCATCAGCTCCTGCTGTATCCCTGTGCCTTTTGCTGTCCAAAGGGTCAGCACCAGGTCACAGCCCCTTTCCTGGTGCTCCTGACATTTCGCCCATCCAGGGCACAAACTGTAGCTCACACTGCAGCTGCACACCCAGCTATCAACACTGGGTGTATTCCTCAAGAAGTGCCAAAGATATTTAACTATTTTCACAGCATTGCATGATCATCACACACTCTGCAACTATGATGTTCCCTAGACTGGGCTTTAGCCTTCAAGGAAAAGCTGTTCTCACGGCAATCTGCAGAATTGGGCCCCTGGTCAGAGATGTTGGCTCTACACACAGATCTTATTCTAGCTAAACACAACACAACATTTACTCACCTGGAAACGCAGCTACACTTATCTGGGAAATTTCTCCCTCCTACTATTTCACAATTCTCAGGATGACAACAGTTACGCAAGAACAGCTGTATAGGCACATGAAATGCTTACAGCTTCTAAGCAAGACTTTCCCCAAATATCCCTTATCAGACAGCTCCAAATCCTATGGCTCCCAGGTTTCAAGACACACCAGCCACCAGTCACCGTGCCCCCATCCCTTCTCTTCATCACACCTTTGCCCTGGCAGAGACCTACAAGAAAACACATGACACACAAGCAAGCAGGGGGCTGCTTCCATATGGACAAGCTGCTGTCACCTTGGCCAGCCAGGTAGGTATTTCCCCCATCTTGCCCACTAATTTTAATCTTGGCAGGAAAAGGGGAGCAAATGGCCTTGACAGGCTGTCAGTGATTTCTACCTTTTAGTAACTTAATACAGCACACTACCCCTTCCTAAAACGGCAGCAGGAAGATGCTCAGTGGTTCTGGCATCCTAGTAAGACATTAACAAGATTGCTGGGCACCAAACAAGACTGCAGACTTTCCTTCAGAGAAGAGCAGGGCTTCAGTTTACAACACAGATTTGATCCCTTTTCCATCTCAGCCATCCATCTGTGCCACAGATCGCCACCACCCCCAAAACATAACGCTCCTTACTACGACAGGCACTCGGTGAGCAGATGAGCCCAAGGGCACAGCACTAGGAGAAAAACTGCACCTGTATGAACAACTACAAGCAGCAGCATGCAGGTAAAAATCCTACAGGCAAGACATTCAAAGGGGTAAACTCTCATTAAATCCTCGTATTTATTTTCTGAGGAAGAGGTTAGAGGAACTCCTCCTATTAAATCATGCCTACTCCTTTGTTTATAACAGCCTGCAAAGCAAAACAGAAGTAGAGCACAAGAAGACAACCACCACCCAAGCCCCACACGATACATCCTTATCAGTACCACTCTTGTTCAGTTGCCTTTTGCTTGGCACTGCCAAGAAGCGAATTCTTGAGAAGCAAAGCCACAGTTACTTGCAGTGATCAAAATCACTGCAGATACCATCCCAACAGCAGCAGCAGCACCACAAAGTCAGATCCTAATAGTAGCAAGACTCTCAGAGATCAACACACTATGGTAAAAATACCCACCATTTAACTGTAAACATCTTATAGCCAAAAGACATCAGGCCAAATAAATAAAGCCGGGATCCTGCCCTGACAACTGGCAAGGTATATACACTAAAATCTGAGAAGCCTTGCAGGAAGGACGCTGGGGCACTGGAAAATCTGATTTCTACAACTTCACCCTCACCCAGCAGCTGCAAAGGGTGCAGCAAGAGGATGCTTGGGGTCCAATTCCCAGGGTGACCTTGAGGAAATCCCATAGCCTGTCCACATTTCCACCTTCCCTGTCCACTGCATGAAGAGCACAATAACCTTGACCTATCTCAGAGAGGCAGGGGATCTGGCTTAGGAGCGTCTGGAAGGAGCTCAGAGGGGCTTAGGTGCAGGACCTGCGCTGCGACCGGTGCGGTCAGGGAATCCTACGAATCGCCCCAGAATCAGAAGCCCGGAGAAACTCGCTAATCGCTTTCAATACAAAAGGCTGCAGCTCCGGAGCGCTGAAGGGCTGGCTGGAGCCGCACACGTGTCACCGCAGTTTCCCAGGCGCGGGCAGGGCAGAGGAAGGCGCACCGCGGCTGCAGCCCCCGCGCCCGGCAAGGGCAAGCCCCGCACCACGGCGAGCGGGGGCGCTCAGCCCCGGGCCCCCCGCGCAGGCTGAGGGAGCCAGCCCGGGGGGGGGGTGGCTAGGAAGACATAAATACCCCAGGGTGAGGAGGGGAAGTGGCGGCGAGCAAGGGGAGCCCGCAGCGCCGGGGAGGGGGGTGGGTACGTGGGGAGCCCGCAGCCCCTCGGGGCGAGGAGATGGCCATCCAGGGCCCGGGGCCGCAGGAAGGGCGGCCGGCACACCCCTGAGATGAGGGGCCGGGGTAAGCGGCGGCGGGGCCGGTGCAGCAGGAGCCAGGCCGGGGTGCATGGCCGAGCTGCATCCCGGCGGCAGGAGGGGTGTCGGGACCCCCGGCGGCGCCTCCGGAGGGCATGGGAAGGGCCGCGCTCACACTTACCGGGCGGCGGCGGCGGCTCCCGCCGGGGCCGGGGACGGTGCGGCGCGGGGTGCGGAGCTCCTGCGCGGCGCGGCCCGGCCCGACTCAGCTCTGCCCCCTCCGGCCCGGGGGCCGGGACTGCCCCGCCGTGCCCCGAGCTGCCCCGGCCCGCGCCCACAGCCGTCTTGCGAGGCGCCTCACGGCAGGACACGGAGCGAGCGACAGCGGGGGGAAAGAATAAGTCTGACATCTGTACCCGAGGGAACGGCCTGAAGTTGTGTCAGGGCAGGTTTAGGTTGGGCTTTAGAAAGAGGTTCCTCACCCAGAGGATGTCTGGGCACTGGAACAGGCTCCCCAGGGAAGCGGTCACAGCACCAAACCTGACAGCACAAGAAGCTTTTGGACAATGCTCTCAGGCACATGGTGTGACTTCTGGGGATGTCCTGTCCAGGGATAGAAGTTGGATTCCATGATCCTTGTGGGTCCTTTCCAACTCAGCATATTCTGTGATTCTGTCATTCCCTTCAGGATACCAGCCAGGCCTGCTGTGCCCATGGCGTCACCATGCTGTGCTGCCTGCTACCCCTACTGGCAGGCATTGATTTTTGGGGTTAGAAGGCTCCACTGTGGACCTGGAGTTCTCAGGAGCATTATGGGACCTAAATCCTTGCTGGGACAAAACATCCACAGAGGCCGTTTTATCAGGCCTTGGAAATTAAGCATTTTAATGGTGAGGAGGACAGCAGCAGCCTAACAGATCTCTGTGCCACTTGGGATGACCGGGTTCTTTGTGGTGAGACACTGGCACAGGCTGCCCAGAGAAGCTGTGGATGCCCCATCCCCAGCAGTATTCAAGGCCAGGCTGGATGGGGCTCTGAGTAACCTGGTCTAGGGGAAGGTGTCTACTAGAGGAGGATGGAGTGAGATGACCTTTATGGTCTCCTCCAACCTAAACCATTTTGTGATTCTGTAACATCCACAGGTGTGGTACCACCAGGGAAAGATGTGAAGATCTCCAGGGGAATACATCTCCTCATTGCTCACACACACCCTGTGAGTGTGGGATTACCAGCTCTGTATCAAGCGCCCATGGAAGCTGGCAGAGCATCACTACACAGTTTTCTTGTGCAGTGAATCGGGGGTGACTAGAAAAGAGTGCCTACAAGGATGGTCCCAGGAGCATGTAGGGCTAATGAGGACATTGTGTACACAGGAGAAGTGACAATTATATGGAGTTGTGATGAACAGCCCAGAAACCTCACAGTTATGCACACACCTGAAAACTAGAGGAGCTTGTTATCACAGTTAGGGATCCGGAACCCAAGGTGAGAAGAAGATATAAGCCAGAGGCCAGTGAAGCATCAGAAGCCAATGGTAGTGTGTTGGATATAGGTGAAAAAGGGATCAGCTTTTCTTGTGTGCTTTTCAGCCTGGGCTGAGCAAAGCATGAGAAGATACAGCACTGGAGGTGGAAAGCTCCCTACAGAAGGGTGCTGCCTGACCAAGGGAGGAGACCTGTGCGCTGTGGCCATTTTATTGCGTGAGCAGCAATAAAATTTTATTGCGTGTCCAGCACAAGAGAAAAATGCAAGTGCAGTGGGCAGGGAGATGCCAGAATAGTCTATCCAACCCCACAGTCCTATCTCCACCATGTCCTTGGAAAAACAGGCAGCAAGGCCTGGGTTGCAAGCAGGTGCTCTGATGGGCACTGCTGTGGGAATTCCCAGTTTGGGAAACAGTGTTGGGGAGCTGAGATCTTCTTACTTACTCCACAGCTGCAAAATTGCTTCCCACCTCTTTCCTTGGTGGTGGCGTATCCCCACCCTGCCCTGTTTTGTAAAGGCATCAGTGGGTTTCACTGTGCTGTATCCTCTCAGCCAAAAGCTGAACTGAGCTCAGTGTGGCTTGAGGTATAGATGTTACTGTTTATCACAGTGTAGATGTGCTAGCAGGACACTACCACCCCCTGGCAAAGAAGAGGTTAACACTGTCCTCTTTTTGCTGCATCTCAGGAGGACTGCAATCACACATTTTTATTTTTGGTTCTGCTGCATAAGAACAACTGCTCTTTGTAACCTGCATGGCACAAAGGACCCATTTCTTCCGGCAGCATTTAAGAGAGGGCATAAAAAAAGGAAGCAGAGGAAGAAAGTTCATATTCAGCGAGTGCCAGGTTGTCAAGGTTTCCTCTGCTTTCAGACATGATTTTTTTCTCCTGACAGACACAAAAGAGATTTAAAACTGTTTGGTGCAAAATGGAGCTTCAAAAGCAGCACTGTCTGTGTCTGACAGAAGGTGAAGAGCACAGCTCAGGACCTCCTGTACACGGCAATGTTGTTGTCATCATGGTGCACACAGGAGCATTAGACCAGGTCCGTGCTCAGCTTGTCACAAAGCTTGCCCTGTGTGAGTCTCAAAATCCTGCACTGCTTTCAGCCCACCTCTCAGAGGGGCTGTGGGCTGATTCAGCCCTGCAAGGACATGGGTCAAGTTCAGTCTGCTGCAAAGAAAGAGGCTTTCACAAGGTCTCGCTCTTCAGTTTCCTTCCCCTTTTGTATTGTTCTCTGTTTTAATAAATTGTGGACTGCCAGCAAAATCCCCAAGTGCCTGCTGAGTGTGGTTATTAAACCAACGCTTAAAAAAGTGAAATTGGGCAAGCTTGGTCACTGCTCCCTTGGCCTGGACATGATTCTCAGAGCACTGGTAGACAATTCAGCTGATAAATATTGAAGAGGCAGTAATGTAATTAGCAGCAGTCAACATCGTTTTCTGGAAAAATCAATCCCAACCAAGCCTGATCTTGTTCTCCATTGAGACCACAGGATGTGCTGCCAAAGGTAACAGCACAGAGGTGTTAGGGGAGGCACCCAGGGTATAGTCAAACAGAAGGAGTAAAGTGAACAGACTCACAGCTGGCCATCGGCTGGGATGGCAGGAAGCACCCAGAAACCACTGGTCTGGTTTCATTTTCTGTGCAGGTACTTGACATTACAGAAGCGAGAGAGGATGTGGATGCAGCTGGAGAGTGCAAGAAGGGGACAGCTTAACCCCAAACACAGCTCCGTTGTCCCCAAAAGCTCAAACTGCAAGACCACACTGGTGAACCCAATGTATGTGGTCTGTCTGTCCTCTCTGCCCATTACTCCTTGAAAAGAGGCTGCAGACATCTTCTTGGTAGTTATTTGATTCAAATGCTGAACAATTAGTAGGAATAAAGTCCCTGATGCTCAAAGCACACGTGGGGAAAAAAAAAAAAAAAGTAGAATTTCCTTCCTTTTTTAAGTGACTTTTAGAGCAGCTGGTTGACCCTGGCATTCTAATGAGAGCTGGCTTAAACAATGGCCCAGCTCCTGCAACACATCCTGCAGGACTGGCAGCCTCCGCCAGCATCTCCCAGTGCCCAGTGCCTGTGAGGCTCCAGCCTCGGGCTCCCTGGCACCCAGCAGCCCTGTTCCCTGCCTGTCCACAGCACGTGCCACAGCAGCAGCGCCTCGGCTCCTTTGGCAGCCAGCACAGGCTCCCACGCTCAGCACAGACAACACAAGGGAAAGCAATCTCGTGCCCTCCATGCTTATCTCCTGGATAAAACAGCGAGGCACTTTTGTTTATTGAGTGCCGATGAATGGCGCTGTCTTGGCTGTGAGATCGGCCTCCAGATCCCACTCTGGGCACAGCTGCTGGCAGGGAGCCTGCAGCTGCAGCCACCTATTGCCCTGGGAGCCTTTCAGCAGGGCCTTCCCCCTCAACCCAGGGACAAACAGCGTCCCACCATACGCATCTGTCCCCATGCAGAGGTGGCATCAGATTTATGGGGCACTGATCACTCCTCCCCTGCAAGTATGGCCCAGATGGGTGCCAAAGAATGTAGTTTGCTCCAGAATTTTTCAGTATTCCTCACCTTCCACAGCTCGTATGTTTGTCTCCCCTTTCAGCAGCTGACAAACACCTGTGAGGAATCTGCATTGGCAGTAACCTGCATGGCTGTTTCTGGGGGGGCAGAAAGGTGAGGTGGCTCCATGCTGCCAGGATGAAGTGGATGCTGAGGACACTGTCACCCTGCTATAGGTGAAACAGCTGGACCTCAAGGAGAGTCACAGATCCCAGGCTTGCCACCTCACCAAGAGCTGCAGCCAGCTCCTCCAGGGCCATGTTATTTTAGGACCCAAAAAAGTTGATGGATCCATTTGTGACTGCCTCTGCCTTGCAGCCATCATTCGTGCACAGCAGTTGCCACAAAATAGCCTGTTTAAGCAGCAGGATTTTCTTTACTCTGCCCAGACTGCAAAGAAATCATCTCTTGTAAGGGATTTTTGAGGGGGAGACACTGTATTTTCTTGCTCCTTTCAATGCACCAGGATGAAAGCCTCGCCAGGACTGTCACTCAGCCTGATGCTCCTGCCACACATGAAGGTTGTGCAGACATCAGGAGACAGAAACTTGCCATGTTGAGAGAGAGCAGCTACAATCAATATCACAAGCCATGCTTGCTCTCAGCTCTGGCCTTGGGGAGGTGCTAAGAATCACAAGAATTTCTATTCTTCTCTAACCTGGAGGGGAAAAAAACCAAAAACATTTGCCCTGAACTATTGCTGCTTCTAGAGGGAGTAAAATCTTCCCAGGAGAAGCAGCAAGGTAAAGATTCATACCTAAGCTCATGTCCTTCTGCTGCTTCTAGAGGGAGTATAATCTTCCCAGGATGTGTCTGGAGAAGCAGCAAGGTAAAGATTCATACCTAAGCTCATGTCCTTCCCTGGCTATCCTGTTACTACCTCCCTCATCCAGCTTTCCTGTCCTACTTCTCACCATAATCTAAAGCTTCTCTGCATCAACGGAGCAGAATTAGAAGCCTAACCAGCCAGGCTCATCAGCCAGGTCTCTTCTTCACATGACAGGGAGAGATGGGTGACTTCATAGGGGCTGTAGCCACCCTCTGCAAAAGTCCCGCTCTCTTCTGGACATGCAGATTTGCTGTTTCTAAACCTGGGAGAGTCACAGATCCAGAAGACCAGGTCTGGCCTGTGGCAGAAACCTGGCAGAGACAGCATGGCTGGGACACATCTGGGGTTATTCAGATCACTGTGTGATCCTGTTCACATCCAAAGCTTTAAGTTCTTGCTGCTGGCTTGGAACTGTCCCACAGGTGAGCCTGCCATACCCTGGTACCTCTTTTGATCGGGAAAAAGGTTTCCTGCATTAGGATGGAAAACTCAAATAATTTCTTAAGCTAATTGAGGGGTCTTTTAGAAATTCCAAGGTTTACCCTTGCTGCTTCAAGCAGAGGGCTGGCAGGGTTGTAGAAGCAGGTTGTGGAAACTTAGGACAGCTTGGCAGCTAAGAGATGATGAATATTACCGTGCTGTTTTCCCAAGTCACTCACTAAATGTCTGCAGACAGCATCCCTTAAGCTCTCATGTCCTGTTAGCTTAATCAAACCTGCCCAACCTCATGGAATCATGGTTTGGGTTGGAAGGGACTTTAAAGATCCAACTCAGCTGCCATGGGCAGGAACACCTTCCAGCTGACTGCTCTGGGTTGTGCTCAGTCTATCTTCCCTGGACTCCTGGGACCCAGCAGCAGATGGTCACACAGGGCCTGCCCCAAGATGTGGCCCCATCAGGTGACCCAGCATGTGGGACTTTGTGTACTCAGCCTGACACGCAATGAAAACAGGGCAGAGCAGACGTTTTCAAGCTTGATATGTCCAGAGTAGAAATCCTGTATCCCCCTTTGAGCAGTGCTACCTGGTTTGTTTTGGGTCACCACTGGAATTCTCAGTCCAGGAGTGAAGCTCAGCCACATGGCTTTGAGGAGAGGTTCAAGCAACAGCCGCCTCCTCCCACCCTTGCAAGTGTGGTCTCCTCTTATCCACAGGGCTTCAGCCAGAAACAAAATTTGCAGCCATCCTGCTTTCCTAGAGAAAGCAAGTAGAGATGTCTGATCTGTTTCCTCTGCCTGCTTTGTTTCTCCACATGCTCTGTTGCTGCTGTCTGATCCAACTCTTGCCTGAGAGAGGCAGCCCCAAACCTCTTGCTCCTTCCATATGGGAATGCATTCAGCTTTCTGTATTCGTTTGCTTTTTAGAGGATTTGTTTCCACACCAATTTAATCAATCACTTTCGGACACAACATTTATGTTTTGGCCTCAAACCTTCCACAGCAAGGAGTTAGCATTAGAACTATGCAGAGTGGGGAAAAAAAAAAGTACCCACTTTTGCTAATTTGCAAGTGATACTGGACTTTTTCGTTTGGTGCCACCTAGTTGAGAAACAGTGGATGTGTTCACAGTCTTCATCCTTTCCCAGGAGATGCAATACTTTGCTGTAAGAAAAGAGTTAAAATGCTCTGTAGTACTCATCTTTGAGCATCCTTCCTGCCCCTTGCACATTTTCCTGTTCTACCAGCTCCTGTCTGGAAAAGATAAGAACTGCACTGGTGTTAAATGAGCAAACCAAGCAGAAGGATCTTAGCTCCAGCCCCCCAAAACAAACTTCTGGATGGGTTCAACCTACAGACCTCCTGTGAGACAAGAAGAATAAAGACATGGTCACATTGCCTACCTGATTTCTATATTTCCCAGTCACCGAATTCTTTCAAGGTACCTGGAAACTGGAACAAGGGTCAAACTCTCCTAATGGATTTTCAAGACACAGATTTACAGAAGAATGGTGCTGTAAGAACACAGAGTTTATTTCTGTGAAGTTCAAGAAATGAACACACACTTAATTGCAGCAAATGCTGTTTTCTTCATTTCAACAGTACCAACTGATAAGCACGGTGGGCTCACTTTGACACAGCTCTGGGCTGGGGTTCTGATGCACCAGTGACTGAGAGCCAGCCCTTTACCAGTGAAAGCTACTCTTGCTTTAAAGGCTGAAAACATGGGATGATCCTCCCTTGGGAGGAAAAGAGCGAATTTAAGGACCATCAGATTTCATTTCCCTTTTAAAAAACCCAGCAGTATGACTCTGTCAAGTATGGACATGAGTGTGTACCAAGTAGAAGGAAATCTTACAGACTGGATATCTTCTAATATTCTTTCAGTTTTGGCATCAAGCTCAGTAGGTTCATGGCTGAACCATCCAGTCCTCAGTGCACCACAGAGATCTCCTTTCCTTTATTAGAGCACTCCTGTGGGTGTGCTGAGTTTTACAGCATTACTGCCTGCCCACAGTAAACAGAGAAACTGAACACAGCCCCTGTGGGCTCACTCTCAGTTTTGTATTTCAGTCAGGTCTTTTACTGGGAATTATACAGCATTTTACTGACAGGACTGTGTAAACAGTTTAACCCCCTGCAGAACATAATCAAGCTTCCCCTTGTATTTTTTGTGGAATTAATAAACTGATTTGAGCTTTGCCTGGGTTTTCATTTCTCAGGGATTTTTTTATTAATATCTGTAGGAGCTGGAAGCATCTTACCTGGATCTGTCTTCTGGCAGCTAGAGGACTGTCATGGTTAGAAAAAACTTCAAGTGGTATGTGGGAAACATCCAGGTCATTTTGCTGGAGATCTGCAAGTTTATGAAGTAGAAAAGGGTTTAATTATGACAGTTAAAGAGCTATAAATGTTACAGCCAAAAAAAAAGAGAAAAAATGTTCTCACTTGCAAACAATTTCTTACTTTACTTTTAAAATTTTTTCACAAGTAGGCTTTTCCTGGTAAAAATTTATTTGGGAGAATTTTCAACACATCAGGATCATGCACAGTAAGAACCATAAAATCTGCCAGATCATCTGTAGGACACTGTAAGGTGCATATTAGGCAGCAGGAAAAGCCAGATAGCTGGAAAGGGAAAGATACTACTCCACTATGTGATGAATTCATGACAGAAGTCAGAAAGGAATGCCATATTTTGATTCAAAAGATAAATGCCAGGTTAGTTATTTCTTTTGCTGTTTCAACCATCTACTGCAACTGTTATCAGCCATAGCAGTTATGGGCTTATGAAAGACTTACTGTGCCTCAAAGAGATTATTGATGAAGATAACACACCTCAAAATAATGTTTTCCACTGACTCTATTCCAGGTCAAATATTTGCTGCCAAGTCAGCTGAGGAAAGAGGAGTTGAACAGTTGTTCTGATTTCCCGACAGCACCTCGGTGTCCTCAGCTGGGTGCTTGCTTTGGTGTCACTCCAAGGAGAAAGCCAGATGCCTGCAAGGAGGCTCAGACCAGCAGCTATGGCTCAGCAGGAAAGACTGGAGATAACAGTTCTTTTCTGGGGTACAATACTTACCTTTCCTTAAGTTATCAGCCCAAATCCCGAAGAGCTGTTCTACTGATGGAACTGTCTGGGGTTTGGTATCTGCTGTGGCCTGGCCTGGCTGCAGCCCACTGCAACAGTAACATGAACACCTGGCACCAACCTTCCTCTCTCTTGGCACCAAGCTGTTTTCCTGAAGAGCTGTAGCTCTGCTGATGCCTGGATGAGTCTTCCACAGAGTCCAGCCTACCTATCCTTTATTCCAGCATTGCCTCAGCTCTGGTCTGACTATCACAAATGGAAAGCTAAGTGCAGCCAAGCTTCATCCTGTTGTAGCTGTGGATGTTGCCTAGTGCTTCCTGTAGACTTCTCCCACACCTTCACTGGAGGACAGGCTTACCCTACACACTGTCCCTTCTAGATTAGGGACAGTGCTTGTTGCTCTCTAGATCTGCTCCACCTGAGCCTCAGCTCATTCCCTGAATGTTTTGTTTCCTGGTTTAGCCCCACTGCAGCAAAGCCACCCTCCAGGGACACCATTAACTCAGCTGCACTCTGTCCTGTGCTTTGCAACCAGCAGTATCCAAACAGGAGCTCTTCTCCCATTTCTGCACAGCACAGCCAGGCTCACCCGTGCTCTCCTGCCAGCAGGTTTAAAGGGACCAGTCTCCATCTCACTCAAGGCATTTATGGAATAGCAGACCATGCTGTGAAACAGTTAAGTGCTGATTTTATTCCCAGTGAGAGCAATATGCTCAAATGCATCTCTCCAAAACTGGAGGAAAGAACAAATACCTTGTTGGTATCCATGAAAATTACAAACAATAACATATGACACAGAATACAAGAGAAAATGTACATTCAACAGAGCACTGCTGACTTGAACCCAGCATGAAACTTGGGGCAGCACAACCTAAGAAACCAGATCTGTGGAAGTCCCTAGGCCCAAAGTGACAGCTCAAATCTGCAAGTCCTTGTCCAGTGCTCTGGACTGGACAGTAAGCACTCTGTAGCCTGAGATGCTGGAACAGCCTTAAAGCAGAACGATTTTATGCCTCTTTCAATAATACTGATGGCAGGTCTGAAGCAGCATCAGGGAAGCCACCAATGATTCTTCAGGAGGGGTAGAAAATGCCAGGTTTTATCCAACCTGCAACAGCACGCTGACTTTGCACGTGCAACCTGGCATTTTTAAACACACTTTTGTTTTTTCAGACTAAGAACAGCCCTTTAAGTAATGTTTAGAGAGTTATGCTGAATTCAAACCTGTCTTGAAAGACTTGAATTTATTAAATGACAGCAGTCTTTCAAAAAGCTTGCACTGTCATTAGTGGGTCATTAACTGAGGGACATTATGAGATGGGGAAGAGAAGGGCATCTCAGTAATAAATCATTGAGCAGCTAAAAAGCCACAAATGCTTCCAGCCTTATACATGATATTCAGGCTGAAAAACTGGGAAGTTAGCTCACCATGGTTCATGCCAAACACACAACAGTGCCTTATTTCAAGCTGGTCAGACCAGTTTTTAAAATGCAAATTAAAGTAATGCTTTTCACCAAACTTCAGGAGGGGTCACACCTTCACCACTACACAGTCACATTTCACTGGGAAGATGTGAGGACTACCCCTTGGAAACTACAAGGAAAATTTTAATTTCACTTAAATTAGAGTCTGTCACAGAACAGGTCACGGATTTTTACTTTTTTGTATAAAACAAAACTGGAACTTTGTCAAATATCAGCAGTATGTAGGTGTCATCTAAAAAGGTGCTTGCAGGTGCAGCAGGCTATTTGTTTCATGATAGCTTCTGGAGCAAAACAAAAAAAAAGAGTAATTTTTCTAGAAATCAGTTTCTTCTTTCTTCCCCACAAATACTTAGGTTTTGTTTGGACTTAAGGGAACTGGAAGAGATTTGGAAAAAAATAGAAACCATTTTCATGGGGAATACAGTTCACATTTTCATGTGAGCAGAACACATCATTGACAGAAATGACTGAACAGTCCCCACCACATCACAGGCCTTCAAAACATGACTGCATCTCCACTCTCCTATCAAGCACTGGAGCACAAATGGACCCAAAGGCTCACACCCAGTGTTTCCAGCAGTGTTTCCAGTTTCAGGAATAAGTTATAAATAAATACAAGTAACATGAGTATTAACTCATCAAACACTACTTAAGCCACTACTCAGCTGACAGACAAACACTCCAGTCTCTAAATTTCTCCACATTTCTGAAAGCTAAAGCTGAAGGTCACAAAGTGGAAGTAGAAAAAAGGTTCATAAATGCACTCTAAGCTTCCTGGGATTGGCAGAAGTGGCATGTGAGTACAGACCCGAGAGAATCAATGCCCAGCTCCTCAGGAAGACGCTGGCCCTTGAGGAGGGAGCAGCCCTCAGGCGCCATCACTCTGGGCACACAGAGGGGTCCCACACAAACCCCATTTTTCTCTGCCAGGTGCTACATCATAGCTATTGCAGAGTCCTCAGTGCTGCTCTCCTGCTCCAGGCCCAGCCGGCGGATGGACTCGCTGTATTTCTGCCGGCCCAGCTCAATGATGGCTTCAACCTCATCAGCGATGTCCTGGCGGCCACTCTCCTTCATGGCTGTGATCAGCTTGCTCACACAGTCAGGATCCTCTGAGTTCTGCTGAGCCCACGAGAAAAGCATGTCCAGGATCTGCTTATTGAGGTCCTCTCTGAAGAAAGGAGGAAAGACAGAAGTTACCACCATGCTCTCCTGAGTAGCAAACCAAAGAGACCTTACCTAAGTCCCAGCCATGGCTAGAGCCTTAAAGAAGCCATCCAGACACACAAAGCACTCAGTGGGCCTGCCTCTTTCCTACCCAGCCTACAGGAGTTGCAGTTCCTGCATGAATGTTTCTCTACAAAATATTGTCCTTATAGAAGTATCCAATTAAGGCATTCTGCTTTTGAATATGACTTCCTCACAGGAACATTAGGTTGATTATAACAAGTCTAATTCTCTCCTACTGTTTTGGCTTTTCAGTCAGACTGCATGTCCCGTGATGTACCACAAGCTCTTTTTGAATAACAATGATATTCAGAATTAAAGCCATAGATCATTTCTCTTTGTAAGAGATGGAGTCTGGCCAGGAATCTGATCATAGAACAAAACAGGAATGCAACTCAGCTGAACTACAAAGCTCATCTGGTTTGTTATTTCCCAATTTTGTTTTTCAAACAAAAAAGCTTTATTTTATAATGGCAAGAGAACATAATCAGCTTTCCATTATAAAAGGTATTATTTTCAGAAGAACCATTAGTCAACCCATCTTTAATCCAGTGAAACAATTACAGTGGAAGAACTTTCAACCAGCCAAGCATTGATTTATACTATTACACTGCAGATAGATGGACAGACATATATAATGCATCACTGTTGATTACTGTGTCCTATTCTCACCTGTTATTGTATCCTATGCGCTCAATCTGCTGGTAGGTCAGGCCCAGGTTGAGGCCGATGCTCTGCCAGTCAGCTCCCACGCGCCTAGCAATGCTCAGCAGGTTTGCCTGTGTCAGGTACCCAGTCTCAGCATTGCCCAGGTTCAGGGGAGGGAAGGAGAAGCCATACAAGGGACCAGGGTTCTCATCCCACCGGGGTTTCAGTTGCTGTGACACAAAAAAGAGAGAGAATGAACAGTCTTTCTTCTCATAGAGGAGAGTGTCTGGCCACTCAGTCTCCACAGTGAAATCTTCCTTCTACTGGGGAAAAAGGAAGTACTTGGGGCTGAAAGGTCAGGCTGTAAGAAGCAAGGAGGACTTACACTGGCAGTGACCAGCAATGCTCAATGCCTCAGGAACATATCAAATTGTAATGCTCACAGTCATAACTCACATCAGAAATTTCCTTTCCTGCATTTACAGAGCAGTTTAAAATAAGCCACATCCCTGGAGCATATGTGCCTCAGCAGTAAGAGAGCACTTAGTGTAGGTTTGTAGTTGAGGTTGCGTGTGTCAGAAAGGGATGTGAGATCATCACACGTGATCGGAAGGGAAGTATTCAGCCTACCAAGGTATTTATTGTTTTAGGCTTCTCAAATGTCACTTAAATTCCGTAAGCAAAAGTTGCATTTCTCACTGTAACCTACAGCTCAGCCTTTACAGCTCACAACATAATACCTACACTCAGTGTCTATGTTCAAATCCAGCACAACTACCTCATCCTCTTCCTTTTTTTTTTCCTGCTGCATGAGCTGTGCGACTAAGAAATTTATAAAAAAAACATTTCCTTAATTATAGCAAGCTTCCTTGCTACCTTCTCATTTATTCAAAGGATCCACCCTCTCTGACTCTCTGACCAACCACCCAACAAGCCTATGCTTGAAAGGCAAGATGAGCAGGAGAGGTGGAAACCACTCCCAGCTCTTCATGTTCTTGTTTCAGAAGAGCTCGCTCACAGGGAGTGCAAAATCTCCACCATGACACGGCTGGGCAGCTATTTCTTGTAGTTATTCATTGCATGCCTTCTCATGGAGGAAACAAAATTAGCTGAGCAGGAATGCCATGCTCTTACCTCATCTAGATTAATTTTTCTGTAGGAGACAACTCACAGGCAGTTTGATGGGCAGAGTAGCAAGCCAGAGGGAGTCTGGACCTTTTCTCCTCCTGCTGGCATCTTCAGGGATGCTGTCTGGAACTGCCCCTCGGTAGAAAGAGACCTTTGCAAAGAGAAAGATTGCAGTGAGACTCTGATTCAAGCACAGTGGCCCAGCCTATTGGCACCATGTCTTTTCCATTTGGGAAAGAATGAATTCAGCATTCTCATCGATCCTCAGCCCACAAATATGGCCTCTCAATTATGTGTAACTGGGAGAAGCACTGAGGTTCTGCCATAAAGGCTGGACTTTCTGCCAGCACCCCAAAAATTAATGGCAGGAATGTAAGTCAGACAGTTAAGTGATGAGTGATCCTTTGAGATTACACTTCTTGATTATTCAGAGTTTAGTCAGTAAAATGCAAAGCCAGAGAAAGAGGGTAGGAAAAGAGTCATGCCCAGCACTCAGAGATTATTATAATGAGTACTGTAAAAGCAATGATGAAGGAGGAAACAAGAAGTCGGTGTAACTGGTTGTTCACCTGGCCTTTTACAGCTTGGCCTTTTCTGTCCACAGGGGAGGTCACATAGATTTCCTTCATGTTCTTCAAGTGGGAGTAGAAAATAAATGAGAGACGTCCATCCACACAGTCAGGGCGATCTGTGCAGAGAAGCAGGAAGCATTCAACTTGTGGAGAAAAAGCGTGCAGAAGCAGATCAGTCATAAAAATAAACCCACCTGGCTATTGCCCTCTGCAGGCTTACAAGAGCATGAGAAGAAATGAAAGTCTGCAAACAGCACTTCCATAAGGAAAAGTGGATAGAAAAGTTACGTGACCAGAGAATGTGACAAGTTCAATGTCCAGGGGCTGGCTGCTGTGAGTAGTGGGGGAGCTGGAGACAGAGAGGAATGCCATGGAGGAGTACAACCCACAGCAGAAACACATCTAGGGCCAGAGCAGGACAAGAGGGAGGGAGGTAGGAGCAGAACAAGCCCCGTACTGCCATACCCATATCAATGCTGATGCCTCGCTCAAAAGCTGCAAAAAACTGCTCTCCCTCAAACATCTCCACCATGTCAGATGGCTCAGGTCCTCGATAGCGGTCCTGCAGCTTCTTCAGCACTGGGTCAACCTGACAAGGATGACAGTGTTTGGTCAGAAACACATCTGTCCCCCAACCCATGTTCCTCTCACCTTCTACAGGAAAGACTAATTTACATGAAAAGGATGTAAACAAATGAACAAAGCCCATTAAAAAAGCATTAGCACTGTCTCTGTCTTTTTAACAGGTCTTTTTAACTTCAAAGACATGGAGAGATTTACTTGCAACCATATGCCACTCACTATTCAAATACATTTTCTCTGCAAAAAGACACATGCTACAACAGCATACAGCTGAGGACATCAGAAAGCTTTCTAGCCTGTGATCACAGTGGCAGTGCAAGAGTCAGATTAGATTCTTCTTTCTATTCGTAACAATAAACCTCTCTCACTCCATGACCATTCCCAGCAGAACTACAAACACACCCAAACAACCATCTCACTCTGAGTGTCATTGATGCCTCATCTGGAGACAGTTTTAGCTCAGAACCCAATACAAAAAATCCTTGCAGATGTTTGTGCCCACAGGTCACTTTAACACAGGAGCACAGGTAAAGAGAAGGAGCAACCAGAGCAGAGAATTAAGCAGAGCTGGATATGCAGCTCAGTAGTGGCACCTTCACCTCACCAAGGTGCACTGCCTGCCAAGGGACATGTTCTCCACAGCTGTACACTCATGCTCACACTAATCTGAAACAACACTGCTGAGGGCTGATACCCCTAGGAAGAGGCAGCAGAAAAGAATGTATGAGCACTTCCCTTCTCCTTCCTGACAAAACCAGATTAGCTGACACTCATCCCATAAACTAACCTGATGTTGCATTAAAGCAGACTAAGGAATGCTTATATGTTCTGTTCCAGGGCTTGAACTGAGAACAGCAAGGAACATAAGGAAAACTACCATTTCTAACTACTCCAGCTGAAAACAAAGCAGTGCTGCTGCCCACACCACTAGCTCATGTCAGACAAGTGACATGTAAACTTTGACTTAAATTTAATCCAACATGTTTTACCTCATGTTTGCTGGATGATAATAGCATACACATGGCCAGTAACTGTGGTTCAGCTGATTTTAGCAGCCCAGTCCTCAGAGTTTGCAGGGGAGGAAATCAGTGCATGACATTTACCACTGCATAGAACGAGTTTTTTTCTTCCCCCAGTTCCCTGTGAGTCAGTATCACACCACCAACAGAGTGGTGACACTGCTGGTCACCCTTTGGTGCACTGCTGCCTTTACATCCTACAAAGGGAAGCCTGGGAAGCTCAGGAGCAAGGCAGTGCAACCCAGATCAGACCTTGTGCTTGGGGACACACTGTAGCAGGACTTGCTCGGGATCCCTCTTCCTCTGCAGCGCAATGAAGTTCACCTGGTACAGACGCAGCCGCTCATAGACCTTCTTGGCAATGCCTCCAATGTAGGTCTTGGTGGTGTACCACAGCCAGTACCTGGAGACAAGGAATTAAAAACAAATGAGGGACCCCACCCAGAGAAAGGTGCCAGTGTCACACCCACATCATTGGAAAGAATGACAGGTAGAGACAAAGTGCTACACTGGGCCTGACTTGTAAAAAGAAAAGGGAACAGAGAGTTAATGTCATGGCCTCTGGTCAGAGTGTTGGAAAAGCAAGGCAGAGGAACATCCCATCTTTTCCTCAGGACTAATCTTGCACTTACCAGGAGAAGTGAGTGACTTCAAACACTGCATAAAGATGGGTGAATTCCAGCGCCACCTCACTGGTGATGTCATTCCAGGTTTGGCCCTCCAGGTCACCATGGAGAATATGCAGCCTTGACCGATCCAAATTCAGCCCTAAAGACACCAACGGTCACAAGATGCTACATGCAGCAGAAACCTGTATTCATGACTTTACAAACCCAGCCACAGGTTTGGGTGATTTACATTTTAAAGCCATCAAATAAGGGTTCACAGCCTTCTCTTCAGCATCCAGGACTGAACTTTGGTCAAAGAAGAGCAGCAATAACAAGACCACACTATCCCATTGCTTTTGGGATATTCTGGGAAAATATGCAGAGTTAAAATGATAGTGTGCTCATTCCCACCAATAGATTAATTAGACAATTCTCATCACTAAAATCTAGGGTTATTAATTAAGTTCTATCTCTTTCTAATGTACATCTAGCAGACTTTTCAATCCTGATGCACTTCAGGCATACAAATACCAGGTAGTGTTATAATGAAGGTCATGTATTTCTTTACAAGAAAACCAGGAGAGGTCAAAGAAAATAGGAGTAAGGACATGCAGGGTACTCAGCAAACAGAGGAATCCTTGGCATGACTGAGGCTGTTTTTAGCAGTTTTCAGAGTGGGATGTGGCTCAGCATACAATCATATATTTCTAAATGCAGTGGCTCAGCACCTGATTCATATGCAAAGAAAAGAGAAGGCAGACCCCTGGAGGCAGCACATTCATTTCTTCCTTCAAGCTCTTCCCAATCATGAATCAAACAAAGCCCTTTTACAATGCATCTCCTCAGTGGGCAGGAGTGCCTCTCCAATCCATCACAGTAAAACCAGCAGTTAAAATACACAGTGGTTTGGCAGAGAAATCCTTTTGCCAAGACCATTCTCCCAGCTTGTCTGGTCTGTGAACCCCAGCCCTGATCTGATGGACCTGAACTACCTTCAGCTCCCACCGCTCTGCACCCCCACAGAGTCAGCAGACATACCTTGCTGTTCCTGCAGGGAAAGCAGCAAGCTTTATTAACAACAGGAGAGGCAGATAAAATTCTCTCTTGCCATTTGTGGTTTTCCAAATATGGCATTTCCCTTTGTCAATTTTGGGAATAAGCTGACCTGTGACCCCAGGTGGAAGAGGCAGCTGAATTCTCACTGGCTTGAGAAAATCCACCGTGGAGTCCTGGGAGAGGTAGAGCAGGGGACTGGCTCTGCACTCTGCATGGGCTGTGATTTCCTGTATCTCTTCTGCAGAGACTGGCAGCACCTGGATGTGGCAGACAGCACAGTGAGCAGAGCAGTCAGGCACCAAATTCCCACACTGCTCACTCAGCTCCTCCAGCACCCAGCAGGCAAATGCTGCTCTTGCTGCAGGGCCCGTTGAGAAATAAAGCACAGTGAACTTCAGCTGAAGTCTGGCAACCTGTCAGGCTGGGATGGACTTAAAGTATTAAAGTATTACAAGAGCATCTAGCAGCTCTACAGAACAATTCATTTTAGTGGGGTGATTTTAGAATTAGATCCACATTAGATTCTCCCACCACCCCCAATTCCCACTGAGCTGTTTTGTTAGGGTCAGTTTTGCAAGGGAAAAAGAGGCAAAATCTTTTTGTGCTCCCTTCATAGCAGCTACTCACTGGTCTGCTGGAGATCCCTTTCCCACACAGGGCAGCACAGAGCATGGCCCATGTTGCAGGGAAGTGAAGAGAAAAGGTGATATGAGATGGGTCAGCCCATGAAGCATCCTCATCTAGACAAGAATTACCCTAGGGCAGACATCTCTGCTCGGCTCTGTACTGAACAGGAGAAAACAGCTGCACCAGAGCTCACCAAAAAGCATGCATACCTGCAGCTTGACACTACGAGGCTCTTTGGTGACTCCAGGAGGAAAGATCACTTTGATGTTTGGATCCACAGTGGAAAAGAGTAATGTCCCCTCTACTGGCACTTTGCATTCATTTTGGACAAGTCGAGACACAACAAGGAACCAAGAGAAGTGAAGGACACAACAGTGGGCCACACACTTCTGTGACAGAGGAAAAAGAAGAAAACATATAGGCATATAACTTTGGAAAATGAGTACCAGCCAAGCAGAAGAAAGTACTAAATCAGGGAAGAAACATGGCAGGATGCAACTCATCAACTTCAGGAGGCACACCTCCATGAGAGAGGAAACCTGGAGCTGAAATCCAGTACATTTCATAGCTGCTGGTCAAAACACAGCTCATGAGTTGTTTCAAATAGGTTCACTCTTGGCTGGACAGAACCAAAGAGGGGAACAGGAGCAAAGTGTGCCACTGGTAATTTCAATCTGCTCACCTTTGATTTTCTCTTCTGTTTCACTCTCGTTTTCAGATCATTCCAGCTCTGCCCACTGAAGGTCCGAACAACCACCTCATGCTGGTGAGGGGTTTGAGGTGAGATATATGGCATCCAGATCTGCACCTCCTGGCAAAAAAGCATTCCTGTGAGACACCAACTTAAAGGATAAAACCAAGGCCAGCTCTGCTCTGTGGCTTCCTATGCAGATGAGGAAGGGCAGAGCATGGCCTGTTTGCAGGGAATCAAAGAACCTGCTTGCCCTGCAGTCTCTGGGGAGGTGACAGAAAATGTCAGGTCTGCTATGGACTGTGATGGTAGGAAAGGTTCAGCAGCTTCTGAGCAGAAAGGGCAAAGCAACTTTTGCAGTGAGTTGCTGTCAGCCATGATGGGGCTGGTAGGTGGTGTAACTACTCCCCAGCTTGAATGCAAACCACACAATCAGACTTTTAGAGAAGGATGCAAAGCATTCTCCTTTCAGGCTAAGGCCAGGTGCTGGACTTATCCTCTGGTAGAACAGGGGGGTTGTGAGTGAGAAAGGTTATAGCTCAGATCAATCAGGAGCAGTGGGGAAGGCAAAGGTGCCAGGTCAGCACAGTATCAGAGAGGCTGGCTATGTCCTTTCTGATTCTCTGCAGCAGGGCTTCTTTGAGAGGCAGTCCTGCAGCTACTTAAAAGCACCAGGGATGGGAGTAACTGTCTCACAGGCCCCACAAGGCGCTCTGAGAAGACTCTACCGACCTACTGCAAAGGCAGATTCATAAGGAGGTGACCTGGGTGTATCCTCACCTGCTGGAATTGGACCCCATGAGGCTGCAGCTCCAGGACTCTACTCAGCAGGACATCGTGGTGTCTCAGCTTTACCCACTGCGGATCCGGTGTGAGGGACTGGAAGTGGATCTGCAGAGGAGCAGAGGCAGCCCCCAGCGGAAAGTAGAAATGGATGCCACAGGCCAGGACCACTCTGCAGCCTTCAGAGGTGACAGTAAAGCTTCCAGAAGACATGCATGAATTTATGACATTGTGCAGTGACTTCAGCCCTCCAAAAACCGACAGAAGAATCTCATACTTGTGTTTCACTGGCCTACCAATGCTATAGGCTCCTACACATTTCTGCAATACCCACCATGCACCTTGTCTGTAATGTAAGTTCTTAATAACAGAGGCTTACCTGCCCTCTCCTGATGGAAGGAAGATTCTTTTCAGCTTTCTGGTACTGGATTTATCTGTGGCAATAAGAAGATTTGGGTAGGAGAAGCAGACAGAGGTTACTTAAACCAAGGTAAAGAAAGGCTGAGCAGTTTTGGCTTAATCCTAATCTGACAGAAGTCATTAATGGAATCCTGGTCACACTGCAGTGGGCTCCAGAACACACTGCAGCAAGAGGATGGCATGTGGCCTCGAGGTCCCAGGACATACTGAAAATGCTAGCTCTCCTCCAGGGAAACTCAGAAGCAGAGGGAATTCAAAAATATTTCAGTTTACCTCTGCAGCTATCAGGGCCATGTTTTATTGCCTGGGGCCACCCTGAGAATCAGTGCTTGCTCTTGTGAACATGAGCACCTCTGGGAAACCCTGCTCAGATTCCTGCTCATTTCATCACCTTCCTCTTGGACTAAGAGCTGCTCCTCTGCAGCCTGTGAACCTCAGGAAAGAAGGAGGTAACTGCACAGCAGAATGACCCCTTGCTGCTCTCTGAGGTTCTAGCATGAGCCACCACAGCCTTAGGGCCATGCAGCAAGTCCAGGAACTGGTGCTCACCTCTGCTAAAAAGGCTGGACCCCTTTAGGGACCTCTCCTGATCTGTTTCCTGTGAGTCCCATTTTCACTTTCACTGTGAAACCCTACCAAGAAAGCCCAATTCCAGGGACCACTGAGCGCTTCAGACCAGGATAGGCCTCATAAGAACATAACTAGAACTGTCTGTATCCTTACAACTTAATAATTATTCCAGAGAAATAAATGCTGATCTGATTCCCCCCTGCTTGTCTTCTCTAACCCAAACTCATCTACACATGCTGGGCTGAGTGAGGGAGCAGCTGGGCAGAACACACAGCAGCAGAAGCCTTGCAATTACCAGCCTGCGGGGATGGCTCTGTTTCTCCCAAGGGATTGCCCCGGACGTGCACGAACGGCAAGGTCTGGAGCTCAGCAGGGATGGCACGGAGGCAGTTGTTCTGCAGATCAAGTCTGGACAAGTTGGGCAGGCTGGCAAGAGAGGCAGGGACTGTCACCAGGAGATTGCTGTGGAGATGCAGGCGACGCAGAGACTTCAAATTGGCTGCAGGTTGGAACAAGAAGTGACCCCCCATCCGTGCTGTTAATTGCATCGCGTATCAGCTCAAACCCTCGCTCTCTCCTCAGCCCATGTAAACACACACATAATGAGAGAAAAGCACAAAAGCTTAACTTCCCTTTAGCTCACAAAATAAATGAGTGCAAGGAATTAGCTGAGAGGCAACACAGCCTCCTCTGTCCTCTCCTTTTTAGCTACAAGTAACAGCATCCAAAACAACCTCAGTCACTAAGTAACACAGGACCCAGGAAGCTGGGCAGCAGAAGCCAGAGCCCAGTTCTGTGGACTGGTCCACACTGGACAGTCTGATTTCAGGCCCAGACTCTCATCCCATCAAACCTCAGCGCTTCTGCTACCCAAAACCAGCCAGGCCAGATCCTCAGTCACTGTAAATTGTATTGAAATCTCAGCAGTGTCGCTGATTCACAGAAACAGAAAGTGTGGTTCAGAGAGTTGTTAATGCTTAAAGGCACTGACTGAACCAAGCATGATCCTTCTGGAAAACCCTTCCTTTTGGCTCCAGTATAAAACAGTTTATGCTAACAACTCTGGGGATAGAGACCAAGGGTCTCAGAGATTGTACCAAAAGCTTGGCAAGCCCATGTCCTTCTCTTCCCCAATAAAATACATACCTAGGGAGTCTGGGATGCTCAGTAAGCGATTCCCAGAGAGATCCAGCTCTGTGCAGTTGTGCAGATTCCCAACTTCTTCAGGGAGAAATTCCAAAGCATTTTCTGAGAGATCCAGATCCTGCAGCATTGACAACTCCCCAATGCTCTTAGGTAAGTCTTTCAGCTGATTTTTCATTGCAGAGAAGAAAGACAGTTTGCTCAGACAGCCAAAGTCCTCAGGAAGTGTCACCAGGCTGTTGTGGCTCACCAGGAGCACACGGAGGCTGGGGAGGTGGAGAATGCAGCTTGGCAAGGTGGAGAGTCTATTGAAGCTGAGATCCAGGTGCGTGAGACACCTCAGGGTCCCAAAGTCTGGTGGCAAGCTTGTCAGGGAGCCATGCTGATAGGAACCAAACTCATCCCTAGCATGGCCACCTGGGTGGAGGGAAATGGAAGAGGTCAGTACGCTACCAGGAGAGCTCACCAGCCTCATGTGAGACTCAGCACAGAGATCCACAAGACTGGGAGTTACTGATAGCAATGAGCAGCACTAATCACAAAGTACTCAGAGAAGTGAGTTTTCTGTTCCGTGCCTCAGTTTCCTGATCAGTGAAAGTGAAGAGCTGTTATGAAATCAGGAGAAGCCACAGTGAACCAGTACAGCTCTGCTAAACACATCTGGAGTCAAAGCTCAGAACGAGCCAGGCCACCCCACACATTTACCACACTTCAGCAGGGTGGCCCATATACCTCCAAGATCCCACCCCCCTTCCTCACTGCTTCCTCACTACCAGTGGCCAACACACAACACTTTATGGATCAAGGAAATAGTCCTTGTCCTTAAGGATTTATCCATGCTGCTGAGAAGCAAACAGCCCTGCGGACTGAAACCTGCCCTTGCAAAATTGGAGGGCACACCTGAGAAAAGAGCAGTGAAAAAGTGGGAAGGAAAAGTAGGCAATTCAGTATTTTGTAGGGCAGACAGCACAGAGTGGGAAGAATGAAAGTTCCCTATCCCAGCTTCTGACTCTCCAATTACAGAAGGGCTGCACCCCTGGAAAGTAACTTGAGCAAACAAAAGAAAACTTCCAAACTTTTCCACTCGTTCTTTGTTTCATACTCCTTCTCTACTGTCTTCTATTTATAGCCATATACAGCAGAGGGCACCAAACATTTTTTTATGCTGCATAATGGTACAAAATGAGAACAACCAAACAGGCACATTGCACTTTGTACATAAGATTTTACTGAACTACTTTATTGCACTTCAGGATGCTCAGGGTGTGTGTGCATCTCACAAAACAAGACTGATAAAAGGTACTGCTGTTATTGCCACTTTACTAAAGGGGGGAAAGACAAATCAAATTATTCACATGAGAAATTTGTGACAGATAGAGAAACAAACCTCACACTTTTCAGTTTTCAGCTGGAACCTTGAATTCTGCCCCCAAACACCCCTTTTGTTCTCATTTACTTTTAAAATTCTACCTCCCAAAGAGCAAATTATTCAGTCTGAAACAGAAACTATACAAATTGTATTGATATCCTACCACAATAAATAGATGAGACAGTCGACAGTCAAAGAATGATCTAATATTTATAGCTCTAACAGTTATTTATTAATTTGCCAGTTAATTTGCCAAATTACAAGCACGCCCTGTGTCCCATTTTAGATAAAATGTTGAACAGCCTCTTCTGGTGTGTCTTGAAATTTGCTAAACCTACAGTCACTGACAGTAAGCAAGGATTAAGCATGGATTGATTCAGGCAGAAACACAACAAAGACAGCTTATTATAGTCTCAAAAATGAAATAGGGGCTGAACATTCACCAAAAAATTCAACACCTTTCAATCCCCCTCTTCTTGCATAACTGCGAAAAAGCTCTTCTTCTAGAGAATGGCTACAGAACATGCTTCAGCATCAACCCAATGAGACTCCAAAAACCCAGTCCCCAGGCAGCTGTAAAAACAAAAGGAGGAAATAAGAGTCCAGAAGCTGTATCTTTTTGAAATCTGCATTCAGCTCTGAGCAAGGCTGAGCCAAAGCTGAGCTAAGGGGCACTGGAACAAAACACTTCCAAGGGCAGTTTGTCCTGCAGATGTGGAGAGAAGGATTAACAAAAAATCTGAGCCCAGAAAAGCTGGATGGTGATGGGCCCCGGAATTTACCTTTAAGCACCAGGGATTTCAGGTGCTTCAGATGAGGAAGGTTGCCCAGGGTGGTGTCAAGGAGGCAATCGTTGCTGCTGAGCCGGAGGAACTCAACCTGGACCAGCTCTCCCTGTTGCTCCTTGAACAGCTGGAGGAAACGGCGGCAGCCGTCAGGATAAACATCCAGGTTCAGTCTGTTGTCAGCAAGGCAGGAGCCAGCGAGGGCAGGAGCCCCCAAAGTCCCCTCCCCGCACTCATCACTGAGCCCCAGCAGCTCTGCCATCTTCTGCATCTCATCCACAGGGTCCAGACATGCTCTGACTTGCCAGGCAGGCAGGCACTGGCAGCACCACAAGGCAGCTGGGACAAGGAGAGGAGGAAAGATGGCTCTGAAAAAGAACATAGGTGCACAATGAAGGCTCCTGCCCCAGTCCAGAGTGGCTAAAAACAGCTCATAATCACAAACAATATGGTAGGAAAGATTATATGCATGTTACTGAAAGCTTTGGAGGCAAGGAGCAGAGAAATGCAGCATGACAGATGTCACAGAGCCTTCTCTTAGAGAAAACCTCTGAATTTTTCCAGCCAGCATCTCAGCAGAGAATGGAGCAATTATGCATCATCAGAATAAAGACCAATATTAACTTTAAAGACATAAATGTAAATGCCTATGCCTAATGCAGATTTCAAGGTGCCTTAGTAGGAAGCTTTACAAGTAGAGAAGAAAACTGGGGCAGGGAGTGCTGAGCCACAAGCAGAGCCCAGAGGTGCCTAACAGACTGTGACAGGTCCTCATCAAACCCGGTTGTGAAACCCAGTGTCAATGAAATTAAAGCAAGTGGACAAAGGGCAGCAGAGAAAACGTGTCAGGGCCAGCAACAGGGTTAGAAAAGGCATGTTGGTGGTGCAGGAGCAACACCTCCTGAGCTGGCAATTAAACTAGCTCATGGTGTGAGTATCAGGAGCTCTTTGTAAACCCTGCCATGGACTGAATTGGTAAATAGAAGTTTTCCTTTGAGTGATGCAGAATTAGAACAAACTTGGCTCCAATGTCTGAGGCCAGCAAGCCAGAAACAAGATAATGCCCCAGCAATACCCTGAGGAGCAGTGCTTTTACTGTTAGCCTGTGGGACATGACAGCACTGATGTTCCCAAGGCACAGTCTGGGGGAGGCATCATCTCCTGAAAGGGCAGAAATGTCTCACCCTGAAAGGACAGAAATGTAAAGGCAAGAAGAAGAGGAGAGAGGCAGCTTGCAAACTGTGCTGGGTCCTCGTTGAACCCGGTTTGTGAAACTGAGTGCCAATGGGATAAAAGTGAAACTACTGCTTTAGTATAAAGGTGAGCATTTCTTACAAAGACGTTGTGCACAAGATGTACACAGCCCCATTACAAACATGTGTAAGAAAAAAGCCCATCAGCTATAGCTTTGTAAAACTGTCAGTGGTGAAGGAGCCAGAGGGCAGCTCCAGAAGCCACAGAGGCAGCCTCGGAGCCAACAGACACAGACAGATGTGGTGCCACAGACATTCTGAAACACACCCCTGCACATGGACACACAGCCCCGCACATGGACACATAGCCCTGCACACGGACACACAGCCCTGCACACAGACATACAGCCCTGCACATGGACACACAGCCCCGCACACGGACACACAGCCCCGCACACGGACACACACACAGCCCTTCACATGGACACACAGCCCCGCACACGGCCACACACAGCCGGGCCGGGCTGTCCGCAGCACGCTGTGCCCTGCCCCGTCCCCCCACGGCCGCTGTGCAGGGCCCGCAGCAGCCGCAGCCGCGCCCCGTGCCCGGCCGAGCACGGCCCCGCTTGTCTCACCCCTCCGCACCGGCCCCGGGCACTCGGCAGCCGGGGCTGGGCTGGGCAGGGCTCTGCCCGCCACTTCCTGAAAAGTTCTCGGGAGCTGAGCCGCGATCCGGGGCGGGACGGGACGGGGAGGTGCCAGAGGCAGCGGGACATGGGCTGGACGCTATGGGGGACCGTGTCCAGGCGTCCTGCTGCCGCAGCAGGGGCACGAAAGGAGATTTTCCCGACACGGCCACGGCCCTGGCACCGCAGCCGGTCCCGGTTCGGCTCCCCTGGGCTCCAAGGGAGCGGGAGGCACGTGCAGCTCTGGGTGTTGTGCTTATTCCATACAAATCCAGGGAGAGAAATGCGCCTAAGAGGACGCAGGGCTGGGGCTGCCCTGGAAGGAGGTTTGCAGCCAGGTGGGGCTCAGCCTCTTCTCCCAAGCAACAAGTGACAGGACAAGAGGACATGCTCTCCAGCTGATGTCCAGGTTCAGGCTGGACGTCAGAACTGCTTCACAGAAAGGGGGGTCAGGCATTGGAATGAGATGCCCAGGGAAGTGGTGGAGTCACCATCTCTGGAAGTGTTTAAGGAAAGACTGGACATGGCACTCAGTGCCATGGTCTGGGTGACAGGGTGGTGTTGGTCATAGGTTGGACTTGATGATCCTAGCAGCATGTCCCAGCTTCTTGATTCTGGGACTCTGGATGCAAGGTGCACTGGCCCTGAGGGAAATTTCTCTTCCTACAGGTAGTAGACAGTAATCACTGACTACTGCTCCAAGCTCTGGCTCAGTTATACCACTCTGAGTCTGGCTGTTTCCTGAGAGCACCTGAGCTCCCACAGAAGCCCCACCACACTGGGGATCTCTGGGGCAGCCCCAGGGCAGCAAGGCAGGGACAGGCACAGCCCACACACAGCCCTGCTGCTGAACCAGCACTCCTGGTTTGTTTGGCTCCAAGGGGTTTCAGCACAGTGTTAACTTTTTACTTTTATTCCTTTCCCCAGTGCAGGAAATCAGGTGAACAAGCGCAGGTGGTGACTCCCATAATCCCATGGTGAGACCTTGCCACAGGATTACCGCCTCCCAGCACGGAGAGCAGCCCTGTCCCTCTGCGGAGAGCCGTGCCTCAGTGTGCTGTCCCACAAGTGGGTTCTGTCACCTGGGGGCAAGAAGCCACTCCACACACGGAGTTGAGGTGTTTCACAGAACCACAAAGTCATTCAGATTGGAAAAGACCTCCAAGGTCATTCAGTCCAACCCATGACCAAACACCACCATGGCAACTAGACCAGGGAACTAAGTACCATGTCCCGTCTTTCCTTAAACACCTCTAGGGAGAGTGACTCCACCATTGCCCTGGGCAGCCCATTCCGATGTCTAATCACCCTTTCAGTGAAGAAATTCTTCCATTCGAATATATAAGCTGAACCCTCCCTGACGTGGTTTGAGGCTATGTCCTCTTGTCCTGTGCTAATTGCCTGGGAGAAGAGGTCAACCCTGCCTTTCTACAGCCTCCTTTTGTACAGAGTGCTAAGGTCACCCCTGAGCCTCCTTTTCTCCAGGCTAAACAACGCCAGCTCCCTCAGCTGCTCCTCACAAGACTTGTGCTCCAGACCCTTTCCCAGCTCCATTGCCCATCTCCGGACACTCCAGCACCCCAATGTCTGTATTGAAGTGAGGGGCTCAGAACTGGACGCAGGCCTTGAGGTGTGGCCTCACTTGTGCCAAGTACAGAGGGATGATCACTTCCCTCATCCTGCTGGCCACTCCAAGATCATCAAGTTCCACCACTGACCGAACACCACCGTGACAACTAGACCAAAGCTAACTGGTATGTCCAGTTGTTCCCAGAACACCTCCAGGGACAATGGTTCCGCCACCTCCCTGGGAGCTTTTTCCAATGCCTGACCCCCCCCTTTCCATGAAGAAACCCACCGAGCCAGGCGCTGGCTTTCTAGATTCATCACACACTGCCCGTCTCTGCACTGACATGAAATAAACAAATATGAGGACTCTGTGTGGATCTGCCTCGCGTGCACCTGGTGGGGACAAATGGAGGGGACTGTGGTGACCCCACCAGGCCAGGGCAGGATTCCAGAGGTGAGGGGCAGTGTTAAACTGTGCCAGGGGAGGCTTAGGTTGAACATCAGGAGTAATTTCTCCACAGAAGGAGTGCTCAGGTGTTGGAACAGGCTGCCCAGGGCTGGTGGTGCAGCCACCGTTCCTGGAGGTGTCCGAGGAAAGGCTGAATGTGGCACTCAGTGCCATGTTCTAGTTGGCAGAGTGGTATTCGGTCAGAGGTTGGACTCGATGATCGCAGAGGTGTTTTCCAACCTCATTCACTCTGTGACTCCGTGATTTGAGGAATCACAACCATCCCACCACAAGCGACAAGGCCGCACTGCACGGCGGCAGGATGGGCAGCCCACGCTCTGCGCATGCGTCACCGTCCGCGCTGGCGGCGGCCGCACCCGCGGCTTCCCATTGGCCTGCGCGCTCCGGTCCAATGGCAGCGCTCGTTGTTGAGGGGTGGCGGGAAGAAGGCGTTGCCGAGGCCCCGCCTCTTCCTTTCGCCGCCGCTCTGCCCTCGCGCGCGCACGTCCCAGGCCGCTGTCCCGCGCCGCCGCCGCCGCCGCCCAGGTAAGCTTGCGGCGCTCCCCCCTCCGCGGCAGTGGTGCCGTCCGGCCCGCGCGCGGCAGCTCTCCGCGGCCGCGGGGCTCGGACGAGACCACTCGGGGTGGGGGGGGTAGGGGGGGGGAGCGGCAGCCATGTGCTCTCCCGGCCTGCGCCTGGGCCGCGGCTGGCGGAGGGCCGGGCCAGGCCGAGGCGGAGGCCCGGGCGGCAGTGCCGCGTTGCCGCTTCCTTTCGGGAGAGGTGTGCGCTGCCGGCGCGGGCGGGAGCGTGTGCGGGCCCCGTGCTGGCACAGTGTGCGCAGCGTGGCCTCGCCGGCCGCGGGGCCTCCTGTGGAAGCGGAGCCAAAGGATTGCGGCTCGGAGGGAGCAGGGATGGGCTCCCTCCGAGAGCACGGAGCTCGGCCGGGTGAAACCCTCCTCGCCTGTCTTGCAGGATGCGTTACGTCGCAGCTTACCTGCTCGCCGTGCTCGGCGGCAACGAGTCCCCCACGTCCAAGGACTTGAAAAAGATCCTCGACAGCGTCGGCATCGAGACGGACGATGAACGCATGAACAAGGTGGTGTTGCCTCTTAATTCCAGAGGTCCCAGCCAGCAGCAGACATGGGAGCTCTTTCCTTCGCTTCAGTGTTCCCGTTGCCTCCCTACTGATCTGCTCTTAGGCTATTCAGACATTTGGTGATCCGTACCAGTGTGAATTCTAAACACTGCTGAGCCAATCATAAGTTTTTACAACTTCTGTTGAAAGTCTGGCTTTCTTATTCAGTACCTCTGCAAAGGTATTATTCAACACTTCTGCCAAGGTGTCTGTCAGTTGTTGCTGACTTGTGGTAGTTCAGGCTAATCATCCCCACTGGGATGGTGGCTGCATATCAGGATGCACTGAAAATGTTCTGGCGTGGTGTATAGTGTGCAGTGAAGGTTCACTTCTTATTTTCGGTCAGTATCGATTCAGAGCTAACACTTTTGGAGGCCTGATACTCAGTAATGCATCCTTATTTAGTGTGCTGCAGAGGAGCCTTTGTTTCCTCACCAAGAAACATAGGCAAGTCCTAACATGGAGATTAAAGGTATTTGAGGATAATATATAGGAAGATTTTGGAAATTAATACAAAAGTGATTGTGTTGAAAGACAGACTTCTAAAGAGTATATTAATTAGAATGCTTCTTGTGATATAATAGATCTGCAGCATTGTGGACCTAAAAATAATTGGTGATAGGGAAAAAAAACAAGAACCAATAAAGTTTTCTTATGACTTGTCACATACTCCTATGTGAAGTGTTTCCAGAAAGGTAAAGGTAAAAAGAAACTATTTTCCCAGTATTTTATCCTTGGCCCAAGGAGACAGTGCATTGGCTGAGCTGACAGCATCCTGTGGTTTGGAATGCTGGTTTGAACTCATGGTGCTCCTGTTTAAATGTCAGGTCTTTGGCTCCTTTAGGTGTAATGCCTTAATGAATTAATTGCTTTCTCTCATCCTCCGATGTTCAGAAAGCTGTTCTGTTTTGGTCATAATTAATTTTTGGATTGTCTGTATCTGAAGGCTGTGTTAATGTAGCGAAGCGTTAGAAGCACCTTTCTCCTGGATGGAGCAGTCTGCAGGCACGTAGTTTCACACATCACAGGCTCTGTGTAAGCAGAAGGTGCCTGTTAAAAAGCTCTTGGCTAAAATCCTTTAGCTTTGGCCACTGACTCCTGATAGCTGGGACTCACCAGTAAGTTCTGGACCATTTTTTTTAAGTGCTTGCTTTAGCAGTTTTGGGGATTGTGTTTTGCTTTTGTCATCTCTGGTTATACAACAATGGTCCTAATATTAAAGTTGGAACTCTGTGTTCCAGGGCAAGGATACAGTAGTTTGGCTTTTAGCATTTGGTAGGGCTAGGAATGGGACCCTGTGGTTTTGGGTCCAGAACCCAGTGCTTCAGAGCCTCCTGGGGGCCATTAAGCAAGAAATGTAAACAGTCCCTCAGTGACTTACACTGTTGGTGGGGCTTCCTAATTGGTTCCACAACATCTCTATATCCTCTTTTTTTCAAGGTCATTGGATTAGTTACGAATTCAGTAACAGATTTCATGAAAATGCTTAAAGTATTGAAGACTTAGCTGAAGTTTTCATGTCAGTGTTCTGTTCTGGCACTGAGAAGTGAGGAATTTCGGGGCTAGATAAGCAGCAGGATGGAGGCACTGCATATGATGATTTATCAATATTTGTTTAAATGTAGCTTATTCTTATGCTGTTTGGAAACTCTAACATGGTAAATTTTACTTACAGGTTATTAGTGAGCTGAATGGAAAAAATATTGAAGATGTAATTGCCCAGGGTAAGTAGAGTCTCTGAGTGACCCAGGTAATGCCTCTGTCACTTTGATAGCTTAGACCTGAGAGTATGGAATTGCTGCCAAGTCACAGACTCTTTGTTCAGCATTGTGGCTCACAGCTGAATTGAGTGGAACCAGGTCCATTCTAATTCCCTGCAGGTCAGTGCCAGTACCTGCTGGGTTTCGCTTGTGGACCACATTAAACTGGAGAACTGAAGCATGTATGAGCTTACTGGTAGTCTGCTCATGGTGGAGTTTTCTGGACATGTTGATAAGAGACTGAGCTGTCCTTCGGGGTCTCTAGGAGATGTTGTGTGTTTTACCCACTTGTGTGCACTGTGATGTGAAGCATGAGGAACAGGCAGTTGGCAGTGGGGTGCAGCTCCACCCTCTGTAATGAGCACAAGCTGCTCCAATGCACATCTCTTAGAGTCCAGTGTTTCCTTTTCCCTGAGGGCTGATTTCCATAGAAATTTGTGCTCTTACTGAGGCTGGAACTTTTTACATGAATTGACTGGGTCATAGGGCTGAGGTAGTGCAAAGGTTTCTGATTAATGAATTTTTATTTCTTGAAAGTGTATAGGCACAAGGGACTTTGCAGGCATATTTTTGTTTAAAGGTAGCCAGGACTTTGCCTGGCCTTGCTGTCAGGAGCAGGCACTGGACATTTCTATCCATGTGGTTTGAAAGACCTAAGAGAGCTATTACACTCGTGGTTACAACACATGCTGTCTTTTTCTGTAATACTTTAAATAATTGTTTCTTAGAACATACATGCATATGAAACATGTTTGTTTACTTTGCTAGTTTAATTAGATCTTGAAGTAACAGGGAATTATTTAGAAACTGATTCCCAGAAACTGGAATAGAGGCAAACATAGTGTTTACGTGACCTTTGAATGCCAAGGGAGCCTTGGTATGTGAAAGACAAGAGGCCAGGGAACTGGCTGGCTGTCCAAATACGAGCAGAAATCAGAAGTCTCCAAGGAGATGCAATGGGGTTCATAGGGGGCTGAGGAATTTGTTTAAAATACTGTACTCTTTGCCATAAATAAATCAATCTTTCTCTCCTGTAAGTGTGATCCACTTATGCCCTCAGAGTTCTCTTTACCCTTAAAGTGGAAAAAAAAGGAGCAGGGGAAGCCAGTGCTGCAAATGTGTTACTTCTGAGGTACATTATCACTTTCTGGGCTACTGTGCTGTATTCAGAGAACAATGTGGGTGTGCAAAATTGGATGTGTTTGCTGCTATTTTTATGATAGCTTTTGGAAGAAAGACAGGGACTTTTTGAACAGAACAAAACTTACTAATAATATGCTGCCAGCGTTCTTGGGATAAGCCTTTGTCAATCTTAAAATTCCCGAGTTTTTCACAGAACAGTTTATATTTATCATGGATGCAGCCTCTTGTTATTTTCAGCAGATTAGTGACAGGTTCAGTCCATGAGACAGGATCGGTTTTTTCCTGCACTCTTCCATTTCCCCTGACTTCTGTGCTTGGGATGAGCTTGTAAATAAATACCTTCTCTTGTGTCCCATTCAGGTAATGGAAAACTTGCCAGCATGCCGGCTGGGGGAGCTGTGGCAGTCTCTGCTGGAGGGGGCTCTGCTGCTCCTGCCGCAGCTGCGGCCCCTGCTGCCGGTGAGTGTGAGTGGAGAGGTGTGGCTCCGGGGCAACTCCTTTTGTCTCTGGTAACAGCCTAACAAAACAACTGAGTCAGCATTTCAGGGCTTTTCCACTTCAGCAGTTCAATGGAAGCGTCAACTGAACAGTTACTTTTCTTTTGGACAGTCAGAAACATTTGCTCTTTGTCTGCCTTAGGATTGGTCTTGCTTAAAACAGAGAATCAAAGAGACTTGGTGTAAAGCACATTCCTGCAGCAGTAGTGTCTGTATATGTTCAGTGATATTTGGTTGCTGAAAGGGAATGAGATGAGTCCTGGAGGCTCCAATAGCAGTAGGCAGGGGAGCTGTGAACACCAAAACTTGTACCTTGATAATCTGTGGTGCAATGTTAATACTGACTATTCACTTGGGCTTTTTTTTCCTTCAGCTGAGGAGAAGAAAGAAGAGAAGAAGGAGGAATCAGAAGAATCTGATGATGACATGGGATTCGGCCTCTTTGATTAATTATTTGTTATAGAGAAGTTATTAAAATTCTTTGTTTTAAATGTTTTTGTGTTGTTTATTTTTGCCATGCAAGTGCTCTTGGATTCAGCTGTTCTTGAAATAGCTCTGACACAGCTTTGATTTGTATCTCTGTCTGCAGTATGCGTGTGAATTTTCTGACAGGCTGCAGGACTCAGCTCTGAGAGTACTGAGAAAATGGCAAAGCTTGTGTGAACCTGGGTGCTTGTTTTGACACTGCTGTTTCTTAAACAGTGTGTGGAAGCTGAATCTTCCTGATGTTAGCCTTCTCCATACTATTTTGTTCTCGGTTACTCAGTGAAGCGGCTCATCTCTTCAATAAAAGGACCTTGTTTTCCAGGATCTGTTTATTCAATCGCAAAATGTGAAACTGAATGAACAGTAGGCCTGAATTAGGCCAGAAACATAATTTCAGAGCTAATTATAGTAATTTGGTTTTTAAATATTTAAAAGCACCAATTTCATTACTGTCAGATTTCCAGGATCTAGGGCCAGCACTGATAAAATGGTTGACTAGGATTTCCTGTCACATCCATATGATTTAACAGTCTGTAACCAGAAAAAAAAACCTAACAGCATCCTGCTGTGATGGGACAGATCAGTGCAGAGGTACCCTTCATGCTGAATGGCTGTTCTGGGCTATCAGGACATAAATCGTACCTTGATCTGAACAAAGAAACATGAGAATGGTGGTTTTGGAGAACTGAAACATCTCTGGCATGCCAAGAAGAACATATCAGCTTGAGAGGAAGGTAAGTTTTGCTTTATGAAGTGTCTACTGCTAGAAGGTTGTTTTGGCAGGCAACTTAACCTGGCTTCTTGTGGAAGCCTTCACCTGTCAGTGTAGGTAAGTACAGTGCAAATTGCATGTGTGGTGATCTTCCTGTGATAAAGTCTGCACAGGTAGGAGTCAAAAAGATCCCTGCAGTGTGTATACTGAGGGGCTTTTCTAGCAAAGTTGTTTTTGGGGAAAAGAAATTGCTGATACAGCTGTGTTCATATGAGTCATTGGACAAAGCATGGCAAGTACATCTGGGAGTAGAGATGGGTGAAATCCAAGTAGGAAAAACTATTTCATCTGGTGTACTGAGAGCAAACACCCTATACTTCACAGCCAAGAATACTGCAAGAGAGCAGTTGGAAGTTAGAGCTTCAAAATGGCCATGATTTAAGCAACTAACCCTTGCTGCCCTTGTCTCCCTGGTGCCAGAAAAATGTACAGTAGTAACAGTGCCAGTACCTTTCACCTACTCTGTCTCTCAAGTGCCAGCCTGGTGGTTTGATAGCAATGGAAACCATTCATTGTTCATGCTAGTTCTCTGTCAGACCTGTAATGGCAGTGGTTCAGCCCTGGGAGCAGGTCTGTGTTGCTTTTTTCTTGGTGATTTCTCCATTTCAGGTCACTAAAAAAGAGTGGGTTTTGGATGTGGTTTTACTGAGAGGTGCCCCCCCCTTCCCCAGTAGTGCCTTGCTTTGCTGCTTCAAGAGCACCATCAGTGTTTACTCAGGAAGGGATTGCCCTGGCACACCACTCAGTAGGGTTTTTCCGTGCACAAAGGAATTTATTTGAATGGCACTGAGCTATTCGATGAGTTTGCTGTGCCCAGGCTCACGGGATGAAACAAACGTGTGGTGCCAGTTGCTGGCTACTGTGATGAGGGGTGTATAACTACCTCTAGACTAACTTACTTTTTCACCCTGTTTTTCTCTATCTTCATATAACCTTTTAACCTTGAGTTACGGGCCTTATCCTGCAGTGGGTGTCCTCTTACAACCTTTAAATTCCTTTGCAGAAGTGCATGATTTTAATGAAAATTGTCAGTTAACCTGCTCTGAGAAAAAGGATAGCTCATTGGAAAACTGTTCTGAAAAGGAACTTCTGAGGGCAGCTCTCGGGGAAAGCACTGAAAATAGAGCTCTCTTTACAGTGCCACAAGGAGTCAATGTAACAACCACCTCGTAGGTTTTTCTTGAGAAGGTCAGGGCGTGGCTCAGCTCTGCGCCAAGATTTCACACACATTTTGCAGAATTTGCTAAAACCTCTTCATAGTGAACATTTCTTCTGAACACGAAATCAAGCCTATTAAGTTTACTTCCCCCTTCCTTACCTATTTATGAAACTGTTGCCACCTGATGGCTTTGTACATGAGCAGTGATCTGCCTGGAAGTCTATTGCACACTTGTTTGGTGCTCTGCATGGAGTTCACTCTGTTCTGATTTCAATGACCTTCAGCTGTGAAGGAGATGGGATCCCTGCTTCTGCTCTGGAGTCACCATTCTGAATTTTCAAGTCTCAGTGATGCCCTTTCAGACTTACCAAAGGCAAGGTGGGGTGGTGGGGTGGGTGCATTGTATTCGCTCTCTCAGAGGAGACTAGTGCCTGCTAATACTTGGACTTGTGGCCTATCTGTCCTACTTACAGATTCAGTTTTAGCTAGAGAAGATTTCTCCTGAATTCTTCATAAAATATGGACTCGAGGGCATTGCAGAGAAAGGGAGGGACAGTCTTGTGCCCGGAGATTACACTAGTAACTGATCATTACCAAATTGACACCAGGGGAGAGTGATTTAGTCATAGGCTTGACATTGAAATGTGCAGGCTTTCCTCCCTGGTACACAAATGCCATGCTGTCTTAGATCAGCTCTCACTGAACATCATTCCTTACAAACGCCATGGGGCAGGCAGAGGGACAAGGCATCTCCACTACTTGGAAAGAATGTCCTGGACACTACCATAAAGCAATAAGTAATGGCTCCCTGGGGCCACTCTCAACTGGTTTCACTCTTACTACCAAGGCCCAGTTTTGCAAGCTGCTACATGCAGGCAGGCCTGCTGAACTCATTAGGTTTGACTTACGTAGGTGCAGGGATGGCTGTAGTACCTTTCCTAGAAGAAAAATTCAGTCCCAAAGGAGCAGGACTGCTCCTCTGCCTCAGGACATGCTCCTATGAAGCAAGTGCCAAGAGTCTGCCATGGAATGACCTGATGTACACAAACATCACAGGTAAGAAAAAGACATTTAACTCCGGCTTTCCAGTGATGTTGAGAGCACTTGGGTTGCACTTCATGACTGGCGTGCTTTTCTTGCTGGCTACGGACAACAATTCCATAATTGTAACATTCTGGAATCAACATTGTAACGGGCTGCCTTTGATCTTCCCTGGAATTCCCAATGGCCGGCAAAAACACAAGGTCTTGCCTGAAAAAGCAGAGATTGTTAGCCTGTATGTTATTATCTTGTAGGTACTAACAGCTCACCATTCACTAGGCTTGAAAAGAAACACAACAAGGAGAGATTGCATGTGAAGCTGTCTCTGTGGCACCTCGACTTGCAGGGGCACGAGTGGATTTGAAGAGTTTCAGTTGGAGTTTGGCACACAGGAAAAGCTGCCCTGTAAATCCTTCTGATCTGGCTTACTGCTGCATTGTGAGCAATAACAGAACTGTAGCACTTTCTAACTGGGGGGAAAGATATTAGTTTTGGGGGTTAATTTATTTTTTGAGAAAAGCACAGTTGTTTGTCAGCTTGCTAGTGCCAGTACCCAGGCAGCACTCCACAAGAGATTAGTGTTCACATGGCTGGTTTAATCGACCTGTTTCAACAGGGCAGCATTAACCTCCTCAAATAAGTAACCTTGAGGGCCAAGGCAGAGCGATGTAAACAACTCAGGATGAGATTGCTGTTGGGAAATCAAGTGAAACTAACTCCAGCATTGTCGCAGCACTGTTGTTTCTATTTTTCAGACATGCTAGGAACATTAAGGCTTGTGAAATGCTGGAAAAAGAGGGAGCAGCACTGGCTCCAGAATGAAGATGTTCCTGTGGTTACAAGTGTTTGGGAAGTATCTGCACACAAGGTTCAGTGGTCAGTTTTGCCACTGACTTCTGCTCAAGTCATAGCCCAGTAACCAGCTCTTCTGCAGAACAATCCCTGCTCTGGAAAAGGCAAGACACAATGTTTCCTTTGGGGTTGACTACATGAAAATACCTTTCTGTGTCATCAGAAGCATGGGGTGGAAGCTCCATGATGGCCTTGGTGTTAAGGGCCTGTAAGAAATCATGGCTCAGGTGTGCCAGGGCTCACCTCTCCAGGTGGAGATGAGGGCTGACAAGGGTTACGTAACCACATCAAATGCAAGGGAGGAAGGAAATTACAAAAACAACTAGGGGTATGAGAGGAAGGGAGAGAAGGCTGGGTATAGAGACAGGACTAAGGTAAGCAGGGTTAATTCTTTATGTACTCCAGGATGTTAATATGTTTAAAGGGGAGTTATGGCAGCTAGGTGAGGTGGTGGGCTTGGGGGCAGGACCTGAAAGAAAGATAAAGCTGTACTCCTGCCTGTCTGATGAAAGCAAAGGGCAAACACTTAATGAAAAACTCTATAGAGGCTGGAGTATGATGTCTAACTTGAACTCAAATATTGGACTTATGCAAGGGTTACCTGCTGAATTTATCTTCCATCACGTGACTGTAAGGCACTAGACTGAGGCATTAAACAGCTGTTCTTGCAACCTGGATGGCCACTCTTTAGGGAGGGTATTAGCTTCCCTCATATCATTTGAAAGGATGTTTGGAGTGGAAGGAACAGGAAGAGGGGTTATTTGGATGACCTCCACTAGCCCAACTGGTGAAAGAGCTGTTAAGTACACATATAACACTATCCCAAGTGAGAAACTTCTGACCAGTTATAAGAAACAAATTCTAATTGCTTTATGCCAACATTAATGAAGTAGATTTTTAAGCTTTGGTAGAAAGTGCTTTTCCCCCTATGTTGATTCCATTAAAATTTATGCTTTTTGTTTCGTATCTCCCAAACCTCCCTCCTGCTGATCTTGCTTCCTAGCTTTGAGTAGAGCAGCTCTTTCTCTTGCTATGTTGATCTATTTGATGTCTCTGTAAGCTTTCATACTTTCCTAATGATTTGGATGACTATAGTCTGTATTGTTTATGGCAAGGGAATCTTTACAGCTTCTGAAATATATTTTCATGATCTATAGTACTGGCCTCTCACCCAGTGCTGCTCTAGTGGCAACCTTGTGCCTGCTGAAAATCACAGTTGCACTGACTAAATGTAAGCATTTTGCTGAGCTTAGAGGCATGTGGAGAAAAAAATGTTGAGAAAAGGTTAGGAAAGGTAAGCAACTGTGTGCATTTTGGTGATTAGTGTACAACAGTCTACAACTTCCTTGTGAAGAGAAGAGAAGAGGCAGACACTGATCTCTTCTCTCTGGCGAGCAGTGGCATGACTGGAGGGAATGGCCTGAAACTGTGTCAGGGCAGGTTTAGGTTGGGTATTAGAAAAAGGTTCTTCCCCCAGAGGGTGGCTGAGGACTGGAACAGGCTCCCCAGGGAAGTGGTCACAACACAAGCCTTAACAAGAATTTAAGAAGTGTTTGGACAATACGCTTGGGCACATGGTGTGACTCTTGGGGACGTCCTGTGCAGGTCTAGGAGCTGGACTCGATGGTTCTTGTGGGTCCCTTCCAATGATTCTATTAGTTTTGAAGGGGAACAGGGAGATTACCTTTTTTTCCAGTTCTTGCTCTGTGACAAGACTTGTCTCCTTCTGACTCCTCAGCTTTTTGTGAAAGGGAAAAGCTTTTCCTATTCTCTCACGTTTCTTGCCCGATCCCTGAAAAACAAGGGAAACCCCAAGGACTTGGAGCTGATGCCAAGAATCAGGATGTTCCGTGAGGGAAGGACAGCCTGCTGCCCCGGTGCTGCGAGCAGCCTCAACCCTCTCCCTCCGAGAAGCTGGCTCGGCCCTTGCCGCTTCAGGGCGGTGCCCTGGCTCGGCGGCCGGCGAGGGCCCGCAGTCCCCCGGGCCGGGAGAGGGGTTCACCGGAGGAAGGGTTGGCAGGAGGGGCCGGGCGCTCCCGCCCGCGCCGGGGCTGCCGAGGGGCGGCGGCCATGTCGGGGGCGGGCCCGAGGGCCGGGCCGCCGCCTATAAAATTGGCAGCCGGCGCCGCTCTCCCAGCGGCAAATTCTGCCGTGTTCAGTGGTCGCGTCTCCGGCGGCGGCGCTTCCCGGCTGTGCCGCCCGTCCCGAGGCGGTGCGGAAAGAGACCCGCGGCTTCGCTTCTCCGCCGCGGCTGCTGCTGCTTCCCCCAGCACCCTCCGCCTCCAGCGGGGCGCGGAGGCCATGTTCCCTCCGGACTCCACCTGGAATATCTCCTTCGCCGGCTGCGGCTTCCTGGGGGTCTACCACGTCGGCGTGGCCAGCTGCCTGCAGGAACATGCCCCGTTCCTGGTCGCCAACGCCAAGAAGGTGTACGGCGCCTCGGCCGGGGCGCTCACCGCCACCGCCCTCGTCAGCGGCGCCTGCCTCGGTAAGCGCGGGCCGAGCCCGGCGCTCCTTCGCCTGTTCCCTTCTAATTTGTTAATTAGAGCACCAGCGAGGGGGTGTGGGTGTACATATGTATGTGCGTGTAAATAGCGCTGCGCCCGCCTCTTCCTGAAGTGCGAGCGGCGCTTTGTTTTTAAGGCCTTTCCCCCGCCCCGGTCCCTGACGGTGGCTGAGGTCAGGGAGGCCCTGACGGTGGGAAGGAGCACAGGGCTCCTGGTTCTGGCACCCAGTCACACTGACATGTGTAGCGTGGACTTGTTGCGCTCGGTTTGTGGGCTTACCTTGCTTGGGTGTAGGTCTGGTGGGGCTCTGGGTGGGGAGAGGAGCCTCTCACGGGGTGCACGCTGGCCTTTAGTGGCTGTGAGCGGGAGGTGAAGCGGCTGGAGATGGAGACATGGAGTGTGCATGTGCAGATGGGAGCTGGGCAGCATCTCTGAGGAGCACAGCCTTCAGTCTGCATGTTTGTTTCTGCAAGAGTGTTGTTCCTTGGGTTCTTGAGCACTGAGGAATCCTCTTGCCCTTTGCAAGAGCTAGATCTCCAGTTTAGCTAGATTTTTATCTCTGTTTTCAAGTTACAGAATAACCTTAAAAAGTTATCTCTGAAGCAAGCACACAGTGTATGCAGTGTGTCCCTATGCCTGGGGAACAGCTAAAGAAAATGGTCTGTGGTGCCTCCTGGCTTTTTTGTCGTTTTACACATGGGAGAAAGCTAACAAACACGTGTTAGAGTCTGTACTTGGAAGCTTTTATGTTGAGAATAACAAATGCAGAAAAATTTGTTAAGCTTGAAAGAGGATTGTGGTGTGAGACAATCGGTATATCTGTTTAGTCTCAGAGAACTATGAGCCTCTCCTAGAGCTAAGGGCAGCCAGAGCTGTTTATTGCTTGAAGTTCTCTCACCTTGACAGGTGTTTTTCTGCAGCACTCCTTGTTGAGATGTAGCCCTCAATGCAGCAAAAGTTAGTGTTTTCTGTGTAGTTAGGTTTGAAGTTTCCCTTCCTGAGCATTTTGTTTACAGAAATGCCCAGTGAAGTGCAACCCTAACTTCTGGAGCTCTTAACAGCTCTTCAGTCCCCAGTCTGAGGTCTGGAAGGCTGTAGTGATGCCTTAGTGCCAACTTTTACTGTGGACAAGGGATAATAATCCCTAATCCCTTCTTGTGCAGGGATCCATTTGCAGGTAGCTGCCAGGGATTTAGTTGTTTAATTGCTCTGTTGAAGAGGCGACTCCCCAATTAGTTCCCTAACCAGGTGATAGCTCTGCCTCTCCAAGGTGTGGCACAAGTGTGAGACAGGCTGATGGTAGTGCCCAAATCCTTTGCCTTGCTCAGATGCCATCCTGAGTGCTGAGCAATCCTGTTATCATGTTTACTTTGTCCTGGCTATTTATATGTCCAGAGCATCATCCATGGTGTGGCAGGCACTGCCCTGAGGGAGGCATCCAGCCTGGTGGAGAACTTTCTGTGGATCAGAATAGGTTTTCCCACTCCCTGTGAGGTATGCTGGGAGTGTAAGAGGACTGGGTTAGGGGCCATCTTCTGGGAAGCGTTCACCTACCTTCTGAAGGAGGGCAAACCATGCTCTTTAAAGCTACCCAAGGCTTGGGTCTTGGGTGTTCCAGTTCTGTCTTCTGTTTGACTTCTCTGTAATTGTTTTCTTCTGACTCACCTGCATGACTGACAGGTGTCTTGGGTAGAGAGCAGCTCTGTCTAAGGCAACGGAGTTGGCTTCTGAAAGTAAAAGCACATGGGGTGCGTGGCCGTACCTTGTCCGTGTCATAAACCCTTCTGACAGTGCAGCTTCCAGGCAGAGGTGCAGAGGTTAGAATGAAATCATAGGGGTGAAAGAGGACAGGGCAGGAGGTACAGCTAGGCCTGAACTAGGAGAGCAGTTCATTCTCATGCAGGCTCTTGGAGGGTCCTGAGTACCTGTGTTTGCTGTGCTGCTGAGAGCAGATGGTAGCCCATGGGCTTTGAATCCCGTGGCAATTGATGCTCTGCACTGTCAGTTGCCCTGTCCATGAAACTGGAATGCTAAATAGTGTCTCTTGATGAATGACAAAGGGGGGAATTTTGCAGAAAGAAGCCTTGCTTATTTAACTGTGTGTAGATAAAGTTAGTGTCCTCATGCCTGTGACCTCAAGAAGACTCTCCTGTGCAGAGACAAATACTTGCAGGGGAGGAGTGGAAAAACCTCTTCCTTGGGGGTTTTTCTGTGAGTCCAGTCTTTTGAGACCCTGATCGAAGAGAGTAGACATCTTGCTTGACTTCAGAGAATAAGACCCCACTTAGTGGATTCTTTTCCAGCTTTTTCCCTCTGGCCTTTGCATCTGTTCAGCTTGCCTGTGAACTCATTCTGCTTTCTCTATTAAGACCTCAGTGTCATCATTTGTGTAGGACAGGAAGGCTTTGCTATGGGTTGACACTGAACTAAAAACCCTGACCAAGTGATCTGCAGCCTTCAGAACACACTGTGGGCTTCAAAGGCGTGCTTGAGAACACCAAAGAGAACAACATTGGGCGTGCATATTACTTAGGCAGGGCACCTTATATTTATATAAGAGATCAGGAGGTATTTACAGTCTGATATGACCTTGCCTAGCTCTGGTTAAGCACTTTACCATTAATTTGTAGGGATCTTGGATTTGTTATTCAGGGTTACAACAGTGATGTTGCCTTGCATCTGAAGTGCTCTCTCTCTCCAGCTTTGAGGTTCTTCTGTTTGCTGGCACGAAAAAGCAGTGCAATTATTCCACTAGAATAATCTGTATGGCAGTAAAGGTGCATTGGGCAGTCTCCTGTGTTTACAAGTTATTTGATTCTGCATAGTGCAGTGTTGTGGCATGAGTAGCTTCTGCCCTAAGGGTATTCTGGAAAATAGCCTCTGTCATATCTATACCATCTCTTGGGGCTCTTGAAGTCCAGCACACAAGGAAATGCACCTTTATATGCCAAGCAAGTGAAAAGTTCTCATGCTGGCATTGCTCTCTCCTCTTTGTGTGTACCTCCAAACCTGCAGCTTTTCACACATCTAGGTGTGGAGCTTTGAGGATGGTCACCTGTCTGTATAAATCTGAACGTCACCAGTCGGGATGAGAAAAACTGGCTTATGCGACGTGGTGAGACCGTCCTTTTTCAGTCACCAGGAATGCTAAAGTGCAGCTACTGTAGGATTCTTTCATCCCTAATACTGAGTAGGGAATGTAGTTTTGGTAAGGTCTGGAATCATCTCACTTTGGTGAGCTGTGCCTGCTTTGGGAGCATAGCAGCCTGAATAAATGATGGGATGTGAAGCTGTATTCACTGAAAAGCTGTCTTTGCGCTGGTACTAAGGTCCCTCTGACTCACAGTTAACCAACAGCATCTCAATTGTCTGCGTGGCATGTGAATGTTGTCCTAGACAGCCCTGTCTGAGGGTGGGTTGGAACTGCTGAATTGCTTCTATTTTGGGGGGAAGAGGTGGGTTCTGCTGTCAAATGCAAAGCTGGCTATCAAACCCCATCTGTGGAAGGTAGCTGTTCTCCTAAAGCATGACAAGACATGACAGAAAATGAAAAAGCAAGGTGAGGAGATGCTTTTAGTACTAAGAATACAGACAGGAAGCCGTGTGTTGCTAGATTGGGTAGCTCTTTGGAAACAGGGCTGTTGTGTGTTGTTTGGGATGCTCTTTGGAAAGCACTTCCTGGGTTGTTTACAGCATTTTTAAATTTAATTATTTTAAATTGCTATCTTAATCAGGACCCATCTCAGGATTGACGTGAGATGAAATAACAGTTATTTGGCATTTGGGTTTGCTTGTCAGCTGTCATCATGTGACCACCAGGAAATGTGCTGCTGAACTGTAGAGACATTTTCCATTGAGTAGCAGGAGGAAAAAAAACCCCAGTGAACAAAACCTTTTGAAACTGAGATAATTAGCAATATCAGCATCTTAAATGTTGTGCTTCTGCAGTTTGATTATGTCCATGCAAAGGCTTAAGAACTGGTCATGGAGATTTACTTTCTCTGTGTCTGTGTAATCTCACCAAATCCCAGATTGACGGAGGGAAATAAACCAATTTAGAGTCTATGGAATCCTCAGAGCAATGGCAGTTTATGCTGGCCAAAGCATGAATCAGGATGCTTATACGTGATGCTGTCTTCTGTGGCTGTGTGAAGAGAGCTATGGATCTCCACAGGGATGCACAGGAAAGTTTTGTAGCATCTGTGGTGTCTCAGTAGTTAGGTCCCTCTTTGCACAGGTGATGGGCACTTGTACCTCCTGCAGAGGCCCTCCCTGGAGAAAAAGTTGTTGAGGTCAATGGCTCCAGCCCAGGAAGGAGAGAGACCTTTGTGTACTCGCATGGAAATATGGATATAATTAATGGGGAACCTTCTGGTGCTTCTTGGAAATGGTAAAGCTCTTTTCTGTGGTGGGAAGAGAGGTGGAGGGGAGATGTTCTGCTGACATAGACGGAAATGTTCTCTGGCTTGGTGGAGAAGCTGCTGAACCTGGATCAGTGCCCTCAGCAGTCACAGGGCTGTGGGATCAGGTGTCCAGAGGAGTAAGCTGGCAGCCAGACCACCCTGCAGGATCTCTTGATGGGAGGGAAGGAGCTTGTTCCTGTTGTCTGCCTGGCTCTAATAAGAGCCTTCCTTTTCTGTAAGGAAAGGTGCTCTTGCAGGCATGTTGTTGAATGAATGCAAGGAAAGCCAAGGAGCCACTTCTAGCAAAAAACAGTCCTAGCAGGGCATGTGTTTATTCTTTTGGCACCCCACACAGACAGCAGGTGTGCAGAGCAGCTCAGTGCCCAGCCTTGCTGTCAGCCATGGCAGCAGCTGTGCAATGTCACTGGTGGCAGCACAAGAGGGCTTTGGTCATTCTTCTGACCCGTAGCTTCAGCACCTCTCTTGAACTTGCAGCATGTCTGACCTGTTCCACTTCTTTCTGCCTCTTAGCTCCCCAAACTCTCCAAGGCAACTACAAGTCATCCATGTAAAATAAGAGAAGCTGTTATATGTTCTTTAGGGTCCTGTGTCTGCTTATTGGTTGTGTTTGGAAGCTTAGTCCTGATAAATCAAAAAGCCTTCCTCAAATTTCTTGCTGTGTTGTTCAGTTCCAAACTCCTGCTGCTGCCTGCATGTCCAGTAGCTGGTGGTGGTGGTGCTTGTTTCCTGTCTGTTGGGAGGGCTGTGTTACCTTCCAGTGCAGTGAGCTTGGATTGTACTCAGATGCTGGGCCCCTGCTCAGTCTGTGTTTCTTCATGTTTCTCTCTGGGCTCTCCATGAAGCACAGAGGAAATGCTCCCTGGCTTGGCTAGAGAGGTTTTCCACCTCTTCTGTGATTTCTACAGAACTTGAAGAGCACCCTGCAAGGGCTGGAAATGGTAATTAGTCTTCTTTCTGGAGATGGGAATGGGTGGGCCATCTAATTACAGAACCTTTGCAAAAGCTCAGAAATGTTACTCCAAGGAGCAGTGTGAGTGGGTGACTCCTGTTCACCTTGCTCTTTGCAGTATAAGCCCTACTCATGGCTGAATTCCAAAGTGGCCACCACTTCTCCGTTGAATTCTCTGCACTTCTACACTTTTGTTGCCCAGCTCTAATACTTATTCTCTTCATTTCTGCTAAGTGTTCTTGGGACTTGAAGTGAAAGTCAGGATGTGTGTTCAATTATGTGGGAGTCAGCAGAGCCTATGTATTTGCCTTGGGCTGTGTGCCTTGTCAAGCAAGTAGAGTGAGAGCTAGTGAAAAGGAGGGGCAGAGGAAATGATTCCATGTGGAAGGCCATAAATAAGTCCATGTCCCTGGAAAAAGGCAGAACGTGTCCTTGAAGTAGTAGAGTCTGAGGCAGTAGAAAATCCTTTCCAAGGAGCACATAGGAGAGGCAATTAGTGAGCCTGGGAGTGTAGAAATGTTGTTGGAGATTGTTGTAGCCCTGCCATTTGTAGCTGCAAAGACCAGAGGAACGGAGGAGAGAGTTTTTGTCGCTTGTGATACAACAGCTGCTTGTGGCAGGCCTGATCCTGTCCCTGGGGTTGTGCTGATCTGTGGTGCAGTGTGTGACACCAGGTGTGGGAGCTGGTAGCTTTATTAGAACCCAGGGCTTTGTGCTGCCCTCTGGCACTCTCCCAGAACTGAGCTGGTTGTGCTTTCTGGTATAGGTAAAGGCCAAATCCCCAGTGATGACTTCTGCCTGACAAGACCTTTGGAATCTGCAAGCTTCATGAAGTCTCTTCTGCCACTGTTTCCCAGGCTTTTAGCTGTGCTGTGCCTGGAGGATTTCTTCTGAGAATGAATCATTCTCTTTCTCTTCATACACTGAAGTTTGTTTGGATGGATATTGGTTTTGGAGGCCTTTTTTAGGCTTAGGATTTAAAGGATTGAATATCATTGAGGCATTGGAGGTTCTGGCAATCTCTTTGTTCGCCACTCCTGTGGATTGTCTAGTTTAGCATCCTGAAGTAGAGGAGGTGACATCTGAGTATGTAAATGAATCAGGAATCCCTTTGCATATCCCATGTTAATTACAAGGGCCAGTCTTGCTGGCTGCATTGAATGCTGCTGATTCAGTGCTGGGCCTGGCAAAAAAAATAAATAAATTCCAGTGTATTATGGAGGCAGAGTGTGGATTCAGGCTGCCGTAGTTATGCCATGCATGGAAAAACTTGGAGTCCTGTTTCAGAGTGGGCTGTCAGCACAGAGATTTACATTGATGTATCTATCCTAGTGTTCTTAGGCAGCAGGATTGGTAAAATAATCTTTAAGGGAAGCATTTAATTGCTAGCCATATTTTTGCACACAGAAGAGGTTATGTGTCAAATGTTCATCTGAACATCTGTCTTGCTGTTCTTGTTTGTGTGCTCAGAGGCTTTTCCCCTGCCAGGGTCTGTGCTGCCCTTTGTGAGCAGCTCCTGTCCTGCTCACGCAGTTGTTTTCAGAACCTCAGTCTTTTTTTGGCTGGGGTCCACTGCTGATGTCTCTGGGAGAAAGGTAGTATCAGTTTCTAGATTTTTCTTGCCATGGTTCCCAAGGTATGCATCCTAACCTTGTGATCTGCCTGATGCTGCTCCAAGAAAACGAGAATCATTCTAGAGCAAAATGCCAACACCTCTTGCCAGAGCACTGCTTTGGAAACTGAGCTTTTGATTCTCACTTCCTTGCTGGTGTCTGCCCTGCTTATGCCAGGGCCAGTGGGGAAGAATTTGAGGTGTAAGGTGACACTTGACCTGCCTGAGAAGGGAGGGCAAAGCAGGCCCTGCGCTCACAGGCGCACAGGGAAGGGCTTGGCGTGGATTGGAGCAGTTGGTGAGCCTTGTGAGCATGAGAGCTGGGCATGATGCAGGCTGAGAGCCGGGGGAGGGTGCCAGGGCTGTTCCTCTCATCTGTGTTAGGGTTTTAGCCGTCACACAGGTGTACAGTGGAGAGGACAGGGAGGAAGACAGGCTGCTGTGCGACAGAGCCAGCCATGTTTCTGGTGTCATCTCTGAACATGAAACAATTGCCACCTGAAAACACGCAAGAAGGCTTTCTGCAGGGCTTAGGCTGATAGCTACCAAAAGCCACCACTTCTGCCTCTGTGCAGACCAGAGAAGAAAGGTAATTTCTCATTACAACATGGATTTTGGTCTCTTTCTCCCCTCCACTAGTTTTCAAAAACTCTGGATGAGTTTTTGAAAAAATTGCTTCAAACTCAGTATTACTTGGTCCAAAGTGAGCAGCAAGGATCTGAGCTGCACTTTGTCTACTCTGTGAATCCCCTTTTCTTGTCATCCCATGCTGTCTGAATTGCACTAGAGCATTGACAGGGATTGATGCATGGATGAAGATGGAACATGGCTTTCAGTTCAGCTTGCCTGGAGTCCTGAGCAGCTTTTCCTTTTCATACACTGTAATGTCATTTAATTTCTCTAATGCTATGAACAGAAATGCAGCGTTAAGCCTCATATTAGGGCATTACAGTAGGGAAAGATTAGACTAGTGGGTGTTGCTGTTGTGCTTGTGACAGAGGGATCCTGGCTGGCTGCCTGCACTGGGCTGCCTCCTGCCCTTCCTATCGATTGTTTCACAGCAGCAGCTGCCCTGTTTTCAGATTTGTGTTGCAAAAATAAGCGCCCCTGTCCTGACCGCAGAAACCAAGCAAGTCTCAGCATGCAGAACAGCAGTGCTAGCGAGGCTTTGGTGTGCCAGCACGTCATCAAGTCCAGTGCAGAAATTTAGCTAGAGACCTCATCCAGCCTGTGAGTTCTTATGCCTGCTCTCCCCGTTTGCTTCTGTACAAAACAGAATAATGGGCCTTAAGGTGAGGTATGAGTGGTGTATCTGCACTTGGGCTTGCAGGAGGGTCCTACCCTGCAGGTACCAGCTGATGGATGGGCATGTGGCAGTCACTGTGGGCTGCATTGTGAGCTGTTCTGTGCAAGAGGTAAAAACCCTGGCAGCTTAAAAGCAGATCTTCATCTTGTGTTCCTCATATCTAGCATGTGGCAATAGCTCTGGTTCATCTATTAACTGGTATCTAGAGCACACTAACCATATCTTTTGGCTCAAATGGGAGAAATGTCTCCTTTTGGTTTGGCTTTATTTAAGCAGGTAGCATAACTGACAGTTTGTTTTCCACCCCCCCCCCCCCCGCCCCCCCCCCCAAGTTGAAATAGAAAAGCAAACATCTTGGGACAAACATGTTAAGAGGAGGTTTCTGGTTCTGAAGCAGTTGCAAATGATCTGAATTTACGTAGCCCTCCTGCTGCACAGTGTGTCTTGGGCTAAACAATGTGTGTGTCTGGTCTAAGCAATGCTGAGCCTGAAGAGTCTGAACCATAAGGTAGTGTGGGCTGAGCCCTTCTTTTAGCATCTGCCTCTGGCTGCAAGAGCTGACCTTACTTGAAAAGCTCTTTCTTGAGCTTGAAAGCCTCTTTCTCTTTGTGTTTGCACTTGTCCTACCTGTATGGTCAGAATAGGTGTTGCTGGATGTATTCTAACAGGGATCCCTAGGAGCTGCTCCAGTAGGGTGTCAGTGCCTCTCATTCCCTAGTAAAGGGGGAGAAACACCATTATGTACCCCTGGTGGCCAGGCTTTCCAAGAACTCTCCTTTACAAAATTGTTTGTTGAACTCTGAGGCTAAATCCCTGCACAGAGCCCCTGATCTTGCCACAGGGAACAGCTGGTCAAGCAGTAGGACTGTCTGTAAACTGAGTGTGTGTGGTTCTGAGGGGAGTTGTGTTTACCTCCTAGGTATCACCAAAAGCAAAAATAAGCTTCCTTCCTGTATCTGTTATCTGGAGCCAAGTGAGCTGAACTGTTTCTTACCTGGTAGCAAAATAGTTGGAGAGGAGGATTGAGTGAAGACCTTAAATAAAATAAAAAATATACATCAGAACAACAGAAATTAGGGAAGTCGCAGAGGAACAGCTTGTTCTGGTACATGGTGTTTCTCAATCACACTGGCTTACAGGAGGATGTGCACAGATGTGAAGAGCGTTGGTGGTTTTGAAGACTTCACTGCTAGCTGTCACCCCTCAGCCTCAAATGTTTGAAAATGGGTGCTTTTTATTTGTGTCAAATAGTGGCAGTTTTACAACTTCTGGCCAGTGAGGGATATTCTTTCCACAGCCAGTGCTTTTAGGTGTCTGTCCAGGATTTCAGATGGAAATTAAAGAGCTGTCACCAGCAATGGGGTACACCTATCACCTGAACATGTCTAATAAGTGCAGGTTGTAAAACATTGCTTTTGTTTCCTGCTGGCATGGATTTGTCCTTGGGGCCCCTTTGACATCTCTTCAGGCTCTCTGATGGACCTTCAGAGAACATCTTGGGTCAGGTTCCCATTCAGGACAAGCTGGCCTTTGTTTAGCTTGGCTGAAATGTTGGCTGCTTTTTGCTCTCTTGGGACAATAAGTGGAAATCGGGTTGCTTCAGCATGAGTGTGGAAAGTGGAACAGAAGTCTACCCAAGCAGTGGGATCTTTCACAAACTGAGGTCGTTGCCCACAAGAATTGGGGTTGTCCTTGGGTCACTGGCACATTGGTGTGCAGTGCTCCTTGGGATGAACAAATGGGCACTTCACGATGATCTGAGCTACCCGAGAGGAATCATCCAGTAATGTTCTCTGTTAATTATTTTCTAGATGTCAGTTTGAAAATTTATAGCTTTGTGGGTTTCTTTTGGGCTGGTGACAGGAGTGTGTTGTAATTAGGACTATATCATCTCCTGGGAGAGGCCAGGCAGGAAAGCGTGTACATTCCTTACTCTCGGTACTTAGAAAAGAAGCAAGTGCAGGAGCTGTGCATGCTGAGCTGGAGCAGTGTAAGGATTTGTGCCCTGGAAGATCATGGAACAGCTCTCCTGAACCCCTCTGCTCATTGTCAGAGACTGACTTTTAGCTCTTCCACATATGTGGCACAGAACAGCTGAAATAGCAAGAGACGAGCAACCGAGATAAATTAATGTTGGGGAAGATCATGGTAATAAATTCCTTCTGACTCATCCTATTCTTAAATTTACATCCAGACTGGGATCTACCAGTGGGATAATGACAATTTCAGCAGTGTTCAGCAACCAGCTGCATTGAAAGCAAAGTGTGAAGATTTTAGCTGGGGACTCTTAAAAAGGACCTCCGTGCTGAGTATCACACAAACGTCCCTGGAACAGAGAGCTGAGCAGAACATGAGGAGTTCTGGAATGAGGTCCCTGGTTATGGGATACAAGGCTGGCAGGACTCCTGTCCTGAAAAATCTTACAGTCAAAATAGCTTGGTTGTGTGATTCTAAGCTGACAAGGCATAGGGCTGTCCAGGGCCTGGGGGAACAGCAAAAGTACCTGTGCTTCCTTCTGCTAGTTGGCTTCCTTTCAAAGCTGTTGGTGTGTTGGAGCCTTAGCTGGGTAATGGGAATGAGGAGGGAGGAGTGTTGCTGATGTGTAGGAAGGAGTCCATTTGTTGGTGTTGAATGAGAAGCAGGTTTAGTGAGGATCTGCAGCTTCCTGCCTGCCTCACTAGTCCAGGCAAGTGATGGCATCTGCAGTCTGGGGTGTGACCTCTCTGTGCTTCCTGCCAGCAGGGACAGAGTGCTGCCCCTACATCCACCAGCTCTCTGTGCTGTCCTTTGCTCTCCATCCCTGCTGAAGAACTTTTCCTTTAGGCTTGTGTCCTATTTACTGTTGCACTAGGCAGGGAGTGGGAATGTCCCTGGCACAGGTGATCTTTGTGCTGACACAGAGCTCTCCCAGAGGGACCTGCAGTGTCATGGGTGAGCTGCAGGGTTGAATATTCAGAATGCCCTTCCCCCTGTCTAGCTTGCTCTGCTGCTATTTTTGTCTGTGTCTTAGGCACTTTTTTCCATTTGAGATACTTGATGGGTCATCTGTGATTTTACTGGCTGGCAAAGAGATACCAATATGGTCTAACGTGGTTTAACAGGAGACCATCATGGTGCCCTTGGTGCTAAAGCCCTGCTGCTGCAGATTGGGTCTGAAGAGACCCTTCTTCCCCACTTGTCACCCCTCCTGTGGAGCGGTGTTCAAGCTTTGTGATGGTCCTTGTCCTCATGCACTGCACAGGTTTGGAGTAGCCTTTCTGTTTTCCCCAGAGCCCTTAGCAGCAGTGAAGGGTCTTCCCAGCTGCCTGGCTAACAACAGTTTTACTGATTTATCTTCAGCTCTGCTGCCCCAGAGGCAGAGTCACAGCAGGCTGCTCTGCCGGGGTGTTTGTTTACAGTTATAAATAGCATGTGCTGCTTGAATGCTTTTCAGGTTGGAGTTTAGGGGATGCCAGGCAGTACAGACTTAGTTACTGGGTTGTTTTGGAGTTGAGCGTGACTGATAGAGATGAAAGTGAGTTGTTAAAGGGAACCATCTAACCCTGTGTCAATAAGCTAATGTGAAGCTGGATTGATATAGCTTAAAAATGAAATGGGAGTTAGCAGCTGCCTTCATGCTTTTCCCATGAGTGCCACTACCTTGCCCCTCGTAGCCACTGCAGATGACAAATCAGCAGAGTGGGGAGCAGTTGGCCTCTTTTCTGGCAAGGGACATGTTAGGGTGTTTCAGGACACAGTTGTGTGATGCTCCTTTGCGTCATCACAGCTGAAATTCAGATAAGGACAATAGCCCTGCAGTACTTGGGTTTATGTATAACAACACCCAGTGGGGCAGTGATGGGGGTGGGGGTAACGGGGAGTGTGGGTTTTCTAATGGAAATTAAATATTCCACATATATTAATGCAACATTTTTGAGGAATATTGGCTTAGTAAATCTGTGTAGGGAAAGGTGTTGAATTAATTGGTTAGTATGAGAAGAATGAAATGTTTTCACAGCAAACACTGCTAACTGTTAGGGATTGCCTTTGCCCTGTGGTATGTACCTCAATAAGGAAATATAAATTTAATTCAGCTTCTTCACATGACTCTGTGTCCTGAATCACTGGATCCATAAAAAACAATGAGAATCTTTCCTAAGGGCTGCATTTGGTACTGGAATAGTCCTAGAAATAATTGAGAGCTGTTGGCTGACCCCTGTAGGAGTTGTCTCTCTTGACTGCCTCTAATTCAGCTGCTCCCTCTGACGGACCGCAAACAGAATTTGAGCCGGTTTTCCTGGAATAGCGCTTCTGGTAGTAACAGGATTAAAACACTACCACGTCTTTTCTTTCCTCCCAAATGTATTTCCAAGAGGACTTGTCATCTGTCGTGGATCTTGCTACATAAACCTGGCTACTTTGGCTGACCCCTCAGCTGGCCTTATTTCCCGGAAAGCTGGTGGTACTGCAGGTCACCCTGTGCCTTCCCACAGAGCCGTTCCACATCCAGCTTTGGTGCAAGTGATTCAGCGAGTCCAACAGAATCACACATGTCTTAAACAGAAGTGCCTCAAAGCTCCTGTGGGTATGCATGTATGCACAAGTGTATAAAAGGAACCCAAAACAAAAGAAAGTATTCAAAGAATGAACTTGCTAATCATCAATAATCTCATTTGCCCTCCTGGGTATGAAACACTGATAGAGAAGGCAGCTGCAACTTGGGGCTCCCCTCAAATGCTGTTTCCTGGCATAGTCAGGACTTTGCTCTCGTGGGTTTTTTTAAGAAAACCCAAACCCCTTCCAGCTCACATTTTTTGTTCAAACAGTCATAAGCTCCATTTAGTTGCAGTTGTTTTCAGTATTGTTGTCACATCTTTCTGCACACGGAGATGCCAAGCCTGAAAGCATTGTTCCCACCATCTCCTGGACAATCCACACTCCCCCCAGCACAGCTTTTGGACACAGGGGTCTCCCCTCAGCTGCATGCTCAACACTCACCCACCCAGTGGGGGTTTCAACCAAGCCAACAATTCTCTGCAAGGCACTCAGTGCAGAGGATTTTCTCTTTATGGGGTTGTGTGACTAAGGTGCTGGGCTGGGATTCCTTCAGGTTTTGCTTGTTTGCAGTTTCTTTCGGTGTTTTTCCTCCCCTTGACAGACATTAAGGTGTCTTAGGGAGCATTTTGAGTGCTAATGTCTCAGTGATTGTAAAGTATATTTCTGTGGGGCTGACTTCTTCCATGTTGGGAGGGATGTTGAACCGTGTGGCTACTATCTGAAACAGGCTGGGCTCAATGGCTTACTGCTAATTGAGTAAGTAAGATCAGAATTAGACTGCTAAACATTGCTCTAGGACAGAAGACTGGGATTACAGGGCTAAAAATTGCTTCAGAGGGGGAACTTTGGCTTTTCTGCTAAGTTGCTACCTCACAGTGCCTAAAATCCTGACCTCAGAATCTCTGGTCATGTTCAAGGGTCCAGTTCTCTGCGTACTTGAGCTGCTGGTGTTGGTGGGTTTCCTAAGCCCAGAATCACGTTCCCAGGCTGCATGGATGGAAAACATGTTGCTGGCACACGTGTATTGCAAAAGATTGGGATGTGTCAACATAGCATTGAGGGTTTTTGCTCTTATCTCCATTGTATTTATTAACCTGGGTCTAACTTGAGTTCTTTCATTCTGCTGCCTTGTTTTTGCAATTGAGAAACTGAGTGGAGAGCGAAATGAGGGGACTTCCAGTTGGCTTGAACTGGTAGTCTTCTGTCCTTTTCCAGGAAATGACCTTCAGTTTGATTGGAGAGGAGTCTTCATTTGTAAAAGCATATTTCTTTTCTCCTGGTTTCTCTAATTCTCCCCTCACATTCTTCTCACATGTAAGTTCCTGACACTCCTTGGAATGCAGTGATTAGCTACTACTTAGAGGAGCTGTTGTATCTCATCAGGCTGGATGTGTGTGGAGGCAGCAGTAAGTCACTGGAGAGGGCAACATGCTGGATGCTGTAGTGTTGTATTTTTATTTCCTCCCATCCCTTTTTTCTTACTGGAGAGCTCTGATGCGCTTGCCAGATGGAGCTCCTAGTGACTGAGATAATGGGCTTAGCAGATACCTTCCCTTTTGTGCAGCTGGGATGTCTCCTCTTCTCAAACCCAGCTGGGTCACTGTGTGAAAGGGTAAAGCAAGTCCTGCTTGCCATCAGGGCCTAGTTTAGTGCTATGAAATTGGATATGGAAGGGATGGGACACCAGAGGCTCTGCAGGAGGAACTAAGTCTCTGATTCCCTAATGGAGCTTTAGTCCCTCTTGCTCACTTGCGATGTGGCTGACATTCACAGCAGAGTTGGGATCACTTAGCTGGAAAGCACCAGCTTTCCTGTTCTGGCACTTCTGCCTACTGGCTGATGATTTGTTTTCCTGTCAGGAAAAATATGCTTACTGGAAAAGTTTTAATGGAATATATTTTGGAGGGGATTTATCCATAAGCTCAAAACTGTTGGAGTATTAGCCTTGTTTTCTTTCTCAGTCTGTTTTCACCAGCCCTGCATTGGCCAGTGCAACAGGATCTAAAAAACAGTATGAGGCCTTAGTCAGATGCATGTGATCTTCCTTGACTTCATAAAACATAAGGAGGGTGGTTCTTTGTGATGGGGTGTGTGAGGGCCAAGACAGCAAACTTCCATGACTTTTATAACATCCCCTGTAAATAACCTCTTGGTTTGAGTTGTGTATTAACCAGTGGGGAGAAACCTCTGGGGAAAGCTGGGAATGAGGCTTTCCTGTGCCTAGTTTTGTAAAGGAGAAGACTGGTTTTGGTAGCATTTCATGGTGCATTTGTCTCGTTGCAGGTGAGGCCGGTGCCAGCATTATTCGGGTGTCAAAAGAAGCCCGGAAGAGGTTCTTGGGCCCACTCCACCCCTCGTTCAACTTGGTGAAAACCATTCGGATGGTTTTGTCCAAGACGGTGCCAGACAATGGGCATGAGGTTGCAGCAGGACGCTTGGGTATTTCCCTGACGCGGGTCTCTGATGGGGAAAATGTGATACTGTCAGACTTCAATTCCAAGGAGGAACTGATCCAGGTGAATGGACTCTAACTGCTGGGGTGGGTAGGAGCTGCACGCAGTTTTGTTTTGCCTTGGTCTCCAAATGTCCTTAGTACTGGAGTATAATTGTCAGCACGTGCCAGCATGGTGTTCTGAGAACAAGTAATAGTTTCAGTAGGCTTTGATCTGGTTGTTCAATTCTGGATGTCTTTCTCCCTCAGGCCTGTATCTGCAGCACCTTCATCCCTGTCTACTGTGGGCTGATACCTCCAACCTTGCGTGGAGTGGTAAGTAAGATTCTGAGATAGTCCTTCATTAAATTACATACTAGTGAGTAGGTTTTGACAATGTTATTGTGTGCCTGCTGGCAGCATTTATCTGAAGAGACACAAGAAATTCCCAAATAAACAACCTCCAGCGTGGATAGGCCTTCTTTCCACTGCTGCCTGCATCGACTATAAATGTCCTGAAGACCAGTGGATTTAACATATAGTGATATATGCAGTCTGGGGAAGGGCTGGCTGGCTTAGCAGAGTGTTCTCATGGCTGCATGGTACACTTTGCATCACTGAAGCTCCAGCTGTCTGCATGTCGAAAGAAGTTCGGCCCAGGATAAAAGTCATGTGTGTAGTCCCTCTCCCATGTGCCTGGCATTTTCTGCAGGGCTTTAACTAGTGGTGTGGATACTGGCTCTCTTTTCTATGGAGTTCTTCCTGTCCTTTCTCTGACAGTAATGCTCTGCTGCATGCCAGAGCTTTCTTTGAATTGTGTCCAAGGCTGTCCAAGAGCAATTTATCCCTCTGTGTTTGCATGTTAGAAATGAAAATACATGAAAGATGTGCAGAGCTGCAGCATTTCTGGATATTGCAGTCATGCTTTGAGGGTCTCCTGGTTGAGCTTGGCCTCCCTTGTGCTACACAGGTTAATGAACACGTTAAAAGGCAGAGGTTTTGCAAATTGCACAGTCAAAAGTGAGAGGAAGAAGTGCTATAAATAGGTGCCCTGATTTACCATAAGTGGTCTGCCTCTGTCAGAGCAAAGCATCAAACCTGCTCTGATTTCTACCTGTGTCCTAAAAGTGAGGTCAGTTTTGCTCCTGCTTAATACACAGCTTGGCTGGTTTTGTCTTGTGCAAGCATGTTGGTCAGGGAAATGACCTGGAGGAGATGTCCAGTGTTATCCAGCCCTTCAGAGAAGTGACAGAATCAGTCATGGTTTGGTGTTTGCTCAGCAGCTGCAGCCAGGGCTTTTTCCCTTCAGCTGGTGGGACCATAGCAGTGGCTCTTGCCTTACACCTCTTTGGGGGCTAATTAAGGTCAGTGTGCATCAGGAAAAAATCTCACCATTCCAAAACTGTGTACAACATCAGGGTTTCTGGAATGTGCAGCTGCCCTGGCACACTGAGGGATAACTTCTCATGGGAAAAGGTGGGGAGGAAATATGAGATGAGGAAATTTAATTCCTACCTCTTCCCCAGAAAAGCATAGCTCTGAAGGGGGATTGTGGATGAGGCGAGAGGTTAAATTGGGTTGGGTATGAGCTTGGGAAATGGTTTTGAAACAGAAATGCATGGTTCCTAGCATGCCTGTGGTGAATGTATTTGCCACAGAATAAACTGACAGGCTTGGCACAAGGCAATGTTTTCTCAAGGCAGTGTTACTGTGTGCAAGATGCAAAATCCATATTTTGCCTTCCTCCTAAGTTTTTTCCAGTGTTCAGTTCTCTGAGATCTGATAGTCTCATGGAGTGGAAGATGGAGATGGGCAGGGGCATTTAAAAAAACCCAACAACTTCAATACTGAGAAATCGAAGTCAGTAACTGACCTGCCAGCACGCACAATAATTGTGAATTGTCTGCAGCGTGTGGGTAAGATGAATCCCCGGCAAGGGTCACAAAGCTGATTGTCAAGTCATGCGAGCGAGGGGCCCTGTGCACGGGATGACATGCTAAGGGAATGGAAGTGGGCACCCTTGTCTATGAACCATCCCCTAAAGCTGCTGCTGCTTGTGCCTGCAGGAAGCTGGTGGCTCCAGCCTGTGGCTCTGGGCTGTTCTGGGCTTTGCAGGAGGCTGGAGAGTGGTTACACTTGGGCTACTGGATGTTCAGGCAAAGGATGTTCAGGCAAATCTAAAGAAGTGGCAGCTGAGCTTTACTGAGGAATGTTAGTCGGCATTGCTTGGAAGCAGTGGACTAGAGAATGAGGTGTGCAGGTGCACTTCTGGATTTCTGTGGAGTCAGAAGGGTTTGCCTGTCAGCTGTTGTAGTTGAGCCATTTTTCTAATGGCATCTGTGCAGTGATGCTGCCACCCTCAGGGAAACGTGTCTTCTGCATCCTTGCTGTAAAACTAGTGTTGTCCAGCACTAAAGCTTACCTCCTTTTTCTTTAAACAAAAGTGCATACTGCCTGCTTTGCTCTGTTCTGGTCCCAGTCAGCATGTTGGAACTCATCCTTGCAAAGGGAGTCAGGCAGATGTCTCCAGCTCTAGCTGTGCCTAGTCTGGCTCTCAGTGGAGCAGGTTTGGGAGAGGATGACAGTGGCAGTTTGCTGTGGTTGCTTTAGGCTTAGGGAACACTGATGCCCCCTTTAGAAGGGGGAAAGAGTTCTGTTGATTGTTGGCATCTCTGTTGTTGGAAAACGTCTAGTGAGCAAGCTGTGCTAGTGTTTCTGAGAGGATGTACTTACCCTTGAGTTTATCCTTCCACTTTATTCACTGTCCAAATTCAGGTGGTGTAGGAGTCTCTAAGTGCCTGTCTTGACACAGTGTTTGGCGAGCAAGGGCTGCCATGAGGATAAAATGTCCTGTGCTCCGAGTTTGGGCTGCTGTAGCCTACAACTGTAATCACAGGCCGTCTCCAATGGAGCTGTAGGCTCTATGCAAAGGTAGCCCTGAGGTTTAGTTTGCCTCCCAAGAAGGGAATGTGCAGTCCACCGTGACCCTGTTGCATTAATGGCAGCTGGCTTGCTGTAGCTGAATTTAATTGCTTTGAGCCCATGAGCCTGTGAACTGTTCCCCAGGCCCAGAGAAGCTGCTTGAGGTCTCTGTCTTGTCTGCCTTCCAGAGCAAGAGAGAGCAAAGTGCAAAGCACCCTCCAGGCAACACATCCGATGTTTTCCTAGGCATTGTGCAGCAAAAGAGCAATGTTGGTGGTGGTCTGTCTGTGAGACAAGAGGAAGCAGGATGCAGAATGGAGCACCTCCTCCTTCTATCAGCATTTCTGTTCTCTGCCTGGCTTTAGCCTCTACTGGCTCAGCTTCTCACTCAGCAGAGAGCAGAAAGATGTTTACAGCTGCTACTTGTGGGGTTGCATAGCCCCTGTATCATGATTTGCGTTTGGGTAGGAAGGAAGCAGATCCAGGCAGCAAATTGCAGGATCAACCCTGATATGAAACCAGCAGAACTCTTCTGTAACTGAGGTTCACAAGAGCTGGAGTTGTTGGTCTGCAAAGACTCCCAGCTTCCTCTTCTTTTGGCTTGACCAACATCCTTTTCCTGTTATCTTTTGCATGTTGCTTACTCTGCCAAAACCTGTGATAGGGATCGTCTTGCTCAGCTCCTTATGCAATTACAGTATCCAAGGAATGTTTTGAGAACATACTACTGGGGTTGCCCTTCCTGCAAGGGTAACGCAAATGTGTTTATGGTACAGAAGTACAGAACATTCTCTGATAAGAGGGTGCCTGTTGAGAGCAAAACCCAAGTCCCTTGTGCTCTGTTATCACATCACAGCAAGTGGATTCCCAATGTGTATGCATGTGTTGGGATTGCTGCTTGATAAGCCCACTAGCAACAAATCAGCTGGTTTTACTCACAGGTAACAAACCGTCTGCCAGTGGGGATTTGTGTCTGAGCTTACTAATTTTAAACACAAGTGAAAAATGGCACAATGTCACGGTGTGACAGCTTAGATCAGTGCTAATTTGCACTGCAGGTGGTTGTTGGTGTGTATTATTACTTAACTGGACAGCAGTCAGACCGCATAGGAGATGTAAGTCAGCAGTCACACAAGTGAATGTGCCTTTCTTATTGAACACTTGTGAGCAGCACACCAGCAAGAAAAAGCACATAGCATAAGGAGTTATTATAAACAACACAGCTGTGCTATCACTGGTTGTTACTCCTCCAATGCTGGGGGATATAATCCATTCTCCCAAGTTGTTGGCACAAACAGGAAAAGGGACACGGAGTAAAAATAGCTGCTTGATCAGTTGTGAGAATGAAGATTCCTGCATTTGTCTTGATTTCAGAGATATGTTGATGGAGGGATTTCTGACAATTTGCCCCAGTATGAGCTGAAGAACACAATCACAGTGTCTCCTTTCTCGGGAGAGAGTGATATCTGCCCACGGGACAGTTCCACAAATATGCACGAGCTGAGAGTCACCAATACGAGCATCCAGTTCAACCTTCGCAACCTCTACCGCCTCTCCAAGGCCCTGTTTCCTCCAGAGCCACAGGTGAGTTTCCTGGCCACACCAGAACTTGGGGACCACAGATCTTGGGGACTGGCTGTACTGTGTGCACTTTGGCAGGAGAAGATTCCCGACACTGTTAATTTTGTATCTCTGCTTTGTCTTTAATCTTGATTTACCAATCCAGTGACTCGCTAAACCTTGAGCACATGCACAAGGGTTTGTCTTCTTTTTCTACTTGAATGTCTGGAGTTCAGGTGGTAGCAGGTGCTTGGAAAGTATTCCCATGTTGCTCTCTCTAGAGTAGTCTTTGCTGGAAATCAGGGCTCGCTGTAACAAAGATGTATTGGCCATCCTTACCTTAACACACTGAAGTGCACATTGGCACCAATGTGCACTTCAGTGTGTTAAGGTAAGGATGGAGCTGCCAGTGTGAAGCCTTTCCACTCTTATCAGTGTAGCAAGTGGCACTGCAAACTTTGTGTACTTCTGAGAAGATGCAAGTGCCAAATAGCCCTGACATTTGGACGCAGTAAGCATGCATTCGTGTGCTGAATTACTTGGGCAAGTTTTTCCCCACCCCTTCTCTAGTCTTAGCTGGCTTTATCTGCAAACACAGTGGCCCTTTGTGGCACCTGCAGGGAGGTATTCTAGGCTGCTTGTCAGAGTGACTGCCTGAAGGCTGCCCACAGCAGCATCAGCTGTAGATGGGGCAATGAGGTAGCTGCAACTCTGTGCCCACACTTCAGTAGGATTCTAGATGTCCCTTCCAATCTGTATTGTCCTGTGATTCCCATAGCCAGTGTATTGATGCTGTACCTCCCATTCCTGCTCAAAGCCTGAGCGAGGCTGGCAAGAATGAGACTTACTCTTGGAATAGCTCAGGAGTCAGGAGATTTCCTCTGAAGAATTCCTATTCGTTGTAATAGGTGTTTGCTCAGCCAGTTTCCACATGAAACTTTCCTTCCTCTGCCCACAGGTGCTGCGGGATATGTGCAAGCAGGGCTATCGAGATGCACTGCATTTCCTGAAGAAGAATGGTAAGGCACTGGCTATTTGTAGGGTGCACTGACTTGCCTGTTCTGTGCCACACGTGGTGCCTTGGCTTTGAGAGTAGTTGATGGTGCACATGAAGGGAGGAAAGGAAGAACTGAACTGTGCCTCAGGTACTGGGTATGGAATTCCCTTTAATGAGCCTAGCGCTTCAGGAAGGAGCGGTGGAGTTTCGGGGCAGCGGTGCCGTTTGGACCTCCTGCAGACACCCTGCTGCTCTCCGTGTGCAGCTGGCTGTGCGTGGTGCTGCCCTCAGAGCCCCGGTGCCGGACACTTGGGCGCTGCTCTCCTGCCTCCAGCCGCGCAGCGCTGGGTGTGCGCTTGCTGCCACCTCGTGTCCGCGGACCGGGATAACGCATTGCACTGCAGGAGGGAAATCTTGCCTGCAAGATGGGTGACTGGCAGGTTATAGCAACAAAACTCTGTAAAACAGCACATGCGGAACTTAAAGGGGAAATGTGAGAACTCATGGGGAAGGAGAGAATTAACTGAAACCTCCAAGATTTGTATCTCCTTGTGGTAAGCATTACAAGAGATGTAAGCTAAAGAGGCTGGGCATGACCTCAGCCTGAGGGGAGTTAGGGAGAAGCAAGGACTGACACTCTAAAGGCCAGGCAGGGCAGCTGGTTTGTGTCATCCTTACAGTATAACTTCTCTTCTCAGGTCTCCTTCATCGTCCAAGTCCTGCCCGTCCTCTCCTTGCCATAGAAGCACCTCCAGGAGAGGAGAAAGAGGAAGAAACAGAAGCTGAGGACCAACTAGAGGACAGCACTGCCCTTGCTGTTGTTGAAGAGCACATCTTTGAACACTTGCCTCCCAGACTGAGCCAAGGTATGATTCAAAGGGAGAGATCACATGTAATCTTCCTGTGTTGCCTGGTCTGCCTCAGAAGATTACTGGGATGTGTGGTTATTTTGTATAGCTGGGGTTGGTCATGCCCAGGGACTGAAATGACACCTGTTGAGGGTTAGATGGATTGGGGGTCTCAGATAAAGTCGTGGCTCATACTGTGGAGGCTGGACTGGGAGAGGTTGATTCATTTGACAGTGTTCTGCATGGTAAGGAGAGGAGAGGGTCTTGCTGCTCACTCCTTTAGAGTCTGATAAAGGTGAAACTGCTGGTTTTAGCTCTGCTCAGGGAAATTACTAACCTGAGCAAGACTTCCTTAAAATTGAGAGGTAGCTGCCTCAAGCTGAGGCAACTTCTGAGGTGTGACAAGAAAAGGGTGTTCCACTCGGGATATTCGACCATGTTTTCTTCTGCCTTCAGCTCTCCAGGAGGCTTGTGCTGAAAGAAGAAGTTTCTTTACTGGCCTGAGCAACATGCTGCCTGTACGTGTGGCCACGGCCATGATGGTCCCCTACATGCTGCCTCTGGAGTCTGCAGTTTCCTTCACTGTCAGGTAGGCCTTGGGCTGGTCTCTCAGTCGTGCTCTTCCCAGTGCAGACAAGTATTTGATGCAGCTGTAGTGCTTTAATGGCCAGAGAGTGGGATTCTGTCTAATTCTGCACTGCTGGTATTCCTGGGGAAGAAGCTCTTGACATTTACCAGACATGACTAAAAAAACAACCAAACAAACCCCCGCAAAACCAGAAAAACAAAGAACCCAAAACTTTTCCTATCTTCCTATGTCATTTTTAGTTACATTCAATACTTCCAGCTTGAAGGAAGATTACTGTGTGCTAGAACATGCCCCAGAAAATGGTGATAAATTTTTGAGCCTCAAGAGAGACTTTGGAATTGGTGTTGTTTTAATCATATTCCCTTGCGTGGCCCAGCTAATGGTTGTCTCCTGTCTCTTTACAGGTTGCTGGAATGGCTCCCAGATATCCCTGAGGATATAAGATGGATGAGGGAGCAGATGACAGAAATCTGCAACTATCTTGTGAAGAAAGCCAAGAAGAAACTGGGCAGCCATCTTTCAGCCAGGTATGGCTGCTTTTCTTCACAGCACTGTTCTGGAGGAGCCCTTAATTTCCCCTTACACCTTTGAATTCTAGCGACTCTATTCCACTAGAGCAGAGCAAATAAGGCACAAATTGGCCAGAAGGATTTAGCAGTTAGGCTGAAATGCAAATCTGGTCCATGGTTTCTTGGCTTCCTTAACTGCTGGATAGACTCAACACATGGTCCCATTATAGGGGGAAAAAGTCTCATTGTCCCCTAAAGTAAGTTGTCTAAAGTAAGTCAGATTAAAACAGTATGCCAGCTTATTTCATGCCCCTTCTAGAAGACAGAGGTGCTTGTCTTTGTGGCATTTGCTGGCCCCGGATCCCCTGAAAGTCCTTTCCAAGAAGTACTTGTGTTCAAATGACCTCTTCTACCTAAATATCTCAGCCTGGTTTTTGTGGGGAGGGAATATGGTGGCCAGGGAACACAAGAGAGTTTCCAAATGAGACCGAGTGCTTTGGGTCTAAGTGTGTGCCTGTGCTTCTGGACTGAACTCCTGAAATAGCCCCTGGCTTGAGACTGTGGCAGACTGTTGTGTGCATGAGGATAGGAAACTCTCTCAGTGGTAGTCAGGGGTCCCAGCAGTGATTTGATCCTAGTACGAAGGTGTGATTCTTACCCAAAAGAGGTCATGGTCTGAATAACTGAAAGATGTGAGGGGGAAAATGGGCACACAGAGACTTCTCACTAAAATTTTGTAGTCAGTTTAGTACAAAACAAGACTGTGGTAGTGGAGCTCTAGTCTGGTGACCTGCTCAAGTCTTCCCATGTATTGAGTCTTCGCATGTATTTGCCCTACAGGCTTTACTACCACCTCGAGCTCGGAGGGCCCCAGAAGCTGCAAATTTCTCCCCCGACATCTTGTGGTGAAGCACTGCCCATGTGGATGAGGAGCAACCGCTCGGTTTCTGATGTCATGATGAAGTGGGAGGAGTACCAGCGCCAGCTCATGCTGGGCTTGCTCTGCATCAACGTGGACATGCAAGCCTCCCTCTTCCCTCGGGAAGGGTTTCAGTTAAAGCTTCCACCTCTAGACTGTGCAAAAGAGTGCCTGCCACTCTTCTGAGCCTGCTGCTGTGCGGGGATGAGAGTGGGTGGGAAGGGGAGTAGGGTGGGAGCAGTCTCATCCCTCAGCAGCAGGCTGCCCCGTGCTCCTGAGTATGTTGCATAGGGGACTTCCCTGGGATGGAGACTGGGGGAATTGACTGTAGACGTTTGTTGCCCACTGGGCCAAGCAAGGGACCTTTGTGTTCACAGCCACACACAGGCTGATTCCTTGCTCTAGACTTGTGGTGAGGCCTGGCCATTGCCTGTGGCCAGGCTGATGCTGACCCAGCTGGGCTTTCCCAAATAGTGCACTTTGAATTGCCACTGGCTTTTTACCGCCAAATAACCAGGATGAAGATGACGCTCTCAAGTTCATTCAGCTTTTACCTCCCTTGGTTTTTCAGAGCCTGTGTCTTGATTCCTCTCCTTAAATCATCTGACAACCCTTAGTTCTTTGTGCTATTGAAAGATCAAGTAGCCTCTTGCCAAACCAGTTTTTCTCATAGCTTTTAAGTCTCCTCCAGACTTCCTCCTTTGCTGAAACCATGTCCTTTCCTCTCTCCCTTAATTGCTTCCACACCAGAAGCCAGAGTGGTCCTGCAGCAGACTACACTGGAACTGCAGAAGTGTAGAAAAGTTTTGTATTTTCCCTGATGCTGTCCTCATCTTTCCCTTTTTGATTGGGGTCCTCAGGGAACTACTGTGACTTGAACTGAGTGTTAAGTGATTGAGCTTATTTAAATAAGTAATTTTGACAGATTTTTTTTTCCAGGGAAACATGTTGAATTTGAGGCCCTATTCCTGACTCTTGTGAGTGGAATTGGTGTGGGGTTGCCCTGAAAAAGGCTCAGCCTGGATATCTCAGGATCAGCTTAGCAGCTGAAGCAATATGAAGTGATTGTAGGAAGATGAGAACTGTGTAGGGCATGTTATTTTTGAGTGGTTTGTGGTGGAGTGTCACAGCAAGTGCTGGGGAGGTGGCTGGGGGCTGTACAACTGAGGCAAATTCCAAGTGGGTGATACAGAATGGATCTCCTGCCAAACTGAGGCTTCTATCTCTCTTTTGCTCAGAAAGTTTGGTTGTTGAGGCTTTGGAGTGAGAAGGATTTAGGCTTGTAGCTGCACCAGCATCACAGCTTGCCTGTCTCACCTATGTTGTGGCTCATGGGTCCTGCTCTGCAGCTAGCAATAGCAGGAACATGAGAAGTGAAGACTGTTGATGCACATGCAGCCCTTGGACCTGGCTCCTCTTTGTCTTGCCCCTTAAAAGACCAGAGCTGAAGCAGAGCAGGACTCTGCCTTGAGGCACTGCCTTCTCTGCAGTGGCCTGGTCGTGGCTTGTGTGAGAAGTATGAACTCCCTGTTCTTCACAGGGTGAGATGTGGCTTCCTATGGAGATTGCATGCACTTGAGCTTAGGTCTTCACACTGACAAACACAGCTCCTGGTATCTTTTTCTGCTGCTTGTCTTGCTACATGAGGCGTCTTCTACCTCTCCTAGCACAAACAGTGTGCAATGGCCAAAGCAAACATAGGCTGTCTTTGCTGGGAAGCAGGACAGGGTATCAGAAGCTGATTATGTAGCCTATATACAGAATAGTAATTTTTAATAGACACTGTTTTGCACCTTAGATTTAGGAAGGGAAAATAAACCCAGAAGTTGTGCTAATCACTGGAGAAAGTGGTAAATCTTCATGAGCAGTGTGGGTGAGGGGGTGGGTGCTGTTTCCTGCGAGCACAGTTGTGCACTGGGCATGGGTTCAGTGTTTGTGTGGAGACAGATAAGCATCAGGACTGTGCTGCAGTGGCTGTGCCAAGCTGGGAGGCAGTGGAGTGGGGCTCTGCCCAGGAGGCAGTGCAAGGATGAGCTTGTGACTTAGATTGTCACCCCACTGCCCTTGCTGGACGAAGCTATGTAACACAAGGGCCTGTGCAGTTTACCAAGCAGGCCTGCACTTAACAAAGTCAGATTTAGTTTTAAGATTTGCATAATTAAGTCAGTTAGGGAACAGGGAAGTCACTACAGGAAGAGAAAAAATTGGAGGATTCCGAAATCAGGATAGAACATTCAATTACCAAACAAGTCGATCTTGTGATTGTTTAAAGCCCACAGAAAAAAAATGCTAGATGCTAGTGGAAGTGAACCAGGAACAAGCTACTGTCACTTAGAGGGGGCAAGATTAATTTAATGAAAATTGGAACTGAGAAAAGGTGTTCATTTAGTGGTTTGGTATGGGATTTCTTTTCTTCCACTGTTTTGGACTTCCACTGGGGGAATGGCACATGCACAGCTACGTAGATTGCTAAATACATATCTCTTGTCCCTAGTGCACACAGAGCAATTGGCAAGAACATAGAGATATTTAGTGGCAAGAAATTAAGGCATTGTGTCCAGAAGCAAAACATCTGAGAGGGGCAAAACTGCATAAGGAAAATCTTATGTTTAGGAGCTGCTGCCCTTTTGACTCTGCCCTTTTTTTTTTTTTTTTTTTTTTTTTTTTTTTGGGTTAATATATGGGTGGAGAAAATTATGCAAGTTTTTTTTATCCCTTCTTCCTGGACTGGTAAAACCACTGAGTGATTATGTAAACCACTAAACTATGAAACAAAATACTCTTGGCAACAGAGTGTGCTAAGAAGTTGCAGCTTGGTACCCTTATCCCTTGCCTTTTGCATCAGAACCGACTGGTCTGGTGCTGACTGGGCTGATGCCACTGTCTTCCAGTGCTCTGATCCAGAAGGCTTGGGGATTTTGGTTCATGCATTTCGAGAGACCAACAGCTGTGCCTGGTAAAAGGCCTGAGTTTCATTCTGTGTTTTGCCTCATCTGTAGTTTAATTTACTATATTAACTTCTCCACGAGAAACTTTTGTGCACTTCAAACTACAACCACAAATCAAAGCCTGGCTTTAATAATAAAGGTCTAACTCTTCACAAGGAAATTCCTGGTTTTCCTATGCTAATTTGCAGGGTGTGAAGGATACTGGGAAAGTACCACTCTGTATTAACCCTTTCTTTGCCCGTTTTTATTTCCCAAATGTTACAATGGCTATTGTGTGATAGTCTGTTGGCTTTATAGATTTGAGCTCTGATAAAGGAACCGCAGATCTGTTAAAATACCTGAAACTAGCCTCATTTTCCTTTTGAAAAGTTTCACCCATTTGCTTGAAATTCTTGCTGTTCATCCATCACAGATTGCAAAGAATGAAGGAATTAGGGAAGATCACATTTTCCACTGTTGTAGAAAAAGGGCTGTGTCAGCTTGTGAATAGATTTTTGTTGTGCAGTGCTGCCTTATCTAGACGAGACCCCACTCTTTTTGAAATCTCTGGAAACCTTGTGATAGGAGAGGTTTTTTACAATAGTGCTCACTAGAACTGTTCAGCCCCTTGTTCTGTGTGTACCTCATGGTGTACAAAGTTATCTTCTGGCAGCCATTGCTGATTAACCCTCACTTGCCAAGGTCATCTATGGCAGTCAGTCCTTTCTGCTCCAAATTGTGTGGCTGGGCATCCCAGCAGGGCTCTCCAGTGTATGGTGAGTGAGAGGTCAGGTTCCTGGACAAAAATTCATCTTGTAGTCCCTGTCCAATGGTCCTTATGGCATTCACTGCAGGAGTCCCAACCCTTGCCCTTTCCACTGTTTCACATAAAGGGTCTGTGCATTCAGGAATACACTATTTTTTCCTCCTTCCTGTGTTATTAATTGCTGCTTTTAACAAGGCTAATGGTGACCTTGTGCATCTAACCAGCCCATAACCTGCACAACACTGTAGAGTTATTTTGTGTACAACAGTCCGTGCCTATGGCACGTTCTGTAACCCACGGTTAGTGTGTAGTGTAATTGGTTTGGTTTGCTGCCTGCCCTACTGCTAATATTGTTGCAAGCTGATTTTCAAGGGATAGGAGAAAATACTGACCACTATGTGTAGGACCTAGGGATTGTTTTCTCATGGCTTCTTGGAAGGCTGTATACCTGCAAGACTCAGAGAATAAAAGAGAATCTGCTGTCTGCCAGTACTGGGGTGTCCCTAGTACTTTTATATTTCCCAGTGGTTTTATTAATTTATAAAAATTATCTAGTAATTTACTACTTCCTTGGAGAAAAGAGCTCTCACTTTTGCCAAAGCAGTTGTGGGAGAAATACCTGAAACTCTGGGGAATAAAACAATAGTAAATTTTTACTGAATATATGCCAGATGTATGTGGTGGGTGGCAGGGCCACCAAAGTCAGCGGGCCTTGCCAACAGTTTTCTCAAGTTTGTCTCTGTCTTCTCCTTAAATCAGTAAGAGAATGGACCACCTCACCTGGCTGCCGTGCCAGCCAGCTTGTTTGTGCCAAACACACGCTGTGCCTTTACAGCGGGCTCTGGCCTGCTGTCCCTCTGGTGTCTGCCTTGCTGAGTGCAGCAGGACTCGCTCCCCTCTCCTCTCCCTCCTTCCCCTTGCCTGCTGGTGGGACATTGCTCCTTTTCCAACCTGCAGGCAGCTCCACTAGGACAGCCCCTAACTGCATCCACCTCACTCTGTGGATCCACATCAGCCCTCCTGCACAGGGAGCACAAAACTCTAGTTCCAAACAGAGGACTTGGAAATGTAACTCTGAAATAAATACCTCTCATTTCTGGAGTTTTCTCTTGTTCTTGAAAACAGCATCTAAAGCAGCTCTTTGAGCTTTGTGTGTCCTGGGACTCCACTGCTGCCACTGAGTTTGAGAAGACCCTTAAGCACACAACAAATGTGGAGGGCCTGTGGAAATTACTGGTGTCAGAGCAGCAACTAGACCAGCAATAGCATAACAAGTTATGTATTTACGTGGCAATGTCACTAAGTAGTGTTCACAGTCACTTTAAAAGTTCAGTATTAAATTGTTGATGCTTTTTTTTTCTTCCTGTTTCTATTTTCTAATGTTTTGCTGAAGAAAATGTAACTATTTATTTTGGCAGAAATGTATCTTCTAATAAAAACTTTCTCAGTATATTTACCTGGCTCTGGTAGGCTGCTTCTCTTACTGTTTAAAGGTTTATTAAATATTTTTTTGGATGTGCTGTATGATGTGGGTTTGTTTTGCTAGGCCCAAGCTCATTCAAGTTCCTCGTGGGGTCAACATTTATCAGTACACAAATAAAGGGGGCATTGATCTCGAGATGCCTTTTTGCATTTTTACTCAAGCCTAAGTGCCCGAAGTGTTGTTAGCCTCTGTTTATCAGAGCTCTGTGGAAGACTGGGGTTTCCAGGAGGAATTAAGCACCCTCTTGTGGGAATAGCAGATGTTTGGCACCTGTAAAAGGGTTAGTGCAACGTTATTCACAAATCTGGAACTTGTCCTTTGCGGGACCACCTCCTGGGGAAACTGACCTCTGTTTCTAGAGAGTCTGTTTCCTTGCTGGTGAAATAGATGGTCCTGGCTCTTGTGTGTCTGCCTATTGTGACCGATACCGAGGTCTGCCCCGGTTACTCCAGCTGGATTGCATGGAAACCACCGGCCCTCGGGTTGTGGGAAGGCCGGGGCTTTCCGTGGTGCCAGCGCAGGGCTGTGGGCACGGCAGCCGGGCTGCGCAGCTGGGATCGCCCGGCGCAGGGACAGGAGCCTCCCACAGGCTGGGGCTTGGCGCTGCGCGGCTCTGCGGGACGCTGCAGGGCTCGGGCTCCTCCCTGTCCTGGCTTTTGACAGCCAGAAACTTTAGCAAGAGACTTTGTTATGTGCTGTCACGTGACGGGGACAAGTGCTGTAATTAGCACTGTAGGATGCAGCTGGTAAAGCAAACAGCTTCCTTAACCTCTAATGACTGTAAAATAACTAACCCGCCTGCCGGTGCTGTTAATCAGTGAAATGGATCCTTCTTCCATAAAGCCGCCCGGGCGCTGCCGGCGGCTCCGCCGGGGGAGTGGCCGCGGCGGGGCTGGGTGCGGGCTCCCCCGACCCTCGGGGGTGCTGGCTCGGGGCGGGGGCAGTGCCGCCCATCCCGAGGGCCCGGCCCGGCTCCCGCCAGGGCGGCCGCAGGTGCCGCTCGCTCCCGCCGGGCCTGGCCAGGTAAGCGCCGTGCGGGCACTCCGGGCGGGGGTGCGGTGCTCCGGGGCCGGTCCCTCCCCGGGGCAGCTGCCGGCTGTGCCCGGCCGGGACCCGCAGCCGAGGCGCTGAGGAGCGGCTGCCCCAGCGAAGGGCCCGCCGGCGCCTTCACCCTCTCCTCGCCGGCCTCCTCTGCGGCTGTGGGGAGAGGGCAGCGGAGGGCTGGGGGCCCTGCGTGCTGCGAGATCCTCGCCTGCCACAGCGGCACACCTGCCCCGTCCCCAGCTGTCCGAGGCCCCTCGCCGGTGACGGACGGGTACGGAGCATCCACGTTCTGTGCAGCGCTGCCTTCCCCCGCACACAGCGCTCCTGAGGCGGGACGGGGAGCGCTGCCCTGCTGCGGTCCGGCATGGGGAGCTGCTGCCCCTTTCGCCTTCTCGCCTCTTCTGTCGCTGTGAAGTCTGCAAGCCCCTTTGATATGAGGTCACGGAACTTTGGTCTTTCTTGTTGAACCTCAGTGGAGACCTTGTTATTTTCTCTTTTCCTTTTTCCAACATCCTTTGTTCGTAGAATAGTCTTTTTTGGCGTGGTCCAGGTGCAGATGACACTGCACCTTATGAAGATGCTGCAGGTTCCTACAGCAGCTGTGTTGGTGCTGCTTCTCCTTCTCTGGAAGGAAAAAAGCACCAGAGCTTTCCCTCGCCTAAGACTGCGGCGTCTTTCTCTTTAATATCTTGCACTCCTGGGATGCACTTCGGTGAATTTGTGTGTTGAACCTAAGTCCTTCCTGTAGGATTTCCTGAAAATAGCTGAGGGGAAAAGAGGTCAGCTGAGGGGAAAAGAGCCTCAGACACAGGGAGATGGCTGTACTCAGGAATATCCTGAGGAGGCAGGATAATCCAAACACAGCTTGCTTATTTAGTTGTGGCCTGCTGAGTTCTTGCTTATTCTGATGTTTTTTTCTGCATCAGAGGGGGCTCAGAATTATTTCTAGCTTATTTCTAGCTTTGCCTTATGCAGGCTCAGGGGCAATTGTATCTTATTTTTCATGTTCTTGAGCCATATTTATTTCTGAGGATCATCTAACAAGCTATGTGTAGATGAATATATATATATACGTATACATCTCCTGAGGGCTATGGGAATTGCTTTTCTTGTTCAAACAGATAATCAGTTTGGTCTGTCCTTTCACTGGCTGGTTCTGGTGGTCCAGAGGAGGTTCTGAAAAGCTGCAGTGAGCTGGGGTGGAAGAATCCTCTTTTTGCCAGGACACCCTGCTCCACAGAGAGTGATGTGAGGCCTGAGATATAAAATTTTAGAATCCTTCATAAGATGGTATAAAATGTCTTTGAAGCAGTCTTGCTGGGCAAAATATATTCTCATTCCCTGGAGCATCACTCTTCTCTTGGCTTCTTGTAGCAAGCTACAGTGGGAGTATCAGCTATCCGACTAGAAAATCTGCTTGGTTGTTTTGTCACCATCAGATAGGAAAATTTCTCCCCCACAGCCCAGTTTGATGCATTTGATGAGTCGAGATCCTCCTGTCTACTGACCTGAAGATGGTGCTGCAGAGGAGGGCTCCACGTGGGGCTGTCTTTAGCAGCACACAGACAGTGCTGGGGAAATGCTGTTCCTCATGACTTTGCCGGGCAGCCTCAGAAAATGAACTGATGGGACGAGGACAATTGACAGCAACAGAAATCACATGGGCTGAGCTCTGTGCACAATGCTCTTCATGGTCAGAGAGCTTTAAGGAAATCAATCCCTATATGCAGCAAACTCGGTTTGGTTTCTGTAATGCAGCTACTCACTGTCTGAATCTTTTTTATTTCATAAGGCTGCTCTGGGCACTGAATCCTCTCTCCTCTCCTCCCCTGCTTGCAGGAGCTCATCTTGGATTTAAGGACAGTGACAAAAAACTTGAGCTGTAGCAAATGTGTCATCTTCCACTGAGTGGAGCAGCATCTCCCTCCTTCCTGCCAGATGCCTTGGCTTGCTGTCTGTGTAAAGTCTGGGCTGGAAATACTTGGTTTACTCTGTGTGTCTGAATCTCTCGGGATTCATTTGCTGTCATACCAGAACAGCAGAATTGCAACAATTAGCAAGAGCTTCTGTCCTTTGTCACTGTGTATTTTGGAGGAACCCCTAGCCCAGCAGCTTGAATGGGATGTGCTGTGGATGTCCTGATTGACCCTCTTAATCTTTTCCTAGCAACGTTCTCTTTTCCTCATCCTGCATCCCTAGCCTTTAATTTCTTGGCTGATGCTGAGAACAATTTCCCTTTGTATGACCCTAATGCACATTTTGCTAAGCAAACCTGACCTCTGCAGCTGTGCAAGGAGCTGGATGGATCCACTGGGATGGATCTACTACGTATTCCCATGGGCTTCTGCTGTGGCAAGGAGCACCAGGTGCTCCTCTCCAGCCACATGATTAAAAGGTTTGCCAACCCTAAGCTTTTGTATACCACCAGCCAAACATTAAAAAAACCAAACCATAAAATGGCATAATTTATTTTTTCTTTTAAGTCACGTTCTTGATTTGCTTTTTCTTGCTTATTTCTGATTGTCTTGAAGATTTCTTTATATCTGTATAAGCTGCCAGGAATGCTTGAATCTCAGTATTTCACCTGACTGCAGGACTTAGGTGCCTCAAGTGGAATAACAAATATTGTGAGCTTTGGGAGGAAGCAACACCCAAAGTAGTAGTGGGCTGTGGTACTGTGGACTTTCAAATGAAGGCTGGAGCCATGCTGGGCTTTCCTGTGCTTAGTTCAGGTTGGAGTAACATGGCTGGTAAGCCCTGTGGACTTTTTAACCAAGTGTTTTTCTCTTAACCTTGTGTGACAGAGCACGAAAGCAGCAACAAATACTGTCTTGTGCTCCCAGAGACTGTGGCTTTAATCTAATCATAGGTTTGTTTTGGAGGAAATGAGATATGGTGCAATGCTTTGGAAGGATACAGTGTTCTTATCTGCTTGACATAACTGAAGGAAAATCTGTCAAGTAAAAAGAGTGAGAGCAAGGAGGCTTGTAACATCCCTGCTTTCTATCCAGTGAAGTGTGTGATTGCAGTTAATTTAGCAGAGATGTCATCTGAAGGAGGAGCTCTTGCCTCTGCTGCTGTACCTTCAGTCTCTGCTGGTACAAGACTTCGTATCACTGTTCTGCACAGGTACTGCCCCATCTGTGTGGAAGGGACTGCCTGGTTCAGAAGGATGTCTGCGAATTACACACACCTGAAAGCTCTGCAGGAAAGGCTTGTCTTGTTCTGGGGATGGCAGGAGAGCTCTGAAAATGTGCCTGGGAGCTGTGAACCTCCTGAGATTTGCTGTGGTGGTCCAGCACAGTGTGGGCTTGGGGCTGGCTTGAGCTTGTGTTGTTGGTAAGATCCTGGCAGGTGTAAAGGTGTCCCTGCTCACAGCAGGTGAGGTATCCTGGGCTGAGGCAACCTGTGTTTCTGGAGAGACGAGACTATGAATCAGGGGAAAGCTCTGGAGACCTATCCTACAGCTTTTTGAAAGAATTAGCCTTTAGCACATGTGCTGGATGAAGGTAAAGCAGTGCAGTAAAGGCTTGAAAAAAGCCTAATTTTTGTAACTGTTCAATAAAGGTAATGTACCTACCTGTTTATTGCTTCCTACTTCAAGCTCTTCCAATGAATAGCAGGCAGGGTATCTGCAAACCTTTAAAGGAGTAGCTGTGTGGTGTTAAAAATAAAATTGTGGAATGTCGAAATATGTCATTTAGGCTATGGAAAGCAAACCTTTTGGGAAAACTTCAGCTATGTTTGGATATAGCTAGGTGAGTCAAGCCTCTGGAAAAAGGAGATAGCAAACTTGCAGGCTAGCTGTAAATCCTTGGCTGAGTATGGTGGGAGCTGGGCAGAGGTTCAAGTGCAGGGAGGCAGATCTAACACTTCCCACAGGAACTTGGTGGCCCTCACTGTTACAGTAGCTGAATTCCTCTCCATTTCGTTCAGCATAACATGTATGAGTAAGAGTAATACTTTTATCTGCCTCATTTTCCCATCTTCTTCCCTCTGGAAAATGAAGAGGAGGAAACCAATCTCATCTCCAGCTGGGAATTGAAGTGGTAGGTGACCTATAGGTCGACAGAACGACGAGATGTTGAAGTCTTATCTCCAGACAAGATTTCTGCCTCCCTGTAAAACTCTGCTTTGTCTCCTGGCAAGGAATAGTGGGACTGTATCATGTCTAGGGAAGATGAGCTGTGTGTGCCTGTGCCAGCACCTGAGCTGAAGGTGGGGCAAAAACTGTAGAAGTGTATGTATTGCTGAGCCTTATTTTCCCCCAGCCGTAGTTTGTGGACTGAATGCCCGGTTTTTGTGGGGTGGGACAGGCAGGCCAGCAGAGCCATCTGCTCTGGGGTGAATTGCTGCAGACCGAAGCTCCTGGCCCCTGGCCAGCTCCCCTCCTCGGCAGGTGCTGAGCTCCTGAGCTTTGCCCAAGAAGAAAGAAAAGCGTCATCATTGCTTAGATAAGATAAAGCATGACCAAAACCTTGTTATCCTTGGCAGGCGTGGCTAGATGCTGACTGGAATTGGTGCAGCTCAGAGGAATAACCAGGCTCTTCAGCTGCGGGGAGGGTGGCAAAGCCTCTTTAAAACATGGAGACTTGATGCTGGAGCCCAGCAGGGAAGGTGAGTGCAAGGGTGTGAGTGAGGGAACAGCCACCCAGTAACCCTGTGGGCAGGAGGGCTTCTGCTGTGTGTCCCTGTGCCTGTGTCCTGTGCAGACTCTGGTGGGGATGTTGCTCCGTGGCAGCTCCGTCAGCTTGGTGCCCTCCAAGCAGGGCTCTGTGGGTGACCTGGTGTCCAGCAGGGCTGAGACCTATTCAACAGCAGTGTCTCTCTCTTCTCCTTTGGTTTTTGAAGTTCTGAGATATCTGTTGTCCTGAACTGTGTCCTTCTGTATGAGATCATGGGAACTAGGAAAAAGTTCTGATTTATTGGAGGGAGAAAGGACATGTAGGTGCCCCCACAAATGCTCGTGTTTCTTCTGTTGCACACTTCGCTGCTGTGCTTGACAGCTGCCTTCCTTCTCCCTTATCCTCTTTTCCTCTTTAAGGAGTTTGCAGGATGCCTGATCTGCCTTTCCTTTCTCCCAGAAATGTAGCCAGAGGCGTAATCCTCTGCTCGGGGTGCTCAAACCCCTTTGATTTAATGTATTTCCTATGGCGAAAAGTCTCTTTCTCTTCCTATGCAAATCGGGTTGCTCAGTCAAAGCCGCTAAATGCAAACGCACCACTTGTAGCTGTTCCCTCTCGGAGAGTGGTGTGGGCTTTATGCAAAGCATGGAGATGAGCCCTCAGGAGCTGGGAGAGCAGAGCAATACATGGATTTGTGCTGGAGAAAGGTCGGCGTGGCTGTAGTTCACCTCTTCCCGGACTTGCCAGGCAGGATATTTCAAGCTGTCGGTATCAAATTAATGATCCATTGTAGGAATGGATTAACACCTGCTGGTTATGGGTGTGGGGGGCTTGGTTGGTTATTGTCTCCCCTCTCCTCTTACCAAGTCCCTGTTGCATCCCGGTGCAGAATTTGTGCCGACTGCGATTTGGTGACTCAAGCCACTCTGACGCCAGGATCCCTTTCCTCTATTCAGGCTGGGCAAATAATGTGCAGGCTGTAATCATGCTTGAGAGCTCTTGCTATTGCCCTAGATATGGGGAGCTGGAGTGATGCTTAGATTGGCTTAATCCAATTCGATCTGAAAATCCACTGCTCTGAACAATAAATGTTACGTGTGGGGGGTGGTATTCAAGTGTCTTTACTAAATCAAAAACCTTTTAAGCATTGGTAGATGTAGCCTTTTTCTTTTCAATGTGTACCACTAAATACACAGGATGTGCAGTATGGCTGAATTAGCATTACTATGGGAACCATAACTTTTTGTATTTCCTGACCTTTATCCGTGTAACACTAAGGACTCATTAATGTGCCTCCAAAGTGTGGGGGTTTGGGGGGTTTTTTTTGTGTGTTTTATAAGCTTTTTGTTGTGGTCAGTACTAAGAGAACCTTCATAAAGAACCCCAGGAGGAGATTAGAGATAGGACAGGGTGCAAGGTGCAGGAAAGCAGTTTGCTCCCTTTTTTGTGCTGTTCTAGCAGCATCCCAGCCAAGACCATGGGTCAGTGTCAAGCAGGACTTCTGCAGCAATGGTGAACAAAATGGTGAGTAAATTCTCCTGCTTAGAGGCAGATGCCTCACTTGGTATGGGTTTGTTTGATTTTATTGGGCTTTTTGCCACAGCTGCACTGTTAGAGCCTGCCCCAGGGGATCTGGGGTCCTGCAGCTGAGGCAAAGCTGAGCCTGTGAGGAATGGAAAGGTGATCATGCCCTCTGCTAGCACAGAGACCACTCAGATGGCTCAGGGGAGCTCTCTGGCCCTGTTAAATCTCTAGTAAAGACAGTTGTGATTGTTTGTAGTAGGTTTCACCTCCATTTTTTAGTCTGGATTTTGAAACAACATCTTAAAATAATAGAGCAGGACCCGTCTTTGCCTTCTGCAGGTCCCATTTGCTTCTTGCTGGGAGAATGGGGCTGTTTGGAGCTCTTCTCTTTGCAGATTGATGAGGTCTCTGCTCCTCAGGCACCAGCTGGAGTCTTTTCAGTGGAAATTTAGTGGAAGAGGGGGTTTTCCCCTCTGTTGAGGGTAGGCTTGCCTGCTCATGGTTTGTATGGCAAAGCTTGTTTCCTGGGCAAAAGAGACATTTGGGGTGGGTAGGGTCAGAAAAGGACATAAAATCTTACCTGGTGATGAAGAGCCAGCCTGCCAGGGTCTTAACACTTTCCGTTTTGTCTTTCCTTTGTCACCTTTCCCGAGAAGACCTCAGGGTTAGCCAGTAGGACCTGACACAGCTGAGAGCATCTTCGTGTGCCTGGAGACTCTGGAGCTGCCACTGAGCGACAAATCCCCCTCAGCGTCTCCAGCTGGCAGCTGGCAGGGATGGCTTTGCTTCCTTTTGGGGATGCTGTGGGATAGAGTGGTGCTCTGTCAGTGGCAGGACAGAGGGTGGCATTTCTGAGACTGGCTGCTTTAGTGAGACAGTCCTGGGATGTGCACTCCACCCCTGGTGTGTGTTTTATGATGCTTTGGAAACATGCTCCTTGTCGCGTCATCTCATGCTTTGCTTCTCTCTTTTCCCGAGTTCTCTGTGCTTCTCTTTGTGAAACAGGTTGCCAGCCTCGTAAAACTGGAGTTGACTTGAGGCAGTGTTCACAGGGGTATTTTCCAGCCCTTGCCTGGTGGAAATCGATTGAGGGCAAGGCAGCAAGCTAAGTAGAAACACAGCTAGAGTTTCTCAGGGAAGGTAAGTTTAATGTGAGATGAGGGATCATCTGCTTTCTTACCCCTTCTTCCCCTCTTGCCTAAGGCAGCCCAGAAAGCCCTTCACCCTCCTAGCTGTGCAGGATTACAAGGAATTTACCTTGGAAGCTCAAGGGCAGGCTTTCCTGTGCTGCCCTCTGAACCAGGACTACGAGGCTGTGTTGGAAGGGGGCTGGGATGCGTAGGGAGCAGTGCAGACCACACCTCCTGGCTTGGACCGGCTCTGATCCTCTATTTACAGTGGCCGTGTTCCTTCCCCGCTAGCTTTTTGCTGTGGAATACACTGCTGCTTCCAGGGAAGGGGAGCAACACTGTCCTGCTGCTCCAGGTATTTGGGGACACCTGCAGAGAGACAAAATGGGGTGGAGGGGAGGGAAGAACTTCTCTCATGTGGGCAAAGAATTGTTTTAGCAGGAAGTCTGGACGAGTGTGTGAGTTGCTCTGTCTCAGCAGAGTTTCTCCCTAGGAATTTTCTGTTCCGACTTCCTGCTTTTGCTTTAAAGCAGCAGAGTGGAGCTCGCTGAGTGCAGTGGCATTGTATATCACTGTAGAAACCAGGTGTTAGTCCCATGACAGAGAAAGGAAAATTTATTGATTGGTTTTCAAGAGCTGGGGGTGCTTAATTAATTAATGCTTCAGTTTGGATCACTCGAGGTCTTTGCAAATGTTGAATTGAAGAAACTTGCTCTCAGTTCTGATGTGGTTCTGAGAGATGCTTAACTGAGTCTAGTGACTTACTGATTTGGGAAACTGCTGATTTGGAGTAATAGCTGAATATTGGAATGTGTGAGATTGTGATTTTATTTTTATTTAATTCTTTTTTTAAAAAGAAATTACTGTCTTGTGCTGGTCTGACTAAGGTTTTCCCACTGCATGCTTTCTGAGGACAACTAGAAATTTTTCTTTAAAAGCATTTGGCAGGAAATCTCCAACTATCTCTCATAAACATAGCTATTCCCTTATTCTCCTCCACCCTCTTTTGTAATCCCACGTCATTGTTCCTGCTATGGGCTTCTGGCTCAGTGACAGATTTTGTCAGACAGGAATATCCCCCCAACCCTGCAATGATTTTACTTTTCCTGTAACAGTTGTACATGCTGAACAAAAGCACCTCTCAAACAGCGTCTGCTTCCAATATTGCTTCAAATGCCGTTGCTTGCTTTAATTGCTCTTTGCACTAAGCTCTGCCTGGTATGCCAGGAACAGGTGCCCTTCACATGCCAGTGTTATCCTGCTTTGTGGAGGAGAAGCTCAAGGCTTGTGGCTGCTCAAAACATTCTCTAGTTTTCTGTCTTGTAGAAGTCTGAGGCTTTCAGTACTTTGTTGTGACTGTCCTCTCTGAATGAGAAAAGGAGAGGTTATTTCTCATATCTTGTACTAGATCCTGGAATTCTTGTATATTCAGACCGATCCTTTCTTCTTTTGGGAGGGGGGCGAGTGGTGGTATTTGGATTCAAGACTTTACCTGTGCTCCCCTCAATGATCTGACAACCAGGCAGTGTCTCTACCCAGGGCATGGACTTCACCCTTTTCCAGTGCATAGGTTACACTGGTATTTCAGGAAAGGTGTTTTACACAGCATAGCCAACACCTCCTGAGCTCACAGAAAGGAGTGAATTTTTACCTTTACCTTACTCTTGGCAAGTAGCAAGAGGTGGGAGGTAACCAAGTGTCACACACCTGTGCACAGGGCAGTTTTCCTCTCTGGGAGGCAGAGAATGGGTTAACAGTCTTCTTGGAAACTGGCTTCACCCATCTGTCTCAGTTCTGTTTGTTGTTCTAACAACATTTGCAGAAAGGTCAAACTGTCCCTGCATCCCTCCTGGGCAAAACCGATACAGCATCAGCTAGAGGGATACTTGTGCAGGGAGCTGTGGTGCCTAGAAATCCTATCCATACTTATTCCTACTTGTTAATATTTGCAAATCTTTTTTATTTTTTTAAGTGCATCTTGCAAGTTCAGAACAGTGAGGTAAAGCTTTTCCCGCTCATCCCATTGCTAACATGTAGCCTAGAAAATATTATGGGGGTGAGATAGTGGTGTCCAGTTCCCAAAATATTGGAGAACTTCTTCGGATGAGGAAAATATGCTTGAATTTCTTGCATCCCCCCCAGCAGTTGTATCCAATCCTCTGGGTAAGGGGGTTTCAGTTTCTGCAGAGAACTTGCTGGCTCAGCTGGAGAAGAAATCACTGTTTACCACGTGTATTCAGTAAACAATGTAAATGTTTTACCAAAAATAAGTTTTCCTTTGAAAGGAGAAAAGGATTGGGCAGTCTGATGTTGTGGTTTGATATTTTATCTGTGCATGATGAGGTAGCAATCTGAGGCCAGCATAGGGCTATGAATTTTTCTTTGTGTGAGGCTGATTTCAAGACAAAGGCTTTTGATCAACAAAGGTGAGGCTCTTGCGCACTTCTCTGAGCTTACACCTGTGGTACTCTGGGTGAGATGGCATTGTCACAGGATTTTTAGCCTTTGTACAAAGAGGGCACTGAAGTGGCTGAGGAGAACTTGCAGCTAGCCAGGAGGGACTTACGCTCAAGTCAGTGGATGGCTGTTGGGAAATTTAATGAAGAAGTGGCAGAACAAGATTGGAATCACCTGGCAGAAGCCATGAACACTTTCCTTGTTCAGCAGCCTGAGGCTGGGTGGCAGAAAGCTCATCCTCCATGAAGCAACACCAAATGTTTCTCTCTCTTGCAACAGAGGTGAAAACTACTCAAAAGAAGCCTAGAGAGTGTGATGACTTACACAGTGACTCTGCACAACAAGGTGAAAACTACTCATCACACTCTCTAGTCATCACACTCTCTAGGCTTCAAAAGAAGCCTAGAGAGTGTGATGACTTACACAGTGACTCTGCTGGGTGAGTGTGCATATGTAACAACAGCTCAGGAAGGATCCTGCTGAGGCCAAACAAGGTGTGAGGCTGTTATGGAGAGATTCAGCTTCTTATGGAAAGGCAGATCTTTGTTCTGGTATGACATAGGCAGCTAGAATCTGTGGACTCGAAGGAAGAACCGAGTGGGTTTCGGTACCTGTGATGGCTGTGACAGTTGTGGGGAGAAGCCTGGCCTTTGGCTGTTCGAGCACCAAGTCCAGCTCATTAGACGTTTTGCTGGTGAAATGCAGCAAATGCCATGGTCCTTTGGGCTGAAGATTTGATGTACTTTGAGGGGGTTTCTGCAGATGTGAGAGTAGCCTCTATTCATGCTGAGGAACAAGCTGAACCAGCTCTGCTGTCTCCTACAGCAGCTAATGGCTGATACCCTTATCCTCCTAGCATAAAAATGGGATGATACTCTCCTAGGACACTCTTTTAGCTATTTGTGGAACAGAAAATTTTCCCCAAAACAGCTATTTTTTGTCATAGTCCTTCATGGACAAACTCAGAGCAGAACAAAACAACCACTTCTGCAGCTCGTGAATGCCTGTGACATTCTCAGCATCTCATATCAGTGAGATGACACACTCAGAGTTTGTAGAGAAGTGCTGCCTCCTGTTTGATGTGCAAGTGCCATCACCAGCTTAATCTGAGGCTCCTGGATTCTCTTCTTAAAGGAAGCAGTGAGGACAATTCTTCACTATCACTGCCATTCGGGAATTGGTTACACAGTCAACTCCACAACACCCAAATTTTAACATTTGAAGCTTTGTGTATCCCTTAGAATCTTTTATCTATTTATTAAACAAAAGGCTGGTTCTGCATAATTTTTCCTTAGACATACTTCAAGAACACTGATGAAATGTGTCTGGCCCTCCAGCAGCAGAGGACTGAGGTTTGCCTGCTTTCATCCTGAATTTTTGTCTGCAGGACACCAAGTGTGGTTGCATTCCTGAGGGCTGGGCAAGAGCCTCATGTACCTGATGCCTCTGCTGCTTGCAGGGTGTGAAAGGCGTCCCCTCAGCAGCCTTTTTCCTGATGTGTCCCTGCTGAGCTGCAGCAGCTGAGGTCCTTTTTAGCTCAATGATACCTTAGTTGTTCAGTAAAAGGTGTCATGAGCCCAGCAGAAGGGTGCTGAATCCTGGTTGTTGTCTCTGGTCTGCACACAAGTGCTCCCATCTCTAAAGGGGCAGGTAAGGCAGGAGAGAGTTGCCACTCATGTCACTCATTCAAAGAGCTGAGGATCTGCCCTGGATTTGTGTCATTTCCTGAAGAGATTTAAATGCCAGATTAGTTTTGGATCTTGTCTTCCTTATGGGGCATTCCTACCTGCTTCAACAACCCCTGGAAAAGTGAAGTAGAAGAGTTCAGGGATCTCCTTAGCCTGGGCTCTCAGTGCTCAGTTTTTACTTTGAATCAAAAATGATCCAGCGTATCTGATGTCAAGCGCCAAGTCCTCTGTCTTCCATCCTCTTTTTCCCACATCTGGGCTGGCAAATAAAGCTTCTTTGCCTCCTGCCTGGTCTGTAGGTATCCCCTGCAGAGCACATATTTTGTTGTCAACATACGTGGTGTTAGGCGTGATCTAATTTCTGATTGCTGAACTCCAAGCAGCATCCAACTTCACAGCACTGTTAGTGATGTTCAGCTAATGCTGCAGTATATAAGATGAATCCTTATCTGATGTAATGCTCTGTTCTGTCTCTTTAAAGAAAAGCTTCAGGAAACCTGCTAGCCTTTATAAAGTGAAGGAATTAATGAAAATTACTTGTTTTTAAAGTAGCTGTTGTTATTTGTCATGTCTTATTGCAGGCATGCTCTTTATTTTCTGAGAAATCAGCTGTGTGCTAGTTATACTGACAGATCCAAGACCATTAGCTGTTTATGGAAAAAATGTGGTTTGGATTTTGTTTTTAATTGCTGAGAATTAACTCTTGGCCCAAATATTATTAGAGGAAAAACTGATGCTTTCTCTCTCCATTCCCAAAGCAAAACAACCCAGCAAAGCCAAAAGCCCAATTAGTAGGAGAGGTTCCAGTGCAAACACTTTCCCTCACTGTTTGCTTTGCCAGTGCTGTGCCAGTGTGAGAGAGCTGCAAAATGCCACTAGCTGGCAGTGCCAAAGGTGGGGAGCAGCACGAGGGTGTGATGGAGGATTTGTGGCCATTCTGGGGTGAAGGATGTCGTTTTGGGATGCTGTAGATACCTATCTTATGTTGCAGACTGCATATGTTGATAGTTGTTGGCACAGTCGTGGTTTCTGTTGTGCTGTTGAATCGGGAAGCATGGGTGAGTGCAGATTTAACAAGTTTATTTGTTCACCTCTTGAAATGGAAAAAGAGAACCATTACCACTCTCAGGTTGCTTGGTGATAAGAGAATAGAGTCCGAATCAAACAACTTTCCTCGTGGCAAGATTTTTTTAACAAAGATCAAGAAGCTGATAATGAAGTTGATAATTCCTCTTTGATGAGCTTTGGTGAGGGAAGCTGTGAATTGCAGCAGAGCCTCTTTTTAAATTGCTCTTCAGAATGATGAAGGTTCTTGAACCTGTGGGTGTTTCTGGGATATACCTCGGTATCCTACTGGCATATCCCATGATGAAGTCATCCAAGATATGGCAGCAGGGGTTAGCTCAGGGCTATCAGGCTGGGCTAATCCGCTGCTGAATAAACAACACAAAGGTTCCTGGATTTGTTCCTGTTTCCTTAAAGGGATACAGTCAAGTGCAGGCAATTAAAAGAGAGAGAGTAAAGTGTAGCTCTAGATACGAACACCTGATTTCAGGCTTTCTGCCCAGGGTGTGTATGGGTTTCTTAGGTTTTTTTAAAGAAAAAAACTTTCACAAAACAATTGATGTTTTTCTCATTTTTTAGTTATTTCTTTTCCTGCCATTCCCTTTGGGAAGGGAGAACCCAACAACCACCCAAACAAATTCCAAACAACGGAAACAACTTTCCTAGAGAAGGGAAAGAGCAAAATTAATTTTGAACAAAGTACACTAGAGAAATAATTACTTTCTTTTTGCCCTTCTCCCAGCCTTTTCAGACTGAGCCTCAGCAGAGGCTTTAAAAATAATTTTCATCAAGTGAGTACCCAGTTCCTTTCAGCAGCTTTTGGAAATTCAGCATCTGTGGAAGCTGGTTTGTCACAGTGTGTCTTTCCCTGGCAAGATCTCTGCTCTGCCTTCACCTGGTCAGTTTTCAGGCTGAGATTTTTGTCAATGCATATTGCTTTTTGCCTGCAACCAGGATAACAACTGTAAATACCTATATTTGATCACTGAATCTCACAGTGCTATAAAATCTGGGATTTGTAGATGTGACCGTGACCTACAACGAGCATTTTTTATAGCAATTGCTAGCTTTCAAAACCTCATGAGCAGAAGGTAGGTAGAACAAACAGAGGAAGTGGCATATGTTTGATATAAAATGGTATAAGGACCTGTAAAGTTTTTATTGCCCCTTTCTTGTAAAACTTACCTGGTTCTTACCTGCTCCTGAACTATGCTTCCATTCCATGACCAAGCAACAAATGCTTTGCTGGATCTTGGCCTGCTTTTGTTGTGCATTTGTAATGTGTTGGAGCAATAGCGATCACTTGTGCTGCAGTGATTCCTTACCCAGCCCTTCATCTCCTCTTTGTGTAATAACTTCTGATGTATGGGATCAAACCTGTCTCATCCAGCGTATGCACCAGGAGTGTGATCACTGTGCACCTAAACACCTGGTGAATTCCTTCCTTTGAAGTTGTAAGACTTCTTTTTCTGCATCAGGAGTAGAAAGGAAAGGGTGTGTGTTCTCCTGAATTGTTTAAATAAATGGCTTAAATATTTAGCTTTAGTATGGGGGTGGTTTTGTTGTTTCTAATAATATTGTCTTAGGCGGAGATACAGAAGGATGTCTTTTGGGAAACCTCCCAGCAAGTATCTGAGCACTTCAGTTTGTGGTACAACTATACAGTATTCTCCTTTAATTTTCACTTCTACCACTCTGTCACCAAAAATTCAGTGGTACAGCAAGGCTTTCCCTTACAGGTTCCCTCTACAGAACCCAAACACTGGCCTTGTTCTGTAATCCTGGGTAAGCCACTCAGCCAGTTGTGCTTAGTTTTTCCCTCCTTCATTAACTGTTAGTTCATTGTCTTGCACTGGGGAGGACTGCTAGGAATGCAGTGTATTCAGTGCATGCACAATGCACTGCAGTAACTAGGGTCATCTAAGGACCAGCTGTGGAAATTTGGCTGCATTCCTCACTTTCCTTTCCTCCTTCTCATTGGGCTGTGGAAAAAACGAAAAAACCCCACCACCCCAAAGTTGTCATGTGCTCGTGGTGGTCAGGGTCACCTAGATAAGGGCTTGGCTGTTGATAGCATTTTATCCGTGACTTTCCTGTACCTCTTTAACTCTGCTTACAGCTACAAGAGGAGGAGTTTTTTGAGGCAATAAATTGGAAATGATGGCCTTGTAGTGCTACCTTGAAAGTAGTACCTCCCTTTTCCAGGAAAAGCAACTCATTTCTGTTCTTTCCATTTGTTGGAACTTGCAGTTTCTGTGTTCAAGTTGGATGAACTATTTGGATGCTTGAGTTTCACATGTAATTATCAGACTTCAGATATTGAACCTTAAAGTGCCAGCTGTCACAAGCATCAGGAAACAAACTGGAGGAGCTGACAGTCTATAGGCATAGGCAGGTGACGTGACTTACCCAAGGCCATATGGCCAGCTGAGTCAGGATTAAAATTCAGGTCTTATGATTTTCCTAAACAATGCCAAGCCTGTGGGAGCCAGCTGACTTTCTGCCACAGCTTTGCAGAGGACAAACCTCAGTTTATGCCTTAGGTAGTTAAAACAGTCATGTAAGACTGGTCTGAGTTTCCTCAGTGTAGAAATACAGGAGCTAGTGCTAGCTGTCTTTATGACAGGCAGTTTCCTGTGGTGTGCTGTGTCTGAGAAGACTTGTTTGCTTTCCAGGCTCTGGGAAAGTCGTCTTGCAGGAGCAGGTGAATTTTTGCTTGCTAAGCCCCAGCAAATACTATGGTAGGAGTTAGCTGGTATAATCCATAGCTCTGGATCAGGCTTTTCAGGTGTTGGACACTGCCCAAACCTGGACTGTGCAGTATCAGAGCTGACCTTGAGCATAGGCAGACAAACCCGTGGGTGGGGGAAGACAGGGCTCAAGAAGAACATTTCTGGACAGGGCAATTGGAGCCTTCTGGATCCCTGGCACTCCCATCTTCCCATTACATCTCCTAGGCCCTGGGAGAGGAGTTTTTGGTCTCCAACACAGCTCCCAGAGATGAAGGGCTTGTTTGAAGTTAGGACTCCATCTCTCATGGAGTTGATGCTGGTTGAACTGTGTACCCAGAAAACTGGAATAGTCCCATGAAGCTCTGTCAGCACCCACTGGCTGCAGCAGGCACCCTGTTTCTGTCAGCATGTTCATGGAAAAAGGGAATGCTTTCATACAATTTCAAAGGGAGGCTGGACAAGTGTCTTGGAAAATAAGGAAGGAACTACGTGGCTCAGGAACTGCCCCAGGCTGACAGTGGTTATTAGTTGGCAGGTGTCTTCAGGGAAGTCTTCTCTTTGCTTGCCCTGCTGTAACTCTTCCTTCACAGCCACTGTTGAGGGCAGGATGCTAGGCTAGACCAACTTGTCTGTGACCTATTGCACACCTTTGTATGATGGAAGTCAACAGCTCAAGATGCAGAGATTGACCTGGCTCCAGATTAGGTGTGGAAATTGATTCTTACTGGTGCTGACCTTCTCCTGCCAGAAGGGACCTGGAAAAACTAATCCTGACAAGTTGTTTTGGTAACAACCACTGGCTTTGTCACTGGAGGTGGCTTGACTTCATCTCTCTGGCACAGCCTGGCAGGTTTGCCTGACCAAAAAGCCTTAGCTGCTTGTACATATCTTCTCTGCCTTTACCCCTTGTGTTAGGAAAGCATGGTTCTTCCCAAGCTGATCTTTCTGCACTTAAGCCAGCTCTGCTTGCCTCCTTTTGGATGTACCAGTCCACAGTTCTGGTACTCCAATGACCTCAGTCTCTTTCAAAGTGGTGCATCATGCTGATGAAGCTGCTGCCCCAGTCCTTTGCAGTGATGATCTGTAACTAAGGAAGGTATGACAGCACTCGTTAGGCTGAGATTGGCTTTGTGCCCCACCTGCACCGTGCAGTGCCCTTACAAACAGGGACCGAGAGGAAGAATTTCTCAGTCACAGGCTTCTGGGAGAGAAGTCCATCAGAGCTGCAATGTATTTTGCTTCCTAGGGCTTATTTGCTGCTTTGTTCCTCTGCAAGTGCTGTCTCACCATTGAAAAAGCCACATCTGGCTTGAAGCCACTTGAAGCAGCTAGTACAAGAGACTTCCTGCTCTGAACACTGAATTAATGGGCTTGGTCTTTTACACGAGTGAAATCCTTTCAGACTTTTGTCCATGTCAGGCTCCCATGTCAGCTCTTCTAATTAAGAGGCTTTTAACTCAGCCAGCGTTTGGGAGCTACAGTGCAGCTGGGCTTTTGATAAAATGAGGAAATGCTAGAGGTAGGGATGTAATGGGTTGAATTTCAGCTTCAAAAAAATGTCTCAGAGAGAGAACAGAACATCCTCCTTGCACCACCTTTTGTTTGCTGCAGCAAAGCTGGGGAGACATCAACTGTGTGGGCTGCTCTGGAACTGATGAAGCCGATAATAAGAAAGTAAGGTCATCTTTACTTCTGGGGTTTTCAGTGTCTCTTAGGCAGCTAGAGGGAAGTTTTAGAAAACTTTGCTTATTTGTGCCTTTTCTTATTCTGGATCTTTTCTACAATCCTGTCACGGCTCTTGCTTTGAAATCCCTTTTGCTTTCCACCTCTGCTGCTGTCTGGAACAGGGTGCTGCTTGTGCTGAGGCTGTATCTTTGCAGAAGGAAAGGGTCTGGAAAAAACCTTCAGGAGGGTGGCCTGTAGAAGCCAGTAATTATCATTCACCAGTGTGGCTGTTATTCCTCACCATAATCACCTGTAAAATCTAGGAAGCATAAGATATTTGGGTTCTTTTGTTTTTCTTTCAAGTCCAGCTTTGCCTCTTTTACTTGAAAAAGTAAAAAAGTGAAAAGTAAGCTGGTGCTCTTTCTGACTTCTTTACTAATACACAGACTTGCCATCAGAAGCAAGCTGACTAGCTAATGTATAGAAACTAACTTTACTCTCCAAATTTTGCTATGTTGGTTCCATAACACAAAAAATCCTTGGTAGGAGGGTTTGTTTGAGAAAGAGCAAGAGAGAAAAACATGGTCTGCCTCCTAATTTTTTATGCTTTCTCCCTTTCCTTCCTCTGCTGTATTCCCCGAAGCTTGGGTCCAACTCTGTGTCCATTGCTTTCTGGGGATGTTTACTGGACTGGAAACATATAATAGTCCCCATTTATAGGTAGTCTTCTGCAGAGTTGAGTGTCACTTGAGCAGATATTTATTTGAAACGGAGGTGCCCTGGAAAAACACTGATTTGAAAGGGGGAACAAAGTGTTCTGCTTGTTCTGTGAAGCAGAACCACCCGCTGGCTCACGGACCAGCAGTAATGAAGAGCGTGGGGCGTAATTGCCTTCTCCTTTTGTGTCAACTTCGTATCGTTCTCACATGTGGCATTCTTCCTGGCCATCGTGCTCTTTATCCTCCCATTGTACCAACAGTGCAAACAGAATTAGTTTGTTTGTTATCGTGGCATCTGTATGTGGCTTTTAATTTCTTGGAGGTTAAAAAAACACAAGCAACCCAACCCTCATGCCCTCTTTGTCCAGCACTGTTTAAATCTGCTCTCAGCCTGCTTGCACAGCTCACTTCTGCCCTGCAATGCAGAAAACAAGTCTGCAGACAGAGAAATCTAAAGCAATCAGTGCAACAAGGCTTCAAAAATGTGGTGGTATTGCTGAAGAGGAGCTGTCTGGAGAAGGTGTCTGATTCTGTGAGATCAGTAAGTCAGAAGGTGGCTTGGTGTAGGGATGCATTGTAGGCATTTTCACAGTCACAGTGCTAAGCTGGAATGGGTGCTCCCCTTCCTTTTTGCTTTAGGTACTTTTAAGTGATGGGAAATATTTTCTTTGGCCTCTGAAATGTCTCCATAGTTTTGTGGTTTCCTTCCTATAAAGGTGAATGTTTCAGATTAAAATTCTGTTTGGCAGCTCATGAGTTCTCAAAACAGAGGCTTGAAGGCAAGAGGTCAGGAGTGCCCAGCTTATTAAATTTTTCCCAGTGTAGGAATTGTCTGACCTTTCTTTGTACTGTAACAGCATTAACAAAAAACCCAAAAAGATGGAGCTACTATTTGGAAAGCGTTAACAAGAAAATGTCAGAGGTGGAAGGCCAGACAGAAGACCTGACTGGGAGAGGGCTGGGAGTGACATTTCTTCTTTCTTCTGTAACTTGCACAGATCATCCTCCTATCTGCTCTCATCCTGCTCTATGATTTTACAGTTTTAATGCAGGTTTGGTGCTTGAAGGTGTGGTGCAGAAAAGCAACAAGAGAAGGAAAATTACATGTTCTTGCCAGAGGAACCAAGACCAGAGAGGAGCAGCACACAGTGTTTGAGCCCCATCTTAGCTGACGTGGGGCTATCACTGTGCTCCCATGCACTGTGCTTTAATATTCCCTTCCCACCCTCTTGTCTCCACTGAAACTTTCCCTTGGCACCTGGATTTCACCAGCAAAGAACTCTGACCAGAACGATGGGTCTGAGGCAGGGGAGGAGAGATGGCAACAGAGCCCCCCTGCAGGGTGCAGCCTGGAGGGTTACAGATGTGTGGAAGGCTTAGCACACCCATGCTGTGTACAGGGTTTACCTGCATGTGGTGTGTGCCTCAGTGTGGTGTGTCTCTGACACAAACTCCCTTCTCCCCGCTGCTCAGTTCATAGAACCATGGAAATTTGGGTTTAGAGGGGACTTCAAAAGTTATTTTGTCCAGATAACTCCCTTCTCACCGCTGCTCAGTTCATAGAACATGGAAATTTGGGTTTAGAGGGGACTTCAAAAGTTATTTTGTCCAGATACGGATGCTGAATGTTGTTCTTTCAACCATCGAGGCATTTAACTATATCATGTGTGGGTTGGAAATGGAGGGTCATGTTTGACTGGGTGTTCTCTGTTTCCTGCCCCACAGCTCTTGTGTTTGGCCCTGCCTGGGAGAAGAAGACTTTGAGAAGATGGAGAACCAGAGTGGAGTGCTCTTGGGATACATCCACTGGGAAGGAAAAGAGGAAGGGGGTGAGGAGGATGGGGTGGCTCCCCGAGTTTCTCCTCCCAGCCAAATGAGCAGACTGGAAGATGTGCAGGTGGAGATGCTTGAGAAAGCAAGGGAGCTCTTCCAGTTGTGTGACAAGGATGAGAAGGGTTTTATCACCAAGGTGGACATGCAGGTGAGGGGAAAAAATTCTTCCTCTGTCCTGGGAGGATCTGTGAAGTCATGGGTGGCAAAACAGGGAACAATGTGGCACGTGTCCACTCTTGGCAACTGTAGGTGTGCATGTGGCCTCTGTCTTATTCAGATTTCTAAGAACCAAACACTGGTGTAGACACCTGCTAGGAACTAAAATTCCCAGGAGGGCCTCACACCTCCAGGGAATTCCTGAGACAAGAGGGACTGCAATTCAAAATTTTTAAGGAATGCATATAATAAAAAAAGTGATGACTGTTCTTACAAACATCAAATATGCAGTGGATGGGAAATCTGGAGGGGAAAAAAAAATCTTTGGTCTAATAAAAAAAAAAACCTGAAACAAGCCCCCCAAAAAACCTACACAATGAACAATACATCAACCTCTCTAAATAAAGTTGAGATCACAAAGTTATACAATCATCATTAAAGCCTAATCCAAAAACTAACCTTAGACCTGAACTTTAACTTTGCTCTACAGTTATGTGTTTTGCTGCTTTCTGTTAAAAAATACTTGTTAACGAATTCTCTGTACTCCTTAGTGACTTTTGTTTTAAAGGTTTATCAGAAAGGTTACATGTGGATTGTTTTCTCCAGCCCCATCTCTCCCCACATCTATAAATAACACTCGACAGGTTCATGCCACTTTAAATATTGACTCACTTTGCTTTGGGTTGTGTGATGCCTAATTTTAATAGTTATGTTAATAGTTTTTTATTAAGTTTTTATGTAAAACTGCATGCTTAACGGACAGTTACGAGGTTTTAGCCTACACCCCTTTGTTATTTGTTTCTTTGGGTGCCCCTCCACAGTAGGTGCTCTGGGTGTGCATTATGAAGGGGACTTGTTTTGCTCCTTGTCCATGGGAGTAGTGATACAGTCCCAGCAGGCAGAAGGTGACAGGAAAGCTAACTCAGTGTTATGGACTGAACATTTCCTTTAGGATCTGCAAGAGCTTGGAACTGAATCCAGATGCCTGCAAGTCTGACCTGGTGTGCTCAGAGCTCTCCTGGGAGCAGCAGTGGTCACAGGAGGCTGGCAGTGCCACCTCTGAGCAGAAGTGGAGGGAGGCAGGCAGTGAGCTAAAGACAGTGGTTCTGTAGTGGGGGAGGAAGCAGGTGAGCTTTCTCCAAACAAAATAACCTGAAATTCCCACTCTGAAGTCCTGGTTGAATCATCCAGTAATGGAAAAAGTCAATACACCAATGACTCCAGACAGGTCATCACTCACCTCTACTGGCAGACTGTCACACCCCAGGCAGGATGCAGTGCTGAAAGGGCACATTGCTGTGAGCCAGAGCTGAGGATGGCAGGGACAGTCACAAGGAAGACTTGAGCTATGCCTCAAGTTTGTGCATTCTTTTGTCTTTGCAGCGGCTCCAGAGTGAGCTCCCCCTAACCCCTGAGCAGCTGGAGACTGTTTTTGACAGCTTGGAACAGAATAATAAAGGATACCTGACACCTGTGGAGTTCAGCATGGGTCTAGGTAAGGACTGCACAGAGGCAGAGGAAGGAAAAATCTCACCTGTGACAGGATGTTTTTTGTTGGTAAGAAAGACAGTGCAGTGGTTCTGCTGAAGCTGCACCAGCTGTGTAGAACAATGCCCGTTGCTCATGTGAGCATCATTGGAGAGGGTGGGTGTTTATCCCCCTCCTGGAGGCTTTGTGCTGCCCACCTCGTAGAGCCAGGCACAGAACATCTCCTGCTGGAGAGGGTACATGCTGCAAACTGTGCCTGGCTATCTGATTGGAAAGTTGTTCATCTGCATGGAAATATGCCTCTTGGCAACTGTCCCCAGCTGATACCAGTGCTGTTCAAGGGCATTAGTGGGAGTCTTGTTGGTAGGCTAGAACACTGGCAAATAAGCCTTTGTTGCTTCTTACTGCTGTCTTTTCCAAACACTAGGAGAATGCTAATCCTTGAGCACAGTCCTCACCCAGCAGCACAGGTGCTCATCTGCCTTGTCAGCTCTGAGAAAATCTGCACCTCTCAGCCTTCCGTGGACACACAGAGGTGTTAGGTGGATCAGGACAAAGCAAGTGTATATAGGTAGTCTAGGGTTTTCAGAAGTGATGGAAGAGGCTCCTGAATTTTGCTGTCCTGATTGCTCAGATTGTGTTTGCTCCTGGCTTTCTCACAACTTGGGAGGGGAGGGCTTTTTAATGCTGCAGTTTGAATGGTCAGAAACAGCCACCGTGAGAGGAGAAGTTGCAAAGATTTCCTTCAAATAAACCCAGTAAAGTGTGTCTTGGGCCAGCCTGTACAGGGACTGTTTTATTCCACGGAGTGCCTGCTGACTACATCTGTTCCTGCCCTGTGCCTCTGTCCTTCTTGTCTGGCTCCATTCTTTGGCAGAAACAAGAGTTCTGTCGGGAGTGGGGGCTTTCCAGTCCAGCACTGTATGTAGCAGGTGAATGGGCACCATTTGGGCACACTGGCATCTATGGTGCCCTCTCTGTTACAGCTTGGTTACTCCCAAATCTCATTGTATGAGGCATTTGTCCCATGGGCATCATGAGGGCATCTGCCTCAGTGCCATTGCTGGGAGAGGTAGGCAGGTTTTCTTTCTGTATCAGGTACCACCCTGTGTTGGCAGCCTGGCTCCATGGCACTTGCTCCAGTCTAGGCAAAGCACTTAATTTCTGCATTTCTTTTCTTTATGTTTATTCTTTGTGTCTGGCATCACTGAAATCCTTTTCAGACTGACTTTGGCCCTAACTTGAGAGTTTGGTCTGGCTGTCTTTCATATGGAGTGTGCAGGGGCAAATCAAGGGAAAGCAGTTCAAGCTGCAATCAAGTCTGCTTCTTGAGAGGGCTCCTTGCTCTTTCTAGGATATCAAAACAATCTTTAGATCATTTTCTACTTCAATTTTCCCATCTCCATCTCAATTTTCCCATCTGTAAAAGAGAAATAATGAGACATAATGACTCTTTCTCAAAAGCATACATCAAAAGTGCCTAATCTAAACCATTCTCCTTAATTAACTGTCTGATCATCAGGTTTTAACTAAATAGGGCCTGGATCTCCATATTGCAAGTTTTTTTACAACACATTTTAAGAGTGGGAGAGAAGCAGATAAATTCTGGATTTATGGAGGTAAGAAGAGGTAAAGTTGAGTCCCTGAAGTATAATAACGATGGATATTTTTTCCCTTAGAGTAGCTTCATGTTCTCATCTGTGCTCTGTGAACATCCTTGACTCCTGGTCTCGTAGTTGGGATATCATTTCTGCCTTTTGACCCAAGCAGATGTATTTTGGAAAGGAAGAGTAGCTCCTGCTGAAGGCCTGACCTCTGTATACAGATGAGGGGCTGTGTTTTGGATAGGATTGCATGGTTTGTTTCTTTGAGAAGGATTTGTTCCCAGCACCAGTATTTGTCACATGCCTTGCATAGCAGGGGGTTCTCGTGGCATTCTCAGCACGCAGCAGAATCCCGATAGCTGGAAGCCGTCTGGACGTGGGACGGGGCAGGAGGAGGTGCTTGGAGGGCGAGTTCCTTCTGCTCCGCACAATCCTAGCGGGAGGCAGTCCTGGTTGCGTGGCGCTAGACTCAGAGCAGAGGGTAGCGAGCCCCTCCTCTGCTGTTTTTAAGCGGAGGAGCCGCAGCATGGTGCAGTCGGGGGCCGGGCTCGCAGTCCGCGGGGACGTGTGGCCGCTGGCTGAGCACGCAGGAGCCCAGGCACGCTTCCCGTGCTGGCAGCCCGGGGCCGAGGGTGGGGGCTCATCGGCACTCAGATGTGAGCGGAGCCCCGGCAGCCTGGGCTGGGCTGGCAGCCAGCTTCAGTCCCGGACACTGACATCACTCGGGGCGTCAGAACGGAGGCACTTCACTGACCAGGAGCTGTGTCCTGCACCAGCAGCATGCACGAGGCTTCTCCTGCAGCTCTGTCGGGCTGCCATGTAAATAGCAGCTTATTCAATGACATCCAGTTTGACTTTATTTATTCTTCTTCTCTTCACCTTCCACCAGGAAAGTTAATAGGGATTGAATTATGTCAAGGGGCTGGGAGAATGGATCACTCCAGACACGAGGAGACCTTCGAGTCAGGCTGGTCAGATGACTTGGACCCTGCAGATGATGATGATGAAGAGAAACGATTCTGTTCCATGATGGAGCAGCTTGGAGCAGCCCAGTTGTTTGAAGAGTAAGTAGGGCAGTCATATGGCATTGCTTCTACCCTCTTTTGATCTTGCAGTACCAAAACTTCAAAGTACCAGAAAAGACCAAAGAGGTGAACTGAGCTGCTTGCTCTCTGAAGCACTGCTTGGGCTCTCTGCACTGCTGCTTTGGGTTTTCATATGCTTGGTAGCAAATGCAGTGCGGTCTGGGTTTCCTCATCGGGTACCAATTACTTTTAGCTCAGTGCTTTTCACAGTTTCCCAAATTCAAGTTCATAACACAGCTGTAAAATGGAACAGCTGGTGGCATACAAGTCCAGCACAGGCAGCAAATGAAAAGAAGCATGTGAGGGTTAGATGAGGTAAAGGGGATGAGTGTGCTCTCTGTTCCAAAATGGTGTGTGACTGTTCACATATTTTCAGACAATCAGTTCTAAGTGTCTCTGTGAAGGATCTGTGCTCAAGGAGCTGCTTGGGACGGTGCTGATCTTGAAGAAAGGCTAAACTGGTCAAAGGGGTGCTCCTGTGAGCCTTGAAACTTGGTACTAATGCCCTTGCACGTAGTCCCAGTAGAGTCTGCAGGCCCCAGTGTCATCCAGCCTTTTTTTAAGCTTTCCAACATAAGGCATTATGCATAACTGGTTCTTACTGATGCACATCTGCAGGGCCTGGGGTGCCCAACTCTGTGGCTGTCCTCCTTTTCAGGCTTTGTACTCCAACTGTGTTGCCATTTTGCAAGAAGCAGTCCAGGTTAGGGAAGGAGGTGGACAGGATTGGAGACAGAAGCTGAAAGTAATGGAGTTTGCTGCTTTCAGAGGCACATCTGTCACAAAACAGACTTTTTTTTTTTTTCCTTATTTTCATTGTGATGCAAAGCACCTGCATGTTTTAGTGATAAACAACTTCTGTCTGGAAGAAATTCTGGAAAGCTGTTAGTCTTCAAACAACAGGATGACACTGTGAAAGGCCATATTACTGTTCTGGGAAAACAGTCTCTACTGTTTATAACTCTGCTTTGGGAAGCAGAAGTCCAAAGTGGAATTATCTTGTGTTTTATTTTGACCACTTACTGGCAGTTTTATGCAATGAGTTTAGTAGCTACTACATGTCACATCTTTGTGCCAAACCAGCTGTTGTAAAGCAGTAATATCAAACAGAAGCTAATTGGGGTGAGAGCAGGAATATGAAAAATTTTCACGGCTTTCTCTAGAAAGAAATAGTTTCATTTCCTAACAGGACTCAATATGTTCTTTTATTTCAAATATGAAGATCTGATGAAGTGCTATCACTTTTTAAACTTGGGACAGAAAAAGAAGGCTGTCATGCAGTACTGGCAGAGGAAATGAAAAGCTTTTTGGTTGGTTTGTTTTGTTTATTTGTTTCCCCAAAGAATACTAAGGGAGACGAATATATAGGTAAAGAAAAATAGCTATTTGGATACTGACTATAGGTATAATTATTCTGTATCTTTCAAGGCACTTTTTCCAAAGTGTTTCATGATTAAAAAAAATAAATTAAAGAAGCTCTTCCCTAAAAAGAAACATGAAGTGATGTCTGCAGGTTTACAAGACACTTTGGGAATGAAGTTTGGAAGTACTGTGTTCAAGTTACAATGAATTAAATGTCAAAACGGTGTAATCATTATTGCAGGTTCAGAAAAATACATCTTTGGTTTTCCAGGGCTTCCTCCGTTGTTATCCTGATGTGACACTTCAGCAAATTTGCATCTTTTTTTGTGCCTCGGTTTCCAAACCTGTAAAAAAATGAGGACTGTAGCAGCCACCAGTACAGTCTGAGTGTAAGAAAAACACCAATGATGTGTGATGTGTGCTAAACTTTGTGTGCTATAACAGTTTGACCGTAACACACAGCAAATTTGCTGAATATTCATTTCTCCAAGTCTTGATGTAGACACCAAATTTGTTATCGATGAATATATGGAAAAGCAATCATTCCATGTTTGCTTCCTAGATTATTTTTCTTTCCTTCTTGCAGATGACTTCCTTTATTTTGACCTCACAATAGATCCCACTCCACATGCATGCTCTGTCACTGTTCAATTTCCCTCTCTGCTGTAATGGTGTAACAGAGATCATCACAGGAGAATAGCAGTCTGTCCTGAGTGCATGTTGGAGCTGGAATAACAGTCCATAAGATGACACAATAACTCTCTTGCTTTCCTTCTCTCCTGTATGCTTGCTCCAGCCCACATGAGATTCGGGAGCTCTGGGCTCGCCTACGAAAGGAGCGTCCAGAGCTTTTATCCAATTTTGAAGAGTTTCTGTTGCGTGTTTCGTCGCACATAAAGGAGGTGAATCATGAGAAGGAGTCCATGGAGCAAGCATTGAAGAGGTAAGGAGAACATCATGGCCATTTGCTGCCAGGAGCTGGCTGATGCTTGGATCCTGCCTCAGATGCAAGGAGAGACTGGGTTACAGGATGCACCAGTAAAAGAGATATTTCTTGCTGTAATAAAATGACTCTATCTTGGTCTGTTCCCATGGGTTTGCTCTGCAGCAGTGCTCACCCATAACATTCAGTCTGGTTAAAATCCCACTCAGTACCACACAGCTGTTAGTAGGAATCTGTGTCCACCCTCCTCTTTCCTTTCTGTACTCTTTTTCTCTCCTGACCTGTGTGCACCTTTGTTTTGTAGGAAGGAGTCAGATCATGATCGAGAAGTCAGGTACCTTTATGAAGAAATGGAGCAACAGATCAAAGCAGAAAGGGAGAGGCTGGTCTGCCAGGTACTTTCTCTCTCTCTCTTGGCTTGAAGGCAACCTGCCTTTGTTCTGAAGTAGAGGTGGTGGCTCATATGGCCAAGGAGCAGCTCTGTGCTGGGTGTTGTGCACAGCTGTGTGTCTTTACTTCTGCAGGAAGCCCTGAGGCATGACAGGAGTAACCTGCTCCAGAAGGAACTGCACAACAAAGAGCAGGAGCTGGAGAAAATCCTCTACCGCCAGAAGAAGGTAATGGGATCCAAATCCATTCTAACAAAGCACATCCCCCTCCGCTTCTTTCTGTTCAGGCATTTTCTGATGGAAAATGGTGTTCAGCTGCTGAGGGTTTGGCAATAGATAATTTGGCTCTAGCCAGTGAAGTCCTCTCCTGTCTCTGAAGGTGTTGAACTGGTTTGTCAAATAATTGGTTTGTCATCGCTGCAATGCTGTTCTGTGAATGTTTTGTTCATGCATTTTCTTACCTGCTTTGTGTTCTCTTGGCACGATCTTCTTATCAATTGTACAATGCTGGCAAGGAAGACGGGGTAAAATTTTGAAAGTTGAGTTTGAAGCTTTTTGTGGTGTGCAAGGAAGATGTGTGTGGACATCAAAGAGCCAGATTTCTCTAGTTTTTGTATTCTGACTACTCCAAAATGACCTGGAGTGAACAGTTCTGTGACACTTAGAGAGGTAGATATTGTATACTTGCATTTGGGCACTTGATGACATACTGATTAATCAGTCCCATAAAAGATCAAAGCACAAGCTTTCCTTTAGCCTGCCATCCCTGGCATGCACATTTGTATGGGATGGTCCATTCCAGATGGTGGAATGGACCATCCCATACAAATGATGCCTTTTTCCTTGGTGTCTCAAAAACTGAGATATGGCCCCCACAGAAAGTCATGGCAGGTACCTGCAAGATGCTGGAGACAGGGGTATCCCAGTTGGATACCCAGCTGTGATGTGGATGAAACAGGACTTCTCTGAAATCACCAGCTCATTGTCCAGCAGCTGGAAAAACCAGCACAACTGAGATGCCATCAGGAAGGATATTGAGAATAAGACAGAGGGTGTGGTTTTCCTGCTGCCCACATCTTTGATGTGCTTCAGTGTGTGCAGTTCTGGTCTCCTCTAATTCCACTGTGTCCTTCTCAAGTATGAAGATACAGAGTGCTAATATTATTAAGAAAATTTGCCTTAGGAAGAGAAACCAGGAAAGTCTAGACTTTTACGTTTTGGAGAGAAGGAGACTGAGGGAAGATGCATGTGAGATTTATGAACTGAGAAAAGTGATGGATAAAGTCCACACAAAACTGTTATTCCCAAATTCCTGCAACAGCAAAGGTGAGGGACACTCAATGAGACCAGTATGAATTTGATTTAGAAGAACACACTTCTTTATACAGGGATCAGTGCTGGACTTTTGGCCCCAAGAGGCAGGCAATATCAGTAGTTCAAAAATGAATTGGACAAACAAATAGGCTTGTAAATATTCACTGAAAGGAAGAATAGTGGTGTGGCCTCTACCATCCCTAGTCCAGGGACCATAGATGGGGGGGAATATGAGGGAAGTGAACCATAGTTAGTAGCTCAGGAATGCTCTTCTTAGGTAGCATCTGCTCTTGCTGAGGGTCAGAGCAGAGCACTTGGGCTGCATGGACACTTGCTGTTACTCAAATAGTCACTTCTGGTGCTCTTAACTGAGGCTCGTACTGAGCTGTGTGGGTAATCGGGTCCCTCTTGTGGCCTAAGACCAGTACTGTGATGCTGCTATTCCACAGCATCCCTTCCAAGGACAGACCACACAAACGGGAGAGTTGAGTGTGATGGACACTTTTTAGGGAGGGGCAGGTGTGCTTCATTCAAAGCTGATTCCTTGGCTTATTGAAAGACCTGAAGGCTGTAAGCAGGGCTTGCTCGTTTTCAGTCTCAACTCCACTGCTCAGCACATGTAGTCTTGCTGAAATATTCCCCAATGTCCACAGGAGTGGAGGACTCCAGGCAAAGCTGGGTGTGGCTTGCTCTTCTAGCCTCAGTGACGAGAGGGGTGAGGCTTATGCTTCAAGGAACCTAGGAAACATCAGATCTGTTCATTCCTGCTCTTGACAGTTGTACATGTGTGCTGGCAGAGAGGAGGGTAGCAAGAAAAAAAGCATTTTATCTTCTGCCATGGTGTGCTGCTTTATATTTCTTTTGAGAGGGGAAGAAAGTAGGCTGAGAGAAAAGGCAAGCTGAAGGTGTAAATGTGGAGGCTGACTCTGCCACCTGCTACCCTGATCAGACCTGATTCCTGGTGTTTCTCTCTAGTTATAAGCGTGGATTGCATGCTTTTATTTTGAGCTGTAAGTTCTCAGATGGGTACTGGAGTTTCTGTGTAGCAGCAGCTTCAGCAGAGGGCCCTGGTTAGCTGGTGTGGCTGGCTGGATACTGCAGTGTCACTATGAGCCCTCTTGGAATGCCCTCCATGTCATCTGAGATGGGCAGCTTTGGCTGCTACATCTGTCTGTCTGTTTCCCAGACTATGCCAGCCATTTGTAGGGAATTGAGTCACTGAATGAGTACATGGCAGCAGGCTTTGAACTTCCTAAATCAGGCTTGTTAGTTGTGCTGGGGGCTTGTGCTGCCTAGAGTGCAGCTGCGCCCCGGTGGCATTTAAATTGCATCTCTAGCCCAAGGTCCTGTCTTTAGCAGGCCACCCAATCACTTCACTTTCCAGGTGTAGTGTGGAATGCCCTTAGCACCTCAGTGTATCCTCCATTCAGCTGCCATGGGCTCAGGAAGCCCCTAAACTAGAGGATGCACTTCAACAACTCTGCTTAATAAGTCCCAACAGACAGAACTCTGCTTCCACCCAAATTTTTCCTGTCCTCCTTTGACCCCCATTTGCACTCTGAGTCCTACAATGCCTGACAGCATCAGGCTGCTCCTGCTGCCTGAAGCACTTCCTCAGCTGTGCCTAATTGCATTGCTTTGTTCCCCAGTGCTGACATGATGAGAGAGAATTCCTTCCAGTTCACTCTCGATGCCACTGGTGGCTCTGCAGACTTAGGTTGTTTTTACCCCCTTCTGCCTCATTGTTTACATCTGCTTTTTCAGCTTGTTTTTACCGTTGTGATTGTAGCACAAAACCCTTCCTCTGTGTTTAACCCCTCCTCTTCCTCCTCTTCCATTGCAGCTGGAACATCAGCTACAGTCACTGAACTCGGAGCAGCTGGAGACACGCGTGCAGAACGAAAGGCTCCGGCACCTGAATGAAAACCTGCTGGAAGAGCTGGAGAAAAGCAAATGGGAGCTAGAGGCAGTGAAGGGGCAATTACAGAAGCTCCAGAAAGAGGCTCAGATTGAGCAAGAGCAGAAGGACAGGTGGGAAAAAACAGGAAAGGCGTGGTGTTAGGGCAAAGACATGGACAGAAAAGGAAAGGTTGGGCATGCAATTAAAGAATAATTATCCTAGTTAGAAGTCTTGGTCTCACCAGCAATCATCAGATTGCCTGTCACTTTTTGAGGAAAAGTAAAAACATCCCAATGGTCGTATGAGCCTGAATAGAGAGTGATACTGCTAACTCTTACCTACCTTTTGTGGGAATTTAATATATTCTAGAAAATCAGTACAAAAATACAGATGTTCCTCAGCCTAAAGGAGGATTCTCTACGTATTTTCCAGTTCACCATCCCCTCTATAATGTTCTCTTTAAAGATTCTCTTCTAATCAGTTCTGTTCCCATTTCTGGGTTAAATCTAATAGTACCTGTATAAAACATGGAGAGGTTTCAGATCCAGATGGCAGTGAGCATCCTTCCCATTTCCAGCAGCTGAGGAAGTGGAGGGGATGAGTTGCCTGCTCTCGTGTTGGAGGAGAGCAGAAGAGTTCTGATACAACCATCCCAGCTCCCAGAACAGCACTGCTTTCTCTGAATTGTCCTAAGAATAAGGCACACCCTTGTCTTTGAGAATTCCATGAGTGCCCCTGAGAGAGGGATGTTTGTATTTTCTCTCCCATTAATTTATTTCCCCTTATTTTAAAATACCTTTTGCCCAGGGATGTGTTTAGAGTCTCCAAGAACATGCAGAAAGAGAAACAAAGCCTCCTTCGGCAGCTGGAGCTCCTCAGGTGAGAACTGGTGAAGGCTGGAGGGAAATGCTGAGCTCTTATGCCTCTAAGGGGCTGAGGTTTCAGCACTGTGCTCATTTCTCCTATGGAAAGCTACAGGGTTTATTCAAGCAGTGTTTAGACTCTGCTTGTTTTTCTAGGTCCAGACAGAGTTGTGCAATTTGGCCAGCTCTGGCACATTACAGGCTTTGTTATTTCACGAGGTAATCCCTCTTCTGGAGGAATTTAGCCTTTCCTGCTGGCTAAGGCAACCATGTAGAGCCCATGACCTCGGCTGGGATACATGGAAATCTCAACATGTCTGGCTATAAACAACATCTTTATCTCTGTTCCCAAGCTCTCTTTCAGTTCTCACTTTCAAATGTTGGGGTTTACTTAATTTTTGGCAAGCCTTTCATTGTGTCTTTCCTGTGTCTTCCTTTGGAGCAGAGAAATGAACAAGAAACTTCGAGATGAGCGAGATGCCTTTGAAGCCAAGAAGCTGGTTAGTCTAAGAAAGAAAACCTTAATTCCCAACCACCCTCCTCTCATCTGCTGCTGTTGCTGTCACCACTTGGGGGCCTGTCACTTCCACGGGGGACAATGACAAGAGCTCTTGGGGCCTGGTGTTGTGCTTAATACAGACTTTGCAGTGCCTCTGTGTCCGTGCTGGAGGCAAGCTCTGCTGGTTGCTGCTGCCAACTGCCTGGGTTTAACCCAGGGCACGATGGCTGGGGACTGTCACACAGCCCTGTGCAGGGCTGCAGTGGGTGCTGCCTGCTGCACATGTGGGCTCTGTGTGTTGTGCCAGGCACTGGGCACATGCAAGGAGGGGAGACAAGCTGGATGCATCCTGGAGCTGGGTGGTGAGGAAGAAGATGGATTCTAAGATGTGCTGCTGGCTGGCTGGGCATGGAGTGGTACAGGAGGGTTTTGGAGTTTTTCTGACCCTCTGAGTTTGTAGCAGATGTTGTCAGAGTTCCTCTTGAATGGGAGCTCCCCATTCCTGTGAACTCTGCTGGGTGCTGCAGTGAGCCTTGTGTCAGAGAACTAGGAGAAAGCAGGATCTCTCTCATCTGGAACTGTCAATCTCTGGCCTTTCCCAGGTGCCAAGATAAGCACAGATATGTGGTCTATTTTTACTTCTTATTATTTTTTCATTATAAAATTTTTGTGTTCCCAAATGTTGCTTGCACAGCTGCTCTGCCCTCTTGGATCCATCCTTGCCACCATGTCTTTGCCTGCTCTGGGATTATGCCCCACCTGAAGATCTGGAAGTAGGTGACTTGCAGGGAGGACAGTGACAGGCTATGATAGAGCTTTTCTGACTGCTGTGTAAAGGACTCTGGAAGGAAACACAGGGATTGTGCCTGTATGAGAAACAAAATGCCCTGTTCAGTCCAGAGGTTGGAGTTCTCCAGGTGAAGAACATATAAAATAATATCAATAACAATTTTGGATAGATAGGTGTGTTTCTAAAATCTGGAAGATTTTTTTTTCTTCAGTCTTCATTTTTAAAGCTGCTGACTATGTAGATGTACACCAGAGCTTCCTGCTCCCTCTTGGAAAAGCCATAAGCACAGTCAGTCTGTAGCAGAGTCCAGTGCAAGCAGGCAAAGAAAATGGTTTCTCCTCTTTCCATGTGTTCTGCTTCATCAGCTTGTGGGTTCCTATGGGTGGGCGAGTGGCCTGTGGAGACCACAGCTCACGTCTGTACCTCTGTGTGTGCAAAGCTTGTCTGCTTCTCCTCTCTTCTCTTGTGCTCCCCTGCTAACACCTGCTGCTGCAGCTGGACCCAAGAGAGAGCCCAGTACAGAGTCACAGCACAGAGAGGCTGCTTTCTACCTTCTCCCAGCCATGGCAATAGGGAACAAGGAACAGGGTGAACTCTTGCCACCATTGCTCATCTGGCAAGGCTGTGTCTTGCTGGGCAGTTGAAGCCTGTACTGGAATAAGGTTTTTTTCCTTTGGCTGCTCTCATTTCAGTCCACAGGGAAGCAGGGCTCCAAGGGCTCACAGAGATGCTGCTATCATCATACACCTGCAGAAGGTCTGCTCCCCAGCCTGTCTCACAGTAAGGGGGGGAGAAAATGGCAATACTTCCCTGCAGAAGCAAAAAGGAGAGTCCAGCCTTCTGATGGGGATCCCTAGTGTGCAACACACACTCTGCCAGAGATTATCAGTGACTTTACAGGCTAGAAAGAAACTCAAGGCCTTAATACCCTCTTTTAGTGCTGGGAAGAGTTATTTCTGTGAAATCAAGGAGTGGTGAACAGAGGTTCTTTCATAGCAAAGATTTTGAAGTGGTTGGTAGGAGGAGTTGGGCTGTATGTGGCTGATACTCAGTCACTGCTCCTTTGCTCTTCTCAGTTCCCAGCTTAATACCTTGCTCTTTATAAGAGTTTCTTGCCTTGCCAGGGTGAGCAGACCCTGGCCCCACTGCACTGTGGGGCACTCTCTTGTCCCAGGCAAGAGAGGCTGGGTCACAGATAGCGATATGTGACTATTTCTGTCAATGTGCAAACCACTGATGGGTATTTTTAAGACCCAGGGGTTGCAGGTTCAGTTTCACACCCATGACCCATCTGGCTATGGAGTTATGCTTGTATGCTTTATGTTGACAGAGCAAATTTCATGTCTGTTCATCATGAAGAGTGTTTTGGTACTTTGACTACTTTTGACATGTATTTTTATTTCACTGGTAAACCAGAATCTTTCCCATCCAAAATGCTTGTACATGTGCTGTTGTGGAATCCTTGTCATCATGTGTTACACAGCTGTGATGTCGCATCTGTCCCTTCACCATCCTGGTGAAAAACCGAATGTTACACAAACCTGGCAGGCCAATAAAGCATGGCAGAACCAATGGCAAAACATGCCCCATTGTTCCTCCTTTCTTACCCAAGTCTGTGCTCTGCAGGCTGTTCCCTCTCCAGGTAAGGTGGTGGCACAGCAGATTGTATGGGAGTCCTTTTGCTCCACAAGTGACTTGAAGGTTGTGACTCAGCTCCAGTGGCCTGTAACACAATTTCCTCCTTCTGTGTGGCTAGAGAGTACCCTTGAGTGAAGCTGATCAAACACTGAAAACTTCCCCTTCTGTACCTGATGGAGAACCACTGGTTGTCTGTACCACAGCCTGGCTGTGTTGACTGGACTGTTGTTATGCACTTGGGGGTCATTTGCCTTGGGAGATTTGTGCTCCACAGTTGTGAGCCTCTCAGTGCTGGATTGTTTCTGTAGCTGGAGGTTATTTTGAACATCAGTTTCATATGTAAAAAATGTTTTGTTCTTTCCCTGCAAAGCTCCTAGTTGGATCAGGCCCTCTGTGGAGTTTGGAGTGTCTCCCTTTTTTAGACTGCATTGCAGTAAAGGTGTCCTGGGAGTTCTGACCAACAGAACAGCTTCTTAATTTTTTTGCCTTTTAAAATAAGCCTTCAGTAAGGATTATTGAAGGAATAATCTTTGTAGTTCTCCAGGCTGTGGGAAGCATGAAGGATGGCCTGTCCAGAGCTGCCTGCAGGTGTTTGGTCAGTTCAAAACTGCTGTGAGAGGCAGATCTGGCAGACTGCAAACCCTTCCCCCAAAAATAACCAGTAAGGACATGTTAGAAATCTTCAGATTTGCAGACTGAATACCTCTCCCTTTCCCCTAGTGCCCATGTGATGGGCATCTTTCCATGCTGTCTCTCACTTCACATTTTGTATGTGTGGCCAGAGCAGTGACTCTGCTGGGAATGGCAATGTCCTCTATGGGGGGAAGAGGTTGGGAGAGAGGTTGTCCTGCTTTCTCCTTCTCTCAGGAGCTGGTAAATACTGGATGTAGGAAGTGTTCATTCTGTGATAAGTAGGAGGAAAGCATGGGGAGGGATGTTGGTGTAAGGCAGAGCATGTACATCACCCTTTGTAGAGCTGCCCCCTTCCTTTCCTGAGCCGCCTCCTTCCTTTCTTGTGGTTCATGTGCAGCTCTAGGTGAGTACAGGTCAAGGAAGGGTACTAGTGTCTTCTAAGGAAGGGGCAATTGGTCTGCCCCACAAAACATTAGCATAAGAAAGAGGCAGGTGGGGAAAGATTCAGCTGTGAGACCAAGTGGAGAACAAGCCACAGAAATAAAAACTCTGGCTAGCTAGAGGAAGAAACCAGTTTGGGACATCAGCACTTTGATGTATTTTCAATTGAAGGAGAAAGCAGCAACAGTGATGGCTTCTTGCAGGAATTAAATTATTTGAACTGAGAAAAGCAAGCCCTGTGCTTACCTCTTTCAACCTTCCAGTGAGGCACTATCACTGCACCGTGTGGGGCTGCCAGGGCTCCAGCCTTGCCTCCCCAAAGTGCTCTACAGAGGTGGGGAGTGGTTGAACTGGGGCTGTAATCACATTCTTCATTCCTTCTCTTTTCAACTTCCAGGTGCCTCAGAACAAAAATGCCCTGTTGAAGAAAGGGTCAGTGCTAGGCAGTTTGCTGCTGGAGGACAAGCCTGTCAAACGGTTAGATGGGTGTCTGTGTCGTGTCCATGGTGTCAGTCCGTGCCCACTGCAGTGCCCTGTCAGTCAAGCTGTGTCCTGGGTCTGGTTATCCCACCTTGATGCTGGCTGGTTTTGGGAGTGTGGTGGGGTGCAGCTTTTCTGTGGCTTTAGCTGTCTCGTGGCATCAGGTGGTGTTAGCTCAGCATGAAGCTGAGGATACTGTTCACTAATTTCCACAGGGAGGTGGCCCTGCTGCTGCTTATGCCCGCAGCAATGTGGGGAGCAAATCTAAATATCACCAGAAGGTCTGGGACTGTTAATGGGATGGGAGTCACAAAGGCTGCCTCTTTCTGAGTCAGGCAGCTCTGTTGAAATGACTGGATCAACTCCCAGGTGTGCCAGTTTGTCCTCAGGCACAAATCCTGTCCACTGGTGCCTTGTGCCAGAGTCCATATCCCTGGGGCATGGGAGAGGGCACAAATTGCACAAGGGTTGGGTTCCTTCTGGCAGCTGAAGGCCTCAAGGAGGGGGCCTGGCTCCAGGTGGGTTCATCCTGCTCATCTCCCTCTACACCTATGCAGATCCTCACTTGGCACACCAGGCCTCCCTTAGGCAAGGCAGGTAACTCATCTGTGTGGCCAAGGCCTTTTCTTTTTTTTCCCCACTCTACGTGCAGAATATACAATGACCTGGCTTGGAGCTGGATCTCACCTGCAAGTGCTGGTCCCAAACAAGTTTTAAAGGCAGCGCATTCCCCTGTTTCTTACCAGGTCTCTGCAGAAAGTTCCACTGCTGCCCAGTTTCTCCCGGTGCTAGCCAGAGACAGGTCTAAGCTCAGTTTCTTCCAGCTTCAACTCATCCTTAATGCTTGTAGTTCTGGATTGTAATTTAAGGATTTAGCTCAAGGCTCCTTGGCTCATGGGTTTACGGAAAACCAGGTAGACTCTGGAGAGGGCTGATTCTTGGGCCCGGGGTGGGGGGTTGCCTGGTGAGGTCTGAGGCAGAGCTCCTTCATGGTTGTGTGACTGCCTCATTCTGTCCATTGAATCAGATAACCAAGTTCTCCCATCCTCCTCTTTGCAATTATTTCTTGCAAAGTTCCTTCTAGCTGCAACTGGAAGAAACCTCCTGGAAAGGCTTAACAGCTGGAGAAGTTTGGCAACTAAGGTGATGGGAGAAGGGGAGAAGTAGTTGTTGGCCTTGTCTCTGTCCTGGTGCTGTCACACCACATTGCTTGAGAAACATGAACAGAAATCCATTAGATCTGAGGTCACTGTTCAGAGTTTTGTGTTTGTCCCTTTGCTCCCACTGAAGAGGGTCTTGAGCCCACTCATTGTGTGATTTTGCCAGCCCTGGGAGATAGGCACCATTCCCCAGAGCCTGAGACTGTGTCCATTTTCAAGAGGGAGGAGCTCCAGCTGGCCTGGCTCTGGGCTGGCATTTGGGCAAATGCAGGGAGGGCAACCAGGAATGCGAGCTCCCTTTCATAGAAAAAAGTGTAGGCATGGCAGCACATGGATTTTGCAGCCCAGATGAAGTGTACTTGCTGGAATGAGAAAGAAGACTTGTCTGGATTCCTGCACTAACAGAAAAGTTGCAGAGGGGGTGGGATGTCCTGCCTCTGAAGAGACTGGCTGTAGTACACTCTGGTCACTCTAATTTCCTTCCAAATGCAATCTGCTGGACACTGAAAGCAACAGAGACACCTGTGGGGGATTAATATCTTCAGCTTAATTCTAGGTCTTCTCATTCTTGTCTAGTACTTTAACCATAGAAAACCAGTGATGCTGCCTTGCTCCTCAGCAGTGGTTCCAGCAGTTTAACTTGGTTATTTTAGGTGTTCTTTTGAAGGTTGTTCCTCCAGCTACCACATCAGCTCTACCCCCAGTGCATCAGCCTGCTCTTGTGTGGGCACATTCTGTTACTTCTTTTTGTATGGTATTTAGCAACAAAAATACAGGAGTAATTATTGGTTGGGGTTTTTTGTTTTGTTTTTTTTTTTTTTTAAAGGAGCTTTCATTTTGTATGTTTTGCCTCATTTTTTCACTGCTGAGGGAAGTGATAAGCAAAGAATTATTGAAAAATCCAAAGTGGCAATTTTTATTACAATTAGTTAAGTATTTGTCAGCACATGAGAGTACAGCACAGCTCTGGTGAGCTGTCTCTCTTTCCCTAGGGGAGCCACTGATGCCTTGGTCACAGGGAGTGTGGGGAGTGAATATATAGAGTTCCTGTGAGAGCTTCATATACACTAATTGGATTGCATTGGTTGGTTGGGAATTTGCAACCTCCTTCTTTCCCTGTGTCCTCCCCCTCTCCCACTCTATCTGTGCTGCCTATGGACTTCAATACAGACAACTGGCCTCTGCGGACCTTCCCTTCACCTTCCCAGTGGATATGGCAGTGGAAGAACCCAACAGAAAGAACTGTAAATACTTCCCAGGCAATGGGGTATGGATGAAGACTGGAGAAGAAGGCAGCACAAACTTTGGAGAGAACAGCGGAGATGAGGAGAGATGGCCCTTGGCAGCAGATCCTGAGTGGTTTAAGATAACTTTGAAGGGTCACTCTGACTGCAGAAAAAATGCAGATGGCCTAGATGCTGCTCCGCTGCCTCCTCGAGCCCAGCCTGTTGGCACTGAAACCAGGGTGAGTGCAGTTACCTGGGGCTGTTCCTCAAATACCTGCTAGGGTTGGTGTCTGACTCTCTTCCCATCAAACTCAGCTCCACAGATTTACAGTGCAGGGGTCCACTCCCTAAATCACAGCACTGCCTGCAGCTGGGCTCTTCAAAGCCTCATGTCTTTTTCCATTGTAGCTCCAAGCACTGGAACCAGCCAGCTGTTCCCCAGATCGCATCTTTAAAGTGGTGTTTGTGGGGAATTCTGGTGTTGGGAAGAGCTCCTTCATCCACCGCTTCTGCTATGACAGGTTCTTGGCTGAGCTCAATGCAACCATTGGTAAGTAATAGGGTGCCTGGTTCATCTGGATAAGGAAGGTGGGAAAGGCAGCCTGGGAAAAGGCTATTTTGCCTGTGTTACAGCCCAGCTAGAGGGTAAAGATGGTCCCTCTCCCAGTATTGAATCAATCTTGCAATTTCCCTGAACTAAATGGAGTTTGTCTGGCCATTGTAATGGCAAGCTGCTCTCTTCCCATGCTTTTCATAATCATTGTCACCTTCCTGCCAGGTATCGATTACCAGGTGAAGAGTCTAATGGTGGATAACACCCAGGTTGCCTTACAGCTGTGGGATACAGCTGGGCAAGAGAGGTAAGCAATTTCTGCCGGGCTCAGTGGAGGAAAGGGAAAGAATGCATGCAGGTGGTGACTCTTCCTGGGGAAACTGTCAGCTTCAGAAGGACCAGACAGGTCATGACAGCTATTCCAGTGCTGAACCTGCAGCAAAGGTCTGTTCCAGAGATTGCTAGAAGCTGTGACTATGAAGCAGGGCCTGGGGGGATGGCTCTGAGGATTGACAGAAAAGTAGTTTTCCGTGTGTCTGACCTGCATGCTTGTGGCTCCAAGCAATCTGTCCTTAGATATATGTCATAGGGTTCAAAGGGTGGAAAGGACAGTGACCCTTTCCAGATCTGATTCAGCTGTCAAAGCCAGCTGAATTAGCCTGACCTGTGGGAAAGGTGAACTACCCTGCTGGACTCTGTCAGTGAGTCCCTTTCACTGTCCCTCCTGCTGATAGACTTGTGTAAGAGATAATCTTTGGTAGAGGGGTTGTGCAGCATTCTGTGACAGTGAACACTTGCTCCCCATTTGAAGCCCTCTAGTTTTAAAAGCATGGGATATCTCTAGATGTTACCAGCAGTGTTGGTGAGGACAAGAGTGGTAGAGGACACATTTGACCCTAATCTGCTACTAGAGATGAAGGCCCATCACTAGCTCCATGTAAGTTAGATTTTATGTAGGATATAATTTGAAGCTTAAGATGAGAAGCTATTTCAAGAGGACCATGAACCTCAAGGGCCTGACAAAAATAAGCACTGGGTGTTTTGAGCTAAATATGTTATGGGGGCAGGTCTTCAGGGAGCAGCCAAGGTCATGGGAATATTCTAATCCTAAACTGTGCCAGTGATGCCGTCTCAGGCAGCTAGACCTTGCAGAGCTGGTGGGAATGTACTAAGTAGGAGTATCTATAGAAAAGCAACTCTCTCTTCCAAAATTAGGCTTCATGCTGAGGAAATAATTATTTCTGGGGAGACTCCTGTGGTTATTTTGATGCTGAAACCAAGCAGTAAGGGGAGCTGCTATGACATAAAGTGTGACATTTTATTGAGGCCAGATTGCAGCAGAGGCCAAATTCAAGATATTGTCTCTGCAGAAGGACCTTTACTACAGGCCCGTGCAGAATGAGCAGGTCTTAATGTGTACCCACAAGAGAGAGCTTGGCTCATTGCTGATACCAAATAGGAGATCTGGGAAGAAGAAAAAGCCTTTTCTACTTCTGGAGGAATATTAATTACTTCTAACTAGAGGTGTTCATCTGTAAATATCTAAGGAGGAGATGGAAGAACCCCTTGGAGCACACAAGGAGAACTCCTTGGTGACTTCCCTGAGACTTATGCATGCTACCTTTGATGGTTCTTCTGGAACATCTTGCCTGGCTGGCAGTTCCAGAGGTGCACCTTGATTGCCAAAGATCCTGTCTGTGCTTTCTCAGTTGGGTGGGTGCCAGAATATCATGTCCTTATTGTAGTGAGAAAGAACAGGCTTCAGGCAACTATCTGAAGAGTACAGGAGGATAACAGCTGTAGGTTTTCTTGGCTTGTAAGAAGAGAGTTTGTTGTCCTGTGCAGGGCTGAAATACACAGCTCTCTAGCGAGTTCTCGGGACTTTTGTTATATTTATTCATTCCCAAATTACATTGTTAATTCCATCAGTTTGCAGTCATTGTGGTTATATCATGGCTCTGTCACAAAGTGTTTACAGATTCTAAGGTTTGGGTTAGTTGTTTTGGTTGTTTGGTTTGGTTTTTTCTTTGGTTTGCTTTGGTTGGAATTTATTCACAAAATACAAGCTTGCGGTTTTAAAAGGTAGAGACAACAAAAAATAGATGTCTGGCAGGAGTTTTTCCTGGAAATTGTGTCTAGCTCCTGAGTTTTTATGTATAATGCCATTGGTTTATAGATTTGATAGTGGAAACAGACTGTACTGATGCTGAGTTCTTAATTGCTGTTTTGGCAGCCCTGGGGCAGGCATTACGCATGCCTAGTTTGTACTGTGCTACAGCTTAGTCTGCAGATTCTTCCGGACTATAGAGAAAGATCATGTTTTCTCCATCAGTTTCCCTTTTAATAGAAAGTTACCTTTTCCTGTCCCACCCAAATAGATTCTTCTGCTTCTTTATTCCTGACCTGCAAAGGTGGTCTTTCATGCTTTCTCAGCACCAAGCATTTGGCCAGATTCCTGCCTGCCCACAGCTGCCTGGCCTGTCTCAAAGGTGCAGGGATCTGTGCAGACACCAGCCCTGAGGGGCACATCACGTGTGGGTGCTGCCAGGCCTTGCAGAGAGCCTGCACTGACAGACAGACAGACAACCCCACTCTGTTACTTCCCGTGGCACAGCCGTGGTTCTGAGGGTGCCTTTGGTTTTGTCTGGGCTCAGGTTTCGGAGCATCACCAAGCAGTACTTCCGGAAGGCAGACGGGATCCTGGTGATGTACGACATCACGGCCGAGTGCTCCTTCGTGGCCGTGCGGAACTGGATGAGCAGCGTCCAGGTGAGAGGGGACCTGGGCTCCGGTGCTGCTGCTGGTCCCTTGCCCCCAACAGTCTGCCTGGAAGTGACATTTTTCAGTGCCCCACAACGTCCTGTTGACCTTGTGAAGCTGAATTATCAAAGCAGATGCCTGTGCTGGTCAGTTTGGAACCAGAGGCTTTGTGTCAAAGGTAACAAAGCCAGTGGTAGCCCATTAAATCAAGGAGGGCTGTTTCTGTGGCAGAACGTGGTGGGACCTTCCAAAACAGTAGCATGGTTTGTAGGCAGCCCCTGTGCACTGGCTACATCTCCTGAATGTGGTCACATACTACCTGTGCTCAGGCAGGGAGATCTGGTGTCTGGTCTATGCACAGGAAAGGGAGGTGGTTCTTTTAATTTCCTTTTTAAAGTTAAAACTTAGTAACAATGTATTAATACTGTTGGGTTTTCCCGTCTTTTATTTCCAAACACTCACTAAAAGCATTTATCTGTGGCTTATATCTTCTTGGGGACACAAAAATACCTCTCTTTATAATTTAAATTAGTTGTGTGTAGATGATCAAGAGGTGAAGGGAAATTTTCAAGGGTGGTTTTGTTTTGATTGTGCTGAGTTTCAAAAAACCCAGATCTCAGTGGAATCAGTAAAGTATCAGTTGGAGGATTCTAATACTGTTAATTTCCACAAGCCTGTTGGGGAAAAAACCAAACAAACAACCACTTATGTCTTTGGACTCAAAAAGATCAAATGTTAATATCTTCAAAACTAACCAGCCTCTGAATGTCAGGTTCCTTTCAGGAGGAAGGTTAAATTGAGTGCACAGAAATTCAAGCCACATGAAATCTGTATATTTTAATGTCTGTCTTTTTTTCCTCCTCCTCATCTGTGTGTTATTTTGTTTTGAAGCTGTTCAGGTTTTGTATACTGCCCAGGGCACTTGATTGTGGAAATAACTTTGAGCCCTGTTCTTACTCTGACCATTCTCTAGTGAGCCAGTTGAACTATAGAGAGTTTGACCAGAGGTAAGGGGCTCCAGGAATTGCCTAGGAATAACAGTTCCTACAGAGACAACTTACAAGGGGTGAACTTGCTCAGCCAGTGGATTTTCAGCAAGGGGTCATTGAGTTTAGGACAACACATTAGGCACTGTACTGCACATACAACAATTACTGAGCTTATTTAGAAGATCTGCCAGATCACAAATTCCAAAATTCCTATGGGGAAAGCTGCTTTTCTTTAGACTTCTTATTTTCCTGAGAGGCACTTTTATCCTGTCTCCCCTCTGTCACCGTCCCAGCTCAACATACCAAACATTTGGAATGTTTCCCTGGTTCAAGCTTCCCTTCACAAATCCCCGGGGCTATTGAAGGAATGGCTGTTTAATGATCTAATGGGCCTGATCCTGCTGCCACTGAAGGTCTTGTTTGCTTGGGCTGGAAGGATCTGCTCTGAGTGGCTGGGTCTCTAGGGGTCTTTATTTCTTTTGCAGGAAGGTATAGAGGATGGAGCTGTGGTGTTTCTGCTTGGAAATAAATTGGATGCTGTGCAGAGAGAGACCCGGAAAGTGCCCAAGGTGGAGGGGGAAAGGCTGGCAAAGGTGTGACTCATTGCTCTGCTGTTTGACTTGCTCTGCAGCCACCCTCCAGCAGTGAGCAGGGCAGACTGGCTGGCAGAAAGCCCTTCTTGGAGCCTTTTCCAGTATGGTACCTCCCACCCCCCGTTTCTCCAATGTGAACAGGTCCCTCTGGTACAAGGGAGGATGAGGTGGTGGCCTGTATGTGACAGACAATAACCCTTGAGCAGGCTCATGTATTTCTTGTGGGGCTTGATGCCTCATTTCACTCTTTCTGAGGGGAACATGCATGGCTGATTTCCCATTTGAGGGCTCCCTAATGCCTCTTTCCTCACTCCCTTGTCTGCCTGCCTGCTGGGTGGGGGGAGACAGGGTTTCAAAGAGTTTCCTGCCTTCTGGACTCGCAACAAAAAGGTAAGGGAATCAAAGTACTCTGGACAGATGTTTTCTCTTCCCAAACAACTTCCCCAGTGCTGCCTTTTGGACACTCTGGCTTGGCCCTCAATGCATCTCCTCCTCCTGGGTTGGTGAGCAGGGTGTGCTCCCCAGCAGGGTAGCAGCCATCCTCCTGGCTCCAGTGGCTCTTAGCAGGGTTCTTGGGGATGAGGGTGGGCCAGCTCCCAAGGCTGTGAGTGAATGGTGTTGGGGAGAGCTGGCAGTCACTGTGGGTACTTGCTGTGCTCTCTGGCAGGAGTACAAGGCTGTGTTCTACGAGTGCAGTGCCATGACTGGCTACAACATCATGGAGCCCATGCTGCACATGGCCAGGTCAGTGAACATGAGCCATCACTCTGGGACACTTCCCCAGCTGGAGGTGACTGGTGTGGGCTCTCCTGGGGAATAGGCAAGAAGAGAGGGGTGTCAGAGACTAACTTTTGTTACATCCCAAAAGAGACCTGACTCCAGGTCCTTGTCTTTTGTGCCTGGAAAGCAACAAGTGTAGACTGGACTCTGCACACAAAGCTTCACTTGGTAGAACTGTCTATTGCAAGATTAGGAGTTTAATTTGAATATTTCATCACAAAAACGTTGCATACTGTCCCAGATTTTAAGCTGGTGTTTTCAGTTTGAAGTCTTCATGCAGCTCTAAGGGTTCTTTCTCCCCTATCTTATTAAGCTGAGCTGTTTCAGTGGCAATCATTTTTAAATGAGGTAAGATGCTGTTTAGCTGAAAGAAATTTGCTCTAAAATTTTTAGTTTAAAAAGGTAGTTTTTGGGAAAAAAGTATTTCAAATCTCACAAGAAAACTATCATTTTGTTTTCTTTTATCTCTTCACCACCTCCTGCATCATCTGTGTTAAAGCCACAGCAGGACTTAGCTGTTCATTAACTGGGCAGATTAATTTATCATCTAGGTGAATCACATCTCCCCATAGCATGTGCCTTCAGCATGCTTTTTTACCATGGTACTGCCAAGATGGCCCAGACAGGTGGAGCAAACAACCCAGGATTCTAACATCAATAGGGGATCTTGGGAATAAGGCACAGGCCACTCATACTGGTGCTCAGATTACTAAGTCATGGTACCCCCTCTTGTATGTGTCCAGTTTCTTTCCTTGTTCCCTGGAAATTCTTGCTCATTCTCTGTGTGAGACTTATCTAGCCCAGCTTCCAGAGAAGTCCAGTCTTTGGGGCTGTCACTTCTTGCAATCCTAAATGTAAATCCTAAATGGCTGCCCTAAAGGGCAGAGGCAAATGCCTTGGCAGGAAGAGCTCAGTAACCATGTTGTGTTCTTGATCTGTGCTGCTCTTTCCAGGTTGCTGACAGCACAAGAAGACAGGCAGAGGGAGAATGCCCTGCAGCTGGAGGATATCAGCAGGAGGAAAGGGTGCTGCACATAAAGCACACCAGTGTGTCAGCAAGAGACACGTGCCAATGCTGTAGCATGAAGCTGGGGGTTCCTTTCAAGCAAGCTGAATTTGATGATATCAGCTCTCTAGAGGCTTGGGGAAGGTGCAGCTTTTCCCAGTCTGTGAATTTTGAGGCATAAATCAGGCCAAAATGTGCATATTATCTGCACTGTTCTATTTCCCAAGTCTGCATGCAGCCCTGGTCTCTAGAAGCCTCTGCTTCTTTGAGGGAATTTGGCTGGTCTTAGCTAGCAGCACAGACTGGGCCTTCTGTCTGGAGAGGTTGGTTCCCTGTAAAGGGATGAAGTCTTGTTCCTGTTCTTTCTGGCAAAGAAGTGGCCCAGCAGCAGAGAGCAGAGGACACAGTGGGTCTGCATTAAACAGAATTTCCATGTAAGAGAGAAGGATATTATTTTAAATTTGGGCTGGCTCTAAGTAGTGATCCATCTGTCTCAGAGGGAGGCATCTCCTCTTGGTTCTGCAGCTGCAGTGCTCAGCTGAGAGCCCACTGTGGTGGGTGAGAACACTTCCACTGCTTCCTGCAAGATCTGGATTGGGCCCTGGATTTACTGCAGCATTTGGCTGGGCTTGTCAATATTGTAGTTAACAGATTCCATATGTGATTTGAGAGGATGAATCATCCCAATGGCTTTCACTGCTTTGTCACCCTTATGGACCTTTTCACTGTCCTGTCGTATGTTTGCAGAACACAGAGCCGCTGCTCTGGGACCCGCAGGCGCTGCCTGTGCTGCTGATTCATAGCCCATTGCAGGAGCTGTCTGTACAAACCAGGGGAGCCATGTATAGCCTGTTTTAAGGCTGAATGCTGCCTGTTTCCTCCCATTCTCCTTTCCTGAAGAATCTCTAGCAACTTGGAACTGCCTTACCTGCAGTCCTGAAAGATCCCACCAGAGTGCTTTCAAATGCACTGGATGGAAGCACAAGGCAGCTGCCAGTGTGAAAGGTACTTTTTTCTCTTGCAGGGACCTTGAGCAACAGCCTCACTTGACTGGTGAAGGGCCTGAGAAAGAGCCAGACTGAATCTGTTCCCACTGGGAAGGGGCCTTTTTGTCAGTAAGGGGCAGAGCAAAGAGAAGCAGGGCAGAAGTAGAAACTGTCCCCAGAAGTGCTGCTGTTGGCAAAGCTGCCATGGTGCCTGGGCATGGAGCTTCTGGGGTGTGATGCTTTCTGGTTTGCAGCTCAGCAGCTCTCAAAGCCTTGGGATTGAGTGAGATTTTTGTTACTGCCCTTTCCCCTTTTATCTTCAAGGCTGTTTCTGTATGTGACTGACATTTTAGGCACAAGATGTGATACTGCAGCTGTGATGCAGCCTCCAAACCTTGCAGTATAGGGAAGGCCTGTACTTGTCAATGGTCCTTCCTCTCTTGGGATGAGGCGTTTACTCTCAATGTCTATTTATTGCACAAATTTTACTGGGAATATCCCAGGCAGGAAAAGTGCTCTGAGTCACCTACAGACATCAGTAGTACAAAGAATTTCCATGGCACTTCCTGGTGCCCTTTACCTCTGATAGGAAAGAGGAAGTTTTTCTCTGGAAGAGCAGGATTTCTGAGTAAAAGGAAGAGCTAAAAGTAATGAGATCCTGCTCAGTCCTTACTGTTGGCTGGCTGTGGCTCACACTGTTTAACTGCGATAACACTCTCCAGAGACTGGGAATCAGAAAGCTACAAGAGGCCCTGAAGGAACCAGGGTAGCTGGTGTGGAGCCTGGAGTAACACCTACAGTGCTGCCAGAGGGACTGCTTGTGTTTGCAAGGAGTGATTTTTGGGAAGGGAAATCCATGCTAAGGTGTTCTGAACATGCACCTCCCACGCTCTGTACACAGCACACCCGAGACAAAGGCGTGAAACACGGCTGACACACAAATAGGGGCCAGTTCTGTGTGTTACCTTTATCAGTGCTGTCGTACTGCAATGGCAAGAACCAGCAGGTTCTTTCAATGTACAACCTTAAGTATGTCTTCTTAGTGTGCAAACAGTACAGGCAATAAAGAAATGCTGTCTTACAAGTGGTTGTGTTGAGAGATTTTTTTACAGGTGCTGCAAGAGATCAGCCTCCCATCTTCAATCACTGATCCTAGTGTGACCTTCCCTTCTCACTGCTCAGGAAGTGGCCTCTCCCCCATGGTGGTACACAGGGGGTCTTACAAGCAGGGAGAGAGTTAACCAGGAACCCATGTCTTAGGGGCAGCTCAGAAGAAATTCATCTCCAGTCTTTTTTTACCTCCTTTAAGCAGCCAGAGTCTGCCTAGCTTATTAAGGAAGGCAGAACATGGAGGAAAAAAAGGGGAGACACTTCCCCAATGTCTGGGGGTATAGTGCTTTCAGAGAGGGGCAGGTTCTCACCTTGTTACCTGTATCCATATAACTAAACCTTTATTTTATTAATATCCCATGCATTCTTTTCACTAGAGTTAGGGATGTTGTTGCTTTTAATCCTTGTGCCCTGGCATGACTCCAGCTGGATGTTCATGCATTACAGAACTAATCACTCTACAGTTTTGACCAAACAAATTATTACTCATTTCCCTTGCTATAAACTGATAGCACAAGTAGTTCCTTGTAACATATATTTTTTGTAAGCAGGAAAGGGTGGATTTTTGTTTCAAGGATGACAAAGTGGCACAGAATTTGAGTAGGCTGAGCTTGGACAATGGTAAGCAGCAGGGTTGGGGTTTATTACTGGAAGGTCTTTTGTTGTCTCTCAGCACAGTCATTAAATGTCCTGTTGGAAGACCCAGGGGTATGTTGCTAGTTTTTAAACCTGTCTGATAACAGACCAAAATGAGACCAGAATTTCCAAAAAGTTCTTCATTTTACTACATTCCCCTTTTTTGTTAGAATCTCTCCTGCCTCTAAATGGGAGCAGCCACCCTTTGTAAGTGACTGCTGGAAACTGTAGCATAAATGCAAATAATGAGAGATCCTGAGGGGCCATGAGATGAGGGAGGATGCAAAATCAGACTGCCTGGGGGCTTATACATTCACCACATTGGCTCCAGCCTCTTGGTGAACAAGTTACTTGCACATAATCTGTAAGGTATTTTGGAATCATATCACAAGAAAGTACTCTTCTTACAGCCTGGGAAGCCTTATCCTGGCACATGCAACAGTGCACCTGTGTACACAATCAGGTGTAGGGGCAAAAGCAAAAAAGCCATCTGCTCTGATAAGTAACCATGGCCCCACAAATCCCTGCAGGCCGGCAAAGGGACCTCACTCTGCTTTGCTTTCACTTGTCTGTTTCATGTCAATATGCTAAGGGTAAGCATAAGAGGATTAGGCTGACAGCATCTCTTTGAAAAGCCAAAACAGGGCTGAAAAGAGAGCATTAAGCCACAGTGTTAAGTCTGAAGCTTTCCACAGGATAAATGCAGAAATTGCAAACGTTTGAGATGTTGTTTTCTACTACCTTCTTTATTCCAGATCCAAGGGACCTCTTCCATTTACACACAATTAATGAGTTCCTGTTATAGGGATCATGCAGTCACTCACACATTATTATTTTCTCTCCTGTCACCTTCTTCTGTTTGTGTGTTTTCATGATCTTTTTACTTGTTGATTGCTTAGACTATAAGCATATATATTTGTTGCACTAATAAGTAGATGGGACTCAGTTTCTTCATGCAGAAAAGCCAATTCTTAATTCATAAAGCTCATATTTATAGGAAATATCAGAAGGCACTTAGACCTAATTGGCTAACAATACACTGAGAGTTTATTGACTGGTAAATGGCTAGGGTGTACGTCTGTCAAATGTCTCTATATTTGGTTAGTTTACATATTTTGTTCACGATTCCCTGTGGGGCAGATTTCTTGTTTATTACAGGTGCAACTTATTTTCCTCTCTAAGAATAAGTTGTTATGCAAACACATTGTCAAGATTTCTTCACCCGGGAACTGAGCTAGCTGCACTTAGAAGAAGTAACAGGCCAGCTGGTAATTCAGAGCTAGGCCTGATTTCATAAGGCCTTTCTTTCATAATATCTTTACCTGTATGTAACATATATAGACCAAGTACTTAATCTCCAATTATAAATGTATCTCACAGCCCATTATACACCTTCAAATGCTCTCTTTGGCAATCTCCCATTCAGTGCCAATAGAGCCAGGGCCCTGCAGTTCAGAGCTTTGTTAGGAGGTGCTCATTACTTATCTGGCTGTTGATGAGTCACACGGAAATTTTGGTTGGCATGGCTAAGATAATCCAGCTCCAGCCTCTCCAGCCTGCAGGGCATGTTTATATACGTATATATGTGTATATATATATATATATATATATATATATATATATATATAAGATGCTGCAAACATTGAAAATACTAGTCCACAGGAGACCTGACCAGTAAAATTAGTCTTCTCAAGGTAAACAAGTATCTGCAGTAAAAAAAAAAAATCTATTATTCCAGCAATAAACTGAGGACAGGGAGGTGGGGTCCTGTGGTGTATCTCGCCTGTACCTGCAGGCTCTCCCAAGCACAAAGAAGCACTTTGTGCCTGGTCATACCCTTTTGCTGACCCAAATCTGCCGTGGTGGGGGGATAATGTGGTTCCCTGTTTGGGCATGAAATCCCTGGACATGGCAAGAAGGCAGTGGACCAGTGTGGCAGCTACCCAGGGCTCCAGCAAGGAGGGCCAGGACCTGGCAGGGGCCAGTGGCTCCTGTGGCTTCCAACTTCTGCCACGTATTCCCTGCAACAAATCTGTCAGTGCACCCGCGAGCTGATCCCCCAAGGCTCTATTTGATCACTTGGCTCTCCGGCAGCTCTGAGCTAAAGTGAGATTACCCATTGCAAAGGATGAAGTGATTTCTGAGTTGGGCACATGCAGAAGTTAAGGGAAGTACAGAGGAGGTTCTAAACTGGCCTCCCCATTCCCTGCCAGATCTCCTCTCCTCATCCCACTTCTGAAAAACCACGGGAGGCCCCTCAGCCGTGTTGAGGGCTCGGGTCCTTTCCTGGGAGCATCCCTCGCCCAGGGCTGCTGCTTAGCACAAAGTATGCGTGCTGTGGCTCGAGTGAGGTAATGGGAGGATGAGGCAATGTGCCAGTCAGGGCTTGATCTTGATTTGCAGGGTGTTTCATGGAGAACACTTCTAACAAGCAAGGTTTGACGCCTTAAAAAAAAGGAAAAAAAAACCCAAAAAACCAAAACACCAAAAAAGCCGCTCCATCTGGAGTTCGCTGTAACGTGTTGCCTGCGGCAACGGAAACGGCAACGTGAGCCGCAGGAGCCGAGAGCCGGGTTGTGGACGGCGCCGCAAAGCACGGGCAGCCTGCCCCGGCCAGAGGGCCGGGCCGAGCCGAGCCGGGCCGGCCGAGAGCGGGCGGCAGGCGGGGGAGGTGGCCCGGGCTGGGGTGGGCCGGGCCGGCCGCGCCTCCCTCCCGCCCTCCTGAGGGTGCCTCCCGTCCCTCCCGCCTGCCTCCCTCCCGCGCAGCGCGGCAGGTCGGGGCGTGCGGCGGCGCGGAGCGGCGGCCCAGGGTGAGGCGGAGCGCCCGAAATGGCGGCACCGGTGGGACGGGGAGGCCGGGGGCGCGGCGGCCCCGGGGGAGCGGGGCCGGGGAAGGGGCTTGGGCGGCGGCATGGGAGAGCCGGGCGCAGCGCGGCCCCGGGCCCCGTGTGAGGCAGCGGGGCCCGGGCTCCATCCGTCCCTGCCGGCACTCCGCGCCCGTGGGGACCTGGCCGCGGCCACCCGACCCCGGCTCTACCGCAGCACCGCTTTGCTTCCCCTCAGCGCCCTGTGGCATTGCACAGCTCTGCAGGGGCTTGGCCCTTGTATGCTTTGTTGGTGTTGTTTTTTTTTTTTCCCCCCCTTAGAAAAGTGTTTTAACCTGTTGCGGGTGGTGTCATAAACTTTGCACAGCCCGCGGAATTAGTGAAGGTGTTCTGAATGTTGCCATAAATCTTGTGAAACGATTATTACCCCCCTCCGCCTTTTGTTCAGTTAAATTTCCCTGTTGTACAAATAAAGAGTTGGCCTTTACGCTGGGCTTGTAGGACCCTTGTAGGCGGAGGAGGGGGAGAACGAGCGCTTGTTTACCACACAGCCCAGGCCATGTTCTGTTCCCTTCTTTTTCTGGAAGCTGCATCAGATGGGGAGCTGATGGCAATGGGTTATTTCTGCACCGTGGTGTTGCTTGACATGAGGAGTCTTTACTAGTAGCTTCTTCCTGTCCTCTCATGATGAACATAAACTTTGGTAATTTTTTTTATTTTTAAAGTCTGACTTTTCCTGAGGGCTTTTGTAATCAACTTGTTGCAGTATCCTGTTGAGTTTTAGCAGTGACATGTCTTTATTTCAGGCTACCCTACAGCATCCCTTAAATTGCGCTGCTTCACTTCCTTTGTCCTCCTACAGTGCTTCCTGGCTTTCTCTGAGGGTTCATGTGGTAGAAAAAGGGTTGATTGAAATAGCATCACCCATCAGAGGCCATTTGTTCAGTTTTGAAAGATGTTCCTTTTGAGAAAACACATTTGCTTTGAGGCTTTCATGTTCCATTGCCAAGGTTCTTAGGGAAGCTTTTGGTGTGATGGGTGGTCTTACCAGCTGGTGTCGTGGAGGCTGAAGGCTCTCTTAGCGTGCCACCAGTAAGGCAAATGTCCGCCCCAGTCCTCCTGGGTGACTGTCATTGCTGCCAAAGGACTGTCTGTGGTGGAGGGAGCAGAGTGCCTGTCTTGGCTGAGCTGTTGCTGAGCTTGTGGTAATTGGAAAAGTCAGTGCAAAAGTTTCAGTGCATTTATATTCTCTGAAGCATTTTGAGTGCCTAGGACAGGCAGTTCCCAGTCTGTGGATTGATGGAAGCTGGGGTAGCATCACTTATGCTTTATTCATCTGGTGACAGGTCCCTGTCAAAGGCACAACGCTGGCTTGCACAGGTGGGCTCTGGTTTGCTGCAGCTGCTCTGGTGTGCCAGCACTTCTGCGTCAGATGCCCTTGCTGGAAGCTTCAGCTGCGAGCTGGAGGAGGTGGCAGCTTTTGAGCTCCTCCATGTAATTCACCTCAGATCACATCCTTGCTCTATAGTTTGCTGATGATGTCTTTGAGCTCCTGACCTGTATATACTTCTGGTCATATGCTGTATTTCTGCAAAAAGCATGTTTAATTCCAGACTGCTGCTTGTGTTCATTGTCCTGTGGCTTCTGCAGTGGAGCATAATGACCCCCCCAGCTGCCTGGTAAAAGTCCTGGCACTCCCTGCTCTATGCTGGCTTCAGGGATCAATAAGAAAATGGCTTTTCTGAGTGCTTGAAATAATGTCCCGTGTGTGACGCTTCATTTTGCTCTGGACTCTGAGGTGGTTAATCCCTCTTGTGGTACATTTGGTGAGTGTTTAACCAGTTTTATTTCTCCTAACTCAAAGCAGGTGTGTTAAAGGGGTTTTATTTGCTGCTTACTTGCAGTGCAGCGTCCGAAAGTTTCTCTCTTTGGGTGTGATACATTCTTCAATAAGGGGGTGGAAGAAAGCTGCTGGTATTCCCTTGTCAAGCAAAAATGCTCCGTGGGAGTGGCTGTGAAGGGCTCTCTTTCCCCTTAGGAACTTTCCAGCAGGCCTATCATTCCCAGCAAATAAAAGTCGTATCATGACTTGAACTGTTTCCATCACACATGCACAGAAGGCAAACAACTACCTAGCTCTTGAGACAGCCCTGAGGGGGTTGATTGGAGAGCTGTGTCTCTTCCAGCCAGGTTATCCCACGGGCAAATTCACTTGTTCCTTCTACATAGTTTGGCTTCTTAGCTCACAAACACATTGAATTATTGGTTATGGATGGAAGGAAAATGTGTATTTACATGTGTTTGTTTGTGTAACATCTCTTATCACCATGTGTGATAGTCTGCTTGTAGCAGACTATCCTCTCTGGCATTTCCAGGTGATTTGATGATTTGTAAAGCAGTCATGCTGTCCCTCTGTTCTTTGTGTGCCTTCTAAGGCAGAAGCTTAGAAAGAAAAAAAATTGACAGCCTCTGAAAAACAAAAAGGATAGCTGTGCTTTTTCATGTCCCAGTTTACCATTACTATCTCCCATGGCCTCATCAGCCTTGTTGCTTAAGCCTCCTGAGAGGATGTTCTACGCCTCAACTTTACTGTATTCTGCTCTTGAGCTCAACACTGGGTTATCTCCAGCTCTCCTGGGTATGTGCAGTGACAGCTGAGGTCATGGAAAGCCTGAGGGAGGAGGGCTCATAGAAGTGACAGCTCATCTCAGCTTCTCTGGCTTTGAGGAGCAGAAACCTAAATCTCCCTGGTCGTTTAAGAACCTTCAAGATCCTAAGGGTGTTGGCCAGGTCTCCTTCTGTCTCACTTGCTCATCCTGCCTTTCAGACCCCGAATGTAGTTTTTCTTTTACCACAGCAAAGCTGAAATGAAATGAACAATGTCACTGTAAAACCATCCCATATTTCCATTCTTTTTTTGTACTGCATTTTGGCAGAGCTTTTCCTCAGGATGGTGACCATCTTCCCACTCTGTGAGAAATGTGCTTTTCCCTTCTACCCTGTGTCTGAAGCCAGGGTGTGGAGGGAGAAATGAGGAATGGCAGGTGTGTGGAATGGAGGTGAGGTGTTCTGTCAGTTCTGTGGAGAGTGCCTCATTCCATCCTTCCCCACAGCACAGAAGCTGTTGGCTGCCAGGCCCTCTTGGCAGGGATCTGCCATAGTAGCAGCACGGCTGATGGGCATCTCTCTTCAGTGCTCCTTTCTGGTCTGTCTGCCAGACTCCTCTGGTTGTGATCTCAACAGCCTGGGGTCCTGGGGAATGGATTCAGGGCTGTGTCCTGGCTGCTGGCAGTAATAAAACTCTTGGCAAAATGAGCAGGAGGGTGATTACTGTTTTCCTGGAATTTCATGGCTGAGTAAGAGATATGTTTTGGCATCTGGGCATTTGGGTGTGACCAGCTTGATCCATGTTTCTAGCCTGAATTCCTTGTGCTGGTCAGGTGGTTATGACCCCAGTCCAAGCTGGAAAAATGCTATACAGCTCTGTATGGCCAGAGTGCAGTAAGCTCAACATGGGACTGAAAGTGTGTCTATCTCCTTAGAAGGATGCAAGTGTGAATTGATGCCATGACATGCCAGCTGGGCTTTTCATGGAGTTACATACATACATACATACATACATACACACACACATATATATATATATATATACATATGTATATATGTGTGTGTGAGGTGTATTTCATGCATGCTTTTGATGCCAGTAGTGGTGGACATTATTGGAGGCAGGATACTGGTTTAGTGGGATAAGGAAGGACATCAGGAATTCTGTTCTGCAACAGTTGAGGGAGGGTCCTTGGCAGCTGTTTAAGTTCATTTGGGTGCTGAGCTGCAGACAGCTGCAGGGTGCAGCCAAGAAATACACACTGTGCAGCTCTGATTGATGTTGCATTGCCTGCATCCCTGTAGGCTGCCATGGAGCTGCCTCTCCTATCTGCTGAGGTGAGTGTATCCCAGAGAGGGAGTGTGGAGGATGTGGTGTGTGGCACAGCCTCTTAAGAGAGGGGAAATGAAACATGTGGGAGGTGCAAGAGAGGATGTAGCTCAGACCCACAGGTTGTTCCTGGCGGTGGTAATGAGGCTTCATAAAGAAAAGCCGAGGCAGAAGTCGGTGACATAAAATGTTTGGCATTGACCATTGTTTCTTATCTGTGGCTGGTGCCAGATCTGGATACAAAAGGAGCAAAGTTCACTTGTTCAACCCAGGTTTTCTTGGCTTTTATAAGAAAGAAAGCAGCAGTGGGGAGTGGGAAGAGTTGTAAAGGTGAGTGCCTGTGCTTTGGTGAAATCTGTCCTTGTAGCTGTGATCTGGAAGTTGGACACTCTTGAGAAATGGTGGAGTTGGGCTGAAATTTGCAGCATGTTTCCCAGATGTCTTTGCCACTGTAGGAGAGGGATAGGTTTGAAGGAAGAAACACCTTTTGGAGATGTTGTGGAAGAAAGATCTGCTATGCTGTACAAATGGATGAGGTGAAAACGTGTCTGATACCTCACCCTGGAACACTTCTGCTCCTTTGGAGAAGAAGTGGACAGGAGAAGGATCAAGCCGATGATTACTGTTTGCACTATTGGCATTGCATGGTGGAATAACAGGTGTGTTTTGGATCTTGGTGATCTTCCTGGACCATCCAGTCCCAGTCAGAAAAGTGCTGTACAGCTCGGTAGGTGCATCTCAGAAAGGACTGCAATCAGCTCAACACGGACTGAAAGTAATCCTTGGCAGCTCTTTCAGTACAAGCATATGACTTACCAGCATAGCTGGAGGATGAACAATGGATTAGTTGGCTCATTCACTAATGAAATTCAGATAAAACTGGGACCAAGACTGGTTTGAGGTAGGAATTACTGTGGGAGGTAGGAATTACTGTGGGAGAGGTTTTTGTTTTGTCTGGAGTGAGTTGCTGACCTATTATCTGCTAAAGTAGCAGCCACAATGCCTCTATGGTTTTTAGGGAGTACTCTGACCCTCACTGTCCACCACGGTGCAACATTAAAGAAAATAAGGAGGAAGGATGGTTTTGGTGAAATTTGTCTGCTGTCAGAGCCAACTGGCAGATGGCAGCCATGCTGACATTTCTGACGTGCCAGGCAGTGAGCAGGACTTCAGTAGTGTCTGACAAGGCAGGCGTGAGTCATGGCTTGTGAATGTCAGTTTTTCTTCTTAGCTTTGGTGGAATCCAGAAGGGAGGAATTCATATCCCACATCTCACCCCCACACTGCCCTGGGAACAGAGATGGTTGGCTCCTTTTCTCCACGGTCACTGCGAGGTGCATGCAGAGCTCCCAGGGAGGTGCTGGGCAGCTGTGTGTGCCGTCACAGGGGTGTCCAGTGAGTGCAGAAGGCAGGCACATGGAAACGTGGGAGCAGGAAAGTCTCGTGGCTCTGTGTCAGGTGCTGTGTGCAAGGAATGCGTGGATGGGAAAGTGTTGGGCTTTGTGCTTGTGCTTTTGGCTGTGGAAGCATGGCAAGGGTGAGTCCAGTCCTGTGTGGAAGTAGCACTTGCTGAGGAATTGACCTGTGGTTGGTTGCAGGTTCCCCCTTGCTATGTGCCCTTTTCCATCTTTGCTGGGAGACTTGGCTAAAGGCGGGAGGTCTGCTGGAGGTCAGGAGACATCTGGTGTGGTCTCCAATGTGCCTTGTCCACTTGGAGGGTTTTTGAAAGGACTTATTTCTTGTTATCGGGAGGACCTCTTCCTATATTTGGGGAAGAAGAACTGTCAGGCTGGTTCCTGCACCTTTCAGTCCCAGTTGTCTGGGTTTTTTCCTTCTCCTGAGCAGGGAAAGAGTGCAAGTGTCCGCTGAGCTCATGTTTGAGGAATGAGGCTGTGCTCAGCCTCAGAAATGGGCTCTGGAGAGCCAAACAAAAGCCTGTTCTGTCCATTGTGCACCCCACAGGGCTCACCTCTGGTGTATGCAGTGTGTCCGAGACAGGAAGAAAAAAGGAAACTTAAACAACTGTGCTTAGACCGGGACAAGATCGTGGTTGCTGACTTCAGCGGGCTGTTTGTGCCCTCAGGCACTGTGGAATGTGCATCCTGACTCACAGGTGTGCTGCTAGAAGCCTGGGAGGAGGGAAAAGCAGGCAGTTGCAGAGGAAAACCTCTGCTTTCACTGGTGTCATGAGCTTTACTTTGGCTGCAGCTGTCTCCATGTGGAAGAGAACCACCTTGTAGAAAAAAGGGTTTTATTGTTTCTACTTCATTGAGAATTTTAACAATTTTTAAGAAAAAAAGAAGGGAGGGGGAAGCCAGCTTACATGAGAGCAGTGAGAGTAGCCAAAATAAATTATTGTAGTTACATCAATGTGATTCTTATCAGTAACATATTTACAGTAGGATAAGTAGGAAGCTGGTTTCCCTGTGTATAAGGGCACAACTGCTGTGGATCATCAGTATCCTCATAATTTTTGGCACTGATAACCATGTGTGGCCAGCTCTGGTCCCCTCTCCCTGCATTATCCTGCCCTGGGCAGTCAGAGCTAGAACACTCTTTTGGCTCAGGTGAGTAATAGGAGGAATATTTTCTGTGCTAGAATTGACCTGGTTATTTCCAGCATGGATTTTAGGGTTTTTCTAAATTCTTCAAAATCAAGAGATGAGTTTTGTTTTCTGGGTTCCTCTATCCTTGTCTATGCTAGAGTAACCTCATTTTCACAGTGGGCATTTAGTATTGAAGATAGTGACTCGGTTTCTTCAGAAACTTTTGACTGTGTTGTTCTTGCATTTTCTCTTGGGTATGTTTTGCTTTTAATGCTTAAGGACTTTCTGAGAGTCTTAACCTACAAGTGAGCCATGCTATGGACTGCTTTTCCCCTCCTGCTCACTAATGGCATTGGATGAATTGAAAGGTGGATAATGAGTCTGCCCAGCAACAGAGAGCAAAGTGCTCTGCTGCTTTCTGCTGAGCTCAAAGAAGTCTGCATGCTGGGGATGTGCCAGTTATGTTTTTAGAGGCTTCTGAGGGAACAAAGTATGGTTTCTCCCATCTCCTGAAGTGTTCTTGAGTCTTCTTGGTATTTGAGGGTTATTCCAGGGTAGAATGTGCTACTCTAGAATATAGAGTGGACTGCTTCTAGCCTTTAAATGTTAAGCTTTAAAATAACAGGAGATGGGATGAGATGATAATGGTTCCTCCTGACTTGAAAATTGACCTCTAAGGTGGATGGGGTGGTTGTGGGGAGGATTAAGTTTCAAAGTAACTTTAGGCTTTCCTTTATTGAAGCTTCTTCATAGAGTGCTAAGTTAACAGGGGGGTGTTTGGTGGAGAAATCCCCTTCAGCACTTTTCTGCTTCCTTTGAAGTCCAGCTGTTTTGTGCTGGCATCTGTTAGAATCCTTTCCCACTTTCTTTTCCTTGCCAGCTCTAAATGAAGTGGATGATTACACTGTCATGGTTTAACCCCAGCCAGCAATTATGTACCATGCAGCCACCCCTCCTTCATGCACCGGCACTGATGGGATGGGGTGAAGAATCAGTAAAATATTATAATTAAAAGTTATGGATTGTGATAAGAGCAATTTATCAGTTGAAGCAATGTAAAATATAATGATAGTAGTAATAATTTTAATAATAATAGTAGTAATGAAAAGGAGAGTGACAGAGGAATAAACCCCAAGAGACAAATGGTGCACAACACAACTCCATAGCCCGTCCCTCAGCAGTGACCAGCAGCTCCAGACCAGCTCCCCCTAGTTTATATCCTGAGCCCAACATTCTGTGGCATGGAACATCCCTTTGGCCAGTTTGGATCAGCTGTCATTCCATGGCATGGAACATCCCTTTGGCCAGTTTGGATCAGCTGTCATTCCATGGCATGGAACATCCCTTTGGCCAGTTTGGGTCAGCTCTCCTGGCCATGGTCCTTCCCTTCTTGTGCACCTCCTTAATGGCATAGCGTGGGAAACGGACAAGTCCTTGATCTAGAGTAAGCACTGCTTAGCAACAACCAAAACATGTTTGTTATCAACATTGTTCTCATGCTACATCCAAACTAAGCACTGCACCGGCTACTATGGGGAACACTGACTCTATCCCAGCCAAAACCAGGATGTACACTGAGACAGACTTGCCAAAGTTGCTGTGCTGATTGTGGCTCTGCACCCTCATGGACAGCTGCCCTTTGCTTGTGCCTTTGCTTGAATCTGTGGAGAAGACCAGAGCAAGCCCAGCTCCCCGTGCCACCGGCAGAGCCCGGTGTTTCAGGGAAGCCCTTGTTGCCATGGGGCTGGGGGATTTCTTTGGAGCTTAGTGGTGCTTGCTGTGGAACCAGGGATTTCTTTGTAGCTTGTTTCCTGCTGCCAGCCTTGGTGAAGGGCCAGCGAGTAATTGCCTGGAGGCAGCCCTTGCCTCCCGGTTGTTTATTCACATGCTGGTGCCTCCCGGTCGAGTTTGCAGGCTGCCCCCAAAACAGCTGCGTAAATGGTTTTGGTGGAGTCATTAAAACGTGCTACACAAGGGCAGGGCGGAAGGGGGAGGAATGTTTTATTTTTGGCTGGGAGTTGTTTAATTTTACTGGAAGAACGATCCTTTTCAAGGCAGCTTTATGCAGCGTGGATTGAGCGTTGTTTCCAGCACTGCTCCTATAGCAACAGGAGAGAGACAGCTCCTATGAACTTCGACTTAGAGCTCTGGGAAATGAAATGTCATTTAATTGCCCTTGACTGTGCTTGATATTTGATCTGACTCTAATAAAGTGATTTTAGCTATAGAGAGGAATATAACTCCTCAAATTGTTCAGTGACCACTTCAGAACAACTCTAGAGACAGTGTTACTGGGGATATATATAAGGACTGATGGTCAGAAGAGATTTCTTGTCCATTCCTGGTCCTGCTGTTGGGAAAGCGGGTATTTCCAGATGTGAGTTTCCACATGAGGATATCCTGTGTAGAAAAGGAGGCTCCTGAAGTTGTCACTGGCATCCGTGGCTGCCATGATGAGGTGAGAGCTGCTGTTGCCCCTTTCTGTGTCTGCATGATGTTCCCTTTTCTGTCTGTGCAGTACTGTCCTGGTACTGCAGGTACCTGCTCCACTGCTGGCTTGCTCAGAGGATTTCTCTGGCATGGCTGGCACAGGTCCTGAGCTAATCAGCAACAGGTCTGAAGCAGTAAGAATGTTAACTTTGGTTTCCATTGCCAAATCCCTTGTGAACTGCTTTTAAAATATTATTTTAGTGGAGTTTACGCTGAGGCAGGCTGCCTGGGAAAGATGTGTGGGATGACTCCAGAGACTTGATTTCCTTGTTTGCACCACAGAAAGTGAGAACAGGAACAATTCACTCAAAACAAGTTTTGTACAAAAGCTAAAGCAGGTGTGGGTTTTTGTGCACCTCTTGCTTTGTGCTGTTTGCAGTCAGGTGTCTTGGGCACAGGCAAGGCAGTGCTAACAAGTAACATGAAAACTTTGTGGCTGATGGTTTTGTGTTCTGCATTGGTCTTCCAAAAGACAGGACAGCTTGGCTGCTGGAGGATGGATGTTGAGGAGTGCAAATTCACCCCTTCTCTCTGCTGGGAGAGGCACTTAATCTCTCTGTGCTCCTGTTATAACCTGCTCTCTTTTTTCTTTATTGGGGTGCTTTGAGGAGGCAGAGGATCTTTCAGGCAGTGAGATTATAGAACACTGTGTGATTGAGAGGCTAGAGATGTACCTTGTGGTGGCACACAAATTGCCTGCTCTCTCTTCCAAATACTGCTGCATAAGTTTTTGACCCTGGGATTTAAGGCCTATGATTTGTTTGTGAGTTTGGTGCAGTGAAGATGACAATCTGCCATGTAATATGCACCTGACACTGTGGGGAGGTAGAAAATCTACTGGCTTTTAGCTGAACACCTTTTCAATGTACAGATTTGTAGGGAGCAAAACTGCACTAGGACTGCAGCCAAATTTTGAGTGACTGTGTAGGAGCTACAATGCAGCACAGTGTTCTTTGGTTAGTCTTTGCCCTCAGCTCAAACCACTGTGTAAAAACCCAGCTTTTTGTAGAGAGTGAAAAAATGGTCATCACTACTACATTATTTGGAGAGTGCTTTGAAATTTGTGTTGAGGTTTGCCTGAATAGGCTTTGTGGAGGCTGGGAGGATTTCTATCTTCCCAGGACTTTTAGTGCCTGTTGACTTGGTTCTAGTACTGGCATAACTACGGGGCAGGGAGGTTTTGTGAGCACTCTCTGAAAACACTGAGAACCCAGAGGCTTTGCTTCAGAGCGCTGGGCTCAAAAACAGTGGGATGAATAGGAAGATAATGAATAGGAAGGGATCAGGCAGAAAGCTGATTTGGCACAAAATGTTTTGTTTAGAAATGTGGTTTAATGCTACTGGTAAATTCTCCAGTGCAGACAAAGCCCTGCTTAAAAATAAAAAAAAGGAAAAGAAAACCCCAAACAAAAAGAATCCCACAATGCCCATGAGCAGAGTTGGGAAAATAGAATTTAAAATACCAATAGTAGGCTGCAGTGAAGAGTTTGCCTTGTCTGCTGGCTGACCCTGACCTATCTGAACTATTGCTCCTTGTTGTGTCAAACTCTCATTGCTGTGAGCTCTCTGCAAACACAGCCAGGCACTGATTTCTGCAGCTTCCAGTGAGAGAAAAGAGAAGGTTATTGTTCCTCTCCTCAGCTCAATGACTAGTGAAGTGGTTCCTGTGTATAAATAGTGTAAAGTGCTTTGGGATCCTTCAGGATAAAGGAGGCCTTGTGGGATACAAGAGGAGGTTGTTTGACGCAGAAGGAGTTTCCCTTGGTCACACTTGGGTGCTGGTCTCTGCCTGCCTTCCAGCTCCTGATGGGGACTAGGTGCTTGGAGGGGCTGCTTGTTTCCCTGCTTACCCACTTCTGGGAGCAGGAGACATGGGCTTTCTGCTCTCAGGTTGGGGCTGACTGTGAATGTTTTGTCAGGGAAGGGCTTTTTGTTTGCTTTGTAGTGAAACAGTGCTAGGATACAGACACACAGTCCCAGGCACGCTCGATCACTCTTATCTTTCTCTCTTATGCTTTCTTTTCTTAATGGTTGTAAAATTGGTTTTATGCCAAGGTCCTTGTTATCCTCAAGGATCCCACAGCCAGGCATTGCCTCACCCGGTTTGGCTAACCCCCTCATAAAACACTTAATTTGCAGGTATGTGGGTGGTGCTGAACATGTAAATCCTTGCTGAGTTTGAAATTTATACTTATTGTTATTTATGCTTCAGTAAGCCCCTCCCCTGGGCAGTAAACAGTCTTGAAAATATGAGTGAAAGGTCTGAGTGCTCTTCTCTGGAGAGACAGTCTTGTCTCAAAGAGCAGGTGACTGCTCAGGTGTGTTAGGCATACAGCTTCTCTCTGAATACCTGGCTCTTACCAAAATTAGCAGGAGTTTGGGGGCTACATCTCTCCTGAGGAGTCTTTTCAAACCACAGCACCTTGAGGCAGGGCAGAAGAAAGGAGGGATTTGGCAAGCATCCTGAGGGGTGACAGCAGGACTGTCATGTGCCCATGGAGATGTTGCTTTGACACAGACTGTTGATCTGAGATCCTCCCAGACTCCCAGAATGGGAACGAACTTACCCTCTCTCAGTTCTTTGGAAAAGTGCTCTCCCAGTCAAGAGGTAGGGTCAAGCAGGGTCTGCCAAAGATGTCAGGGAGGAGGGATTTTGACCAAAATCTGTTCTGTGTGCCTGCTCCCCCCGGCCCCCCTAAATTTAAATGACAATCCTTTAGAAGGAGCTTTTCCTCCTCGGTGGATGCCTGACTTGTGTTTTGCATTCTCCCCAGTCCATGGCACAAGTACTTTGACTTTGCAGCACGTTCCAATATGCTGAGATGGAAGCAAAGCATTGAGCTTTGTGTCCTGGCTCAGCTTTCCCTTCTGAAAAGCCGGGAGCTGCATGAAGCAGATGAATAAAGGGCAGGGCACTAGGGCTGGTCTTGGAGAGTTTGGGCCCAGCCTCAGGAGGATTCTTAAGAACTATTGCTTGCCTTCTAGGTGACTGTGCCTTTTCTCCTGTCCGTAGTTCCTCAGAAAGTTCCCTTATCTGACCTTTAATTAATGAACCCAAAAACTTTGTTTGACCTGCTTTCCAGTGGTGCAAGAAATGGAATTTCCACTTGTTTCTCTGAAGAGATGTTTTTGTGGTCCAGAGGCTGTGTGTAGTAATGTGAATCAACAAATTCCTGTCCCTTATTGGCATCATTTTTCATAGGGAATGGAAGCAGGCATGATCCAAGCTGGTTATAAATGAAGGTGTGTTGTCCATACTGTGCTGGTTGGGACCCTCTACCTTAGAAAAGCAGGGGAAAGAGAGGATGCTAGAGGCCATTTCCAGTACAAACTTACGCAGCCTAGCTGCCTCCACAGAAATGACAAGCCCCAGGATGACATGCCAAGGTTAGAGAGATGGAGTGCTAGCAAGGGCCCTCAGCCTGTTGCTCTGCCGTGGGCTGGGCACACTGGAGGATATTTCTGAAAAGGTGATGTGGTGAGGTGTCTCTGCACTGGTACACTCAATGTGGGCAGCAAAAGGGAGGACTTGGAAGCCACTGTGCTGCTAGAAAGCCACAACCTACTTGCCATGACTGAATCTTGATGGGATGAACCCTGTGACTGGAATGTGGTTATCAGTGGCTACATGGCTTCATCAGAAGGGAGAGCTGAAGAAGGAGAGAGGCTGGGGTTGCCCATGGCCAGGTTGAAAACTTGATTGCTTCAAGGCACTAACACTAAGAAGGGCTTTGCACTGCACAGAAGGATCTTCCTGAGCTTTCTCATGGAATCGCTTTCAGGCCTTTTGCACCAGAATGAGCTGTCATTTTGTGTACACAGCCTTGACAGAATTGATAGCAGCATTTACAGGATGCAGCAGTAAATACAAACCTGTTCTGACAGCTTTCTACCAGCAGAAGATGTTCATGCTCCCCCCTGCTGCAGTTAAGCTCTTCCCTGTTATCCAGTGCACACTTCACAGTTTAATCAAATGCATCCATAACAGGTATTCTGAAATCATGTGCTCCCTACTTAAAGGACTTGATGGCAAAGCATATAATCATATATTGATTTCAGAATTATCTTTGGCATAGTTCATGATTCTCTGCATCTCTCTTCTTTTTTTCCTTCAGCTTTCTGCTTTCCTGAATCCAGCAGCAGACTAGAGCCATCAAGAAGAGAGGGGGTGGAAAAAAGCCTTTGAAGGGGACTGAACATTTGCACTGGTGCTGTCACCTGCTTTGGTGGTGAAAGGTCAGTGTCAAGACTGCTGATCCATGTTGGCTGTCAATTTGGGGTGGATAATGGCGCATGGTGTGAATTTGACCTCTTTACCTGCAAGCTTTAGAATTCCTCTCCTGGGAAGGCTTTACTTAAATTACTTTTAGCTGCTTTCTGGCAGGCTGGAAGCAGCTGAAGGCCCTTTCTGAAGATGTTCAGTGGGGTAGGTAAAGTGTCAGTGGTAATGTTTTCATCTTACAGAGAGGGAACTCAAGAGAGGTCATGCTTTTAAAGGCTGGAGTTTAGCCTTGACGAAGAATGTCAGTGAGTTTGCTGAAGATGAAAGTTATTGGCCCACACCTGCACTGCACATACTGAGGGAAGGACGTCTGCTCTGTTTGCTGATGGCTGCCAGGGTATTCTGACCCAGCTCAGATGGTCTCCAGTGGAACATTTCCCTCCAGGCCAGCAGTGTGCCCTGCATTTGCACTTTTGTTACAGCATAGGCACGGTGGGATTTCCTGCAGCAAGGCTTTCTTGTGTGCTTTGGCAAAGATGGTAGAAGTTATCTGAGTTGTGGTGTATGAGTTATCTGTGCAATAGTTGTCACTGAAGTGTTTGATACCTATTTGCTTCCTATCACTCAAAAATCAATACTTTAAAATAATGATGCTTTTAATGGCCTGGGAGCTATTCATTTTCTTTGGCATTGTTTTTTCCCCATCTGTCAGATGCTGCTTTAGGGCACGTTGTGCAGAAAAAGCCTGCAGGCCTGGCTTTCTTTGCTGTTTAATTAAGTGCTGTTACTGTGCAAGTTGAGGCAAATGTACCAAGCAGTGTCTGGGATGACTAAATGAATGTCTATCCAGCAGGAGTGTGTGTGTGTGTATGTGCATGTCATATGGTTTCTGAGCTGGGCTCTGTGTGCATGCCTATGTGTGCCTTTGGGTCTGCAAAGAAAAATACAGTGGCATGGTGTGGAACAGACAGAGCAAGTCCTGCCATTGAAATTTTAGATTTCACAGTTGTCTGTGCAAAGCTTGTGTTCCCAGATGCTCAGCACCCAGAACTGGAGCCATACTGCTCAACATCTGGCAAGTTCTTGTGGTCCAGTTTGTCCTAAGGATTCAGTTGTGGTAGGATGAGAGCCCAAGAAAATCAGACCATAGAATGGTTTCATGTTTGATGTGATCCCAGCTTTGCCTGGCAGTCATGCACTGTGTAGTCTTACCCTCCTAGGAGGTTGTGACTTGCAGTCACAGGGCAGGATGAGCTCACTCTTTATGTTTTTTATTTTTTTGGGATGTTTGCATAGGTTCCTCCTTGCTTCACTGTTATTCCACTGTTATTCACTGTTACTCCTATAATTCATTGTTAACATCTCTCAATCTCTGATGTATTTGAACCAGCAAGCCTCATAAATTATTGTCAAAATCGCTTTACCAGGCATTCCTCTCATTATAAGCATGTATTTTACTAATCATGAAAAGGTTGTTCCAGTTCACTGCCTGAAATAGTATTTGCTGGCAAAAGCACTTTTGAGTCCGTGAAATCGTGTTGCTGTCGGGCTTTTGCCAATTTGCCAGTCACCTGGAGCCTGTCGTGCCTCTCAGATGGCATTCCTCCATCAGCAGAGTTTCTCAGTGCAGATCCTCATAAAATCACTGCGTTTAGAGAAACATGAGGGTCTTGCACTGGGGAGGAAGAGAGAGGCAAGGGTCAGACTGAGGGACTTGCGCAAGTCTATGCTCAAAGTCTGTGTCAGAGTGGGAAGCTGGATTCAAGCTGTTCAACTCCCAGTTTCTTGAATTAATCTTCAGATTGTTACCCCTCCTTTTCATCTGCAGGTTCTGCCACTTGTTTTTTCCTCTCGGCTTAATGCATTTTGTTTTCCCTAGAGAATTATTTCTCTCTGTCATTTCTGTTGCAGTGTGTGTGGGAATAGTAGGAACCTCTTGTTGATTCTCGTGACTTCCATAAAAATACTTCTTCCCATTGTGTGACTAAATTTCACAGCCTGTATTCCTTGATTGCTTGCTGAAATTTTACTTGCTGATGAAGCTGCTGTTTGTTGGACTGGACCAAGTAAACTTCATTATGGAAGTACTTCTAGTCTTCTAACCACTTTTTCAGTTAGCAAAGTACTTCCCATTATGAAGCTCATGTTTAATTAATATGTTTTTATGTAATTGTAAATATACCCTTGTGGCAGAGCTTTCAATTTCCTGTTCATCAGAGAGTTCATGTGTAATTATTGATAGTGATTCAGAACAGAATTTTTCCTCAGTGTTTAAAATAGAACAGAATTATGTGTGTTAATTACTGTTGCTGCTCCTTGTCCGGTTTCAAGAGTGATTCATATCAGTACTGAGGGTTTCTTATAAGGATGACTGAAGGCAAGAGACCCTGGCTACCTCAGTGAATTCAGGATGAGGCCTTCCTGTTCATCCTGGTGCTGCGACACTGATCAACACCTCTGCTTTTTGGGACCATGAGGCTCAGAGCCTGAAGTGACTCTAAGCTTGGGAAGCAGATTGTGGTTCCCCCCTCCCGCTGCCGGGGCTCCTTGGGAAAAGCATTTCACTGTAGTCTCCTGCCCTCTCTTGCTTTCCCCGAAGACCAGGATAGCTCCCTGAAGCCTGACCCTGTCTTTGCAGGTGATGGGAGGCAGCAGATCACGCTGTGTGAGGCAAGGAGCACAAACAGGACTTCCAAAAAGAGGGTCTGCAGAGCTGCCTTTCCCTTAATAGTTGGCTGGGTGAGTCATTAGGCATGCAGAGGCAGCAAGTGCCATCAGCTCTGCTCCTGGCTAGGAGGGATAGATCAAACAGGAGACAGCCCTGATTGCTTTCTGATTCATGGTCTGCCATCCCTGGTGATTCACCCTGCTTCATAAACCTGCAGCTGTTCCCTGCCAGCGCTCTGGAAAGAGGCATATCCTCTCCTGCCAGCAGCGAACCAGGCTGCCTGAAAGGCCTGTACCCAGTGCTGGGTGGAGCAGGACCTGCAGTCTTGAGAGGGATTTCAGACTGTCTGTCATCTGATGCAAGTGCAGTCTCAGCTGTGTGTCTGCTCAGTCCTCACCCTGGACTAGATGGAGCTGTGAGTGGGATTTCTGAGCTCTTGGATCAGAAGGAGGGACAAGTTAGTATTCCTTGCTAGGGCCCAGCACCTGCTGTATGGCAATAGGTAGGGGACAGACAGATGGACGGATGGAAGGAAGGAAGCAATGAAGGAAGGCTGGTTCCTAAAATCCTCAGGAGCAAGAGGGAAACTGAGCCAAGGAGCCTAAGGACAGAAAGCATGGTTATCACACCCTGGTCAGTCTCTGCAAGGCTGCAGTGCACGTTCCTCTGCATACAGCCCTGATATTAGAAGTAAATCCTGTTACTGGAAGGCGTCTCTCAGATCTGGGCTGAGGTACCTGTTCTGAGCTGTGCAGGCGTGGGTGGCTGCCTTGCTGCTGCCATTCTTGTTCTGTGGCTTAATGAAGCCTCTGGGAACTGTAAATCTGTCACCTTCCATGCATGCTGTGTTCTTGGGGCGTCTTCTCATGGAGAATTTGCAAGCCTGGTCAGTGCATACAGTACCAGCAGCATCCGTTCCTTCCCAAAGCCCGGGGCCCTTTTGTGCTGCAACGCGGTAATTAATCTGAGCATTGCTGGAGGTTCTGATCTCTTCTGGAGATAGCTCTGAAGAGTTGTTCTCCTTGAATCTGTGCCACCATCTCAGAGCTGCTCCCTTTGCCAGTGAAGCAGCATTCTGCTGCCAGCTGCTGTTGCCAGATGTTATTCCGGAGAAAAATGTTTCCTTGTGAAATGGTGATGGGGATGGGCATGGGTGGGACTGTTGGCATTTTCACACTCTTGCTTTCCTTGTTAGCTTCATTTGTTAGTTTCTAAAGCACAGGCCTGGCTGGGGCTTTTGAGTGGGCTGGCATGAAGCACAAGGAAATAGTTTCCTGCAAATAAAATAACAATTATGCTGCAGAATGAGCTATTCCCAGCCTTGGTTCATCTGGCTCCAGACATCAGAAGCGTGGTGGCAAAGATAATGCTGATAGTCACCTGATGTGCAGCCTGACTGTGTGTACCCGTTTCTCACTTTGCTGTCAGGTGTTTTGCCAAAGCAGATGAGTCTGTACTGCATGGCTGGGGGCAGCTGCAGTTGGTCCCTGGAGGAAGCTTGCATCACTTGTGTGAAGAAGTTTTATATTTTAACTAAGCATGAACTCCATGCCTCTGGAAAAATGTAGAGGCTGTTTGCCTTCCTGCTTCCAGGGAAATTGCTGGTTTAGGAAAACATTGCACTCTGATGTTGGTGCACAGTGTTTGCATTTTTCCTTGCTGTGTGGGAGCAAAGGGATGATTTTTTAATTGAATGCAAGTGGTGAGGATTTGGTTGCACTTCTGCATCCTGCCTCACGCAGGTGATGCTGGCAGCAGTAGTCTGTGCAGTGCTTTTGTCCTGTCTGCCTGGTCAAGCAATGATGAGGATATTTTTTTGAGAGGTTCAGACTTTGAGGTCTGAAAACAGGCAGAGAAGTAACGTGGAGCTGTGCTTGCTGCAGACCCACTTCTGGGAAATGTGCTCCAGGGTGCAGCAGAACTGTAACACTGCACTGGGGCTGACTCACAACAAAATCCTATTCCTTGCATATCTGCAGGGGCATTTTATGCTGTCAGATCATCTGGAGCCAAGGGTTGTATTTCTTCCTCTTAGTAGCTGGGACAGCCTCTTAATGCCCTGGGGGACAGCTAGCCAGTGAAAAGGGCCATGGAAAGTAAGCAGTGAAGAAGAGAATTAATTACTCCAACAGACTGCTAGGGTTCAAAAAGGATAGGACATCTGAACATATAACAAGTGTGTTCCCAATTACAGTTGTAAAGATCAAAAATAGCCCAAACTTAGAGAAGGATCTATTTAAGGCAGTTGTAACCAATGCCAGTGAGAAAATAATATTACTTGGAGACAGATTATTCCATAAATATCAGAGACCAAGATTTCTGTTGCCGCTTTGAGAACAGCAGCTACAGGCTGAAGTCAGGAGCCAGACTGGGATTTTCTGGAGAACAGGCCTGGGATTGTGCAAGATCTTGTGTGTAGGTCACCCAACTGGATACTAGAGCTCTTTATCTGAGCAAACACTGTCCTGTGTCCCTGAAATCAGCTGAATGGCTTGTTCACCAGCTTACTTCAAAAGATTGCAAGTGTTAGATCTTGCAGGAGGAGGGTAGTAATGCTGGCCTTCTGGGAGAAGTGGTGTCATGACTGACTCACTCAAGCTTTTCTGGTTTTGTTTTTTCTTTAGGAACTTGGTGAACCAGAAAGATGCGTGAGTATACAGAAAAGAAGGAAACATGTGGGACCATCTGTCTGAAGTACCTTCTCTTCATCTTCAACTTCTTTTTCTGGGTAAGAAAACTCAGTCTGTGTTAGAGGCAATGAGGTGGCACTGCAGTTTTGGTGTCAGGGGTGCAGAAACCTTGGGCATAATGAAGTCTTTGGGAAGAAGTGCTGATGTCAGTAGGACACAGCCTTGGTCCTGTTGGGTGAAATGTCACTGCTCGGGCTTGGCTGCTCAGGCTGCAGAAGTTATGGTTTGACCCTGTAGCACATGGCTGTTTCTAGGTCATGTTACCAATTACAGAAAATTACAGGAAGCCTGAAAATAAACCTTGATTTTTTTACCTGGTTTACTTTTTCCAGGAGCCTGAGGGCTCCACTGTCTTGCCATTCCTTCTCTCAAAATGGCAGAGGGAGTGCTGGAGATGACACACACCTTCTTGCAGCTAATCCACTATAGAGCTTCTAGTGATACTTTCCACCAGAAAATTTACTGATGCCAAAGGATTGTGTATTACTTCGGTGCATGGGAGAGAGCAATGGAGTGTCCAGATCAGACCTTTAAGAAAAACCGTGTGAGTTTACCAGAAACTGCCTAAAACCCTCTGGAAGCTGAAGGCTTACAAGGAGAGAGGGGACTGCTAGGGATGTGGTTGGGTTCTCTGTGTTCACTTGTCACAAGGGTTAAAGTTTAGCCAGCCAGGCTCGTCATACAGATTTTACATGTTTTATTTGCCCAAAACCCAAATGTGGCTGCATTTGGGAAGACTCTGGTCTGAGAAGAACTGCTGTACACAGGTAGATGGTTTAGCTAGCTTCCATCTCAGGCTATCTGGGGTGCTGAACTGGGTGTCTTGAAGCTCAGGACCTGCTCCAGTCCCAGTGAGTCCATCCTTTAATGTAAATCATCTTTGGCTAGCTGATAGAGCTGTGGTACATCCTGCTGTCCCTGTCCAGCTGCTCTGGGAGGTGAGGAAGTCCATGCCTCAGACACCCTTCATTTGCTTGCTTCTCTCTCTCCCCAGCTGGCTGGCGGGGCCGTGATGGCAGTGGGCATCTGGACCCTGGCTGAGAAGAGTGACTACATCAGCCTGCTCTCCTCCAGCACATACTCTGCAACTGCTTATATCCTGGTGGTGGCTGGCGTGGTGGTCATGGTCACTGGCATCCTTGGGTGCTGTGCCACCTTCAAAGAGCGGCGGAATCTGCTAAGAGTGGTGAGTTTTGCTTGATTGTTTTATTTGGGGGAAACATCTTGGTTGTGTTGTGCACCAGCCTTATTTGTTTGTCCTGGAGCAAATATATCACTAAGGTCTCCAGCTCCTGACAGCAGTACTGTCCATGTCCCAGGGGACAGGAACATTTTCTTTCATCTACATAAAGAATGTGCTGCATGGTTCAAGAGTAAAAATTGCAGTTGTAATACCTGTGCTTTGTGTGAGAACATCTATTTGAAACTATTCAAAACAAAATCTTGCGGCTTTTGTCTCTTCCTTCTTCCTTGCCCATTCTATATTCTGTTTTGCAAAGTGGAAGAGGGAGGAAAATATGAGAGACCTGTAGCAAAACTAGCTTTTAATGACACTAGGTTCAAGCCAGATTAATGCACTTTTCCACTTGGTTGTCAAAGATGAGAAAACTTCCAATATTTTCTTCAATTGCAAAAAAATTACTTCAGTCTTGCTTCCACAAAAAAGAGCCATACTATTTTGATAATCTGCTGCTTCTTTTACAGCTTTTTCTGTGTTACTTCCCGAGCTCCCTGCTCACCCACCTACACTGAAGTTTTTTACCATCCCTGAGGTTTCTATTTTCCTTGCTCCCTCTCAAATCTCCCTTTCAGTCTGGAGTGTGGCAGCAGTCTGTTTTAGTGTCTGGGCTGCAGTGGTGAGTGCAGTGACTGAAATAACAATCAGTGGCTCTTGGCATTCACAGGTACAGAAAAAAATACTTCAGCCACCAGCTGCTCCCTTTGCAAATCCTCATTCACCTGACCAACTCCATTTCTCCTCTTCACTTTGGATAGAGGAGCAGAAATAAGAGTTGTGAGCAAGCCTGATGCTTCACTGCTATGCAGAACTGATAATCCCTGTGAGAGGCCGAGTAGGGCCAGGGAGGGAGAATAAAAATACAGAGGGAGACACAGTGAGTGCATTGCTGATGCTTGTTCAGTGGGTTCCTGGTCTGTAGCAGTTGGTTTTGGCCTTGCTTCACTGACTCTCCATGCCAGAGAGATCTCCATTTGTCTTTTTCCCCCAGCCAGAAGCTACGTATGAAAATCCAGTGGAGTTTTCTTTGTTATTCTGCCATAGAAAATTAATAATTTTCCCTTGGGAATAAAAGGTCACTCTGTCTCCTTACACCACGCGTCCTTTCGGAGTGGCTGGATGTGACAGACCTATTGTCTCTTCTTGCTTGTGCTCTGCTTTGGTTGCCCTGAGTAATCTGAGACAGGGCTGTGCTTGCCAGGGCTGGGTGAGCCTGGCTGGGGGCCTCTGCCAGCTCTGAGCTCAGACAGTAATCCTGAGAGCTTCACAGTCACCCCAGGGGCTGTGCCAGCCAGTCCCACTTTCCTTCTGTACAAGAGACCCATGTAAATATGGGAGGGAGCAGTATAAGCAGCACAGAACTGTGCTCTCCCCAGTGCTGCCTTGGTGCTTTTAAAAAGTGATTACTGACAGCTTTGGATATGTTTGTAAAATACATATCTGGTTTTTAGTTTGTTTTTCTCTTGAAAGTTGCGAAGCTGTGAATTTTTTTTCCTGCCTTGTATGTAACTGAGTTTTATGAGCCCGCTTCAAGACTTTTCGTAGTATTTCAGTGAGTATTTCATTGCTCATCACTGACAGCTGTGCTACTTTTTTGTCATTTGTTACTGGCCTTCCTTAACCATGTGCTGTGCTGAGGCTTGGGCAGCAGAGGTGGAGTTTCTCTGGCTCCATGAGCAGGCAAGGCAGTGGATCTGCAGCCTGGCTGGCTGTGGTGCTGCAGTAAAGCTCTTTACAAGGACACAGACCACTGTTATATCATACTTCAGTCAAAATGCAGCAAGAGTCCCAGGAAAATAGGAGACCTTGCTTATAAAGAGAGAAGGTGACTTTCTTCGGGCCTGGCCACATCACACTGCCTTTTCTAGTCAACTACCTTGGACAGGGAGAAGGCAATCACACGGATTAGGATTTCTGTTCCTGCTGCATTTCAGCCTGGAACGCTCCCTCTGAAGTGAGGTTGCTGATTTAGGACCATTGTTACTATCTGTCTCTTTTTCAGGTAGTAGAAAGATGTCTCCAGATAATTATTTGGGTTGTAGGTGGGTTGAACCATTTTTTGTGTTATTCAGAGAAAACACGCTTAACACTTGGTACCTCACTGGAAACAGGATGGAATTTGGGCTCTTTAGATCTTGAGGAGACACCCAATAGCCCTGACTCAGTCTTGGAGCCACAGCCAGGGTAAATTTTGCTTAGAACCCACCCAGGTCCAGGCATGTGTTTGCTAGAGAGCTTCTGGTGATCTCACATTTGTGACTTGGGAAATAAGTAGGGCATGTCCCTACAGTTCCATGCCAGAGCTGGCCTACTCCTCCCACAGCAGACCTCTAAGAAAGCCTTGCAGCTACAGCTGAAGAGCAGGGAGAGCTGCCCTGTGCTCTGTGTGTGTCCATAGTGAAAGCTGCTGCTCCCCTGTATCAGCATGGTACTTAGAAGTGGCCCTGAGGGAACGATGACAGTGAGATAAAGGTGGAGTGTATCAGCAGAGACAGGTTGGGTTCATGGGTGGTAGATACACTTACCTCCCTCACAAGGTTTTACTTGTGACTCAGATTTGTTAAGGTCTGCTGGATATGTGTTTGTTTCTATCCACTGTAAGCCAGCACAGCGAGCAGAGAGCTTGTGGTGACATAACTTTAGCTCTACCTGAATGCATCTGACATTACACAGAGCAAGGAAAAATAAATAAGCTTTCCAGTCCGTTGGTTGTTCTCAGCATCCTGCCCCTCCTTGGCAGAGAAATTATGTCAGGTCAGTTAAGGCATAACAAGGTCCCAACAAAAGAGAGCCAGCCCTTGTGTCAAGGCCTGCCAACCCTTTCTTGCCCCTTTTCAACCTCCTGGGAGTGTTGGGAGCAGCCTTTAGCTATCCTGCACTCCAGTGTGTGACTCACTGCCTGGGATGAATGGGTACCTTGTACAGGCGGCTGTGGAGATGGTCGGGATGGCTGCGGGGTGAGCCTGGGGCAGGGGAGTGAAAGGCAGAGATTGTGTGCTCAGATTAAAGCCCAACTGCAGATAAAACCCAGCTGTCCTTCCTTTGCAGCTGCCGAAGCCCAGCAGGGGTGAAGGAGGAAGCCTGAGTGTTTGTGTCATTTTACTCCTGCAGAAGGGCCTGGGAAATACCTAGTGAAAAGAGCACACAGTGGGAGTGTAACCTTTGTGCAACAGGAGGCACCCTTGCTGTGTCCAGATCTTCACTGTCCTTTTTTGTGCAGGTTTGATGTCCAGTTACATTTGTAGGGAGCAATTTGCTTTGTCTCTTGGTAGCAGACCTTTCTTAAGGTTGAGGGTAAAACAGAAAATGGGAGATATTTTGCTTGTTCTGTCCTGGGGAAGCCAGCTCTTACAGGAATTTAGCTTGAGGTCCTTGTTATGGCTGGAACTGGGGTCTCTACAGCTTTATCTACAGGAAGATTAATTTAATAGCAGTCACAGAACAGCCTGGATCTGTAAAGCAACTGTTCATTGCTGACCATGAGCAAGGCAGGGGCTGTTTGTCAGGAGAGGGGTTCTCCCTGAAAAGCTGTCTTGGACCCTAAGCAGGAAGTAGATGCATCACCCTGGATCTTCAGGCCTGCCTAGTCCTTTTAATCTGCTGCACATATTCCTCATGGGTTTGGCTTTTTTACTTGTTTGTGGCTATAACAAGATTCCCAAACAGTTTTTTGTACTGTCCAGTTGATTCTCCTTGTGGTAAGCAGGACTTACCCTTTTCACTTCATTGCCACTAAGCCCTTTTAGGAAATAGGAAATAGTCATGTTCTCCTATTACTCTTTTAAGAGTTTTTCTCACTTTGGTTTTGAGATGCAGAGCTTTTGCATCTAGAGCCCAGTTCAGGAGCACATACAGTCCTAGTGCAGAGTGTGAATCAGTGCTGAAGTCCATCCACTTCTACAGTGCCCCTCAGCCTGTGGCTGAGCCCTGCAGAAGTCACTGGGAGCACAAATGATGCTTTATGCTTAGCTGCTGTGCTGTATATTTGGTGAAATGGGCCCTCTGTGGCTATACTGAGTCATCTTTATAACATACATTGCTCCTTAGTAATTTGGTGAAATGCCCTAAACAATGTCAAAACAAGCAAAAGTTTAAATTTCTTTTGTGTTGTCAGAATGAGATACTTTCTATGATACTGAATGTAGTCATTAGATTATCTATCTAGGTTTCTCTTGTACAGTGATCTTATCTTGGTTGCCTGCACTTTTCCATTGTCTATATCCCTCTGGCTCTGTGAGTTAAACTCACGCTTGTTGCTGCTTGTCTTCAGTTATTCTGTGGTTTGGTGGTTTTTTATTAATCTGTGGCATTGTTCCTTTCCTACCCTGTTGAAGTCTTGATCCCATACCCTGCTTTTAAACACTGCTGCAGGAAAGCATTGGTGGGGACAGAGTCAGGCATTTTACTAGGTAAAGAAAAGCTACCTCCTGGCATCTCCTTCTGTTCTGTTCTAATTTCTTTTTTCCCATTATTTTACAGTACTTCATATTGTTGCTATGCATCTTTCTCCTGGAGATCATTGCAGGAATCCTGGCCTATATCTACTACCAGCAGGTGAGTAGACATTAGTCCTTGGAGACTCAAACAAGGGAGAGAGAACAGCTTGTTATCATCCCATTTCTCCAGCCAAAATTTGGCCTGGATGCTTGGGACATAGGTCTGTTTGTGGCTCACCTACTCACTCCCCTTCATATACAAAAGACCTTGGATTATTTACTAGTTTTGACAAAGTGGTGATCATTACTCCAAGGGTTGCTCAGCCCTGTTGCTCAGCTCCTTCCTGTGGTGCACTTCTTGCCCTGTTTTTCTGCAGACCCTTGTAGAAGACAGTTTTTGAGGCTGTGTAGATCTAGGAACTCTCCTGACAGCCTTCAAGGCATAGTGCAAGCAACTGAAATCACGTTAGTGCCGCTTTTTCGTGTTCAGAACACCGGAATAGTTCCTGCTGCATCCAGCAAAGGTAATGAATGGACCAGCTGAGAGTCCTTTCAGGTCAAGAACTTTTTGAGAGCTTTACTTGAGCAGCACAGCTGAGGGGCAGGAGACACAGGACAGGCTCCCAACAGCTGCAGGTCTGGCTTGGCACTTCTTGCTGTTGCCGAGAGCAGAGCGTAATTCATCACTTTGCTTTCAAAGGGAGTTTAACCGCCAAGGCAAACAGCCTGCAAAGTTGCTCTCATGTCTGGAAATTGATTGGAAGTGGCAAATTAGGATTGTTATCAAATGGCTGTCTGAAAAGCAGCTGAATATCCCATCTTGTTGACTTTACTGCCAGGACTCCTTGCCATTCCATTTTCTCTTGGACCTTCTATGCTTTGCCTTGGATAGGCGCTGGTGGTTTGCAAGGAGCCAAAGTACTGTACTGGCTCCTGCCAGGAGGGATCTGGGGTATGAATGTGCATATTTAACAGGAAAAGATCAATCCTGGCAGGCATGGCAGGAAGCCAGGATCTGTCCATCCATCTGTGCAAAGGCATGAGGTTCATATGTGACAGTGGATGAAGAGGAGCTGATCCCCGGGTTGAAATAAGGGACAGTATATTCAGAACTGTACCCTTGAGTGCTTTAGATCACTTGAGTGCATCTTGGATCAACAGCTGCACATCCCTTTGCCCTCTGGCTGATAAATCCTGCTTCTCTCTTGGTTGCAGGCTGCTTGCTCTGTTTGCCACTGTTTTTATTTCAGCCCTTGCTTTGGTATCTAAGGCTTGCATGCGTGTGTCTAAACTGGTTCTTTATCTCTGTTCCATGCTGCAGTTCTTCCCCGTGAGCCCGCAGGTAACAGCTTTTCTCCCAAGTAATAATTCTGCTAATGGACTCTCCTCTTTATTTGCCTCTGCCTTCCAGCTGCTGAACCTTTTCCTTCCTTTCTGTTATGCTAAGTCCTTTGCATTTCCATAGAGCTTCCCAGCCCAAGATCTCAAAGCATTTTTCAAATATTAATGAGTGATGCCTCATATCATCTCTGTGAGGTAGGTGTTGTCCCCATCTGACACCTGGGATTGGAGAAGGCAGTGTTTCAAAGGGAGAATGAACTCCAGACTGTATTTTGCACAGTTAGTATAACCAGATGTTTGACCTCTCATTTACTACTTACTATGTAGAATAAAAGGTATATGAAGAGGTTGCTCAGCTGTTTATTCCATTGACCCCATCTAAAATGCATGCTGGCATTATGTATATTGGTTTATGTAGGAAACTTGGAATTTCAAAGGTGTTGGACTAAAGCATTGTGGCTGCATGAGCCAGAATGAAAAAAAAAAAAAAATGAAAAAAAAAAAGAAAAGAAAGAGGTGCAACCAAGAAAAAAAAAAAAAAAATGAAAAAAAAAAAGAAAAGAAAGAGGTGCAACCAAGAAAAAAAAAAAAAAAATGAAAAAAAAAAAGAAAAGAAAGAGGTGCAACCAAGAAAAAAAAAAAAAAAATGAAAAAAAAAAAGAAAAGAAAGAGATGCAACCACGATAACAAAAAAAAAGGATGCTCTTTGGCACTTCTTGGCTGTCACCAAAGGGTGAAAAGAACTCAGCTAGATTAAAAGAGTCCCCATAGGAATAAGTGTTTGAATCCAATCACTTGAACATGCCAGTGGTTTATGATTATCCATCATAAATTCTGCTCTTGCAAAATCAGACTTTGTCTCTCTATTACCAAGAAAGGCCTTGCAATGATTTTTGCAATCACACATTTAATTCCCTCCTGTGGCATCCTTTTTCAAGATGATACAAGAGCTGTTTGGTCTATGTGACTTTAGTCCATCATGCCAAGGGCTCTTGATTTCTTACTGCTCCTGGACGGAGTGATTTGTATTTTTTACAAAAATAGAAATTTTAGTATTTTTTTACAGGCTTTAGAAGGAGAAGACTGTATGTGGTCTCACAGGCATATTCATGTTTAAGCAGGCACACTTTTGTATTGCTTTCACTGCAGGCATGTCTTGGCAATCTTGCACATTCAAGGTGAGAAGCCATGTGGGGAATTCACTGTGTAACATAGGCTGAAATTTGATCCCAAAGCACCTCCCTGAAGTTATTAAAGCAGAGGTCTGATCTGTGATCATTTGGAAATAAGCCTGTCCAGTCCAGCCTTGGAGGACAATCTTGAAGGAAGCTGTAGCTTCCACTAGGTTTTCCATCCTCCTCTTGGAGCAAAAGCAATGGAATGTATGCAGGGCTTTGGGTTGTTCTGAGGAGTGAATTTGCCTTGTGATTTTACCCCTTTGTCTCTTCCATTCAGCTGAGCCTGGAGCTGAAACAAAATCTGAAGAACACCATGACCCAGAAGTACCGGAGGGAGGGAGAAGAGAGTGTTACCAGTGCAGTGGACAAACTGCAGCAGGAGGTGGGTGTCTCTGGAGGCAAAGAGAGTTAATGCAACTTCAGGGCTTAAAACCAAGCATACAAAAGGCATCTCTTGTCATCCAACCTGCAGATATTTCTTCTGTAAGCTGAGTGTATGTTCTGAATCAAGACAAAATTGGGTGAAGTGCAAGGCCTGAGCCATGCAGCTGGCAGAATGGCATGGTGTGATCACTGAATTGCATGACCAGTAGCACTAGGGAAATGATATCTGAACTGCTCCCGGTGAACTGGAGCTGCCAAGTCACTCTGACAGCTGCTTCTACTTTCCCAGTTCAAAGCTTTGGAGAAATTGCTGACATTTTTCATTAAGCTTTTCAGCACCCTGGAGAGTAAGATGTAATGAAGGAAGAACTCTCCTGCCACTGTTGCTTGCTGTGCCTGGCACAGGGGTGATTCAGGTTAGGGCTGCCACAGTTCTGACAGGTTTTCCCACAGAAAAGGCCCTTGTGCACAGGCATTTTCAAAGCACAGGGACTGCTCTTTGCATAGTGCCATAGCAGGTGCATTTGTGATGGTAACTGGTAATTAAACTTATCCTGTTGCCATCATTAACATGCAGTTATGAGCTGAGGCAGCTGCAGGTGCACTCTGGTTACAGTTCGTCCCAGCAGTAAACAAAAGTCACAGCTGCTGAAGGGTGGATGAACTTGATATTTAAAGGGCTATTTGGGGAACTCAACACAAAAGTCACTAATAGTTATAAAAAAACCAGATCCATGAGATAGCTGGAGTGTCTGCAAAGGAGGGTGAAGCCCAGGCCTTGATGTGGGAGGCTGGAGGAGAAAAAGGTTGCAGTGCTTGCAGGCTCAGCCTTTGCTCTCTGTGTGTGCAGTTCAAGTGCTGTGGGAGCAACAACTACACGGACTGGGCCGACAGCCAGTGGATCAGATCTCCAGAGGCCAGTGGGAGGAAAGTCCCAGACAGCTGCTGTAAGACGATCACTGACCTGTGTGGCAGAAGAGACCATCCTTCCAACATCTACAAGGAGGTAAAGAGCAGAAAGGCTTCAGAGCCACCTGTCACCAAGTGTGTAAAGGAGGTGGGCAGGGAGTGATGGTGTTGGGTTATTACTGCAAACTGTCAGTAGGCTTCAAGGTCAGTAGCATTCCTTGGAATGTAGAATTCACTTCTTTAGCTGAGTGTTCAGCGCTGTAGACTATTATTTAATATGTAGATATAGAGGAAAATAATTATGTTGTTACCACTGTACATTAATTGTGGGGGGAAGCAGGAGAGGTTGTTAGTTCTGACAAGATTTGGATGCAAGGCCTACGTTTGACACAGCTTCCTGTGGTTGGAATTACTCCATGAGGTGCAAGTGGAGATACTTCTGGTCCTTGATTGACAGTTGCAAGGCAGAGTCAGAGCCTGGCTTTACAGGTTCATACCAAAACTCAATAACCAAACTGTAATAAATAGCAGTGGGAAGAATTTACTCTTAAAAGGCTTCAGTTACTTTAGGGTTGTTGGTTCTGGATGCACTTAGCAGCATTTCCTTGGCCTTTTGGCCTCACAGGAATAAACATCCCCTCCAGGCAGGAGCTAGGCAGTGAGTGAGTGAATCTTTCTCCACATACCTGAGAGAAGAATGACACTCTATGTGTGATGTGGTCAGTTCTTCTGCATTTCTCCTGCACTGCCAGCAGCCACCTTGGGTTTGTTCAGAGGTTCCTGAGCCAGCTGGTCCTGAACAATGCCAGGCATGATGCAGTTCACATCATCTGCTTAGCTTTCCAGAGATATTGGGGAAAGAGATTGCTCACAGACACCACTTTTTAAAGTGCTGCTTTCAAGGGTCACAAATATTGGATTAAAATGAAAAAGAGGTTAAAATGGAGCTGATCTTCCATGTCCCTCCTTTCACCCTGCAGAGTGGTTGCATTACCAAGCTGGAAAACTTCATTCAAGAGCATCTGAAAATTATCGGGGCAGTGGGCATCAGCATTGCTTGTGTGCAGGTAAAAAGGGCTGAGGGGAGTTTTGGGGTACTGGGCAGAAGTTGAAGGAACTCCTGAGCTGAGAGATGGAAATAAAGATATTTTATTGCTCTTCCCTGCCTGGCAAGAAGTTGCCAGGTACTTCAGGGACCGAGGATTCACCAGGTCCAAAGCAAAAGCCTTTGTGGCAGTCTGGTGAACTCCCTGCAGGTGATGTATCCAGCAAGGCCGGGAAGGAGTTGTTCTCCGGGCCCGTGGGAGGCCATGGCTCGGCAGCCCGAGGAAGCCCTCCTGTGGCTGTGTCCCATAACTGCCTGCCCAGCAGCAGGGACCTTCCCACCCAGGATCCTAAGGATTATCTCGAGTTACCCAGAATTTTTCCTTCAGCTGTCTCATGTTGAAGAACAGCCCTGTGGGTCTGTAATGATTTGCAAGAGGGTGATGAATGAAGGTGTAGAATGTGAATGTCTTACACTCTCATTTCAAGAGGGGATGGCACAGGATATTCTTTTTTCATTATGCAGATGTGTCTGGGAGTTCCTCATCTTCCCCTTTGTTCTGGCAAGCAGCCAAATTACACCCCAGGAAGCTACTGGTGGTTAATTACAAGGATTAGCACAGATTGTTTTTTCCTGCTGCCTATTGCATGCTGGAGTGTGTTATCCCCAGGCAGGAGCTGGCTGACACTAGTGTGGGTCTGAACTGTTAATCTGCAAGTTGCTGACTCCACTGCATCCATTCTGTGGTTTTCATGTATTTCTTTCTTCCCTTTACACTGTAGATCTTTGGGATGATTTTCACCTGCTGCTTGTACAAGAGTTTAAAGTCAGAACCATATTAATAGCTGTGAGAGCTCTGTTGCTCCCCCTCTGCCACTTCCCTTAGCACCTGCCAAACCTGACCACTCTTCACCACCACCAAAGTGTCTGTAACTTGAGGACTTGGCTCTGCAATTGAATGCCTTTAGAACCATGCACTGCCTTACCTGCCCCTCCGGGGAAAGTCACCCTCCTTGTTGTGTACAAGGCAGCCAGGAGTTCAGCGGGTCCTCTTCAGTGTCAAGAAACAAAAAAGCTGTGGATCTTCTGCTAGAAGCTTTAGCACAACAGTCCCTTGATATAACTACAAAGCAAGATTTATCCAAGGCCATTTCCTGGAGGCTTCTCCCGAGCCAACATGAAGCTGTCAGGATGCTGTACAAGAATCATGGTTGCTCTCCTGAGAAGTGGCTCAGCAGTACCAGGCACTGACTGTGAGGACGGATGATGGCTCTGCACTGAGCTGGAGCCAGAGCTGAGCTTCTCATACATGGAACATTTCTCTCTGTCCCTCCTCCCAAGTGTGCACCAATGTCCTAACACAGCTGTTCTCCACCAGAGAGGATGCCTGCCTGGTTACTGGGGGCAGGAGCTACTTGCCCAGCCAACTGGGAGCACAACTTGGTGCAGCTGAAATCTAGGTGTGACACTCATGTTGCCAAGATGTTGTGGGTGCCTTAGCATTTCTCAGCAATTCTTCCTTCTTTTCCTTGAAGCCTCCTCCAACACAGTGCCATTAGGAGCCACAAGAGGCCTTTTGCTTCCCAGCAGTTCTGGAGCAAAGATGATGGACTGCCTTTTTTGGGTCTAGTGTGTTTTATTGACTGGTTTCCAGCATGAGTGAGGACTCTTATTTCCACCTCCCTATCCCCTGATGAGGTTTGGTGAAGAGCTGGTCTTTTTGTGAGGCTGCCATATCTTGCTATGCTTTGGCCTGCTCAATTAGTGGAAGTACCTTTTTTATCTGTTACATGTTGAGATGTTCCTTTGGTTTGATTTTTCTAACTAAAACCTCCAGGTTTACCTCCCTTGGCAGGAAATGGATATACACCAAAGTTTTTCAGCCTCCAAGTAGCTTGTTAATTAGCTGAGGGTTTTCTGGCTTGGTCTGGAAGCTCACTTTACTGGTTACTGCCAAGAAAGTCAGGAGAGTCAGTTTCAACCAGTTGCCCCAGTGTATTTGGTAAATAGGTAGTGCTGGGTTAGGTGTTTGCTGCTGAGGAATAGATTTTAGTTAACTGTTGTCTCTGCACTGGGGTCCTGGATACATACAGGACACAGACATTGCCATGGACTTGGTGCCAGCAGGATCATAGCCTGAATTCACAGGATCTTTTGTTCCTCTTGTCTTGTTCCCTCCTTCCTGGTGTGCCTGTTACAGTCATGAAGCAGCAGAAAGGGGAGTTTGGTGTTTCTGAGCAGGGAAGATGAGCTCAGACCTTCATAAATAAATTTCTTCCCTCTTCTGGCCTTTTAGCAGTGCTGGCTGAGCACCTGGCAGCAGACAGCCAACATAAGCAGAATCATCCAGACCAGCAGAGGGTCTTGCAGCATCGTGGGGGTTTTGGTTCACGGAGCAGAAATTGCGGACTGGCGCTAAAGGGCAACACGTTAAAATTCAGAGCAGGTCAATCTGAAACTCCTCCATTATCAGTTCTATGAAATAATCCTCAACTAATGCAGAAAGAGAGGTGGAGGAACTGAGGTGTATCCTTGGTTCCACAACAGTAAGTAAGAGAGGAAAGTTAAATTATTCTGTAATGATCTAAAGGAGAAATCTCTAAATTATTTCTTGTTTTATGGTAAAGTTCCTTAACAAGTATTGACTACTAACTAAGAGGAAAATATTGAGCATGTTGCTTGAAGCAATATTTCTGATTTCTTAAGCATATCTTCATAGTTGCCTTTACCCATTCCCTTCAAACATGTTGTACAGGGTTGGGAGAGGCCAGGAAGAATGAGACATGGACAGTAAGTTGGCTTGTGTCCACTGAAGCTGTTTTATACTTTTTCTCTGTGTAACAATATTCATTGCTTTTGGTTTTTTTAACCCAATTTAAGTTGCTGGCCAATAGAAAAATAAAGCTTAAGACTCTCTACTGACTGAGTGTGGCACAACTGAAGGGCTACCATGAGCCAGGTGAGTTCTCTGGCTTGCTCAGATCCTGCTGCTGAGGAGCCAGCTCCTCGAGGAGATGAATGGAGGGACCAGGCAGGGAAGGAAGCTGGGGGGAGTCTGCTTCACATCCCTGTCCCTGCCCCTGCCAGCCTGGTTATGATGTGTGCGGTGCTGCAGGCTGCCCCTGAGAGCTCAAGGTGCAGAACCTCAGGGGTTGCTCAAGGTCACAGGGGTTACTTGAGGTCATTGGAGTCCCTGGTGGGGGTTACTTGAGGGCATTTGAGGCTCTGATAATTGATGAAGGGGTCAAATGAGAACACAGGGCTTAATTATTATGAGAAGGCGCAGTTTGGTGTAATGGATCAAAACCTGCCAGTGCAGTCCAGGGGAGCCCAAGGCCTCAGGGTCACCCAGTGGCCTGCAGTGTCACCCATCATTTGCCCTCTGTCCTGTCAAGGTAGTGACAGGGGTAGTTATTAGCTTTATTAATATTTATTATTAATTAGTAGTTTATTAGTGTTTATTATCATCTCCTGTAAGCATTAGCATTTATAGTATTGGTATTAACTATTAATACAATTAATACAATCAGAAATTCTACTGTTGGGATCTATTAAATTCTATTTACATTATTTGTTTTAGGATCCAGTAGTATAATCAGCTATTACAGCCTAAAACTATGATTATTTATTAGGATGAATAGCAGATTTATTAGTATTGATAGTTATTAGTGTACTGTTAGCTGCCACAGGGGTATAAACGTGTCCTGTTGGAATCTCCATGACTTTGACCTGACGCAGGGGCGGGTGAAAAAGCGGGAGCAGACCGATGCCGTGTTCCACGGCCGCCCTTGGGGGTGTCGGGGTGGGAGCGCGGAGTGCCGGCGGTGTCCCGCCCGCAGTGCGGGGCGCGGCCGCGCGGTGGCGACGGGACACGGCGGTGTCCCAGCCCCGGGAATGCCGCCCGGGAGGCAGCGGCAGCGGGCCGGCGCTCGGGCTGCGGCACCGCACTGCTCACCAGACGGGCTGGCTGCTGCAGCTGGCCTGCGCTCGGCTCCCAGCAGAGCGTGTTTGCCTGTGCAGGGGAGACAAAGCCGGCTGGCGGGAGTGACAGTGCCCGCTGCGGGGCTGCTGAGCATTCCTGGGATGCACTGGGTAAGACAGGAATGTGACTGGGTGCATTTATGAGACCTCCTCCCAAGCCCCATTTCCAGGAGAAGTGAGTTGAAGGTGGAGCACAAACCGAGAAGGAAGGGCTGTCCTGGTCTCCTCTGTGTCCTTAGGAGTGCAGCGTGGCCACAGCCACCCTTTCCCATCCCCAGATGGAAATTAGCACCCTTTCTGCAGTACTGTCCTGGGGTGGTGTCTGGGACGTCTGGAGCACAGTATTTCTAAGCATGAAGCTATTGCTTTAAAGCGATTTCTCTTTCTTTTTGAAAGGGCTTCTTGTTCGTGATCAAGGTGCAGCTGCCTTCTTACAGCATCCCCACAGCCTCAGGTCTCTTGGGTCCTTCCCCCTCTCTGGAGACAGGAGCACAGGCTTGTCTTGGTTTGGACCCGGAGATTTCAGCTGTGCTAATTGTCCTTTGCAGCAGTTAGCTCAGCCCAGGGTCTGCTCCTGGGGTGGCCAGGTGGTCAGCACAATTTGCTCAGGAATAAAGGGGAAAACAGCTGTAGTGGTAAGCAGTTTCTGCAAGGGTCCAGCATTGGGCAGTCACTCTGTTCCTGCCATTTCAAACAAGATGAGTATTTTATGCTCCCCTGCAAGGCTGCTTCTAACCCTCAACATGTTCACAGACATGCCCTTTCTTCTGCCATTTAACTGGGGGAATTTTCCCCCTAGGGAGGCCTTGGTGCCCCTTTCTTTTGCCATTTATGAAGCCTTCCTTCAGTGGTGATTGCAGTGTCCTTGTTTTCCTGATGGGCTGGGACTGAGCACGGCTGCAGCAGTGGAGAGAAAGTCGAGGCTCAGGCAGTGATACTCTCCTCCCTGGTGAGACAGGACAAATACAGCCTGCTTGGGAAATGGCAAAGGGGAATGCTCTCTCCTTTCCCAGCTGACCACGGAGGCAAAAGGGAGCAGATTCACGTGGTGCCTTCAAAGACGACAAATTCCTTGTGGGGAGGGAGCATAATGCTCTCAAACGAGCTGTAATCACATGAGCAGCAAGGATGCTGATGCCCCCCCCAAATGCATTCAGTGACTCATTCCAAGTGCACCACTCTGGGGTTCTCAAGTCCTCTTAATGCTCTGCAAAAGAGGCTGCTCCTCCTGCGTGCCAGCATTAACAGAAAGGAAGCTGCATGGGCTGAGGCCATCAGGATCAGCAGCTTTCCCTCTTCTGATTACAGCTCCTCTCTGCAAAAATGAGCTGCTGAGAGTAAGGCATTTCCAGGCTTCATTTTTCTGTGTAGTGAGCTGTGTTGCTGACAAGAGCAGAGCAGTTTCTACCCACACGGAGTGCAGGGACTGCCCCATGCCCTGGCAGGGCCTGATCCTGCCACTGGCTGCTCTCTCCCAGCACTGGGACAGCCAACCCTGCCCCCTGCAGTCCCAGATGTGACTTTGACGGCTGTCACACGTGTCCCTGGCAGCCATGGGGGAACCGTGATGGTCGCACGGAGCCCCTTGCACCCCTGGGGTCAGAGGCAACCAAAGCAGGCACTGACACCGGGGTGCAGAGGTGTGGGGTGTGCTTTGTAGCTTTGGCCTTGATTGTGTGTATGTACAGCTGTAGATCTCCTGCCACGCTGGAGGATCTCCACTGCCCACAGAAACCCTTACAGGTGAGGTTTGTATTTCTTACTTTGCTCAGAAAGGATGGAGCCCCTTTATCCCACAAGTCTGACACCAGAAAAATATGCTTGATCCTTCCAGACTCATGGCTCCCTTCTCCCTCCTCCCCAGTTCCTGGGAGAGCTTCCTGTTTAATAACCTTTTTCGCCTCCCAAGCAGTCTTCAGTGGCTAGTTGCTTTCTTGTGTTGTTTTACATGCTTTGACTCTTTTCTGCCCATTTTGGGATGCAAAATTAAGCAATGATGACCTAAAATGTGAGGCACCAGGCTCGGGTTTTGGACTTCAGCTGCTATCTTCACTCCTGGAGGATGCCAGCTTAGTTCCCTCCAGACTGAAATAACAGCTAATCTCACTACAAAATGACATCTGAAGGCATGTTCCTCCACACCCAGCTCTTGTGGTTATTCACTTGCATGTTATTCCTCTGTTATATACTGAGCATCACCAGGACCTATTTTATATTCACCTAAATTAAATCTTGTCCCATTTAAATGTGCCCAACTGTCTAAGATATCCCAGGCTAATTCACATTTTGTCCTTGTGTTTTCCATCTGTCTTCCATCATTGTTCCACAAACATGATCAACATTATAATTTATTTCCTTTTCCTCCTTCCTCCCTCTCCCACTGCCGTTTTCCAGGTTTTTAATAGCAGCCAGTTAAAGGCTGATGTGCTCTTTCCTCTGCTCAATGCCTTGTGCTCTGTGGAGGGGCTCATGAATGATTCAGTTGTTTAGGCTCTAGCTGGCAGTTGTGGCAGGATTACTCAAAAGGAACATTTGAGGTTTGTCTACAGTTCCAGATTGAAAAATCCTGAACCCCAAAACAGGGAGCAGAGCCCTAAATCATGAAACAGTGAAGAAGGTTACATATGTATTAAATACATTTTTCACTTGCATTTTACAGTTCACTTACCACAGGTAATGTCACGGGATCAGGCTATTAAAATCATAGTTCCAGCAAATGTGGGCTCTTGGCCCCCTTTACACCAAAAAACCAACTCTGCCTTCAGGGAGTGAACTGAATTTAAACAAACGTGGGTGAGAAGAGGCAGCATTTCACAAGCAGAGCAGTGCGTTGGTGGGGATGTGGTTACGGGTCTGACTGGAATGCAGGAGCTGTGCCCCCTGGATGCTTGAGGACACCTCTTGTACCAGGGTTTTTGGCAGAGCTCATGACCCCTTTGGTGAGATGAGCAGCTCAGATTGTGCTGGTTCGGGGTGGGAATGGTGGAGCAGACAGCAGTGCAGTAAAAGTCCATCCTGCACCTCCTGAGTGACAGCTGAGCACCTTCTCACCTTCGAGCCCCCCACCAGGGCCTGCTCAGCACGATGGAAAAATGAATTCCTAGCAGTTTTTCCTTTTCCTTGTCATCTTAGATTGAAAACTTCCTTTTAGTGCCTGTTCAAGCTGTGCCACGCTCCACAGAGCCCCAGCTGCAACTGCACCTCTTCAGCTCTGCCTGTAATGTAAGTAACAATAAAAATATAGCTCCATAGGAGTTATGAACCCACAAAACTGCTGAACTCTGGTGGCACTCCTCTTCTAAAACCATTCTGGTTTAGAATCAGTCATTTTTTTCTGGTTTCACATAGCCTGGAGCTTGGAGTAAACTTGATTCTCTTCTTGCAGGCAGAGGTTTCTGGAATGTGGATGTAAATAGCTCCTGCTCTCCATGCACTGCTACTCTTTTTTCACTGCTTGAGGATTCGGAGTCTTTCTCAGAGACAGGGTGCAAGGATGCTGCTTGTCTCCCTGGGGAGGACCAGGTGCTGCCAGCCTCTGGGTTCACTGGCAGCAGGAACTAGGCTGGAGCAGAGAGGGAGTTTGGGGTTTGGGGAGAGGGAGCCAGTGCCTGCTTCACCTGCTTAAATCCAGTTCAGGGGAACAAGTTCACCATTCTGGTCCAGTTTTTAATACCACTTTTCCCCAGGAATGGGTCTTGGTGGAGGCAGCAAGCCACAGCCCCTCAGGTGCTCCAACCTGCCCCACACACAGACCCTGCAGGTAGGGGCAGCCTGGCTGACATCACCTTCTGGGCAGGGGTCAGGAGCAATGGGCTGTAATTAAACCAATTATGGTTTTAATAAAGCATACTTGAGCTAATAGCTTTTTTTTCTAGTCTGCATCCTGGACAACCTAAAAACCAACCTCTGAGCTTATTTTTGGGGCTAGTAGGAGGCAAACTTTCAACCCTTGTTTCCTCCTAATTAATCCTGTCTCCAGTCCCACTAGATGCTCCTGGTTTCTCTTAATGAAGTCACTTGGTGCTCAGCCTGAGGTTTATTTGAAGGCTTGAAGCTACTCCCCAGCATCTCTTTGCAAGGCTGGGTCTTCCCTTCTGCTCCTCTGGTCCAGGAGAGGGGCTCTGGCACCAGCCATGTGGTGGCAGATGGGGAGCCACCATCCTTCCCCCTGGGCCAGCCTGCAGGACGAGCTCTGTGCTGATAGAGGCCAGGAAGTCTGGTGGGCTTAACTTGGGGCTCCTGTTTGCAGCACTGGTAAAGCTGAGGCTGGGGAATCACCTGCAAGTGAGGTCAGCCTTAGACCTGGTGCTCCCAGCTCTTGAGTTCTTTGTGGTGGCCCAGATCTTGGCAGGAATGCTTTTTCCCACTGGGAAGCTGGTAGCAGCCACCCTCTCCCTCAAGCCTCCATGCCCCAGTTGCAGTGGCAGCTTGGTGGTGACCCTCTGGAAGGGACATCTGCCAAAGGCTGGGGATGAGCAGCAGAGCCAGGACCAGGCGCGTGGCACCTGGCCCAGCAGCCTGTTCCCAAGCTGTCCCTGATGGCTGCTGGGGAGCGCTGCAGCCAAACCCTCCTGCTCTCACAGGCAGCTGCCAAAAGCATCTCAGCTCTTTCTAGACATCCAATCCCAGTCATCTGGTGGGATTAAATCCAGCCTGTATTACACCTGACTAAAAGTTTCCTGGGGACCTGGGGCTCAGCTGCTCCCTGGAGTAGCATCTCATGGTGTCTCAGTAACTCAAGTACCAACATGACTTTAATACAACTTTTTAAAGTATGCATTTGTATCTTGTAAGCCCTTGAGTACAGCAGAGTCCCTTTTATATTGAAATTCAGGATTCTCAATAACATTTTATTATGAGGATTGCTATTTTTGGAATTGCTGTTACTCTGTTATGAGCAAGGCACCTAACATCCTTCAATATGAAATCATTAAGGGCACAGCAGAGTTCATTACAGGGGCATTTCTCTGGATTAAGAACAAATCAATACCACACACTAATATCACAGCCTGCTACCTGACTTTGGTTGCAAATAGCACATCCAGAGGCAGATGCTCTTCTTTTGGCCTCTTGTGCACTTCTTCCAATATCTTATTTACTGTTTTCCCCCAAGCTGTTGTGATGGATTTATGAGCAGACAAAATCCAAAGGTTGTTTTTCCTTGAGCTACCTGAATATTGTAGCTTTTAAAATAAAGACGAAAGAAATAACCAGCTTAAGTTTGTGATATTGCAGTAACCTCATATGCAATATTATTTCCCTGCTTCTGGAACTTGGCTGAGGGAGCTGGGGTTGTTTTGCCTGGAGAAAAGGAGCCTCAGGGGTGACCTTAACACTCTCCACAACTGCCTGGAAGGAGGTGGTAGCCAGGTGGGGGTTGGTCTCTTCTCCCAGGCAACAAGCGACAGGACAAGAGGACACAGTCTGAAGCTGTACCAGGGGAGATTCAGGTTGGACATAAGGAGGAATTTCTTCACAGAAGGTGATTAGATACTGGATTGGGCTGCCCAGGAAGGTGGTGGAGTCGCTGTCCCTGGAGGTGTTTAAGGAAAGACTGGATGTTGCACTCAGAGCCATGATCTTGTTGACATGGGATGCTCAGTCACAGGTTGGACTTCATCCTCCTCACAGATCTTCCAACCTAATTGATTCTGTGAACCCCCCCTGGATGTGCCCTGGCTGACATGTGGAAGCATTAGGAGTTTTTTGGCCTCCTGGGCATGCTGCCCTGGCTGGGGCAAGGGGTGAGGGTAAACACCACTGTTGTGGTGAGTCTGGGCCAGTTTGGCCCCAGCCCCCACGAAGGAAAAGGACCTTCACTGTGCATGACCACTTTGAGCCTGGGTGGGGGCTCCAGCTTTGTTCTGGACAACAGAGATCACAATTCTGGACCTGTCCCAAAGTAAGTTTGCCCATTGGTGGTTTGAGATGAAGGCAGGCTAAAAGGGGTATTACTGGGGGATGCCAGGCTGGCAGGAATCACTGGCTGCCCTGGCTGTTGCTCAAACACCAGGAACCATATCCCAAGATGTCTCTGGCTGTAGCTGAAATGGGAGTTTCTCCATGGTGCTGCTCCTGCAGCACCACATCCATTTGGTTCAGCAGCAGCTCAGGTCACTGACATGAAAGCTGCCACGGCCAATGGCATCTCTTTCTCTTTATTTATTAGAAGCAATTTTTCATCAGTGGAATTTAATTATTAGTATTTTGCTTTTAAAAATATTGCTTAATGGAGGAAAGCAGCCATTTGTTTAGGCTGCATTTAATGCTGAGTGGATCCAAAGGCGCTTTTCTTTAAGCTGTTTTGACAATAATATTAAAAAAAATCAAGTTGGTGAAGTGTGGAGCTGTAGGCCATCTCTGTAATGATCTGAAGCACTCAAGCCCTTATTAACTTAATGCTTTCATTTACTAGCTCATTCCTGGAGGAAGACCTCCTAGTCAAACTGCTATTGCTTTTAAAAAAAACCTAAAGTTAGTAATTGGTTCAGCTGCACATCTCATTACAAGGAAAGGCCTACAGCCTAGAGCAGCACTCATCTGATTTTTGTTTTTAAATTTTCCGGGGGAATTTCAGCAAAACCTCTTGTTATACCTCCAGCCCAAGCATTAGCTATTGCATTGCTGCCTATACATTTATAAACTCAACTACAAAAGTTCTGAATTCCCACTCTCTTTGGAAATGGGAGGCTTGGGAGCTTGGCTGTACCTGTTATGGTATTGGGGAGGGGCTGGGCAGAGCCCATCAGCTGGTGGGTGGGGGCTGCTCAGGGCGGGGAGGAGCACATCCCATTTCATTTTCAGCCTTTAGCCCTGAGTAGGTGCCACTGCTCTGATTACCCTTTACCCCCTTGTTCCATAAAGGGGATGTTCCTCCCTTTCCCTCCTGTCACTGCCTGGGAAGGAGCACACTTTCACACACTGCTGGAAGGAAGACTTCATTAAAAAGGGAAAAAAGAAGTAGGGAGGCACTTTAAGGCAGCTTTCAGTAAATAGCTGGGATAATTGGGCTTTAGCTGTGTTCTTATAAACCTTCTGGATTGCTGGATACAATGATGCTGCTGATCTCTAAATTACTGCAAAAGCTCAGGGCAGCAGCTTTCCATCAGCAGTTCCCACACTGGGCTCTGCCTAGTGTCAAAAAGTGATTTTAAAAAATCTAATTAAAAATATTCCATTAGGATTTGAGGATATATGATAGGGGTTGCTGATAAGGATGCAAGAAGACACCAGGGGTTGGGTGAGGTTGGGCTACTCCTTGTTGCTCATCTCTGATGATTTCTGAAGAGTGGGATGTGCCATCCCAGAGGTTCTGAAAGGGAAACTGAGGCACTGCACTGGTTGCCCAAGGCTCAGATTAACTAGGCTGTATGTTCTTGTCAAGGCCTGTCCCTGAAGACACACGATGAGCTGAAGCCTTTTTCTGTCTTTAAAAGACACGAGCAATGCTGTTACGTGGAGAAGGGCAAAGGGAGTCTCTGCTGCTGCTGTGGACCAGCCTGAGAATGCAAAGAGAGGGTGGAATAAGATGGACCCAAAGTACTTCAGGAAAGATTCCCATTGAGCTTCATGCACTTGGAATGAGTCTCTGGAGAGATGTTGGCAAGGAAAGTGACATTTAGGTAATCTCTGAAGAAATTCAAAGCTTGTAGATACAGCTGTAATGAACCACTAGAAAATGTGGAAAGCAGCAGCTCACGAAAGGTCAGTATCTAAAAGTAGGTGCTGAGCACAGCTGTCCTACTCCTGGCACCGATTTCTTTAAATTTACTTAATTTCTTGGAGTTCTCCAAGTAGACTTGCTTTTAAAAGAAGGAGATCTGATTTTCAAAGACAGAGTATTCAGTATTTATTCTTGCTAGCTCTAAATCCAGCCTGTGGGATGGGCAGTGTGTTAATTCAAAATCATCGGTGCCCACCGAAAGGCTTGACCACAGCCTTTTCCACTTGCTTTGTTAACTGCCAGGGTTCTTAAGCTCCCTAAAGTCTGTGGGCTTTTAGCTTTTTGTCAGCTGTTCTGTTCCTTTCTTTGATCATTAGTTGTTCATCTTCTAAAGAGCAGGAAATAATGAACCCATTTTATTAAAACATTTGCATGGTATTTGGGAGGGATAAAGAAGGGCTTTCCTTCATGAATTTTCTGGCTTGGCTGTTACAAGACTCAGTGTTAAACACAGGAGCAGGTGTATCCTGAGAGTAATTGTGGGAAACCTGTGTGGTGCTTGGGATCACAGTGGCTTCACCCCTGCTACCTGTGCCCTACAGCACAAGACAAGGTGTAGCTCACCACAAAGGAGGACTGACAGAGTCTGGAAGATGTGTCTTCGTGGAGAAGGAGGAATTAGATTAGGGGTGCAAACCATGACATTTTCTGCATGACTTGGCTCCACATTCCCTATATATTTTTGGGAGGGAGTGTGAAGGAGAGGGCAAGGAGGGTTTAAACAAGACCTCCTGCCATGTGAATGTTGTGCTGCTTCCAAAAGCCTTGCAGTTGCCCCTGAGTGGCAGGAGTCACTGAAGCCAAAGGTAACTTCTTATCTTTTATTTTCTTCTATGGCCTTATGTGCTAGAGATGCACGTGGTTGAAGTCTGCAGCAAGATCTGAAAGTTTTTGAGTGCTAATGCTTGGGCACCTCAAACAGCTTTTCTTAGCAGAACTTAACAAAATGAATTAATCCTGGACACCCGAGTGGTGTAGGGCGCCACAGGTTACCAGGCCATTTTAAGTCACACTGAAATTAATGAAAAGACTCCAACAGACTTCAGTGGGTGATACATCAAACCATCCAGCATGGCAGAGCCAAAGGCTTGGCCACGTGTTCCCTGTCCTGGGTTTTCAGACATCTTTATTGTGCTGTCCCCACTGAGCAATTAAAAATGCTTTCTCACTGGCTGGAGGAACTGAATAAAAATTGGGGCTGAAAGCAAAGCCACAATGTAAATCATGGTGCAAATGCACTGAAGGGGAAAGCAAATCTATATTCATATTCTGGGCAGTCAGAGCCAGGTGGAAGCAACATTGTCTTGGAGATACCTCAACTGAGAAGTTTCAGTAATAAGAAAATCTTGCTGGCTAATTGAAAGGAAAATAAGTTATTTGGTTCTGGTGTTTTGTTTTGGGTGGTGGTGTGGTTGTTCTGTTGTTGTTGTGTTTTTTTTTTTTTTTTTTTTTTTTTTGGGGGGTTTTTTTTTTTTTTTTGTCATGGCAAGGATTGATTTTTCTTGTAGGGCCATTTAGGGCCATTTACAGGGAAAGAGGTAGCTCCTGTTCTGGATTCTCACAGATTATTATCAGTGAAATGTAGCTTTGTAGCCACAGGGCTAGTTAGACATCTTGATGGAAATACACTGCTAAGGGGGTTTGTGTAATGGTTTTAATCAGGATTTTGAGAGTTTTCATATTTCTTCATATAGACAAGAAACATATACAAGAAGTCAGACTTTACTATCTAATTCCAGACTTCATTTAGGGAAAAGTCATGGGAAGAACAAAAGCCCAGCACACATCTCTCAGTAAATCACCCTGGGGCAAGACCCTCACTAGAGGTGTTTTTTCAGAGCAAAATTCCTTTTGAGATATAAAACCTGAGGCTCATTAGAGATCGGCACAAAAGCATTTCACTTCCTTCCTGCAGAGGGACTCAGAATTATGATCAAGAGGGTTTTTTTTTTGTTTAAAATTGTAATTTCTAGAAACGTAAAGCCTTCCAGGCCCACACAGCTTGGTGCTGATGCTCCAGGTTGAAGCAGGACGCTGAGCTCCATAAGCAGTTCCTCTCTACTTCCATGACCTCAGCTCCCACCACGTGTCACAGGAACTGCTTCGTTATTTTGGGATGATTGTGATGTGTGAAGGGAAGCTGTGGCTTGGGTGACAGAGGGTCTTCTGTCACACTTCTGATTGTGACTGCTTGCTTTCCCAATACCAGGTGTGCTGGCTTTGGCTGGGCTAGAGCTAATTCTCTTCACAGTGGCTGGTATGGGGCTGTGCTTTGGATTTTTGCTGAACACAGGGTTGGTAATGCAGAGATGTTTTTGTTATTGCTGAGCAGGGCTCACACAGAGCCGAGGCTTTTTCTGCTTTTGGTACTGCCATGTTGGGGAGGAGGCTGGGGGTGCATAGGAGGGTGGGAGGAGACACAGGCAGGACAGGTGACCCCAACTGACCAAAGGAATATTCCAGACCAAATTATATCAATATGTAAAGTGAGGGGGGGAAATGGGGGAAACATTTGGGGTGATGCCATTTGTCTTCGCAAGAAACTCTTACACCTGATGGGCCCCTGCTCTCCTGGAGATGTCCAAACACCTGCCTGCCCATGGGAAGCATGGAAGTAATTCCTCGTTTTGCTTTGCTTGTGTGAGCAGCTTTTGCTTTCCCTATTAAACTGCCTTTATCTCCACCCACGATTTTCCAGCTTTTACCCTTCTGATTCTCTCCCCAGAGAGAGTCGTTCCTGCTGGTGGGAAATGAGGGAGTGCCTGTGTGGGGCTTGATTGCTGCTTGGGGTTAAACCACGACCTGGGTTAGTGGGAGCCCTGCAACAGCTTTTCAAGACAGACTTGAAAAATTTCCAAAATGTTTTACATGTAAAGTGAGTAAGTGACTGCAGAGGAGTGGTGGGATTTTTGTATTTTTCAAAAACCTTCCAACTGACAGAATTCTTCGTGTGATTAAGGACTGCATATTCACTACCATTTATCTTCTTTTTTTTCCCCACTGCTGCCTATCTGTTGATTTTGTCAAGGGCTTCTTTTTCTGGTTGAGGGAAAACTGAGGCTTTTTTATTTCTTTTGTGTATACACATATTTTACATTGTCTTGAAAAACTGTGGTTGTTGTGAGCATATTTAATGGCTCTTCCCAAAGACATCTGGCAGGTTAGAAAGCAGATCCAATACTCTTATGTTATTAACTGCTGCAGAAGGTAGCACAGGGGAAGTGACAGCAAAAAGGGAATTACTTTCCTAGTTACCAATGAGCAGGGGTGAAAGATGGGATTTATAGAAATCCACTAAAAATTTCAGACTTGTTCTGCAACAGGATTTAAGCTCTGCTCCTGCTCCTAACCCTCCCAAGGACAAAACTCTTGAGACAACTTTTCACATGATCATGATGAACGGTATGCTTTGCTACGTTACAGAAATGGCTTTTTTTGGTTAATGCTGCATTTGCAAACTCCTGAGGAAAAGCTGTGGTGCACACAGGGCGTCAAGGGCTGTATGAGCTAATATTAGTGCCTGCTGTGACTTAGTCCTGCTGCTCAGGTGTTTCTGCGGCTCCATGGGTAACATCTGTCTGAGGGAGTGATACCAGACTGCCATGGGCTTCCAGTGCACCCTGCACTGCACTGGTTTTGAGAATAGTAATGAGAGCAACAAGGTGGGTTTTTCTTTTTCCTTCGCAGTTTTTGAACAAGGCCCGCTGTGTTTTTGCAGATTGCATTTTCATTATTAAGTATTTAGGAGCCGTAACTTTTAATATCAGACAACTTGGCACCGCTTTGAAAAGAAACATGTTATTCTAAAGCAGAAAGCGAGATTAGAAATTTGCTTTTGCAGATAGAAACCAAGTGCTGTCAGCTCATCTAATCCAGTTCCTTGGCAGTGATGCAGGCCAGCTTTCTGCACGGCATTCCTGCACGCTGCCTCTGCCAGACGTTCCCGTCTGGGCTGCTGCGCTCCCAGCTCGCGGAGCGAGCGCGGGGCCCGCCGATGGATCTGTGAACAGGCTGGCACTCAGGGCTGTGTCTCACCCCACTCTGACAGGGAAAAGCATCCCACACGAGTTCACTTGGGAAAGGTCATCCTCTAGTTCAGTGTCCCTTTTACAAAATAGCCTGAGAGAGAAGTGAAGGGCTTTTTTAGGTTTGTTTTTATAAAGCGTGTTCAGCTTGCTAATACAGCAGGCATGCAGAACATAAGCTACCCAACCATGAAACAAATGCTAGAATTAATTGCTTAATTCTCCTTGCATTAGGGTAAAGCACAGGTTTTAAGATGTCTTCAGTGAAGAATTGCTGAATATGAGAAACATCTACTACTGTCTTGTAGTAAATTGAAAAGCAAGTTCAAGTGTAAAGATTGGTTGGGTGATAGCCAAAGGCAAGCAGCAGTCCTGCCTCTTGTTTTGTGAGACAATCTAGTTTTAAGCTTTGTGGGTACAAGTTTGACTCAGTAAGCACATTAAATAATGACTATTTCTGTAAACACAGGGTTTGTTCAAACCAGATTCCTTGTACTACAGAAAAGAATCCACAGAGATACTTCTTACCCTGCAGCTGATACATGAGTGCCAAAAGTTTAATTGCACCAAGGAGCAAGACTGCATCCTAAGCAATTATTCTGCTTTCCAGCCCATTCTCTACTGGGCTGTCATGGTGAACTAATGCTGCATTTGCACAGAATCCCAAACCCACAGAGGTGCAGGAATGGCCCTCCTTCACTTTCAGGTAAGATGGGTGTGTCTGCCTGTGGACACACCATGCACGGCAGCAAAGAGTGAAAACACGATCCAACTTAGAAGCTGATTGTGCAAGAGCAAGGTGAGACCCCGGGCCAGGGTCAGTGCCTGTCTGGCTGCAGGTGACCTTTCCCAGCCCTGCAGCTCCAGCTGCCCTCTCTCTGCTGCAGCCCCTCTGTCGGGCCGGGCAGCACCGCAGCACACCTGCCCTCTCCCTCCATTGCAGACCCTCTGTCGGGCCGGGCAGCACCGCGGCACACGCGCAGCACAACGTGAAGCCACTGAGATGAGGAGCGGTGGAAAGCGTTGGTACCAGCCACAGAGGGTGCAGGTGCTTGGCAGCAGCAGCACTTTGATCCTGTTCACACCAGCACGCCTCAATCCTCACATCCAGTGCTCGCCGTGGAGACACTCAGACGTGTTTTGCTTAAATGAAGGCACTGCACCATCTGAATCAGTGTTTTTGTGATACAGCAGCCCCAGTGTTTGGTAAGGATTGGGGAAGAGAACACAAGTTGACTTTAGCTGCCGTGGGAAGCCTTCTCTGCAGGCTCCAGCAGCATTCTGGAGCTGCCTCACAAACTTACCCACTTCCTTGTCACTGGAACCACAGTTCAGTCCTGTGTTTCTAACCCTTGCCTGGCTAGTGTAGGACACTGAAACGGGTACCCAGCAACACCTCTAACCTTAAGGTAACCCGCAAGATCCAAGCATACACTTTATCCAGAAACTGTAGGAAGGCTACAAGGGAAAAACCTCCTTTATTTCAACATTTTAATGAACTATAATAGTTTTTCTACATGGACAAACATTTGGTTTTACTGGCAGAAGCATCTCGAAGTTCACAACTCCAAACACAGATTTAAGAAGAAACATCCAAACTTTTAATCTCTAAATCTTGTTTAAGCGGACTTCATCATTCCTTTGTTTCCTTGAAAGAGGTTAGTGGCTTGGGGCAGTATTTTATCCAGAAGATAAACATCTCTTGATGGTTGCACTACAGTTGGCTTTCATCCTTTAGTGCCTGAAGTCCAGTTTCAAGTTTAAATTAGAGATACGTTCCACATGGCTTGCAGCACAGTGCTTTTTCCATCTCATTTCTCCAGGGGTGCATAATTCAAAAGCTTCTCAATCAGATCCACATGGGCGAGGAGCATTCTGCGGCAGCAGTATCTCTTCAAGCCAAGGGCATCCAGGGCATCTCTATTAACGAACAACAATTAAAAAACATAACAGATGAAGTGAGTCAGAACCACTTGTAAGCGTTTCCTAAGCAACACCCTGATTACTTTGAGCTCAGTCATAGAGGAAAATTTGTTTGCAGTTCAAAGACAGACAGACAGAAATTCAGCACGTGCTGTTAATGCCCTTTTCCCTTAGTGCTGCAGAGTGTGTTTGCCCATTCTCCAGCCGGCCAGAGCACAGGGTCTGCTGCTGAGAAGGGTCCCCAGCTGCCACAGCTTTCAGAGGGCACTGTTTTAACATATTTCTGTAAACTGAGGATGATTCTTGCCTATTTCACAAGATAAATTTAAGTTCTGAGCCACGCTAAAAAGGTGAGATATACAGAAACTAAAATAACTCGGAATGCCAAGTCCCCCACGCAGGGATGCTAATTCGGAGAAGGCTACAATCCTTCCCAGCTCCCATGGGAGGAGGCACTCGGTTATACAACCTGCCCCAACACACACACAAGTAAGGTAGGTGCAGGCTGGTCAGAAAACAGTGTTTCACAGTCTTTCCACTGAACTCCTTCAGAGTGACTGCTCCAGATTCTTGTGTTTGGGCAGAGGATGTTGAGTCACCCTAGCCCGAACGCTGTGGGTGTTTCCCATGGCTGTGCCTATCAGTCCTCTTAAAGGTCACTGTACTACCAGGATCTTCAGCTGCAACCTCTGCACCATAAATCCAGTCTGACACTCCTTCAGAATGTGACATTTGTGAGACATGACAGATCTCAGGTCTTTATGATGATACTGGTATAATGCAGTGCAATAAAGCGTTTGCTCAAAACAAACTTCATTTCCTGGAACTTGTAATTCTCCTGTAGGATAGGCCGATGGATACTTTTCTGAAATACAAAGGACTGAAAGGAAGCCTCTGCTGGACAACGGGAAAAGGTTGTTTGGCCTCAAGCAGTACAGTCCAACTGCAGGAGCCAACCTCCAGCAGCTTCTCTGCTGGCACTCAGTCCTTGCAACTGTGGACAGTGCAGCAGGGCTGTTCGTCCTAGGACAGCTCCTGCAAAACTTGTTTCAGACAAGTGTAAGAGCACTGTGGGGCATCAGAACGAATGTTTATAAATAACATCACACCATGCCTCAGTTTTCCAAAACACCTGAGAACAAAAGCATCTGATGTCTGTTGATAGGTGAATTTTAAGAGCTAACTGGAGAGTTCTGAACTCTCATATGCATTTATCAGAGATGCAAAATACTAACATTAATCACAATTTCCAAAGTCATGCTATATACTTTAAGACAACTTTAGTTGTATTTGCCTTTTCCTCCAGCTTCCAAGGACTTGTGCAAAAAGAGCACTTTTAAGGGACAAACAGAAAGGTGTGGATGTCTTTTTAAACTACTGATTATTTAGACAAGTTTTCCTATTTTTCCATCCATTTCTTAAGCCACCATTAACAGTCAGTGCAGTACTGCACTGTAAGATTTTAGCTGCTGGATATCTGTGAACTTCTTACAACACCATAATTGCATTAACTGGAACAAGCACCCCAGAATCAAGCCAGTGACCACAATTGTTTTCAAGTGAGCATTTGTCAATGACAACACAAAACTCCTACACAAAAGCAGAGGGATAATGAAGAAAAAAAATGTAATGCCTAGAATACATGTCAGAAGCATTATCAGAAAAGTCCTGGTAAACTTAATTAGCTTACCTGTAAATCGATTAGGATCCCCAACTGCCTGAAAACAAACTAAATTATTTGCCTTCGACTTAACATCTACTTTCTACTTCAACATCACTTAAATTTCTAACTTCTTTTTCACTCCTCTGAATTGCAAACATCCATGGATGCTTTTACTTGTTTCATACTTAAACTTGATGCAAATGTGTTTCTCAAGGTTTGTTCTCAAAGCTTCTGAGGTAGTGTCACCATACTCTCCTTTAAGTATTAGCAGAAACTCTGGCTATGCAAGGGATGCACAGACTTCTTAACACAGAGTTGTTAGGACGATCAGTGGGGTATCTAAAGCAGGTAAAACCTCTTTCTCCAGCAAATCAGTACTCAAAAATAAGGTTAGCAAGCCTGGGTTAAAATGCTTAAAAAAAACCCAAACCAACCAAAATCGCTAAACACTTCTTACACTTGTAAATTTCTCCTTCTCTGCCTTTAAGAAACTGATCACGTTGGTGTCAAAGTTGGGTATATGGAAGGGGAAGAAACAAGCAAATGTGTACAGAGTTAAATATTTGGGAATGTTTTGGGTACAAGGGCCAACTTCCACACTGCTACCCTCAAAGCTTCAGTGGGGAAATAAGTACTTTGTTGCCTATTGTCATTTCTAACCCTTGGTTAAACGACCTCAGGATGTACCTGTGATTATTTTAGCTTCTCTGCGTCTCTTTCGTGATGCCACGACCCTGCACTTGTGCCCCTGGGCCCGCCTGGGCAGGGAGTTCGGGCGAGAGGCTCTGCAGAGCTCCCTTCCAGCCCCGCAGCTCCGGCATCCCACCCGCGGCGCCACTCCAACACGCAGAACGCAAACCCACCCTTCCGTGTACTCCGCCTGCAGAAGGCCGAGGTACGCTTCCCACTTGTTCCCCACGATCTTGCCGCACGTGAAGCACCTGACCGGGATGATCATCTCCGCGCTGTGCCTGCAACGACACAACAGCGCGTCACCGCCCGCCCGAGCGGCCGCGCTCAGGGCTGCGCCGCCCCGCGCCGGCTGTGGGGTGCAGGAGCCCGGTCCCGAGGGCTCTCCGGAGGAAAGCGGCCGATCCCGATCCCGATCCCGCCCTCTGCTCCCGCCCGGCACCTCCGCGGCCCCGCGAGCGGCTCCCACCGCGCGGCTCCTCCGCTGCCGATGGCCGCCGGCCGCCACCACCGCGCCCGGCCGGGGGAAACCGCGCCTCCGCCGGCCGGCCCGACACGGCGGGCGGGCGGGTTGAGCGGCTCGACTCCCCCCTGTGTACTTGATGGTAGCGGCCCGCGGTACGGCGTCCCCGGCGGCCCAAGAGAGCGCGCGCGCGCGCGAGCGCGGGGGGCCGGGGCGCCCCGAGCGCTGAGCGGCGGCACCGCGACCGCCCCCGCGCCGCCTCCTCCCGCCGCGCCCGGGCGGGCACTTGTTGCATTGCGAGAGGGCTTCGGCAGCGGGCGGACTTCTCATCCCGTCCTGGCTGAGGTACCGCAGCGGGAAGCGCAACTGGTGGCCGCGGCGCGGCAGCCGCCCGCCCGGTCCGGCTGAGGGGTGGGCATCCCGGCGGGCAGGGCTGAGGGGGAGCCGGGGCGCCCCGCGGCAGCTCCGCGCTCCGCCGCGCCGCGGGCAGGGGCACCGGCGCCGTGCGTCCTTCGCTCCCCCGGGGCAGGGGAACGGGGGGCGGTGGGACCCGCCGCTGTCGCCGTGTCGCGACCCTGTCGGCGCAGCATCGCGGCGTCGCTCGGGGCTGTTGGCCCGCGGTTCGGCGGGAGGCGGCGGCACGGCGCGGCGCACAGCGCGCTCCCGGCGCTGCGGGGCCGTTCCGCGGCTCCGTACAGCCCGGACAGGCGACGTCTCTCCGGTGCCACTCGCCCTCGAGCCCCGGCCAAGTTGCGGGCGCTGCGGTGGCTGCGGGTTTGCCAGAGTTTCCGAACTCCGGGGCCAGCCGGGACGCGGCGCCGTCCCGTTAGCTGGCGGTGCTGCTCCGCCGGGCTGTGCCCGGTGTGCGCTGCCCCGGTACCGCCCGCTGTCGCGGCCGTGCCCGCACCCAGAGCAGCCTTCCCGCGGCGGCGGGGCCGCTCCCCGGCTCGGGGGACAGTCAGCGGCTGGCTGCGGGCAGCGCCGCCGGTCCCGCCGGGCACCCGCGCCGGGGAGCTCTGAGCAGCGGATAACGCATCCTGAAAGTGCTGCACTCGTATGTCGTTAATCTAAGGACTGGGGAAGCGTTAGGCACGGCTCTGTGTGCTTAGCGGAGGGAAGCGTGCTGTGATGGGTGCAAACTTTGGGGACGGGCATCGCTGTTCTGGAGACTCTGGGATGAAGCATCCCTCTGTCAGTCCTTATTGCTCTCTCGTTTCAGCGTTAGCCTTAGGCTAATTGTCCTTGGGAGAGCAGAAATTCTCCCAAAGTGTTATTTTCCTGCTAAAGTATCTGTGAGTTGATACAGCGCACAGCGCAGAGCCATTAATGTCAAGCATATAAATAATTGTGTCTTAATGCACAGCTTATGTTAATACGTCTTTCGTGACTATTTTTTGAACGACTGGATTATTGACCCTCTGCACAGAAATGCCAGACCTAACATGAACCGTAAAAGAGCAAATAGTTTTGTTTTAATAAATAAGGGCTTGAGGTTGAAAGCATTTTTACAATTCTATTGCTAGTGAAAAGACAGTAATTTTTGCAGTCCCAGGAATAATTATGCGCAGTTGTGAATGGAGCAAATTGACTTGGCATGGAGGGTAGATGAACCTCCTGCGATCTCTAGATTATGATCATTATTGTTATTGTAGGCCAGTGGGAGAAAAACTGTGTCTTTCCTTTTTATCCTTTGATTTCTTTCTTTTTTTGGGGGTTGGAGGGGGTGGGGAGTTGAGAAATTGAAGATTGTGCTTTGATGCATTTTCAGTACCAGGGCTCCGAAGTAATTTTCTTACTGAACTGTGTGGTAAAAGGCATTTGTGTTTGGAGATGGAAATTTGCAATTGAGAGTGAGGAAGAGGGGCTGGAGCTGGGCTTCATAGCTAAGCCACAGCATTAGATATAGGTTAGCATTTTATAGCTGCCTTGTAGAAATGTGCTTGCTTATTTCTTAAAAACAAAACTGAACTTTAACTTTTGGACCGAGTTCACATATCTGACTTTGCTCAGCGTCTTTTTTTTCAAAGCAAAATGTATTCGGCTTGTTCGCACACCATTACTTTAACTTTGTCCTGTCTTTTTGGGTAACCTGCTTTGGCTGGGTGATGGACCTAATGAACTAATAGGTTTTTCACGGTTGCAGCTCCTTTGATCCTAGAAGTTGTAAAGATTTTTATGAACTATGACCTGGAGAAACTGCTACATACCAAAAACATTCTCTGCTGAACTTCATATATCCTCTGCTTAATCTGACCGTTTGCCAAACTGCTGAAGTCTGTTTAGAAGAGCTGTGGGAGAATGTGCACACATGTGACTATTTGGGAATTAGTCAGTGTTTTATGGGCTGTTAGCTCACGCTGATTAGGAGGACTGCAGCTTGAGCCATTTGTGGCATTGCCAGCTTTCCACTCTTGTTCAGGTGAGCTGGGTACTGATGGCACTCAGCTGTTAGTGTTTAGTGAAATTTGAGCTCTTCAGCCATCCTTTTGAAGAGGGTGGAAAGAATTCAACAACTGGGTCTTTTTAAGCATCCTTTGAAGAAGAATTGCAAGAACTGAAGTCCCAGCTCTTAGAACTAGAAGTGCAACTCTTTCTCACAGTAAGTTCTTGCCACATTTCTGGTCTCTTGCCACCTTCAATAAGCAGCAGTCCTCAAACTGCTGATTCTTTGGGCCTTCAGGCAGTCTGCTGGTCAGAAAACCCATTGCAGCCCTCATCAGCGTTAAGCAGAAGAGACTGCCCTAGAATTAATCGAGTTGAAGAAAGCCTGAGAACTGTGGGCTGCTTTCTTGATGTGCAGCTGGAGCAGCTTGAGCAGCTTCTGTCACGTGGATTTGTTGTGATAATACAGTGCAGATAACACACCCGCCTTCTTCCTGTGATCTGAACAACTCCTGAAAGCTGACAGCGTTCTGACCCTCTGTCACTGCTGGGATGAGGCTCCTTCTTGGCATTTTTGGGTGGATTTAGATCTGTAAAATGCAGCTAGGCATGGCTGCTCCGTGGCATTGTTAGTGATGTGTACTGAAATCCTAGGCTGGTGATTAAGGAGTAGACCCTGCTTCCTGTTCTCCCATCCACAAAATGCAAGGGAAAATATTGCTGCTTGTTTAAAAAACAAACAGAAATGAAGTCAGTTAAGTGACTGGCCGACTGAACTACTCCTAAAATACTTCTGTAGCTAGAGTGACCATATGACCTCCTGCAGCTCATGCTGGCAGATTGTCTTTTCTGACCTTGTCTCTGTAATTAGGGCTGGAGGAGACTTGTGAGATCTCTGCACTTGCACTGGTAGCATGAGAAACTTGTAGCTAAAAGGTGTTTTTTACTTTTTGGCTGCAGTAGGTCCGGTTTAGGTGTGCACCCTCGTGAGTCTGGTAAATTTTGACCTTTCACCACTTTCACCTCCTGTCGTTGTTCCCCTTCTTCTGACTTTGCTTATTCTGTGTACGTGTAGATAATGGCCAGAACTGAAGATGTTGGTCTTTTAAGATCTGTCATGCCAGTGGTATTCAAGGGTAGTGAATTGTTATTTAAATATAGGACTTTTTATGAAAACTTCTCCCTGACGGATTGTTTTAGTGCTATTGATCATGATGCAGACTTCTATAAAGCTGTGGGTAGCCCTGTTGGCCCTGCTTGGAGTTAAAAGCTCTCTTCCCTGTTGCTCCCTGTGGTCATTTAGAGAAAGAATGTTAACAATTTTCTCTCCATCTCCAGCTAACACTCAGAATCCTGTGCACAATGGAAAAAGTACCGTATTCAGTATTTTGTTCCTTGGATCCCAACGAGACCAGAGAGGGAAGAATCCTAAGAGGAAGAGACTCACATGAATCGTGAAATGAGTGGTTAAATAGGACATTAGTCAGGAACTGAAATGTGACATGGAAAGTTTAATGTATATAAATAATTTACATAGCAGTGGATAGTCAGAGCAAGAGGGAAAGATACAAAAACAAACATGCAGGATGAAGCTTGGCTGTTATTTTTTTCAGGCACATTTTGCACTCCAAGTTTGCTAAATCCTGCAGACGTGCTCTTGGGCTTTCTCTAGTCCTGGTTAACTACTCAGAAGTGTGTCATTCATCCTGTTCCACACAAAAGGTGAAGGGAAGCTACTCTAGCACCCTCTGGAGCTAGCTAGGGTGTCTTTGGAAGTCCTCCTTTCCCCTCTAAATCATGAAAGCTTAAGGAGCAAAGAGTGAGATGGAATATAGATTTGTTTCCTCATTGATTATTTTTTTAAAGTTTTTTTTTTTAGTGAGTGACTTTCTTCCCGCAGCTCCACAGTGCAGTTGGGTGTAGTGATGTGATGGTAGGGAGGTGGAGAAGGCCAAGGAGAGGCAGGGATGATGGAAGCAGGAAAGACTTGTCTGCTCTGTAGAGCTTTGTGCTGTTGGCTGCCCCAGACACTATTTAAGAGCTGCTCATGCTCCTGGATTTAGCGAAACAAATGCTGAAGCTGCTAAGCAAGGAGAAATGAGGAGAAATCTCTCTAAGCTGGGGATGTGACTGCAGCTCTACTGTAATGCCACACAAGCCTGATGCTGCTGATTTCATTAAAAGCATCATTCAGGGCCTCAAAGCAGGTTTTAATACTTGCTATATGTTTTTTTAAATATGCTGACCTTATCTGGTAAGCCTGTAATATTTGTTGCAATGAAGAACAGCTGCTGCATAAATACATATATAATATCAGTTGCCAATTCTGTAAGCTGTGCTGAGACTGTGACTTGTTTGAAGTGGGGTTGCTATTAAAAGGCAGGTGGCAAGATGTTTATTTTGCACCTTGTTAATTGCTTGTTTTTCCTGCTGTAATTGGCTTCCTAATGGGGGCAGAATGCGCTTGGTTTTGCACACAAAGCTTCATCAGTGACAACTGATGGAAAGGATTCAGAGGGTGGGATTTAGATGAAATATATATATATATATATATTGAGTAACAGATGTCTCTGCTAAATAGAGTATATGAGGAAGTCCTGTAGATGCATCCAAAAATGCAAATGTTTTCCCATAAAATGATTTAAGATCTTCTAGTGTTAGGTATAAAGATTGCTGCCTATTCCTTGAGAAGGGGGCAGAGATGTTGTTATTTATGTTGTTTTTGTGGGGCAGTGATTTTGTTCTGCTTCACTGAACAGGAGTTGGCATGCTGGGATGGTGCTCTCTGCTCAGGACTCTTGCAGGCAGGACATGGCTGTGGAAAAGCACAGCTGGACCATCCATGATCCTGGCTGTGCTTACAAGTGAGAGCTGAGGTGGTGTTCTGGCTAGGGGTAGATGCTCCACAAAGACAGTTCTTGTTTCAATAATAACTTTTTTTTTTTTTTTTAATGTGGTGTAAGAGAGTGGTCTGAGAGTCATCAGGATGGTCATCTGACACCATTGTGTTAGAGGCCATGAACAGATTTTTGTGCTGTTCAGTTTAATATGCTCTTGTACCTGTAGAGGTTTTATGGAAATTTTACCTGCTGTAGGTGAAAGGTGAGTGTACTTGTCTGTGTGTACATGTGCATGTGTATGTAAAATTAATAATGAAAGGGTAAGATGGCTCTTCATGGAAATGAGGCCCTCCTGTCCCCTCCTTTTTTTTTTCTTTTTTTTTTTTTTAAAGCACTGTGATGGGATTGAAAAATAGACCTGTCTATTCCCTACTTTTCTGCTTCCTCAGATGCCAGTATTTAACTAGTTTAAGACTGGATTTATCTGTCATGTTTCTTCTTAGTAAGGTGACTTCAAGGCAAAAATATTGCCAGTCTTAGATTGACATATTTAATAAGAAAAAGTATTTATTACATGAATATATCACAGCCTAATTGACTGTTTCATGTTGGAGGGGGAGAGTAATATCCTGAGGCAGCATTTTAATCAGAAAGATCACAAGACTGCCCATCAGTTCTACTCTTCCATGCAAGTGTCCTCAGATGACAAAATAATCCCCTTTCTTTGGATAGCGCTTTTAATTTCTGCAGAACCTTTTTTTTCCCACAGAGTGAAGAATGGACTGTGGAGTTGAGGTGAGGGCAGGACTTGTCAATTATTAATGCTTGAAGGGAAAAGCCCCAAGGTGGTGTTCTTCCATGGAGGGAGGACTGCCTATTCCCAGTGAGCTCGTGGATGTGCCTTTGCCTCTGATGTGCTTCCTGCCTTAGGCTGGGAACCCTTTTCTCTGGCTCTGTACACAGGCCCCGTCCCATCAGGGTTTGTCTCCAAAGGCACTGTAGGGAGCCATCCCTCTCGTAGTACTTTACCATGGCATCAATGAATTTCTGAATTGCAATGAAAAGGAGCAGGGGGGAAGATGTTCTAACTTAGTTTTAAGTCTTATCTCTGAGGTTCTCATAAGTGGTGATGGATGTATTTGGAGCACGGGATTAAAGAGCAGGCTCTGCTGAAGGCTGTCCTTTGGGGGATGCTTATGTCTGTAATCGAACTTGGTGCTCGGACTTTTCCTTCCATTTGTCTTCTGGCCAGCCTTGCACCTTGCAAACCTTCATGGGAGTGGGAATAGAAAGTGATTGCTGTAAGTAGGAGCAAAGATGCATCTTGCTGAGTACCTTATCTCTTGACAGTGGCCAGTAGTGGCTGCTTAAGGAAGCAGATAAACTTAAAGCAAGTGTAGTAATGAAGTGGGATGCTTGCATTTTGTGTTTCATGTCAGTCTGTGTCTGTAATCTTGTTCCAGAACTGGGAAAATAGGGAAGAAAATGTATTTTTTCTGATTAAAACAACTTCAGATTGGACATGTCAGCCTGTTGTGTCCAGATTGAGGAGCCACATGAAAGCTGGATGTCTTAAACCATTTCAAAAGCTGCCTCTGCTATGCACTGTATTCTGGTGAAAGACAACTATTTCTGGAAAAGTCCCTGGTGGTGTGAAGAGCCTGAGATCTCCCAGTGTACATCCTTCCAGCATGGATGTAGGGAGGAGGACAGACTTGATGCATTGGGTACGATGTTATCACTCAGCAGAGTGGGCTGCTGTGCACCTATCATAGTGCCATCCACAGGGAATCTTCCATTGCTTTGTTTATTGAGCTGCTGTTTTTAAAATTAAAAACAGCCAAATGTTTCATAAAATATTAAGAGGTGCTGCTTTAGTGCCTCTCATCAGATTAAGTATGTCACTCTCTGTGTCCTTAGGGTGATGGAGCCCATCAGCTTGGTTGTTCTCTCACCTTAAGCATGCATTAAGGTGACATGCTTCATCTCACAAGGGATGCTGAAGCTATCACACTGCAGAACTGAGAACTGTAGGGGTCCTGCACTTTAGCTGTGGCTTCTCAAATGAAATTTTGCAGAAGTAATACCGTTTGCTTTGTGCCAATGAATTCCTTTTTGTTAGGGAAGTGCTTTTTTGAGCAAAAATATTGAGGTAATACAGTGGTAGACACATGCACAGCGACTACGCTGCAGGAAAGAAAGAAATTGCGGCATGTTTTATATGAAAGACCAAGGACTGTTGCCTTTCAGTGGGTAAAAGAGAGAGGCCTCTACATTCCTCAAACACTTTTTATGAATATGGATTTTGAAGTTGTTTTGCTTGCAGGTGAATTTCTTTTTTATTCAAGAGCCAGTTCTAGCATTTTAATCATAACACAGTGGTGCTGGTGTAGCAGAGTGTTGGGAAGCTGTGGGGAGTGGTAGCCCCAGGACTGAGGGAGGGTCTCAGCTTGCTGCAGAGAAGCCCTGAGGGCTGCACGGTGGTGGAACACAGCATGGTGGAGCTGGGACTGAGCCATGGGGGGCTTGCTTTCACTGAGTTTTTCATCATCTCTCGCCTCTACCCAGCAGTTCAGCACTCTTTAGTATTTGTGTAGTGTTGTATTTGCAGGGTGCCCCTATGAAGGAAGGAATGATGAATCTGATTCCATGTTCTCAGAAGGCTAATTAATTATTTTATGATACTATATTACGTTAAGGAATACTATACTAAAGAACACAGAAAGGATACTTACAGAATGCTAAAAAGATAATAATGAAAAACTCGTGACTCTCTCCAGGGTCCCAATACAGCTTGGCACTGATTGGCCAATGAGACAAAACAATTCACACTAGAAACTAATGAAACAATCACTGTTGGTAAACAATCTCCAGCCACATTCCAAAGCAGCAAAACACAGGAGAAGCAAATGGAGAGAATAATTGTTTTCCTTTTTCTCTGAGGCTTCTCAGCTTCCCAGGAGAAAAATCCTGGGCAAAGGGATTTTTCAGAAGACGTGAATGGCACAGTGTAGTGTTTGGGAATGCTGCGCCATTACCAGCTTAAATAGTCTAGAAGTTCTAATAAATTCAGGCTATGAGACCAACTTGACTTTTGAATTTCCTGGGTTTGGGTTGCATTGCCTCTTTAAACTCAGTCAGTCACGGCACCCGTGGCACGGCTGCTCCAGCGTTCCCGCTGCGCGCAGCAGAGTCCCCCAGTGTGCGCATCAGGGAGCTCTTACTCAGGAGCCTGCTCTGAAGGGCAGCAGCTCCTCTGTCTGATCTGATACCGCTGCCGCAGCTTCGCTCGGTCGCGGTGTGAGGGAATAATGAAGTACAGCCTTCAATCGTGCGACCTGATCAGAGGGGGCTGTCTGTGGTGATGGATAAGTCCTCCTGGAACAATAGGCTGCTTGAGCTGTGCCCAGGGACTGCTGGGTTTGGTTGGGGTTTTGCATTAATTTTTGGCCTAAATAAAAAGAACTGTGAGATTAAGGTTGCGGTTTTGTTTGCAGTTTGCCTTCAAACCTCAAAATCCAGCCTGATCTAAAAGGGTACTTTACTCTGCTCTCCCCAAAACTATCTGTAGAGCATTTCCCCCCTCTCTCCTTTAGGATATGCTGAATATTTTGGGTGCCCCCAAATTATTTTGATTCCTTAAGTTTACTCTCTTCAAAACAGGCATAAACAAAGACATCTTTTTATATTTCGCCCTTGTGAAACGTATTTCACCCACCTGGCCTGATGAGTGACATGCTGAGAACACGGACATGGGTTCTTTACCCTGGGATGTCCCCCCAGCCACAGCTTTTTCCTAAAAGTCTCCTGTATGACCTTGTCAAGGTGCTTTGCTTCTTTTCTTCATTTATCACATTTGCCATTCTCAGCAGAGAAGCTAAAAAGCTTAATATTAAGAAAGTGCCTGTATCCTCTGAAAGATAGCTTTTTATTGAGAAGCCTTGGAAGATGAATGTGTGTATAAATTCCGTTTAGCTCTGTAATAACTGAGCTGGGCAGCACTTTATCTGCAATGTGGGTGAATCTTAGCTATGGGCAGTGTTACACAAAGGGTGCCACCTGTCTGCATTGAGGCAAGAGGTGTGTTTGGATGTATTTGCATTTCTGCAAAAGAGAGGTGTTTTTCTGCTTCTCTGCTGAGTAACATCCTCAGTGTGTGGGGTCAGTTTAAAGCAGAAATGATTGTTCTTCTTAAAGTACTTGCTGAACAAATATATTTTTTCTTCTTGTCTGCAAAACAAAATGGTATGTGGGTGAAAGAATGGCTTTTCCCCCAGCACATGTGCAGCCGCTTTATGGATCGAAGAACAGTCTTTGGAGCACAGAAGAGCTATTGCTGCTGTAGAGAAATGCCAGCATGGTGCCCTATTTCCAGCCTTCTTAACTTCAGTGGTGGTGGTGGTGGGCTGGAGCTGTGCTGCAGTAGCTCTGCTTGTGCTGCTACTGTTGTTTTGGCATTCTGCCTTTGTCACAGAATCAGGGTATCTGGAGGTTAGGGATTCTGGGATGATTAGGACTTCTTTGTCACACACAAGAGAATTTCTTACTTGGAGAATGGGTAATAGAATGCCTCTATAGCAGAAAGTGAGAACTGCCCAGAACATCCTAGTCCCCTGCTGGAGGTAAGGACACAGAGAGCTCTGCTCAGAAGTAGAAGAGAAGCTATCTTCATCTAGATGCAGTGTTAGGCTTTCTAAAATTTGTCTGTGATCTCTTACTGTTCTATTGAGGTTTTATGTTTCTTTGCTTTCTCTGTCAGTAAATGACCATTTCATTTTGGCAGTGCCCTACAGTTGAAATTATACTTGGGGCCAATTTATTGTGGATCTGTTTAGCATCAGTTTTATTGTTTGCCTGCATTCCTGCTCTGCTGTGGGATTGTCATTGCAGTGTCTTTTGGGTATCCTCTTTTTGCTGTCACTGGCCTGACTCCTAGGGCTTGAAAAACTGAGGATTCCTTTGGGAGCCTAAGGGCCTTATTGGAAAGAAGTCAAATTCTCATAAGTTCCTGAGAAAGCTGTCATAAGCCTTGTGGCTGCTGGGTTATTGCCAGGACCTTAATTCATGGGACACATGATGAGCCATTGCTAGACAATATTGGTTGCAGGTTCTTTTGTACTGTATTATGAAAGGAGAACCACTTCTGGGCCATTGTTTTAGCCAGTGTAAGAACACACAAGATTTTTTGTAAGGAAGTATTTACAGTTTATTAAGCATTGTTTTCTGGCTTTTTTCTTTTCCTTGCTAGAGTTCTTTCTCTGTGCACCCAATTCACCTCTGCAGGTTTCAGTCCTAGCAAGAATCCATCCAAAGTCAGACTGCTTTTGCACTCTGTGGCTTTTGGCAATGGAAGACCCACATGACCATGCACTGACCAATTTAAAGGGAAGTGCTGCTCTGGGTGAGCCAGCTGTCCTTTACTGCCATCCAAGTTGTCTGTTACAGTGAGGAAAATGTTTTTGATGACCCCTCCTGATAGTATTTCCTTGTAGGTATATAGTTTGTTCTTTCAGCAGGCTTTTGATTAAGTTGCATAGTTGCTCTGGTCCTTCACATTTGCTCCACGTTCTCAAGGCATTTGGTAGTTAGTTGATCTCTTCTCTGGCTCTGCAGTGAAGGGGGTGAAAGTCAGAGCTACCTTATTTGCCTCATGGAGTCTCCTTTTGCTGCTGACTCATGGCTGTGTCCTGCTCATGGTGAACAGTATTTGGTATAACCAAATGTTGAATAGCTAGTCATGAAGTTTTAATTTCCCATGGGCAAACAGTACTCCACCCAAAGAGCTTGCGTGCTGTCCTGGTGCAGTTTTCTGGTTTTAGTTTAGACCCACAGCCCTATACTCTACCCATGGGGTGAGAAATGGATGAATTAAAAAGTTACCCAGTAGAGTATTGAAATGTCACGAATGTGCGTTCAAAGTAATTTCAAATACTTAAATTCAAAATGAAATGTGTCATTGTGTTGAAATTGTTTGATACATCTCTCTGTTTGGGACTGAGCTGGGATGGAATCCAAACCAAGCCATGAAATATCCCTGGAGGGAAAAGTGCAATGCAAATTGGAGGTAGAAAAGTCAGTCTGAGCTTTGGTTTGGCTTTGTCTTTGTAGTCTCTGAATGTGTGCCAGCTATGGATGAACAGCAGTAGGACAAATATTTAGGTGCTGCTGTACAGCCTATGGAAGTTTTATTCACTGGCATGCATTACCAGATCTGAAAAATTGTGTTTCCGTCACAACCCACGCCACTTAATTTCAGCACAGTGTTCTGCCAGCCCTGAAACGTGTCTGTATTTGCTTCTAGAGAGCTTGCTCAGATTCAGGGCTTGGTTCCATCTATTTCTCTGTTTTCTTGGCTTGCCTTCTGCAGATAAGATAATAGTAATAATAAAAAGCCTCAGAAAAATCCTCTCCAGAGTGCTGCTATTGCAGCTGATACACTGATGGTTTTAGCAATCATTTAAGTTGTTTGCTTGCCTTCCCTTCCTCCCCTTGTTTTCCCCTCCCGTTTCCCCCCACCGTTTTTCCCCCATTTTTCTTGGGTTTTTTTGCCCCCGTGTTTTTTCCAGCCCCTTTTCCCCCCTTTTTTTCTGTCCACCCCCATTTTTCTTCCCCCATTTTTCCTGGGTTTTTTTGCCCCCGTGTTTTTTCTGGCCCCTTTTCCCCCCTTTTTTTCTGTCCACCCCCATTTTTTTTCCCCGTTCTCCCCCGTTTTTCCTCCCCTTTCCCCCTGTTTTTTCCCCGATTTTCCCCCCGTTTTTTTCCCCGTGGTATTTTTTTTTTCCCGTGGTATTTTTTTCCCCCGGTTTTTTTCCCCATATTTTTTTTTCTGTTTATTTTCCTGGGGTTTTTTTCCCCCTTTTTTTTTCCCCGTATTTTTTGGGGGTTTTTTTTCCTTCTTTTTTTGTTCCATTTTTCCCCCGTTTTTTCCCTGTTTATTTTCCCCCCCTTGATATGGATCATCTTGTTTTAATTTGCCACCTGTGAGGATTTACATGTGACGGTTCTACCACTGAGATCAGCATTTGGTGAGCTGCACGGATGTTGTGGCAAACAGGACCTGCCTCTGAGCCACAGCTTGGAAGAGCTGGTGTGTAAGGGACTCCCTGAAAGCTGGAAGTATTGTGAAGAAAGGTTTTCTGAAATCTAAAATACCAAGCTGCCTGGGTCTTAAGTCTTAAGGGTCTGAGTGGACATGACAAATTTGAGGGACTGGGAAGTGAAGAAGTCAGTGAGGCTGCAAAAAGCCTGGTGGGTGTTTTGTACCTGTGAGTGCAAGTGCATGCCTGTGTGCAGGTGGTGAGAGCAGAGTGTGAGTGTTGGTAGCTCTAGATTTGAACAGTTTGAGTTGCCACAGATGCAAAGAAAGTTGTTGCTCACTAGTCTGGCCTTGATTTGTCAGCAAGGGTTGATGGATGGGGATGAATCTTTTAGGTTCTACCCAGTACACAGCCTGCAGCTTGTCTGAGTGGCGTGGACTGGACAGGGTGTGTTGCAAGGAGGAAATTATGTCAGCAGGGTGGGAAAATCCTCCTGTGACTTTTTAGGGCAGACTGCTGTGGAAGTGTAAGAGAATGGGAAGATGATAGCCATGAAGGGAGTCAAAACAGGCTTTTAAGTTGATGTAACAGCACATGAATGATGAATATGGAAGGTTGAAAATTCTGACTGTAGATGGCTTGGTTCATCTTCTGAAGGCAGAGGTCTCTGTTGAACGGTTTCGTTCTAAGACAGGTGTGTGCAATGACATGAGGTGTATCAGTGTCACCATGATACTTTTATGAAAATCTTTGCTAGGATTTTTCTCCTATTCTAGCTGAGAAGCCTCAGAAAAGAAATGGAAACAACAACTATCTGATGGCTGTGGAATGTGGTCTGGAGGCTGTTTACCAACAGGTGCATCTTTGATTGCTCCATGTGGATTGTTTCTACTGAATGACCAACCATGGTCCAGCTGTGTCACGGGTTTTTGTTATTCATTCCTTTCCATTTCTTTCTAGCTTTCTGATTGATCCTTTCTCTCTTTTTCTCTACCTCCTATTCTCTCTCTTTCTCTCTATTCTGATGGATCCTGTCTCTCTCTACTAAATTATAGTTTTAGTATAGCATTTTAATATAATATTATAATATGATAAATCAGCCTTCTGAAACATGGAGTCAAGATTCTCATCTCTTCCCTCGTCCTGGGACCCTCGAACACAACCACATATGAGTGTGTTATGACTGTATGAGGTATATGTATAAAATTACCTTTCACAGTGTCCTGCTGCTGCAGGGTGGAGCAGACTGGCTCTCCTTCTCTGCTCATGCCAATGAAAATAAATTGCCCCATCATAACTTGTGAGGAAAGCAGCGTTCTGTCATCCTGTGTATAAGGCCACCAGCCAGCAGTGTTGGAAGCAAAGCCAGCCTTTCCTGTGGTTTTGGGCACTGCTTCTAGGCAGGTCAGAGAGCCAGCTGGGCAGGGAGGTAGCAAAGCTGTCACTTCTGCGGTCTTCTTACTCATGGCTGCTGAAAGGAGCTCTTCTCTGAACAGTGGGCAGTGTGTGTTTTTCCTGACCCTTTCCTCTCCCTCCATCCCCTGATTGCATGACAGCCCTGTTGCTCCTGCCAGAGAAGGTGCTGTTTACTTCTGCAGCTCATGGAAGAGAAGAGGCATTGCACATTCAGTATTTTGTACCAAACACTTTTTACACTCTTCCCATTTAATTTCAATTCTGTTTTCTCTTTAAAAACTTCACAGAGAAAACAATGATACTTTAATGGCACAGAAGGAGGAATGGAGAAGAAGGAGCCTTCTCTCTTAGTTTTTTGTTGTTTATGTGTGTTACTGATGAAGGCAAATGTGTGAGTGTCAGTGTCTCTCTCTCTGCACAGTGGTGTTGAGCAAATGCCTCAAATCTGAATTATTTGGGGGTAGCTGATGGGAAGGGTCGTGGGCAGGGCTGAAGAGAGGCAAATAATGAAAGCTGGAGCTGGGAGCAACCGAGAGAAGGGGGCTGCAGCTGTCCTAGTTCTGTCCCCTGCCTTTTTGTTCTTATTTTATTTTTGCCAATTCAATAGCAGAGCACAGGAGCAGATACCGAGTGTGATTTAAGGGGGCTAGCTGCCTTCTGCTTGCAAGAGGACCTCAAGCCTTCTGGGCTTTTTTGTGCTCTCATTTCATGCTAGTCATGCTGTTCTCAGTGATCAGCCTTGCCTGCCCCCATTTTCTCAGGTTTATACAGCTGCTCTGTCTGAGTTTTCCTGCATTGCTGGAGATGTTTCCCTCACTTCTCTGTGTGTTTAGGGCCACGAATATTGGAACATAAAATCTTCCTGTGCTGTTTTCTTTGTCATTGTTATGCCATGATCAGTTTGTGTTCTGAGAACACTTATGGTTATCAATAATGTTCATGAGTAGGTCAAACCTCTGCCATAAGAAGGCTTATGAGATCCGAGGAGCGAGGCAGAAGGTGAGGTGCCAGCAATTCAGCGTAAGGAGCTATGGCTTGAGTCTAGGCTGTGCTGCCATACTGCATCTGCTTGGCTGGTCCTTGTCCTGTGTGATGCCTTTGTTGTTTCCCCTGAGCATCTGAGTTGATTGAACAGGAGTGAGTCACTGCATATAAGAAGACTTATTTTATGAGATCCGAGGAGCGAGGCAGAAGGTGAGGGGCCAGCAATTCAGCGTAAGGAGCTATGGCTTGAGTCCAGGCTGTGCTGCCATACTGCATCTGCTTGGCTGGTCCTTGTCCTGTTTGATGCCTTTGTTGTTTCCCCTGAGCATCTGAGTTGATTGAACTGAGTTGATTGAACCTAGTCCAGACACTGCAGTGTTTCTGGGTTACTAGTGCTGCATTTCTGAGCTTTCTGCCAGGGAATGGAGTTGTTCTGAAGTCTCTTAGGTAGAATGATCACAGTAAGGTCACCCATTCATGCCTTTGACCTGTTACTTTTCCCTTGGTATGATATTGTTGTTATTTCCAAAAACACTGTTTTCTTAGAAAAATTGCAGGTCAGTTCTTAAAAAAAATTAAAAAGTTGTCTTTGCTGGAAATTGGCATTTGGGTGAAGGTTACGTTTATCCTTGTGCATGTGGTATGGGTTGTAAGCAAAGTTTATCCTGCCATTTTCCAGAAGGAGCCACAAAGCAGTTTAAAACATGGATTTCTGTGTTGCTCTGGGGAGTACATTTACTTTGATCCAAATTGCTACTCAGATTTAACAACAGTGTAGGCAAAGTAAGGGAGCATAATATTAATCCTGTCTAGTTGACCCTGTGTAGTTCAGCTGTTCCTAACACGTGCCACTTAGTTGATGGGTCTGAAATATAAGGTGCAGAGATGCTACTGTCTAGATGATGATTTCCATCTTGATGGTAAGAGATGTCCATCCTTCTCCATTTCTATTAGAAAAAGCTGACTGTGGTGATTTGCTTAACTTGGGTATTTAATGAGTGCCTGAAGCTGGGCTGGATGGAATCAAACTTAGTGTCGGTGAGGAGTGCATGGGAGGCCCATAGTGCATGTCACTTTCTGCAGCTCTGGTGCTACTTGGGTTAAAGAAAACTCTGCTTATACTTCTGTAGAGCTACTAAAAGCTGGTTTCAAGTTGGATCTATTTCTCTTTTTTTTCCTAGTCCAGAGCCTGGTCCTATGCTGCTAGTGGTATGAAGGGAGATGCCTTTTGTTTTGCATGTATACCTTGACGAGTTGTTGGTGGTCCTTTAAATCTCCTTTAAGTCAGGTAGCATAGCTGCTGCTGGCAAGGTTAGCAGCTCAACAAGCTTCCTTTAGCTGGCTTTTGACCCTCAGTGTGGCGTAGCGCTTGCCTCTATCTCAGACTGCAGGTAATGATTACCCAAACTCAGCCAGAGACCTCAAATAAGGCAGAATCTTGACCACAGGAACTTCCTTAGGAAAGGCCAGAGGACGCTGGTAACATCTACAGCTGAAGGACAATGCATAGTGTGAAACCTTGCCAGTTCCTCTTTTCCCTGTGCTTTCTTGCTGTTTGTCACTTGTTCAGAATCAGGCCTCTCTCCTAGACCTTCTTGTCTATTCCCACACCCAGTCTGAGAACTGGAGATGAGCAGCGAAGCATCGTGTCAGCCCAAGGTTGTACTGAATAGAGGAACTGAGGGGATGCTTTCCTTAACCTTTCCTCTCATTACATGTGTTTGTGATGTACCAGTCAACCACTGGGTGTCTCTGGGCCCTGCACAGCTCAAGGCAGCGCCTCGTCCCTGGAAAGCTGGCGCTGGTTACACTTGTTTTGCTTTGTGGCTGCAGTTTTTGTTCTTGCTTTGAAGGGCATCGTGTTCCTTTCATCATGTTCTTTCTTCCTTCCTGTCTTCTGTCCACCCAGAATGTGTCTTGCCCACCCCTGACCATGGAGCGGGGTGCACGCTGTGGTGAGGCAGCACCCTGGATTGCCATTAGTTCCTGTTCAGAGGCCAGCAAATTCTCCAGCCTGATTTTGCTGTATTGCTGTTTCTGAACACCTCTTACTGCGCTGGGCTGTGTGGATGTCTAGAAGAGGAGAATGTTAGCACGGCAGCTTTGCTACATTTCCCTTTTCCCCTTAGTTGTGACACATTTACTCTGGCATGCACACCCAAGTAGATAAATAATCTGTCTCTCAATAGGGCTCTGCTAGCCACAGTATATTCTTCAATTCTGTGGAACAAGTTAATTTTTCATTATGATGCTGAAAGGTAGAAGACAGACTATTCTCTACTTTAAGAATGCAGTGATAAAAGGTAAAGCTTTCATTAAACATGCCTGGCAGAACTTATATACATAAGTATCTGGACTGTAGCTAATATCTTTTGAAAGACAAGGGAAGAACACAGCTTTGTAATAGCCAGCATTTTATATTTGGATGGTTAATCAGCAGTACAGAAAAATAATTGAATTATTTCTTTCAAAGACTTCGTGCGGAAAAAATTCCAAAATATTAATGTCTGTTGCTGTAGTGTAGTTCTTCTCTTTTTTTCCATCTTAGAGCCATCTAGGGTTGATATCACTGTGGTTTGCAGGTGATGGTATCCATGTTTCAGCTCTTGTTGCTGGTGAAACAGCTGACCTGTACCTGCAGCTCTTTCCTGCTGACTTGGCTTTGAGTTGGTACCTGGTTATGCTGAATGGTGCTTTGTCATTAAATAGATAAATTCACCAGCAGTGGGATGCATTGTTTTGTTCCAGCACTTGCTTAGGTGCCCTTTGCACAAATGATGAGGTAGAATTTTGCTGGTCTCAAGCTGGGATTTGAGCCTGCCTGAGATGGGTATTGGTAAATTTTGGAGATGATCAGGATATTACTCAGTCCTTTGCTGCGGGATGTCTGGCAGAACAAGTGCTGGACCTGGGATTAACTGATTTTATAGATTTTGAGCAGTCATGGAAGTAAGATGAGCAAAGGTGGGTATGTTGTGTTCAGGACTGAATTATAGGAGTTACATTTTTTTCTGAATTGGTTTGATGGCAGCACTCAAGTACTGCAGTGGATAGAAGAAACGCACTGCACATAAGCTGCTGGTAATAACTTGCTATAGCATTCAGAGCAGCATGATTTACAGTTGTATGGGAGCTGAAAGTTCTAACTGTACAGACAGAAAATAACTCTGGTCAGCTGCTTGTGTACAGGGCTTAGCCTTGCAATATGAACTAGAGCTCTGTCTATAAATTAAGCACTTAGTTGCCAAAGATTCATTACCAGCTTGGTTACAAGCGGGGCTTAGCCTTGCAACAACATGAACTAGAGCTCTGTCTATAAATTAAGCACTTAGTTGCCAAAGATTCATTACCAGCTTGGTTACAAGCTGCTGTGTAGAGACAGCCATAGTTTTTGGCTTGGATAAACACCCCACTTCTGGATATGTGAGAGGTGTGGTTCAGTGCTTGCCCAGATCATCTGGATGTAGGATAGCGGTTCACAGTTTGTGGCAGAAGACCAGGAGCTGGGAATCAGGACAGTGCTGTAGTTTCCATTTCCATTCCTCTTTTGACTATGGAGTCAAAAGAGGATGTCTGACCAAATAGGATGGGCTACCCAGGACTTCTGGAACAGTCAGGGTTGAAAACCATAAATCCAGTAATTGTATTGCAATTAAAAAAAATATGTTTATAAATCTGCCCCTTGTCTTGCCTTGGAAACTCTCAATGCTCAACCACGTGCAGGCACAAATACGAGTTACAGATCTGACACTGGTTTCTCTTTGTTCCTCTTCCATTTTCAGTGTATAGAAGTCATTTCACTTCCATGGAGGCAGAAGCTTGTGTTTTATTGGCACCAATCCATGTGGCTGTGTGCAGCTGTATTTATTGAAGTGAAGGGTCATGCTGCTGTATTTTCCTGTTACCAGTGTGTTTCAAAGAAAGGACCAATTTGCTTTTGGAAGGTGCTATATAAACTTTTTTGTTTAAGTAGTTGAAATTGATGCATAATGAGAGAGAATGTTTATCATAAAAACAAAACATTCCTTGTATCACTTGCCATACACATGGTAACGGAGAAGGAGCTGAGTGGAACAGGTTCACGTGAATGTAACATGAATGAATTGCTGTTGCTGAGGTGGTGAAAAAAGGGGAACTGGGCAGAACTTTTCAAAGAACAAAGTAAATATCCTGTATCATTTATGCTCTTGTAGTCTGGATCTCCATTCAGCAAAGTACTGACAAATCCCTGTTCAGCTAAGCATTCAGAGGTACATTTCCAAAGGTTTTCAAGTCTGTGAAGGCACTGAGAGCAGCACTTCAAAGGGCTTTCAAAGTGTATTTGTTCTAGATACCTTGTACCTAAAAGGTCCGTGGAGAATTTCTTCCTTAGTCCTTGTTAGTCCCTTTCCTTGGCTCTGAGATCTGTCTTGCATGGGTCTGTCTTAGCCAAGGCAGAGCAGCATGTGCCAACGAATTTCTCTGAAGTGAGGTTTTTATGATCTCACAGATCAAAAAAAAGGAATGATGGGGAGCAGAACCAAGCAGAACAGGGTTGTTAGTAAGGCCAAGCTCACAGGTAAGACAGGATGCCAAGCCCAGTGCTCCCTGTGGGCAGCAGCTCAGGAGCTTGCGCTGGGCTGGAGGGGCTGCTTTGCTTCGCGCAGGCATTCTGTGTGAAAGACACTGCAGAGATTTGAAGGTGTCACAGCGATTACCTAAGTGGGAACTTGAATGACAAAACGCTCCCGTTGCGCTGCTTAGGCTTGGCAGAAGGAGAGGTGTCGGGGCGCTGCTGCTGCTGCGGCGCGGTTCCGAGCTGTGGGAGTTTGTGGCAGAGCGAGCAGGTGTGAACACTCCAGATCATGACTAAGTGACGTCTCGGCTGATGAAAGAGTGCTGCTTTGTTCCTTTCCCTTCCATGTTTTCTTCCAAATGTAATTTGCCTCCATTATGTATTTTTCTCTCTTATTTACGGTTACTGATGGCTTGTGGTTTTGTCAGCCTATTCCTGCTGCAGGCGTGGAAACGAGGGAAAGTCTTTGCTCCGTTGGTTATCAGGGGCCCCGTAAGTGTTGAGGCACTGCACAAGAAAAGAAAGCTCTTGGTCTGGGGAATATGTCCTCTGAATGGAAGAAGATTGGCAGGGACTGTCTCTAGCATACCTGGAGTTGGGAATGGAATCCATGTCTCCCGAGTGCTTAATCCAGCTTCCCAGGTTCTAACAGGCACGTAGTCTTGTGTGGCAGTCTTTGCTGGCTTGCTGCTTTTTATTTTTTTTATGTTATATATTTTAGCTGGGCTCTCTGGAAATAACTCTTATGTTGTGGCAATTTCAGCTGGGAAATTTTACAACGTGGGTATGCAAGTAAATGGAATGAAAATCTTTAAGACCTGAGGTTCCTAGTAGAAGCTGGGATTCTCTTCCTGATGCTTGTGGATTGACATAAAGTCTGGAGGAGGTAGGCTTGCAAATGACTAACTTAGGTTTCCAAAATTGCCCCAGGCTGCAGATTTGACTGTTTTTAAAAAATGTGTTTCAGTATTGAATTCCCATACAGAGCGGCCATTAATGCAGCTGGCTTCTATTTTCCTTATGCCAGGGAAAAGCAGAAAAGAGTAGGATGAGGAAGACCAAGGATTTTTCTTGCCCTTTTGGCCTGCAACCATTTATTTTGTCAAGTACCAACTCATTTCTTAATCTATGTAGGTTTACTGACTGTTCCTCAAGGCACTGGATCAGGGTATTTGGAGCAGCTGGCACGAGTCATAAGGAATAGAAGCTCCTTCATTACACCTGCAATTGGGATTTCCCACTGCCTCTCAAAGGTATGTTTGTATACAGAAACAGGAGAGGTTTGACTTCTGGGTAAACAGAACTATACTTATTAGGTGAATTTTTTTAGTCATTCTTATTTTCCTCATCTGAAAATATCTGCATAAAACCAACCACTTGCTTTTTTTTGAATGTACTGAATTTATGTGGCAAGGTTTGGCTACTTGTGGGAGGCTACAGGGGTGACTTCTGTGAGATGCTGCCAGAAGGTTCCTCCATGTCCAACAGGGCTAATGCCAGCTGGCTCCAGGATGGACTAGCCAAAACCAGCTGGCCCAAACTGGCCAAAGGGGTATTCCAGACCATGTGATGTCTGCTCAGCAATAAAAGCTAAGAGAAAGGAGAAGCAGGGTGGCATTTGTTACTATGACAATTGTCTTCTGGAGAAACCTCTACATATGTTGGAGCCCTGCTTCCTGGGAAGTGGCCGAATATTTCCTGCTAATGTGAAGGAGGAAAAGAACTTTTATATTCCTTTGCTTCCATGCACAGCTTTTGTTTTTGCTTTATTAAGCTGCCTTTATTACCCATAGTTTTTAAAAATCTTATTTTCTTCTCCTTGAGTCCTGTTGAGGAGGGAAGTGATGGGGTAACTTGGTAGGCACCTGGTATCAACCCACCTGACTGAGAATTTTAGGCTTTAATAGACAGATGTTCTTATTCAAGTGTGCAATTTAAGAAGCACTCTGTATGCTGGATCTATCTGTTGTGCAAAGTCTGTCCTGTAAACAGTGAGGGCTCTTGAAAACGTGAACTTTAAACGTGGAAATAAGAACCCGATTTTCAGTTAATAACACCCAATGCTATATGTGTGAGCAAAAACCTGCTCACAAACACATGTATATATACTGTATACTATTAACCTGAAGTTTTGGGTGGGAAAGTGTTTATTAATGTTCATTCTTTTGTCTAGTCAGAGTGCACTCAGAATGCACTAGCATTTGCTTTAAAGCCTTTTTTGGCAGCATTTCCTGTAAAGAACCTAAGCGGTGTATCTGGCTGGAGGACAGGGCACTTCACATTACTATAAAATAAATTAGTAAATTAGCCAAAATATTGCCTAGTTCTGCAAATAAAACAGTGGACTGGTGGTCAAAGATTTATCTTTATTCAGCCTGACTTCCACTTACTGTGCCTGCTTATTTCTAACCTGAATTTGTCCCCTAAATGTGTTGCAAAACCAAGTACTTCTACATCATAAAAATAAAATTAATTCAGATTCCACTTGCATGAAACAGTTAAAATATACTACTTGGTATAGCTTCTTTCAGTGTTTTTTCACAAGCATTTTGGAAATGATACCAAACCTTTTGTGTGTTGGGGGTTTTGAGCAGATACCTACATTATGGCAATTGAGACAAGATTTCTTTGGGTTCAGGTTGGCTTGAATTGTTTCCTGCAGAGCATCTTGCACCTCCCAAGTATGTAGTACTGGCCCTTTGTAACAAATGCAGTGTGAATTCAACTATGGGCTACTGTGTGTGCGCTGATGTTGGACAGTGAAATTGCACTACGAGTATGTTTTTTGAAGCTAATTCTTCTAGTTATCCCACCTTACTGCACTAGAATAATGGAGTGGCTTCAGAGTATTTGATTCATTTTTGGATAGAACTAAACTGGAAGCTCTGTTCCAGGGGCACGTATGGCACTAGTCTGGTCCAAGTGCTGCATCCCAAACTGTGAATGATGTGGATCATGGGGTCCTTGAGGGCTGCTTCTTTGCTTTACAGGTTTATTCCTAGACAGCTTACTTCTCTTTCTGGTTGATGAGAATAATTTGTGTAAGGTTGGTGGTGCTCATGGGGGCTGGGAGGACATTCTGAACAAGAAGTGTGTGGAGCAAAAGTGGATTTGTGCTTCCATACATACCTAAAAACAAGGATGGTTGAGGATTTGAAAGCTGAGTACAGCCTTGGTCTGCCATAGCAGTGGCTGTGAGATGGAGCTCAGGATCCCGAGTGGAGGAAGTAAAACAAAAAACAGGATCACATTCCTGGACTTGAAATGAAGATGTTTCTGGGGCTAAACAGGGTTTTGATTACATACACTGAGCAACCAGAGAAGATTACATTGAAAACCAAAATTGCAAAATCTTCTAATGTGTTTGTATTTGTGTCTAGTTCATAGTTTTCTAGGGAGTGCTGTTCTTTTACTACTTTCTGCCAAAGAATCCTGTTAGGGCTTGGGACAAAAGATGTGCTTTATTGGGGTCAGATGCATGTGAAAGAGGGTGCTGGCTCTGGCTGTTGCTAGGCTACACTTGTGTGCTCACATAGAAAAAGAAATTTTTATATGTTGGGAGTGTCAAAGTATTTCACTTGGTGCATGATGTCAGTCAATGCTGTTGTGTAATGAGTAGATGTGGTTAATTTTTCGTGTGATTGGCAGTAGTTGAATTTGCTTCCAAGTTAGTCTAATGCCTGGTAATTGAGTGCAATAAAAATACTTCCTAGAACCGTTATTTTTAAGTAATTAATAGGTGTTTCTGAATCTGTGCTTTAAAGGGAGACCCTGCTTCTCACAAACCAAGAAAGTTTGTTGATATTCAAGGATTGTTTCCTTGAGGAATGCATTCTGATAAGCAAAAAATCAGGCAAAGGGTGCAAGAAACGTGTATGAAAAAAAGAATAGTCATTACTCAAGCGCAAGCAGGAAATACACAGGAGATGGAAGCAGGGTCATGCCACTTGGAATTAATATAGAGAGGTTGTCAGAGTAAGTAGAAATGAGACAAGGAAGGCCAAGGTCCATTTGGAATTAAATTTGGCCAAGGATGTCAAGGACAACAAGAAGGGCTTCTTCAAATACATCAATAACGAGAAAAACTAAGGATAATGTGAGCCTGTTGCTAAGTGGAGGAGGGACCCTGGTTGCAGAGGACGTAGAGAAGGCAGAGATACTGAACACTTTCTTTGTATCAGTCTTCACTGACAAGATCAGCCCTCAGGAATCTCTGACCCAGACACCAGAGTTAAGGGAATGCTGGAAGGAACACTTTCCTATGGTCAAAGAGGATTGGGTCAGAGAACAGCTAGGCAAACTTTACATTCACAACTCCATGGGCCCTGGTGGGATGCATCCATGAGTCCTGAGAGGGTCAGAGGGTACCATACCCAGGCTGCTCATGATCATCCTTGAAAGCTTGTGGAGATCAGGAAAGGTGTCTGAGGACTGCGAGAAACCAATGTCATGCCCAGCCTTCAGAAAGGGCATGGAGGACCCATGGAGCTACTGGCCAATCAGCCTTAGCTCAGTCCCTGGAAAGGTGATGGAGCCCCTCATTCTGGAAGCCATTGCTGTCCACATGGATGGCAAGAACGTGATCAGGAGCAGACAGCATGGATTCCATGCTTATCCAACCTGATTGCCTTTTAGAATGAAACAGCTACCTGGATGGATGAGGGGAGGGCTGTGGATACTGTCTGCCTTGACTTCAGGAAGGCTTTCAGCACTGTTTAGGAGGATCTTGTGAGAGACAAACTCAGTAAGTGTGGCCTGGATGAGTGGACAGTGAGGTGGGTTGAAAACTGGCTGAACAGCAGATCCCAGAGGGTCTGGTTGGAGCCCTGTCACTTGTGGTGTCCCCCAAGGATGAATACTTGGTCCAGTATTGTTTAACTTAATTCACCAATGACTTGATGAAGGGGTAGAAGAGCTTCCTCAGCAAGTTCCCTGCAGACACAAAACTGGGATGGTGCAACCCTTCAGAAGGACACTGACAGGGACCTTCTGAAATTCAACAAAGGCAGGTGCAGGGTCCTGCATGTGAGAGGAATAATCCCCTGCAGCAGCACAGGCTGGTGGGCAAGCAGGTCAGTGGACAAGGACCTGGAGGTTGTGGTGGACAACAAGCTGTCCATGACCCTTATAACTAAGAGGACCAATGGTACCCTGGGGTGCATTAGAAGAGCATTGTGCCAGCAGGTCGAGGGAGGTGCTCCTGCCCCTCTGTTCTGCTTGCGATCCTGCCCCTGGTGAGGCACATCTGCAGTGCTGTGTCTGGTTCTGGGCTCCTCAGTACTCGAGAGACATGGAACTCCTGGAATGGATCGAGAGGAAGGCAGCAAAGATGACTGTGAGAGTGCACCATCTCTCTTAGGAAAGGCTGAGGGAGCTGGGGCTGTTCATCCTTAAGAACAGATGAGTGAGAGGAGACCTCATCAGTGCTTTATTAGTACCTGAAGGGAGGGTCTGGAGGATGGAGCCAGGCCCTTCTCAGTGGTGCCAACCAACAGGTCATAGAGCAACAGGCAGAAGCTGATGCACAGAAATTTTCAACTGAACATGAAGAAGAACTTTACTGTATGATTGACTGCATTGAAAGAGGTTGCCTAGAGAGGTTGTAGAGTCTCCCTAACTAGAGATACTCAAGAACTGTCTGGATACAATCCTATGCCACATGCTCTAGGGCACAGCTGGTTCAGCAGGGACATGGGACTAAATTATTCACTGTGGTACCTTCCAACCTTTACCCATTCTTTGATTGTGATTCTATGCAAATATCTTCATTCACACTCTGAAAATGAATAATACATTTTTTTCTGTGAATTTGCATTTCTTACGAGCTCCAGGAATTTAGGAATAGCGGCAATTGTGGATAAAGCAGATCTATTTTTATTAAAAGAAATATGAATTGGATGTCTCATTCAAAACTTTTAAAGTGTTTTATATAGAACGTGTCATTGTCTGTCCTAGCTTCAGTATGAATCAGCATCAGGATGTGGATTTTTAGTGTATATATGTATTCCTGCTATTTGTATCTCTATTCAGGAATTCAGAGTAAGGTGAGGGCCAGCTTGCATTCTTTTACCCCTGACAAAAAAATGGAACAATGCACAGAATGCAAAAAGGGTTTCAGTCTTGTCTCTGAATGTTCTTTCATCACATGTTATTGTCCTTGAACTTCTATTCTGTGCAATCCCTGGAATACTTCTTAGGATATTGAGGGGTAACTGAGCAGTCCTGCTTCCCTAATTCAAATGAGCTGCCCTGCTCTCAGTGCAAGTCTCTCGCTTACAGTGCACGGGGATAAATGGAATGTCTTGCAGATATTGTCCTGGTGTCTGTCCTGGGAGAAATCCAGGTGATTTTTCTGAGCAGTCTTATAGCACTTTTGTTTTTTGTTTCAGCCCTGTGTTGATGGGATTGTGAAAGGTACTGCACATTTAAGCTAAAAGCTACATCAAGGAATACTTATGGGTTATGCCACTTATGGAACAATATGGTTTGTCTTCTCTGGGCTTTTGTTCTGTTTGTAGGCTTGATGTCTGTCTGGAATCAGAACTTGTTATGCTGTGAGGGCAATAACGCAGGAGGCACAAAACCATTATGTAACATGGATTTCTGAGTCATAGAATGTTAGGGCTGGAATGGACCTTAAAGATCATCTACTCCCAGCCTGCCACTGCCATGGGCACTTCCCACTAGACCAGGTTGCTCAGAGCTCCATCCTGCTTGGCTTTGAACACTGCCAGGGCTGGGGCATTAATTCTTTCTCTGGGCAACCTGTTCCAGTGCCTCACCATCCTTGTAGTAAAGGATTTCTTCCTGATATCTAAGCTAAATTCCACCTCTCAATTTGTGCCCATTACTTTGTGTCCTGCCACTACAGCTCCTTCTCTGGCTTCCCTGTGGGCCCCTTTAGATACTGGAAGGTTGGTGTGAGGTCTCCACACAGCCTTCCCTTCTCCACGCTGAACAGCCCCAACCTAGCTCCTTACAAGGGGTCTTGTCTTACAAGGTGGTGTTGGAGCTTCACCATAGCTGCACATCCATTCCTTTCCTGCTGCTTCTAAATCAGATGGTGTTTTCTTGCTCTCAGTAATACAGTTTGGTTTTTAAATTCCCCTGCTGCAAGGCTAAAGCTCTGAGCTGTGGAAACTATGGTGTGTCTCTTGTTCTTGCTTAATGCATCTAGACAACATAGAAAATAACACCCTGTCTAAGGAGTTGTGTATTGCTGCTCTTGAGCATCAAGGTTCTGCTTTTGCTTGTGGACTTAGCTGAACCCAGAGGTGACATCTAGAAGATATTTCTCAAAACTTTCGTCTGAGCACTGCAGTGCTGCTGTGTTTGCCATTGAAAGCTCCTGGGGAGGTAATGAAGGACTGTTAGAAGCATTAAGTGCTCTGTGGGATAACAGCAATACCTCGTGTGCTGATGAACATGTAAGCTAGAAGATCAAGTCCTTGCTTTCCCTGCATTTTAAAGGAGGGCAGGGAATCCCTGAGAAGTCCAGCATCATGAAGGAAAAAATTCCAGTCATTTCCCAATCACTTTTGTCTGTGCTTTTTGTGGGTTTTTGATTTAAAAAGATAGCAAGACTTTTTAAGGACACAATTTCTAAACTATAAATATCCTTGGTAAGTTAGAATTTTTGTCTTAAATTCAGTTTTGTCTAATTGCTGCCTTCTGGTATGATTAGAGGGAGAGTAAAATGACAGCTGTAGGAATTTTGCTGGAAGTGACATTTCAAGTGAATTTTGCCTGTGAGGATGGCTAAGAGCTTATCCTCATGCATTGCTTGAGAGATAATGGGACTGTCACAACATTCCTATCTACTGCCGTTTGTTTTCATTGTTTAATGTGCATGATCACTGGAGCTCATAATTAGAAAATAAGTTCCTTTTAGGAATATGCCTTATAAAGCAGAACTCAAAATTAGTATCATTATGAATACCACCGTGTGTATGACTCCAACAAATATGAGCACCTAGCCATTGTTTGCTTTTTTCCTTTGCAATCACCATATTATTCCCCTTGTGACCCTTAAATGTTGGCCTGATTTTGACTTCTGTAGGTAATTATCTAATACAATTCTTTTGGAATGGAAGCTGACCTCCAAGTTAATTTTGCTCTCTGAAGTGTTCAGCTTCTTAGGCAGATGTATATTTAAAGGCTTGGGTTCTTGCTCTAATGATTAAACTATTGGGGAATATTATATTGTACTCACAGAAATGAGCACGTTTACTCACTCCTTCTGACTAACCTCCTGTGATAAGATGAATTTCCAGATGCAGTGTTCTTGTGGCTTTTGTCCATCCTCTTTTGTTTAACCTGTCACAGTACTGATTTGTGCTTTGGTTGATGTTTGTGTAGGCCACAGTAGTAGTCTGATCTGTGCGTGTGACTGTGTTGGCTCACTGTTTTTGCGTGTGTATTTTGACTGCTGGAAATTCTCTTGGTACATGCATTCAAATCTCCTCTGTCTTGCAATTACTGTGTTGGCTCTTTTGATGAGAACCAAAGGTGTCCCATGGGGGAAGTTTTGGCAGAGGGCAGCTTTGGATGCCTGCACCAAGGCTGTTTGTAGCCTAATTCCCCTCATTTCCATTTGATGGCACAGTACCAGGCTTGTTCTAAGACTTTGATGGTCAATTAATTTGTTCTTTTCTGTTCTTGAATTGGAAGCTAATTGAGTAATTGTGAAGGGTGCCAGATTAAATTCTATTTTTGCTTGGAGTGCCAGTAAAAATGCCTTTCCCTCACCTATTTCCTTGAGAAACTACTCTTGAAAAAATGAGCTTCCATGATCATGCTTTTTGTGAGGTTGTCAGGTATATGCAGTTACCACATGCTGGTAAAGTTTGACTCTGGCAGCCAATTTTAATCAAATTTGTCAGAAGGTGGGGGTCCCATCTTTTCATTCAAGTTACCTCCTGGTGTCCTTTAGCTTGGTGGAAGAGCTGACCTTACTGCAGTGGTGACCGCGCAGAAAATCTAACAGGTGTCAGTGTCCTTGTATGTTTTGGACATGAGAGACTCAAAGTTTGACTCTCCTTGTGAACAGGTTTTGTGAGTGTATGGTATATGGCTATTTTCCCCCTTCTCTTCTTTCTTTTTTAAAAATATAGCCTGGCTATAGGGAAGAAGTCTGCAGCTGCAGTTACTTGAAACTCTAAAGCAACATTTTTGTCAGCATTTTAACTGTGTTTTCTTGCTGCAGTGGTAAAGATGAGTAATTTTTGATTGTGATCTGCTATAAAAGGGTGGAAAACATTTTTTTATTCAAAGCTTATGGCAGGATCAGTCTGTGTGCTTTAATTGAGGAAGCTTGTAACCTCGTTTGGTGAGTGGTGATGACTCTCTTGCACGGCCTGGAATAAAGTTCTCCCTCTTGCCTTGTGATAAACAGTGTTCTCTGATTTTCGTGGAAGTCAGCCACTACTTTGTTTTGGTTTTTTTTTTTTTCCCAGACTACTGGCTTGTCTGGCCATGGGACAACAGGCAACATGTGTAGTCCAATGCTGAGGCCAGTCAAACAGTTCAGGAATTGCTGGATTCATGTTTGCTCATACAGACTGGCCTGCCTCCCTTACAAGCTTCATGGGACACGTAGCAGTACAGACTTGGTCATCCTTTGCTTTGGTGAAATGAGTAATTGTGGTTTGGATTTGGTGTTTTGGGATGAGGAAAGGCTAATACACTGCAGGGTACATTACTGTGGAATCGGGATAGAGTCCTGGAAAGGAAAATGCAGCCTTGGTAGCAGACAGCGGGCTGTTGTAGTCTGCCCTCCCCCATGTTCTCCCTTGCATCTCAGAGGGGAATGGTTGTGGAGGGAGGGAAGGAAGATGGTCAGGCTTTCATAATCTGATAGGTTTTCAAGAAAAATCTTGTACTCTGTTAAATATGCAATAGTTTTTCTTCTTTGCAGTATGTGACATCTCATTTCTTGATCTCCCTTTCACCACCATGCTTACATACATTAATCTTTTTTGCTGGGAAGTCCTGGCTGTTAAGTTTGTTTTGTTTTTTTCCACCCATTTAATGTAAATTTTTTTCCTTATCTGATGTTTTATTGTTATTACTTTAGGAAATGCTTGAAAAATATCTTGTTCACCTAAAGTACCTGCTCTTGTTTACGATTAAGTGAACAAAATGGGATAAAGAGGATACATGTTGCCTTTCTGCTTTCTGAAGAGCACTGATCTATTTTGGGACTTTGTCACTCCACCATCAATACAAGAATTCTGTATCAGTTGTCCAAAGATACTCACTGAAATCTTTTTTGCACCATTATATTTCCTCAATTTCCGGGCTCCTTTTTCTTTTGATTGTGAGAAAATAAGATCCTTTGTACAATTTTGTAAAGGAAAATGTAATAGGGAAATCTGAGTACTTTGAGAAGAGGTAGATGTTAACTTTAGGGATAGCTGTGTGTTGCTGCTGACTTATAGACCTGCAGTCCCTCTTCAGGTTTTCCATGGGGCAGATGTATATTTTCCCACTCCTGCTAATTGCAGACTCTTTCTTTAGGTCCTTTTCTAAAGAATCTCTTTAGAACCTTTTTCTAACTCTCCCCTGGGGAGTTCTGTTCTGGGGAATATGTTGGTTTTAACAAAACAGGAACACATGAGCAGTCTCGGGAGGGAGTGTTTCTGGAAGAGCAGGAGTGAGGTGCAGGAAAGGAAGGAAGGGTCTGTGCTTTGGACGATGGTGGCTTGCACTGGTGCCTGGAACGTGCCACAGCCATGTCTTGAGTAGAATGTGCCTCTTAGGAGGAGATGGGAGCAGCTGTCTCGTCCTAGTTATGGTGTCTTTCCCATAGGATTGTCTGCAGGGACTGCCCAAATGAAGGTTGCTTCTCTTAGCTTTGAGATTGTCTTTGAGTGTCAAGGAAATAAACAAAGGTACTGCTTTTGTTTTCATAGTTAGAGGAGGTTGACAAGCAGAAGCTGCTGTGGAGGTATTGCAATATGACCTTGAGAAAGAAGGTGCCAGGGGAGTTTGTGGTACCTCTTCCCCTGCCCTCCTGTGTTTCAGAGGTGATGTTTCCTGGACTGTTTGCTGGGTAACCGGTGTGGGATGGTGCAAGAGTAGGGCAGAGCAAGTTCTGTGGAAGTGCTGACAGCTGGTGTCAAACACAGCAAGAAAGCAGTGATTCAGGAACAACCCTTCTGTCTTAACCATGCATTTCTCCTGAATTCTTGAGTACTGCAATGCTGATGCTGTTGGATCCTAATTCATGTGATGTTCTACCAAGCAACACAAGAGATGACAAATGAAGTAGTGTGATTTTTGTTGACCAGTGCTTATTGCAGTGACTAAAATGGCCTTGCAAGCTCATTAACTGGCTGGCAGGTCTTGCTGTGTAGCTGCATTGACTGAGTATGTGGCCATGCAGAGTTGCACAGCCCAGTGCAGGGAGTAGGACTACAGTGCTGTACCTGAGGAGAGCCTGCTCCCATCTTGTCTTATCTGATGGTGGTTTAATAATTGTTTTAATTCTTTTCCTCTAAGATTTCCAGGCTCAGCCTGGGATAAATTGTCTCTGTTCTTTCTTTGACTGAACTGAGAATATCCACAGAGGTTTAGCTTTGGGCAGTCTGTGCTGAGGTCAAGGAGTGACAGCTGACTGGCTGTTCTCTATAGAACTGTCATCCTGTTAGTTTTCTGGTTGTCCCCCAGGCAGACAGGATGTTGGGTGTGCACTCTGACCGCTTGTTCTTGGGAGGCAGCTGGCCTGGTGTGGTAAAAGTTTAGAGGAAGAAGAATCTGGTGGTGGATGTATGAAAAGTTGTCCCTAGGAAGGTAGATGTGAATTCCCAAGCGCAGCCTACGTGCTCCATATCTGACTTATCACTAATACAGCAGACAGAATAATGAAACTGTAAGGCTATTTCAGTGGAGTAGTTAGAATATGAAGCAATAGCTGATGAAATCTAATAAATAAAGCATCTTGATCCATTAAAGCCTTTGCCTTCACTGAAAATATTCATATTCTTAAGTTCTTTGTTGGATTAGGGTAATATCCTCTAAATAACCTGGCTGATAGAACAAAGGAAGAGAATTTTAGGGAAGTATAAGCAATCAGCAGTAATAGGAATTTTTCTTTTTTTTTGGTTTGCTTCTGAGGTTAAAATAACAGGAACCAGATGTAAAATAGCAGATATGTTTAGGACTTGATTTCACATTGTCAATTACCATGCCGTGTCTCCGAGAGAACGGAAGGCAGAAAGAGCTACGTGCTCTGCCAAATGGGCAGGAATTTTAAATTCTGTTCTGTTTCTCACTTTTGAGAAGCCGAATCAAAAATACCTGTTGCTTGCGCAAGTATCTCTGGCTCATCGACTTGAACATACTTTCCCAAAGGAAGAGTAGTGTTTATAGTTATTCCCAGTATATAGCATGCAGTGCTTATTATCTACAAGTAATTGAAGTTATAGAAATATTCTATAAGACATGACTTGAGAAAACCCCTTATGTTCAACAGAAACCTTGAACAAAAGCTGTATTAGGCTACTATTGTATTAATGATACTATAATTAATTTGCTATTTCCTGCCTCTTATTTAGAAGTTGGATGTTCGGCCAAAATACATTTGGAAGATGAACAAAAGGGTTTGATTTGCCAAGAGATATGACCTCTTTTGGGGCAAAGAGTGAACCACCACTTCTGGAATTTCTCTTGAAAAACGCTTCCTTATCATCACTTTAGGTTTCACTCAAACTACTTTCCTGCCTCCTTCTGTTTTGCTAGAGGCTCAGTTTGCAAATTATGACACTTAATAAATTATAGCGGGCTGGAGAGGAGAGATGATGATGGAGTTGTGCCTGTCAGTGGGATGTTGTGAAAATGTCTCTTTTAGGACTGTTTACCTAAATTTTTAAGGGATATCCCAAGAAAAGGATGATGTACCTTACACAAAGAGATCTTTTCCCCTGAGAAATCTGTGATGCCTGTCATTATTTGTATACCACAGCAAACTAGAGGTCAGAAAGGTACTGACGGCATAACTTTGGTGTGTTGTTTTGTTTTTAAATCAGCTCCCTTTCTTGGGAACCTCTGAGTTCTGATTAGACCGAGTCCTGCATGAAATGCAGGTGCTACCAGGTGGAGTGGAGTAAGACATGGACTTGTTTGCTGGTGTTGGGCTGACCACACCACGGCGTGTCTCTGGAGCAGCTAACTCTCCAGCTGACTCAGAGCTTTGTTTCATGGCTTTCACCAGCTCAACCAGAAAAATTACAAAGCTGGGTCTTAGTGAAGAGCAAAATGCTGCTGAGTGAAATGATTTAAGTACTTGTGTCACAGGCAAGATCAGGGTGTGAGTGAAGAGGGCAGCACGAGTCAGTTGCTAAAGAGAGGTACTTGCTCCAGTCTTAGAGATGATGTAAGAGCTGAATTCCTTTCCTAAGGGAAAGAAAGGGTGTCTTTCTGAATCCTGTTAGCTGGAAGGCAGGTGCTGTGGGGAAACTCCTTGCACTGGATAAGTTCTGTCTCTGCATAGAGCCCTTCCAATCCTCTGTGCATGTGTGTTTGTGTGAGATGACTCTCAGGGGACCTTAATGTTGCGGTTACCATGGGAGCCAATTCAGAGTGGATTGTCGTGCCATCAGAGCTAAAAGATGTGTGTAAATCTGTGCTAGCATTTTGCAGATGTTTGGGATTTTGAATATTTCTTGCAAGAAAAGTATTTCTATTATTTATGTAGGGATATTGCTTCTTTGCATGTAGCCTTTCTGAAATCAGCCTGGCTCTGTGATAGACAGGACAGACAGACAATCCAAAGTGAGTACAGTAGAAGAATTTTAACTTGAGATAGATGTTTCCCCGGAGAATCGTTCTGTTTGCTTGTAGTGTTTCTGAGTTACTTCCATCCCATTGCTATAGTGTACTCATCAAAATCTAAGCAGAATCATTTCTCCTTGCATATCTTCATCCTTTCCATTGTCCTGTTTGTGTTGGCTGGCACTTTCACCTGCCACAATTTTCAAGAAAAATCCTCAGCTGGGATTTGGAGGTGCTCATTCTAGAGAAGACCACTGTGATAAGCACAGCATGTTATGCACCGTGGACTTGGCTTTTCACCTATGGAAATCAAATGGTTATTCATGCTGGACCCCTACAGTTTAGAACATCTGCTTGTCACCGGAACTTGCTCAGTGACTTTGGACTTAACAGCTTGGGGGCTGAGCTCTGGACCTCCAGGACCTCTAGGTTCCTGTGCTGACAGTGCTTCTAGCACTCACAGCGTCTCAGGCCACCAGCATAGCAGAGATGGCAGATGTCCTTCTTTGGAAACTTCTTTTTGTGAAGTTACATCAAATCTCTAACTTTTAATTGATAATTTATTTTAGAAAGAGCAGTTTGTCTCTGACCTACATGTGGGACTCAAATGTGACTTTGTCTCTTAGAAGACTTAATTGTTGAAAATCTGAAGTGCTATTAGGAGTACAGGGATGCTGTTGTCTCTTTTTTTGTAACTTTTTTTCTTCTGCTGGTAGTGTGCACTCTTAATTCTTCATGGAGAAGAGAGCTGCATCAACAGGTAGAGAGTTAGGAACTGTTTTATCAGTTGCTCTTTTTAGGTCCACTGGGGAATTAGAGAAGAGCTCTTTTTGAGCAGAACAAATTAGGGTTTTATTAATGCCCTCCCTGTGGTGTTTTGGTGGTTTTTTTTTTTTTTTTTTTTTTTTAATTATTCTCGAGTTTTTTTTCTTTTTTCAATACAGAAAAAAAAAACGGTCTGTGAAAAGAATTTTTAGTATTAAGGATTGTTGATTTTTATTACTTCTCAAAAAAGAATAACAAAACCCTCAGTCACCTCTGGAGACCATTCTTGTCCTGTGCAAAAGTTATGCATTGAAAAATCTAACTCCTTGTTCCAGTGTTAATGGAATTGTTTAATTTTGTTTTGCTCATTTCTTTGGAGGAAATGTTTTCTCTGCACAAGCTATTAAGAAAACTTTACTATATCATTCCCTAGACATATGGCATTTTCATAATAACATTACTATCCAGGCAGTTTCATTCAGATTTTATCAAATACTCTAGGCAGGCCTGTTTCAGGAACTGGATGTAATGACAGAGATGTGTACAGCTCCTTGGTGAGGAAACCAAATTACAGTATGAAATAGAGTATTGGTAAGAAACTGGAAGAGTTGTTCTACTTCAAGGAGAGTATAAGCTTTTGTTGCAGGTGACATGAAAATGAGGGAATCTGCAAAACAGAGAGGAAACAAAGGCTGATATCCTATACTGGATAATAAACTGATAGTTCCTCTCATGCAGGAATTTAAAAATACTTCACACGCCTCAGTGAAAGATCTGGTTGTACAGTCATGGTGTAATTCAGCACTTGTGTGTGTTGTAAAAACTTCCAAGGACATTTATGGTAGGACAGCTGTTGATGAACAGTTCATGCCCAGGGAAGTGGTTGTATCACAATCCCTGGAGGCATTTTAAAAACATGTAGATGTGGCAGTGCTGGGTTAATGGTTGGACTTGATGATCTTAGGTCTTTTCCAACCTAAACTGTTCTGTGATTTGGCATTTAGTTCAGTAGAAGATTGTTGCAAAAGGAAAGAGCCATTCTTTGCAGAAGAGACTGTTTTAATGGGAGGGACAGGAGGATATTGCTCCTGGTCTGTGAAATTAACTTTTATTAAACATGATGTGCCCGAGCACCTTTCATTCAGGGCACACGATTTTGGCTTCCAGCAGAAGCTGTTTGTACCTGTTTAAAAGCTGTTCCCTCAAAACAATGGATACTGCTGTGCATATGATTCTCCCTCAGGGAAGAGAGAATAAACAGAACGTTGGATATTAGCTGCAGCACTTAGTGCCCTGCTGGGAGGCACTGGGGTACCACAGCGACACGGGCAGTGTCCAAAGCTCTGCAGCACAGCACAGGAAGTGTCTGTGCCAGCAGATGTGTTTGATGTTCACCACAGTATTTCTCTAGAGCTATGGATAAGCACCTAAGCCAAAAGCATTTTTGCTCCACAGCCCCCAGCTACTCTGTAAATACAGCTAGAGCACCTTGTGGCTTCAGCAGAGGCCAAAAAGCAGAGAGGTAGCTCTTTTTAAGATTGAGGCAAGCTACATCTGCCAGGAAAATTCACCTCAGCATGGCTGGCAAACTTCTGCCCTCCCTGTGCTGTTTGCTGCTCAAAGCAAGCTTGACTTCCTGAGCTAATACAATAACATTTCTTGATTGATTTTTACGGACAGGGTTTCTACAAAACTTGCTTTGGGATTTAGGAACCTACTTGTCACTGGCTTTCCTTGGGGCATAAGCATTGATTCACTGTGGCTATCTGGAAAGAGTCTGAATGCTGTTACAGCATCCTTCTGAAGATGCTGGCAGTGCTGTATAAGCAATTCATGAGGACTTAGAGGCAAGGGAGAAAAATGGTTTGCTTTTTTTATCAACTGTGTATCTGTGGGGGTAAAAAAGGCTGCCTCCATAGTGCTGACAGAGTAGACTATAGTGAGGGTTGGGGTTCTGCAGAGGCACATGCTGCCAACTGAAGAATGATTGTTGATATGGCAAGGGGTGCTGGTGTCAGAGTACCTGCCTTATGTACCAGATTTTTGGTCACTACTTCTTATGTAAAATTCAAATGCTTACTCTAAAGTGAACTGTGGTTACACAGTTTTTTGGAGAACAGGAAAGATGTTAAAAGGCTATGGGTTTTCATATTTTTTTCTTTTTATTTTTGCCCTTTTTTTCCACCCCGCCCCATTCCTCATAACGAAGCTACTCTGTCCAATATGGGCTTTTGATTTTCAAATTAATTTCTGAAAGGATTTCCCAATAGAGAATTTCTATTCCTAGTCATGAAAGACTGAGCTTTAGAAATAGAGTTTTCATTTAAGAAATTTGATCTGTAAAAATGCTACCTCTTCATGGGCACTGTATGTTAGCACTTTGGGCACGTTCCTGTGCTGATTTCTTGTAAAAGACAGTATTTTCCCTATGTCTTGTTCAAAGAGTCTTTTACTTATTTTTCAGGCCTGAAGCCAGTACTGGTATAAAATATGATAATGTCTTCAAACTGACAATTACCTGGAGATATTTTTTTCTTGGATAAATTTCTCTGCCATGACTTTCCTGTCCTGTGTGCAGAAAAAAAGGCAGCAGTACAATTCTTACCTGCTTTCTGTTTTGTTTAGCCCCATTTTATGGAAACCCTTCCTCAAGGATCACAGTCATGCATTTGAATTGGGACATCTGATCTCAGCTGTGCTGGAAGGGCAACATAAAAATGACAGAAGCGAGACAAAGCGTAGTGTGAACAAGCTCCAGTAACTTAGTTTTGAAAAGCTTTGTTCAAGGTATCACATAAATATGACAGAAGATAGTTTTATGGTTTAAAAAATAAAGAGAGAATTATGTAGGTAATCTTTGCAACCTAGTAAAAATATCACAGTACACAGAAATTGAAGTGCCACAATTTCCTATGATCTAAATTGGCATCTAATCTTAGTCAGTAGGTGAAACAACACTTGAGCATTTTGTTTATAGTGACTGCTTTTTTTATCACTTAAGAACAAAGTGGTATTTTGAAAACCTTCATAATGCGAATCTGGCAAATAAGGCAATTCAGGTAATAAGTAAAATCTTGAAGATCAAGGAGACCCAATGCTTTACATCATATTTATAATTGGCCCAGACCTTTATTTTAATGTTCTGGCTCTAAGTCTGACAGCCGCTTTGCGGGGAGGACTTACTTGGTCAGAAGAAATTATCTGTTTAGAACTTAAACCTGTGTTTTGCCTGTTATCTGGGATTTCTTCTTTTTTTTTTTTTTTTTTTTTTTTTCAAATCCCAAAGTTACTTTTCTTTAAAAGGAGTTGCCTGACTTAACAGGGACTGTGTTATCTGTGGAGCAGTTTCTTTTCTTGTCAGTGTAAAACCTTCAACTACGTTAGTTCTGTGTAACTGCAGCTGCCTAAGAACCTAAGCAGACGTATGACTAGTCTTTAAGGGCTTTCTTCTGTAGGTGACAGGGGAAACAAAAGGGAGATTCATCCCACCTCAAAGAGGGCTGTTGAGGAATACACTGGGAGCAGATACAGGGTGTGCAGCTGCAGTGAGAGCTGCAGGTTGTGCCCTGGCTGGGGGATGTGGTGGGAGCCCCAGGCAAGGGCCTGTGAACTGGTGCCAACCCTTTGCGTGACAAAGTGTGACATGTGGCCAGGTGACTGGACTCAGGATGACACCCTTACAGTCTGTGGGCTCAGTAGTTGGGCATGTAGGGAGTCAAGAGGGGGGCACTGGAGCTGCCTGCTGTGAAGGGACTTTGGTCCCAGCAGTCCAAGTCTGGGGTTGGTGGGAGCCTGAGGGGCTCCTGGGTGGTCTGACAGGGCAGTTTCCCTAACAGGCTATACTGGAGTTACTGGAGTTTCCTTTGGCTGTATAGGGAAGTCAGACATCCCTCTGAGACTGACTGTATGAAGTGGCTCAAGTTGTGTAGAGATGTTTGTGCAACTTGGATCCCAAGCATCGTCCTTAGAGCAAGAACCTTTTGATATTGCTCCTGGTAGTTTGTCATTCAATAGGAAGGTCAGCCATGTGAGTGAGTAGTTCTGCCATTTTTTGTCAGTGTGGGTGGGTACATTCTCACTTCAAGTCTTGTATCCTGAAGGTGGTTAAAGAGTGCACAAGGGACCCTCCTATAAAGGTGCCAGCAAATTCCATGATTTTTAGCCTGTCATTTGTGTATTTTTTCCCAATCATCTTCCTTTCTTCTCATCCAACTATTTATTTTTAAATGAATATATGTTTAAAAATTAATTTTAAAAATCCACAACTGTTAGATAGATAGCATCAAAAGTCAGTGTCATGCAGCTCAATGCTGAGCTGCAGACTCACTGTTTGACTTTGATAAAGCCAGATGATCTGTGGTATCACTTACCTGTCAGTGAAGACAGACAGCTACTTCCAGGGGGCTTCTGAAGGTAAGCACAGTCAGGTTTTTAAATTCATGCTGAGTGCTGATAGCAGGATGGAGAAAGGAGAAGGTACTGCGTGTTCCCGTGTAACCAAAATGTCCAGTGAATAGTCACATAGAGTAAGTCCTGCTTTCTTCTTTTCCACTTCAGTGCTTTAGCTTGAAGATTCTGCAGAGATTTCACTGACAAATTATGACTTTGAACAGAGATGAAAACTCACTTGTTTTGCTTTTACTGTTTAAATTTCAAAAAGCATCATGGTATCATAGGCTACTAAGCTGACAAAAGAAAGGTCAGTAGGAGAGTGAGTTTTCTCTGGGCAAATTTCCTGACCGAAGACAAAGGCAGCAAAGAGCTGTCAGAATATGTTTTTGTCACAGGAACAGAAGAGGAAGACTGGACACTTATCAATTGGCCTTCACAAATAGGTTGCTCTGAAGAATCATAGAAACATTCCAGCTAAAGACTGGGATGCTGTACTAGACCTGGAGTCATAGTGTGAAAAGATTGTTTTTGGGGTTGTTTTTGGGCATATCATCCTTGCTGTTCTGGGTGCTGGCAGTGCAAAATGTCTTGATGGTGGACACAGAAACCTGATTTTTTATCTGGAATGACCAACAAATGTGATCTCATTTCTAAGAGAAGAGTGTCTTTCTCTTCTGAGTTTTTGATGGATGAATTGAATTTCTACAGAGCCTTTCCACCCTCACCTGTGACTGTCCAAGCCAATCACTTGCTCATTCATGTAGCTACACAGCTAATTCTGCTTCAGCTCTGGATAGGTTCTGCTGGACCTGTGCTTGATTACTAGCTCTGTTTACCACAAGGGAGCAGTTATTAATGTGCTCTCATTTTTAGGCCTGTTATAACTCCTTCACTTTGATTAATTTCATTGTGGAGCTCTTTACTCTTTTAGCCTGTGTAAGATGTAATTCTGATTGTAGAAGTGCTTCCGTTGCTTCCCTCCCAGCTGAAGGAGGAGGCAAAAGGGCTATTGATTTTTATATAAAGATGAGTTTAATGAGACCTGGGGGTTGGGCTTGATCCAAGGCTTACTGGAGTCGTTGGCCATCAGTCATTAGATTTCAGTGGATTTCTGGCGCTGGTATCTGACTTACTGCCATGATGTTCAGCTGCCTGTGTAGCAGGGGTTTTGTGGGTCTTCATAAATCGTTCAAAAGCAGCAAACTCTGATAGTGGGGGAGGGCAGACATGCTGACCAGGTACCTAACAGCTTTTTCTTTTATTCTTGTGATCCGTTTTCTCCTATTTCTTACATTTCAACCTTGAATGTGTGGTCGTGGCACATGTGATAGCAATTTGTAATGAAGCATGCAACCCCAGATAAGACAGCAGAGCTCTAACAAGGAGCTTTTAGAGAGAAAAGATTATCTTTAACTCTGAGCTGAGTTGTAATTTGGTGGGTATTAATGCATAGATTTAAAAAAATGAGTAGTGTAATCGGCAATAGGAAGGGCATTAAAAACATAGGCATGAGCTATGAGTGATGTAACTCAGAGGTTCAATTGTGTTAGCACCTGGGCCAGATCTGACCTGCAAGCCAGTCATGTTCTGTTTTTCTTGCACATGTTGATGATTTTCCTATGAGCTTCTGCCTTTTCCTTTAAAAAGGAAAGATTCTGTTGCATGCACCAGAAGATGGCCCACTGCACTGCCCCAAACCTGCTTGTGGCAGACATCCCCAAAATACCAGACCATCTTCTCAGCCATAATTCTCTCTGCAAATGACTGCAGCAGCTCAAGCTTCATTTTTCCTCCTCTCTCACTGCTTTTTCTCTACTGACTTTTGATTGACTAGTACTCTAGGTCAACCAAATGCCATCCATTTCCCCTCATATAAAAGCAAGCAAGCAGTGCATTGCTCTTACCTATTCAACCCTCAGGAGCTTGTTCTGTACAGAAGCAGCTTTCTCTATGCTTTGCTCCTGCAGATGTCATTTTCCAAGCTTCTTCACTATACAGTGTTAAGTAATGTATTGCCAGCTGGAACAAATTGGTGCGGCTGTCCATTAAAAATAAGAATAAATGTATTATCACCACAAGATGCCATTCATAGAAATGGGGAGAGGAGAAAGTTTTCAATGCACCTGACTTTTAAGGAATTCAGCCAGCTATTGCTAAGGTCTTTGTAAAGAGTTACTTAATCTGTATGTCTAAAATATAGTAAACTTAAAGAAAACAATGAAATGGAATATCCTTCTTGGAGCTTGCTATTTTTTTTTCCCCAAGTACACAGAAGGAAGATAGATTTTTTTTTTTTTTCCATAGGGGAAGGATCATGAACTATTGTTTATCTGCCTTGTTTACTCTTTGCAATGGAGCTATACAAATAAAAGGAACAGAGTTCTTGTATCCAGTGAGTGGTAAATGGAAGTAGGATCTATATAATGGCTATTGTAAAATCCAAGTCTTGCCTTGGCTTAGAAAGCTGCTGGTCACCCTCTTAGATGTATAATTCAATTTAGTGATGCTGAGCATCTGTTTAAACAAATAGCTTTAAAAAATGTGACAGAACTAGTACTTTGTCCTTGACTCTGTCTTGTCTGTAGCTGTAACACCCAATTCCTTCTGGGCTCTTCTTTCTGATGTCATCAGGTGCCATGTGCAGTGGCATCAATGGCCAGTGCAGCTGGCAGGTTTCTCTGAGACTTGCCTGCCTTTCTGCAGAGGCTGATGTTACTCTGCGCCTCGGTTTGGTTCAGCCTTCAGTGTCACACAGCTGCCCAGAAATGCACTGGCTGTTGTTCTCATTATGAACCTGTTGAATCTCTTCAGGCAGCCTCATGGTTTGCACACACTCACTTGTGTTTGGATGAAATGAAACAACAATAGGAAGAGACCTTCTTTTCTCATGAGAGTAAACTTAGTGAGGTGGGTATTTGAAAACCTTAGCCCTGACCATTTCCATTTTGTCATGCAGAATTCCTGTGTGGTACTATGTGCCTAATAGCTTTTTCTTGCTATTTGTTGTTCCCAGTTTACAGGTGCAGTAACTCAGAGGTCAAACTGGAGGAGAGGAGTGGTCTACCAAGGTCTTTGTCCATGCAGCTTGTGAAAGTGAGACGAACAAGGCAGCTCGAAACTTTCTGACTACTCCAGAGGATAGAGTATTTGTCTTATTGTCATTTTGGGGCTTGCTTGAGAGTCATGCATTTTTGTGTAGAGGCTGTGTGTACCTTACTGTAGGCACACAGTTTGTGGTAACTGGGAGTAGGGCTGCAGCAAAGCCTGGTCCCTAATGGGAACAGCTGTGAGAAGCAGGTGAGTGGCATTGACAGCAGTGAGCCATGGGGTGCTCAGGGGCACTGACCAACCACCAAAGGGAGCAGAGGGCACACAGGGGCAGTGCATGAACACGAGGGATATAAAAGTTTGGGCTAAAAAACAAAAAGGTGGTCCCTAATGGGCACAGCTGTGAGCAGCAGGTGAGTGGCATTGACAGCAATGAGACCTGGAGTGCCCAGGGGCACTGACCAACCACCAAAGGGAGCAGAGGGCACACGGAGGCAGTGCATGAACATGAGGGGTATAAAAGTTTGGGCTAAAAAACAAAAAGGGCAGATGCTTGCAGCCTTCTGAAGTGGCGTGGAGTTACTCTGTATGGGTTGAAGCCTCCTGAAATTGTAGGATGATAGCCTGTGTGTTGTGGCCATCTCAACTGCGACAAGTGCTACAACACTTTACCTTCTCTCCTCTGAAGGAAAAGGAGGTAAAAATATTGTAGAACTGAAGAACAGAGAAAAAGGGGAGGGTGAATGCTGGCTCAATACTTTTTTGTTTTGATTAGAAGATCCTGACAAGGAGAAGTACAGAGGGCACCTGTGGTCAGAGGTTTTGTACACATACTTGGGGATGTGTGGAATGGTTTAACAAGTTGAAGACTGACACACAGTTTATGTAGAAATAGTTGTGTGTTGGTCATTTGTATGAGGCATTTTTCTCCTCAAAACTGTGTGAGTGTTTGCAAGACTATTTTCTTGTGAATGTAAAGGGTAGCAGTCCTGGACATGCATTTGATTTGCTCTGGCTGCTGAGCCTTTGCTGAGAACTCGAGTTTCAGGTGTCTTCTCAGTGAGAATGGGAGGAGGCTGTAAGTATTGTTATGGTGTTTCACTGGGGATGGGAGGACAGAAAGGAGGTCTGGGTGATTCCCGGTCTGTTCATAGCTTCCACATCACTGGGGGTGACTAGCTGCATGTGACCTGTAGAAGACCTGCCAGTGCTGCTGCTGTACAGTGCTGAAAACCTTCAGAGAGGGGACTCGTGGCTGCTCCAGCTGCCTGAGCTGCCCAGACCTGCAGAACAGTAACTGAGGGCTTGCTGAGTGCTGCTAAAATCTTGTCACTTCCTGCCTTGTGTGACTTTTTACAGTAAGGGTATTGGAGAGTAAGGTTCATTTTGCTTGTGGGATTTCCCTGCTTCCCACATGTGACTCCTGCTGACTCCCCTCAGTACTACCAAGGGCAGAGCTCCTTGGTGGTGCTCAGTTCTCTGTGTGTGCAGTGATCCTTTGTCCTGTGGTGGCCTTGAATGGCATTGATTACACAGTGAAGGAGGTGGTGTTGGGGTAGAAGCACCTGACTGTCTAGCAGCTGTTTTTTTTCAGGGTGTGTGCTGGGTGTCTTATTGAGAAAGTCTGTCCGTACTGTTCCCACTGCTGTGCAAAGCTTTCCTGGTGCCTGCTGGGAGCAGGGGCAACTGTGTGTGTTTCACTGTGTTTTGGGTCCAGAAGTGCTGTGCAGGTGGCGGAAAAAAGGCAGAGATGCGCATGTGCTTTTCTAGAACTTGCACTATTAATAACTCCATACTTAATACTGATCTCCCAATTTATACTCCATTATGGATTTATTTATTAAATGCACTTGTGGCAAGAGGCCTCTGACTCTTCATGCTTTTGATATATTTTTACAAAGTTAATAGAAGTAGAGAAAAACTGACATCTGGAGGCACATGGGTGGTGATGGCATAGTAGAGCTGAAGCTCTTTCTTAATGGACCTTTGCTCTTTCTGCAGTCAGAATTGGCACACATGACAGTGCTGCTGCTGTGCTTTCTTTTAGCCTAGTTTTCTAGGTGCTTTTGCCCATACAAATTTCTGAAAATTGATTCTTCCAGGGCCTCCACAAGCTGTGCTGTGAGCTGTCACAGAGCATTTTGCTCATTTGTTCTAGGTGACTTTCCCGGGGTCAAGGTGAGTCGATAGCTGAGCCCTGCATAGAACTGAGAATACCAGATTCCTGCTTGTTTGACCCCTGGAAGCTGCTTTGATAAATTGCTTTTTCGGGTAGTGGAACACTCGGTATTTTGGGTGCATTTAGAAAACTTCCACCTGTGGCTTGTGGTACTAGCATGTAGATTGTTTTTTCTTTAGAATGAGAGACAGGTGGGAGGAGGATGTATGATTACACTGGGTGAGGTCTTTCAGAGGTTATTTTCCTTCCTCCAATTATTATTTACTATGTGAATAGCTCTTCTCCCTAAGAACAATATTATGCTTTCAAAACCTTATAATCTAGACATACATTAAAATACTTAATGCTAGGAAATCTTCATTCTTCCATCCTCTCCAGCAATCACCACATACATCTTTCCTTGCCAGTAAAGGCTTAGTATTGAACAGTGATATCAAGGCTTTTATTATAATCTGAAAAGTATGAATTGAGAAGATGAAGTAGATATCTGGGTAGTGTATTTTCTAGGTTATTCTTAACTTCAGAACAAGATTCATGCTTTATTAGTTTTCTGTCTTTTGCCCTGATACTAACCAGATGAAGCTTTTAACAAAAACGTATAAAAGAAATAATTAAAAAATAATATAATAAGCAGAATTGCAAAATATCAGATGCGATTTCATAACTAAATGTGGGGTGGAAATTAAAAGTCTGGAAACCATACTAGAGCAAGCACAATGTCAAGCTATGACCTTAACAGGGTACTGTCAAAATTAAAGGTGACATTTTGAGAGTCTGCCCCCAAGGACTCATATCTTTGGGAGAGTTTGAACTCATTAGGGCTTGAAGGCTACCTTTCTGGTATATGAAAACATTTTTAGAGCTATTCTATTGTTTTCTATTTTTCTCTTCATACAATAAGTTTGGCTGCATAACATTCTCTGTGCTCCCACCATCTATGGTGTGCCCTCCTCTTCTCCCCCCATTACTGTTTCACAGCTTTTCCACATTTCACAATGATAGTGCTTTTCCAGTAATGGTGTAGCTCTTTGCACTATATTAAAAAATCCCACCAAAAAAACCCCAGAAAACAGAAAACCTCTCTAAAACACCACAAGAATTGATTTAATTTGTGTATAGAAAGAAGAGTGATTAAATGTGTTTGTTTAAAGGGAGAATGAAATGTCTCTTAGTGATTTGGGGATGAATTGGAGTACTGTGATTGATACTGAGTTTTACTGATGTCTTTGAGTATATAATAAGGGAGAAAATGTTGCTTTTTATATTAAGGACAGATGTACTTGAAGAAAATGAAGACTTTAGTTAAGTTCCTGTTTCTGGGATTTCCCTGGAATTGTACATTTAAAGGAGTTGCATGTACTTCCATGTGAAGTCACATGATTTAACATGCAGCTTTGTACAGTTTGTTCCCTTTTTCCTCTGCATGTGTTTTATTAACAACAAACAAGCAAACTGATCTTATGCCAAATGCCAGTGGTTGGCAATCCCTCTAAAATCAAATTGTCTTCCTGCAACTCATTGGGAAGCATTTGCTATTAGTGAAGCAGGGCTCTTGAGGGAGTAATATTAGCATTCCCAATAAGCAGTAGAGAAGTATGGAAGTGTATGTTATAAGCATCAGGGATTATATTGTTTTCTCTTCTGTGTCTAGGACTGATGTGGCTTTTTTCCAGTTGACATATTTAAGAGGTTTTTTTGACCCAAGATGAAAATGAGGGGTCAGTTTTTAAGTGATGTAAACACCCAGAGCTACAGTGAAGACAGACACTCCTGGTTTAGCCAAGCAGATAACTGCAATTTTTTTGTTAAGTGTTTATATTGCCCTGTTGGCCCAAATGAGTGTGCTTCAATTTTTTGTTTTCATATGTGAGGATCTGGCACCACAAATTCAATTTAAATTCTAATGGGAGCATGACTAGAGCTGCATAAATGACATCTGCCTCCACATTAGAGTGGTCATCTATGGCAAAGATTTCAATGTGGATTCTCACCTTGAAATGAACATGCTGATGACTGGCCACGAGTTCACGTTGGTTTGGGTTTTTTTCCCCCTGTTTTCTCTTGCTGCCAAGTATAGAGTTGTTTATGCCAAATAGCTCATTTTCTCTGGGAGCAATTTTGAACCTTGCTCCAAACTGCCCACTTGCTAATGTGCTCTTCTAAATTGTGGCTCAGATCCCTGCTTCGTGTTGATATGGGAAGGATTTGACCTAGGTGTTGTGACTCTTTTGGCTGTAGGAGAAGAATCAACTTCATCCCACTCTTTGAGACACTTAAGAATCAAACAATAAGGCACAACAAGGTTACAGGGGGGGAGGGTCTGTTGCCCCTTTTTCTTTTTTTCCTAAGCCATCAAAGACTGACAAATTTAACCTAAATGTATCAATAACTCATTGTTTGCTCGAAGAGATTATGCTGTTTTTGTACTTCTCTGTAGAGAGTTTCCAAGAGGACAAGCACAAGGGGAATAACAAGAATTCTCATCCTTGGCTTTTGACAGGGATACTCCAAGATAATTTTCTTTCTTCAGTAGAGGAAAGTCTGAAGTTAACTTTTCCAGGCAAGTAAGGCGACTGGCAAATCTGCACAGGGATGTGAAAGGTAATACAAATGTAAATGTATGAGTGCATCTGTTGTATTTTACTACTGAGAAGTATGTAGTAGAAAACACCAGAGTAGGATTTTTATTTCTTTACAAATACTCTTTATTTATTTTAGGTAAAAGTAAACCTTTACAAAATTATATGAAACACAGCTGAATCTAATGAACTAATGCAGGCTCTAGTTGTATGAGACTATATTGTCATCTTTTAAAAAGGTATTTATATAGAAATAGATCTGTTCATACTATCTTTATATAGTAACATTGATACTCTCAGGAAGTGTTTATACTTTCAGGAATCAATGCCTGATAACAAAGTTCTGTAGTTTGGTCAGGCATAGCTGAAGACTGAGCTGGGCTGAGCACAGGGACTTCGTGTGTCCTGTACTGGTGAACTAGCATGATAAATCATCATCTTCCACTCCCTGTAAATCACCAGGTATTAATGAAGATTTATATGGGTAGACATGGTGTGTGGGGAGACAAATTATTGCTGATCCTCTCCTGTTGCAGCATTTGAGCAAGGGTAGGTCCTAGGGAGCAAATTTTGGACTTGGCTGTTGTCTCCTGTTGAGAATAGGAGCAGATGTTGGTGTCTTGGCTACAGACAGTGCAATGAATTGCAGTGAATTCCTTCACCATGCTGAGGGATCTAATTGAATGAGGAGAGCTAATGGGAGGATGGAAGTGTTTGCAGCACCATGGGAAACGAGAGACTTCCCCTGCTGCCATGTTGGTGTAAATTGGCAGATTCCTAATGAAATTAGTAACCTCCTAATAATTCATACACTAGAATCTGGCCTACACCGGATCTGTGCACAGGGTGTGCTGTGCCTCTCAGAGGTTATATAGTTCCTCTTTGCAGAAACAGAGTTTTTAATTGCTTTAATTGGTCTGGCTAGTAGATATCTGATTCTACCAGTATGTCTGCTGCTAATGAAGTCTGTGGTACAGAATTGTTATTTATAAGTAGTCTATTTTTAACGGTGCTGCTGTAACAATTTAAATGCTCTGAGCTCTGTGTACCCTGATGGGCTTTTTGTGTATGCTTATTATATGGGAACAGCTGGGTATTTGAGAACACAATTTGTTACCAGGGTTTCTCTAGGTGGTAAAACTATATGACTGTTCCCCTGACTCTGCTGAAGTTTGTTATGAAACCAGACCCTGTTGTATCCTATTCATAAGAAATTGTGAAAAGGGCATGTCACTCTCTTGGCTCAGTAGCCTTCTCAGCCATTGCTTCTCTACATGTTGACCTGACATTGTGGTTGGAGAGATACCTGAAGTAGGTGGTTGCTTGTTGCTCACTCATCTCTTTGTAGGTTATCTGTCAGGTTTGTCACGAGCAAAGACGTTTAAAACATAATTTCCTGCAGAATGATGAATTCTCTTCTGTGATAGTTGTCCTTTGCTCCGGGCTATTACCTTACTTTTGTTCTCTTTCTGTGAACAATGTGATTAAATTGCAAGGTTGGAGAGCCACGTTTCTAGAGTCTCTTTTTGTCCTGATGCCAGTGCAGGGCACTGTCTCCTTGTGTCAGTTTGCAGATGTGGAGATAGCAACTGCATGAGAATCACGGCCACGTTACAAAGTTTGACTAAAAATTACAGCTGTCTAATGTTAGCTTGTAGTGTGTGATTGATGGGGCATGGGGGCAGTGGCAATGTCCTCTGACCTTTTCCACTGGGAACTGTGTAACCCTGTGTCCTTACTACCCTGAGAGCTGTTCTTCCTGCTGCCTGCCTGCTGGATGCAGATGCCATCACAGGCATCTTTCCTGTGCAGATTGTACAACGACCATGGGGCCTGAATAGAGCATCCTGATCCAGGTGGGATGCACGTGTTATGCGTTGTCTTGAATTCAGTAAGCTTCACATGCTTCACCCTGCTGGTGTTCTGTTGCATGCTCACAGCAAGCACTCAGGAATGTAATGGTTGAGATTACTTTGGCCTTTGACAGGATTTTGGCTGTTTCATTGCTACAGGATTTCTGCTGTTGAGTTTTGTGCTAACACGCATCAGCACAGAGGTCCTGACTGAAAGGCTGTCATTGCTGTCTGAAGGCCAGTACAGGCTGAATTACAAATGGTTATTGTTACACACAAGTTTTGGAATGGGAGCAGCAAAAGCTCGGAAGCAGTAAACTACTCCCTACTTTTTTTTTTTTCCAATTAATAATCCCCAACACAACAGCTAACCCCTTCCCCCACACCTCTGCAAACTTCTCAAAGTGAACAGAGAAACACAACATGTGCAGTGCAGTTGATTTTTTTCTGCCTTGCTTCAAGGCTTATCTGATCATCATGTTCTCAAAGATATTTTAAAACTGCTGGCTGTTATTTAAGGATGATATTAAAGTCCTTGCTTTGGAGAGTTTGGATAAATGTAGAATTTAATTTAATTAACCTTCATCAGTCTTTCTTTCTGCATGAAAAGGTGACCTTTATAAAATGCCATTTACATACCCAAGAGCCTGGTGCTTGCATTTTTCTGTGTCTATATATCTATATATAAAGGCATATTAAAACATGTTTACATATGTTTTAGGCATTTCAGGACCATTTATTATGAACATTTGTGTTATATATACAGACATATATTGGAAAACTGTACCCAGTGTTAGGCTCAGGTTATTCTAAGTGTTATGTAGTTAAGCAATTCCCATCAGAAAATAGATCTAGAGCTGATGGATTCATCTAGGAATCAGCTTGTGGCAGAGTGTTTAGAGGCATTGATAGAGGGACATGAAAGCTATGGACTAGGCTCTGTGTAGGTATACAGTAATAGAAATTCTCTGATCCAAAAAAGCATGTAAGCTCAGCAGGCTGAAAAATGTGAGAAGACAGTGGCTCAGAGTGGGAAGATGACTGTCCAGGTCACATTGCTTCACTGCATTTCTAAAGAACCCCAGTAGCGAGGATGCCGTCCCCTAGACTGACCTGTCTTTTCTTGTTCTTACATTCATCACTCATTCACATGAACAATTTTTCCTGTTTTCTCATGCCAGGGAGTCTGGAAGAGAGATTTCTTAAAAGCTTTCTTCAACTAAGACAAGTGTGAATAAACAGTTTTTGGAGACTATGAAGTCTAGTATGCTTGTTAAGTTCCTCAGATTGAATTTGCCTTTAATATGCTCTTGGGTTAGATTTCAAATGTATTTAAGTTTCCAAAGATGTGAACAGATGCTTAGTAAAATTTTCAAAGCTTTTAACTTGCTTAGGTGCTTCTGAAAATCCCTTTAAATGTCTATATGCCTTTAATCTCCTCAATAAATTTGCAAATCCTTAGAGCCTGTTGTTCAGCGTTCAAGACTTCAACAAGGTCTGGATTCTCTGCCTTCTGTCTGTATTTCTGTAGCTGTATTTATTGCAGCTGGGAGACTTGCATGCTCACTGTAACTTTGTAAATACAAATGGGTCCCAGTCTTAAATCTGACCCTCAATAGTGCAGGTGTAGGATGTTCTCTGAATAACTGTTTTAGACACAGAGGGCTTGTGGATTTTGTAATCAGCCTCTGTCCTGTTGCAAAGAAGGTGTTCTGCTCTCACTTTTTAACAAAATCCCTTCCTTGAACAAAGTTTGTATAAAAAATAGCTTCCTTGACTGTTAAAATGTGCTTGCTCTGATTTATAGCACCACACAGCTCACACACAATCATAACCTCACTTTCTCCTGCCAGGAGATGACATATGATAATAACCAGACATGTATGTTAGAGGGAAGGAATTACCTTAGTGTTGGTATCTCTGTTTCTTGCCTGCTGAGTAACTTAGCAGTGGAGATGAATGGCAGAGCTAGTGCAAAAATAGTGCACTAATTTATCCTTGAAATGTAGCAGGCACACTGAGATTACTCAGAAATGTTCCTCCATGGTTTAGAGCTGGAATTAGTCCTGTTGTGATGATTGCTCAGGGGTAGAGGGAAAGAGCTCTTGAGTTTCAGGCAGAACAAAAAAGTTTGTGGATTTATTTCCAGTGTGTTTGGTTTGAATAAGTTACATTTGGGCTACTCATTTTAGGACCCATCTCCCTTTTAGAATCTGATTTTGAAACCCATATCTCCAGTAAGATTTGGAAGAGATTGCTAGAGTAAATATGCAAGAAATACTGCTTGCCAAACAGTGAGTATAATGAGGTTTGGTGTGATAGCTGGGAACTGGTCCATTGCTTTAAGGAAGCTGCATCTCATGTTAGAAACTGTCTCCAGTGTTTCTTATTGCCAAATAAGTTTATTTTGTTGTTGTTCTTTGGTAAATGAGTACAAGAATGGTGTCATTAAGGATGTTGGAGGAAATTTTAGCAAACTTACTGGTTTAATAAATAAGATAAAGGATTTCAACTTCTACAATACAATATGAATTTTATTTTTAAAGGGAGAATTCTAAGGACTTCACTGTCAAATGGAAGCAGAGTATGAATAAACCTTCTTGAGAAAGCTGATTATGTCAATTAAGCTTTGAGAACCAGTTGCTGTTTTTTTTCCCAGTGATTGTTTTTACATTTTGTAGAGCTCTGGTTATGTAATAAAATCACTATTAACCCAATGCAATAAGACCTTGCAAATATTAAAATGATTGCTGGAAAATAACTGTCTCTGAAATGTGTGCCGCACACTTCTTCCTTTGTTCCTGACATTTGCTCCATCATGTCTTATGGGTGCTCCTTATAGAAAATGAGATTACCCTCACCTGTTAGCAGTAAAAAGTAATGTATTCCTTGTCTGGGGCATGCACTAGATGACTAAAAGAGAGACCTTTGGAGGCTGAATTCAGTGGTGCTCTAGCCTTTTTTATTTCTGATGCTCTCTGTGTCTCTCTGAGACATTATTTCTCCATTTCTGTTATTTTGTAGTGTTTTTTATCTGTAGTATCTGACTCTGAGACTTTTTGGGAGTTGGTGACAGTTCTTGACAGCTTTGGAGGAAAAAGATGAAGGTGTCTGAACCACTTGGAACTTTCCACTGACTCCTGCCACTGCTGAACTTCATGTTAGGCCCTGGAAGGGACCTGTGTGGGACCATTGCACTTGTTCCTGAACTGTGCAAGGTGGGATAAAATCCTGGCCCTGAAAGGAGTCTGTGTGCCACTTAGTGAGTGTCACTTAGGCTTGTGTTGTTTCAGCAAAGTCTTGGAAGTTCTGCTGCCCTTAACTGTGAGGGCAGGTGACTGTTGTACATTGTGGTGAGGAGCCAGGCTGGAAAAATGTCTTGTCTGATTGGAAGGGGCAGTAAATGCAGTGAGTGAAGGGGCAGGAGAGAGGCTGCAGGAATATTGAGCTAACTCAGTAAGAGCTGTTGATTTTGAGTGGGGTGATGTTTTTTTAGGGTGATGTGTTTTTTCAGTAAAGTCTCATCTGATTTCTGCATAGTATCAGGTAGCTTGTAGCTATTTCTGTTTCTGAGACTTAGATAAGCACATTTCTCTGCATACACAAAGGTATTATTTTATCTGGGAGTTCACTCTTGCATAGAGGAGAACTGCTCAGACTATTCTGCTCAATGTTTCCTAGTTTTCTGTAGCCTTCCTGATGAAAAGGGGTGGGTTTTGTTTTGGTTTTATTTGTTTTAAAATTTTTTTAACCTTTTTCCTGTCTTCACCTTGGTGGAATCCACTTCCCTTCTGCCTTGAATTATTCTGCATAGATGCCTTCAGATCCTGCTGCCAGGAGTATGACTGGGATACTGCAGGCTGTCACCAGTATCTCATCTCTATGACACTGGCACCTTGCTGGAGAGGCAGGTCTTGCTGATTGAGAGCTGCTGTTCTGGTTCATCTGCCTGCCAGAGCAGTGTCCCTCCATCCAGGATCTTTTTCTCAGCTGCCTGCAGCAATAACTCGAGATCTGCCTGCCATCTGGATGGCACTTCCCCCACAATATAACCTAGTGTTGATTTTTATGTTGGTTTATTGTGTAATGCTGTAAATACATATGGCTGTGTATAACTTCTGCCTAACTGCTGCAGCTGTAGCAGTGAGAATGGGGGTTTGTGAGCCTGAGCAGACTTTTAGCTCTGCTCCTAATTTGCTCTGTGAACTGAGGTGTAGGATTGTTGCTCACTTGGAATGTATTTTCTTTTGGCCTGATTTGAAAACTCTTAAATCACTGTAATTTTTTAAAGTCTCTAAATACATTTTGGAAAAGGGGCCCTTTGATAATATTCCACTTATGCTACCTATCTTCGTGTTGATGAGAAATGTTTAGAAGCAGCTGCATAATATGTTCATGGTATGCTCAGAAATTGTGCCTGTGCCCTGCAACACCGGAGAGATTTGTGTATCCTAATGCAGCTGCAGATCAGGGCTCAAGCTAAGATGGGAGTGTTTCATCCCAGCAGGGGTGACACATTTGCTGTTGGCAGTGTGATCAGTCACACTGATGGCAGAGGCTCTCCAGAGCTGGCAGAGGGCATGGGTCACTGCATGTTTTACTGCAAGACACACATAAAAGCCAAATTGCTTGTATTGTCATAAAAGCTGTCTGTTGAACTTTCTTGTTTTTCTCTTGTGCTAGGTTACATCCCAGAACACTTGGGAAACATGTGGTTCTCATTAAATGTTTCTCAATAGCTCAACAACAGTCCCGAACCGGTGGAGGTCTGCGGTAACAAACAGAGGCTGCCAAAGCCCAAGTGCTGGCAGGCTGGGAGCCAGCTCACCTATCACAGTCATCTGCCTTGCCAGCCTTGGAGATGTGGACATGTCATTTGCTCCCCATTATTTTGAGACGTTGCTTTTGTTTCCTCATGTCTTGGTGTCCGGCATGGGAATGGTGTCAGATGTTAGCAGCAGGGAAATCACGAGGATGCAGGAGGTCTATTCATGCCTCGTTATGCAACCATGGGATGAGTGCATGATTTTTAGAAGAGAACCCTGTCTGATCCTTCAAGGACACTTGGTTGTCCTTCATTTTAATGTGAAACATATGGCTGTAGTTTGAAACTGAGGACAACAATTCAAGCCAGAAACACAGAGCCGTGATGGTGGCTCTGATCTCTGGTGGCAAATAAAAAACTTCAGCAGCCCCTTTAAATCTTCCCTTGTTTGCTGTTTTCGAATAACTTTGTCATTGGTTGCTATAGCTGAATTGATTAGTGGCTATTTTAACACATTTGAATAGAGACTGAAATGATACCCATTCAGTACTTTAATTTTAGTTTCACATTAATTAATTTTCCCTGTGACCTTCTCCCCTCCCCCACCTTTACCATTTTGCATGCTGCTTAAGCAAAGGGGGGCTGGGAGGAGGATGGATTTATCATGTTGCATCCTGTATGTAACATTATCTAATTTTTAAACAGAGTCATTACTAGATGGCTGGTTTTGGTCAGTGAGAGCTTTGACTTACAAAAAATATTTTAACACTAAAAGATGTGGCTAGGCATTATTTTAAAGAAAATAGACATCCTGTGACATTTCGGGTTATAGAACAGGTGTGTTTCTGACTTTTCCACCTTGTTTGTAGCTGTAGAGCAGGAAAAAGAAACAAACTATCCTGACTTTTCAGTTCTGTTTTTCAAGTGAACTATTGACATATGGAGAAAATGCAAATAGGAGCATTCACACTTTGGTACTTAATGAAAGCGGTATTTGACACTCTGCTATATTTGCAGGCTTGAGTTAACCTCAAAAGTCAAAGCTGCATTATGTGTGCAGCTTTAAAAAGAAATTTGACACTGAAATTTGGGGTGGACATTGTTCTCTGGAGTACTTGAAAGGTTACTTGAATGTCCTAAATAGTATATGGAAGAAGAATTAGGTTGTAATACGATTGCTTTTAAAACAATTCTCATAAATTCTCTTAAAACTAGGTTTCCATTCTAAAAATAAGTAGTAGAGGTACTTCATATTGCTTTAAGGAAATAAGCTAACTACTTTTTAATGTTTTTTTTGTGAAGACCTTGTTTGTTTGTGTTTTGGTACAAGCTTGGAGGGGAAGGAATAACAAATGCCTCTGTCATGGCTTCAGTTCAACAAGATATATGAAATCAACATTAAAAGCCAGTACATCAGTGGCTGACTCTGGCACACTGTTCTGTTCTCTGAGGAAACGGGTTTCTTCCCACACAGGGAAGATGAATTAGCTGTGTGAGGAAATGGGTTTCTAGGATATTTTTCTGCAGTCAGCAAAGTGAAGTGAGATGATAGCATTCAACTTATTTTGCTATATTTAAGGTTTTGAGGTACCTAGAGCTTGAAATACTCAGCATCCAAATAAGCTTGCAAGAAGCTGGTTTGTATTGCTCAGGCTCTGTTAAGGTGTGTAGGAGGAAATCAGAGTCACACCAAGTAAAATATCTTCAGTAGGGACAAATATTTCCTTTTAATATAATCAGAGCACTTCATGCACGATGACTGCAGCAGGATGTAATCTGCAAAAGTATCTTTTACTGCTCCTCGTCTGTAGGTCTCTTAAAAAAATGTTTGCTTGGATCACAAAATTCTGCCCTTAATGTGCCGGCAGTATAGTTAGGAATTTTCTATAATTCTGAGCTGTCTGAGATGTTGGACCTAATTACAACAAAATCTCCATTGGGAATGTCTTGTTTGCACCTTTGCATAACAGATGATGCTTAGTGAAAATTATTTTTCCTTTTTCCCCTACATTTGTTGACTGGAGATTTTTTTATCTACCTTTTGGTATGTTTATTGCTGTCCTGGTTTCAGCTAGGGTAGAGTTAATTTCTTCTCAGTAGCTGTTACAGTGCTGTGTTGTGGACTTGGAATGAGAATGGTGTTGGTAACACACAGGGATGTTTTGATTTTTTAATGAAGTCTTGTTTATCCTAAGTCAAGGACTTTTTTTCCTCTCCCTGGGTGAGGAGGTTTGCAAAAGAAGCTGGGAGGGAGCACAGCTGGGACAGGTGACCCAAACTGACCAAAGGGGTATTTGGTCCATAGGACATTGTGCCCAGTGTATAAACTGGAGGATTTTGGCAGAAGGGGAGCTCACCTGGGTTCAGGAAGGGAGGTTGAGCAAACAGTCTCTCAGGGAATGCAGCTGTTGTGGGGTTGCAGAGGGTTGAAGTTACACAGTTGGCAGAATCACACCAAGCAAGGCTCTGTGGTTCCTGTCCTTATGGAGATTTGGCATCTGGAGAGCCAAGGAGGGAGCAGCAGCACCCACTGGCACTTTAACAGCCCCACATGACCAGTGCAAAGTCTAAGAGAGTGGAGTCTGAAAGATTTATCATAGCTTGAACAAAGTAACACTTCTGTGTAGGATGTAGAATCACGGAATGTTAGTCTTGGAAAATGGTCTATGATGCACCTCACCGGGGAGTAAGGCTAAAGCTGCGTGGATGTTGTTGCAGAATCAGCCTGGCCACTTTGCAAGCTGGCTCAGTGTCTCCTTAGTGTTTGTAGGCATTAGAGAATAGATGTTATCCTTGGTATGTGCTCCTCTAATTCTGTGTATTCAACAGAAAAATGTCACTTGATGGCTATGCTGTGTAATATGTGCCTCATGCTGTCAGCAGGGCTTGCAGATATATTTAAAATGCAAGGGCAATCAGAGGAGTCACCCACACAACTGAAATGTTTTCAAGAGATAAAGGCTATTAAACTGCTTGAAAAGACCATTTGGGTCTCTAGAGTGTAAAAAGCCAATTTTGACCTTACAGACATTTTACTTGCTGATTTTACAAAGGAAGTGTTAGCGGAAGAAAAAGATAAATCTATAATAGAATTACTTTCTGCTCTACAAAATGTGTCCAGTAGCAAGATCCACAGAAGTTGCATGCCCCTTAAAAAGGACTTGGGAACCAGAGGGTAAAGCATGCTTTCTTCTCTTCTCCAGTGGCTGGATTTTGTGGAATCCAGCTCCTCACATCCATACTGTTCAGCATTCCCTTGCCTGGCAGTGGGACTGTCCCACAATATGTGAGGGTGATTACATCTATGATTGAGGGGGAGGGTGTATACTGTACTGAATAGGCTATAACATTTGCTGTCTCAGAGTGTTAGAAGTGTACTGCTCTAACTTTCTCTTGTAGTACTACAAACTATACCAGTTCCCAGCATTCTTATTCTGGGATAATAATACCAATGGCTATAAACTGGAAAGCTTTTTCAGTAAAATGTTATTTTGCTGTAGTTGGACTGATTCCATCAGTGCAAAATGACTACCTTGTTTAAACATGGCTTATTTTTTTATCTGAAGGAAAATACTGCAGTTTATTTGATCTTTCTAAGATAGTATCTTTATTTAAACATATTGATGCTTTTCTGAAAGGGCTGTTTCTCATACCCATTGCAATCCTTTTGCTTCATTCCTGTGATGGCTGTTATTGAAGAGAAAAGACTCCTGTGTGCCTTTACTGACATGGTGTTTAGATGGGTGCACCTAATAGGGCATTGGAAGTGTTTTTTTCAGGAAATATCCTTGTTACTTGATAAATTGGCCAAAACAATGCCTGCTTTTCTATTAATTTCCTGATAGCTGCTAGCCAATGTAAATATAATTCTGTTTAGCGAGTGAGAGATGAGAGGAGCTTGATGAATTTGTTTGATGTTCTCTCTCTGCTCTGATTTCTAAACAGGAGTTGTTGACATGAGGGTAGAGCTGAGGCATGTGAAGCATCTCCAGTTGGTGACTTGGGGTGTGTCTATGAGGATAGTTACTCTGACAAAGCCTCTGAAAAGGAAAATATTCTGAAGTGGTGTATTTTGATTTTTACATTGTCTTGCAGATGCTTACTTATAGAAGTTGCTTGCTTACAGAAGTTGTCCTCAAGTCTGGTCATCTGCTAACTCCATTCCCATTTCAAAACTGGCTAACATGTTCTCTGTATAAGTTTCCATGTAATTATGGCCAGCTAGAGTTGCTGAGAGGCTCCTGGGTATGGAGATGAAGAATGCACTGCGCTGCCTGGCTAGTCCAGAATATGAAGTGGGGTGGCTTTGAGTACCACGGCAAAGACATTACTAATGGTCAAGCAGGTTCCTTCAGTTTGACTTCTCTTTCAGGCAGGAGCAAAGGCATGAGAGCTGTAATTAGAATCACTTCCTCTTTCTTGCAGCAGGCTGCCTTGAGCCATAGCTCTGTAGCACAGGATTTATGCCTTTAGTGTCTGTTGCTCTCACAGAGGGGGTTAGGATGCGTGGCACAAATCACTGCACAAGTCTTGTGAAGTTGTTTTTGAGCTATGAGAGCACAGGATAAGAAGAGCTGTCCTGAGCTGCGAGACCAGCTTCCTGCTGCGTTCCATCAGCGTGATAAAAAAGTGACAATGCAACTTGAGTCTCTTATGCTTTCACTGCTTGCTGTTTCTTCTCAAAAAGGTAGCAGCCTTGGCTCTCTTCAGGTATCCTCCATGAGGGGATAAAAACAGGGCTTTCTCAGCTTGTTTTGCTGTGTACTTTTCCCACTTGCCCACCCCTTTTCCCTTTTGGTTGGTGTTTTCTTGTCCATTGAACCATTAGACTGTTAGTTTATTTTATCTTAATGGGTCTGAAGGAATTTTTGTGGATAGATAGAATGTAGGAGAATAGAGATAATGGTGAAGGTAATCTCACCCCTAAGGAGTTACAGCTGTGCTAATTATCAAGCATTAAGAACAAGCCTGCCCTTAACAGGCCACAGCTGGATCCAGTTAGGAGGGGTATGGTAAAAGAGTCGGTTAGCTGGTCAAGATGTAAGATGGAGTTTGTTGGTTGTGCAGAGGAGAGAAGAAGGTGGTTAGCTGGTCAAGATCTAAGATGGAGTTTGTTGGCTGTGCAGAGGAGAGAAGGAGTTAGTGCTGTGAGGAGCTGCCCATGAGAAATCACCAAGAAGGTATGAAACCTTTGCAACAAGATGGCAACAAATTTTTTCTCACTGTTCATCTTTCTTATATGTGCCTCAGTTTCCATGTATTGGTGTATATTCAAATCCAGTAATGCAGGAGGCAGACAGGGAGATGAGACTGGTTTTTATGAGGCTATTTCTTAGAGTACCCAAGAGAGCTGTTATCACAGGTATGAATAGGACATACCTTGTTCTGCTGTAACTGTTCATGCATGTGTATTCAAGTAATGAAATCCAGGAAAACATCATCACTTCTCTTCAGGTCAGGGAGAATAAGGGAAAAATCTCTGTCTGCAGCTAAAGTCCTTCTTGACCCCACATGGTGAGAAATGACTGGACACACTGCTCTTGAAAGGAGAAATGTTACTGGGGTCATACTAATGAATTGAGATGTATGAGTTCAGTTCTTCTGCCATAAATTTCTGTGATCATGAGTAAGGTTCCTAGTCTCCTGAAAACCTATAAATGAGGTAAACAGTTCTTTTTCTCCCAGCCTCATCTGTTTAAATTGTGATGACTTTGAGGCAGGAACAATACACATTGTGCAGATGAGCAGGAGGTGAAAGGGCCTAAGCTATCCTGTCCTGTCTGCTGCCTTTTGCTAACTCTTTTGTGGTAAGTAGAACAGCATGGATATGGGAGAGACTGGAAGAAGCAGCTGGGTGGAATGACATTTTTGAGGTCTGTGAAGACATATAGAGGGGCATAACAGGATGTCTTTAAATATTTAGATTTTGAGAGATTTTAGAAGGCGTAGGAAAACATTTTTTTCCTCTCATGAATTCAAGCTATGCCTTTGTTCACATGGTTTTTAAAAGTAAGAGAAATTATAAACATTATAAAGGCAGAAAGGAGAGCTGAGGGGTTCATAGAGGAGGCAGGGAGGATGCCAGGCTTTACTTTGGGGAAAATAAGGAGAGGAGAGTGTTTTTTGTGTCTGCTTTTAGTGAAGGCACTCCATGTGGATTGGTGTTAGCCAAGGCTTTACGCTGTGTGCGTCACTGCTTTGTAAATGCCGGCAAGTTACACTTACAGGCTGCTGGACTCTGTACAGAGTGCTGATCTATAGATGGTTTTTCTTTTTCTGTAAAGGACACCTCCAATGCTAGCTGTATTTGAAGGCATAGAAAATAGATTTGAAGAGCTACACACAGCAGCTGTCATAATTTACTGTAATATCCTGCTGTTTAGGATAACTAATGAGTGCGTCAGTTCCTTGGATCTGTTGAGCCAGATCATTAATCAGTATCAACTGCCCTTGCTGCATGGAACTGGGGGACTTCCATACGAGTTGATATGCATCACCTGCATTGGGAGATGAATGTCTGGAAAGGAGGTGGTGTAAAACTGCTGGCTGGGTTTGTGTTCACTGGAGATGAAATCCTGTACCTGGCTTAGTGTTGGGAATATTATGGTATTGGCATATCATGGAAAGCATGGACCAGTTACAAGAAAAAAAACTTGTATTTCTAAGTTTGGGTGTTGTTTCTTAAGCAGCTCTCCTGCTCTGCAGAACATGAGCAACTTGGATCATTTAATTCTTCACAACCTGTCCTGTAATGAGAAATTATTTCCAGACAGGTCCAGAATTTGCTTTGCTTCCTGTGGCTGAGTCTCGGCTTTTGTTCCCATCCAGCTGTGAGGTGTCATCCTTGTGCTTTATCCTCCCATGAACTGCCTAATGTTAAAGCAGATCAGAAGTGAGAGGATGTTATCTTCATAGCAGGAGTTTACTTATATCTTAAGTGATACAAGGTTTTGATACAGCCACAGCATATTTCTTTAGTGTAGTCTCAGTGTAGATAGCAACAGCAGCATTTCTTATAGTTGCAAATTAAATCTGTGTTTTCAGTAGAGTAGTGCATTCTAGTGTAGTAATGGATGGGCATCAGCCAAGCATTGGGTGCAACACTACCTGTACAAGGGGAATAGCAACATGCATGTATGAAATATAAACTAGAGAGTAGTTTCAGACTGTGCCAGGCTGAAGGTGAGTCAAGAGAGCAAAGGCAGATGGCAGAAGCTGCTGGGGAGAGGCAAAGACAAGACATCATCATTGTTACAGACTTGTGGGCCTGGCGTGATTCTAACAAGAAATATGCTGGTAAGCCATAATGCTGTGAGACTACTAGTGGCCAGTGAACAGCTGTTATCCCTGCAAGTTTGATTTCCACCTGTAGCATTTAATCCACTTTACCAGCTCTTGTGTGATTGTAGCAAACTGCAAGACAGAAGGACAACCAAAGCAAAGCGCTTTAAATTTCTCTTTTCTTGGGGGTGTGTACTTCTTTGTCTTCTATGAATTTCTGAAGTTTCACATTCAGCTCTTGTCTCATCATAGACTTGTGTGGAGCTTTGCTTTTTTAAAATATATATTTTTATGTATATATGTTTTTTAAAATCTATTTCCCCTCACTTTTTGGAGTATATGCAAACAACTACTTGTGTGCTGTACTAGCCAGTCTCCCTCAAAAAACCCCAGAAATTTCCCAAGGTAAACCTAGTAAAGAGGTATTGTGATAGACGGATTTGAAGGGCAGATCTTGGTTGCAAGATGGACCAATAAGTTGAAGTGTTGTCTCTATGATGTGTGAGAACTGAGGGGCAGAGAAGTGAAGACTCAAGCCCTGTTGGTAACTGCTTTGCCTGGGTAATAGGGATCAGGTCAGGAGGTAAAGAACTGCATCTACTGTCAAGTTTGTTTAACTAATATGTTGCAATGTGGCATTGCTGTAACTGATGCAGCACAAAACTTCTGAAAACCATTAAATTATTTAAAGTTGTTGATTCCAAATCCAGGTAGGGTCTCCTGACAGAGTGTAAAATATTCTGATGTATTTGCAGTAGTTTATGCCAGCCTACATTTCTACAGTGGAACTTAAAGCAAACACAGGATGTAATGTTGATTTTTTTATGAGGTCCATTTGGTTTTCCTGAGGCTTAGTGGTGGTAAGAATCCCATTAAATCTGTTTCTTGAATCCTCTCCAAAGGGAAGATGTTTGGGGTACCAGCAATATGTATTGTTTTTTAATATCTTTGGTATAGAAACTTAGTACCTAATTTGATTTATAGAAACTTAGTACCTAATTGATTTAGATGCTTTGTAAACTGTGCAGGTAAATGTGGGCTATAAACTGTAATTGATCCTGTCTGAAGGTGATAATTTGACTCCAGTGTAGATCACAAATTTTCAGTGTATTCTGTGCAGTTATTCTATAATGAGTCTCTCATCTTGTCACTGGTTCTGGTACTGGTGTGTTTGAGAGTGTTCCTCTTTGGACAGCATGAATGCTGCTGTCCTGGCTCAGATGGACAGGACATGGACCCACAGATCCACAGGATGGACCTGTGCTGTACTTTCCACTCTGAGCGGGTCACATCCAGCACAAACCAGCAGTGCTGCCGTGCCCGTGGCCCGGCCAGCAGGGTTATTTGTAATGGCTGGCTGGTGGCACAGCAGCTCTCCTGGGCCAGCAGTGCTGCCGTGCCCGTGGCCCGGCCAGCAGGGTTATTTGTAATGGCTGGCTGACGGCTCGCAGTGGTGCTGAGCTGCTCTGCCAGCACAGGGGCCTGGGGTGCAGCCAGCTGCTCCGTGGCCAGATGGAAGAGTAGAGCACAGGGAGTGCTGCAATCCGAGATGGAAAACTTGCCTGGGTTGTGTGCTTTGGGTGGTTGGTTTAGGGGAGCAAAAGATCAAAACTTGCCTTAAAACTACAAATGTGTTTGTGGTAATTTAAAGTTACCACAAAGGGCAAGGATAGGAGAGGTGTATCTTCTCCCTGGAAGTACAGTGGTAAAATTTGTATGATATAATTTACTGTTTTGGAGATTTTCTGGGTGGAAAATATGTGTCTTGGTGTATCCATGGCAACAAAATTAAGGTAGCAGTTGTTTTAAGTCACTAGCTTATAAGAATAAGCTGAAAAACTTTAAAATCCCCCCCCAACAAGTGAATACTTTGCAGATATTACAATATTAGAAAACTCAGAATGCCATGTTCTCGAGTGCTTTACTCATTGGTTGAGGTAGGAAATTAGGTGATGTGTAAACTGTTGTTGTTACCACCAAAATTTCCTTTGCCTTCACTGGCTGATTTTCCTCTCTACCTTGCTCCTGCACAGGTGCTTCTAAATGTTTGCTCAGGGCATATCTGTGGGAGGACGTTTACCTGTTGCTCCCTGTGGAGGTGGGTGCTCACCGGGAGCATGGTGGCACTTGGTTCAGCTCCCAGCTGTGCAGCAGACTCCTTGGGAAGGTCACTTCTGTCTTCCTGCACTCCGTCAAGTGTTGTGGATGATCTCAGGACACCTTGAACGTTGCTGTGAGTCACTGTCGTGCCACAAACACCTCTGAAAAAGTGTAATGTGACCCTGGACCTAGCTAGTAAATTATCAATCAGTTCAGGCAGTGCTGCACTACCCTTTCTCAGAGGGAGCTTGGAGAGTGGGGAGGATCCTGCACTTGCTGGTTTTGCCATTCTCCTGGTGTCTCAGGCCCATACCCATAACAGCATGGGAAGGATAGCCCTCAGGCTTATAAGGATGACAGAGGGGCAAGTGTGTGTTATAGTGGGATACTGTGAGAGGAGTATCAGCTCTTTGGGAATTAGAATATTTCCTTTGGAAGATCCAGAGACCTTTGATCTCTGTTTAAAGACTTGCAGTTGGCTGTGTTCACTGGGAATATATTTCAGGAGCTAAGTACCTGTCATATTTTAAAAACACCCTATGTTTCCCAAAGCCCTGGAACAGTTTTAAGAATAATTGGATGAGTATTGGAATCAATAAATTTAAACAGTGCTGTGTCTGTATTTGTTTGTGTATAAAATCATGATCATAGATATGCAATTAAATGTATTCTCTGAAAAGAAACCTCTTAAATGGTGAATTTGAAATAATGATAAATCAGGTTGAGATTTAAATGTTCCCTAACCATTTAATAGCATCTAAATTAAGAAATATTTGCTAGTGCAGGTTTGGCTGGGGCTTTAAAGGAAAATGAAAATGCTCGAACCACAGGAAATCAATGGCCTAATCGTCTGGAAAAAGAGTTCATTGCAGTGCCAGATAACCTGTGAGAGCAACAGCCTATTCTGCAGGTGTAGGGAGAATATTTGTCATTGAAGTTCTACAGCAGAAGCAGTTCCATGGCAGGTAACTTGTGAGGTTGTGAGAGTGATGGAGAGCTGAGAATGTCATTTATAGCTTGTGTCAGGGAGGGATCCGAGAAAGACTAAATGAGGGATGGTGGCGTAGTCTCTTTATTTTGGTAGAAGCAGTCACATTTCCTTACTTTCATCATTATAGACAATACTCTTTTAGAAACAATTTTAAATGCAATTTTAAACCTGCTTTCTTCTCTTGTTGATGTGTAGGCACCCAGGTAGCTGGATGTGAAGTGCAGTGGGAGCTCAGGTTGTGCTCTGGGTGGGGGACATGGTGGGAGCCACAGGCAAGGGGCTGTGTCCTGGTGCTGCCCCTTTGCACAGCTGGCCACTCTCAAGGGACTTTGGTCCCAGCAGTGAGAGTCTGGAGTGGTGTGAGTGTGACTGACAGTGGCTTCTGGATGGTCAGACAGGAAAGTTTCCTTTACAAGAGTTTTCTTCCAAGGACAGTAAAAGTTAGGCAAATAAAAAATCACAGCAAAACAAATGAAGAAACAAAAAAAAAAACCCCAAAACAGTCCAACTTTTATGAAAAGCAAATCCACATCTAAAATGGGGAAAATTGAAACTTGAATAAATGTATTGTTTATGGCATATCTTCTTAGTTAAATGAATGCTGTTGTATCTTCCTTAACAAATCTGCATGCTGAACCTTAGTGTGTGGGATATTTAAATCTGAACATCTATATGTTTTATAGTTACTAATAAGGGAGAATGAGTCCTTTTTTTAGGCATAGCAGCAAAAACCAGGAACCAAGTTTAAAGCTGCAGACCTTAATTATGATTTCATATTTTGAACTTATAATAGTTTTGAGTTAATAATGAATTCTGAAAATATTACTATTATGACCAGCACTAATTATTTATCTTCATTATGAATGAACAGTCAGCATCAGGAAGCCTTTCCTTCTTGACAGGTACAGAAGGGTGTCATGGGAGCTGCTCCTGTGCTCTCTGGTGAGATGTAGCATGTCCTGCAGAGATCTTGGGATCTAGAAACAAAGGCAGACCTTGAGAGCTGTGTGACAATGAAGGAAAGCAGTGATTGAGGCAGAGAGACCTTCAGGGGTTGACTGTGTTCAGTCCTTTACCTGCTTTGAGGAGTAACTGCCCTAGATTGCACTGGGACACTCTCGTCCTTCCCAAGGGATGGGTTGTTTGTGTTGCTGATTCTATCTAGAATGCCCAGGGTATGGAAGAATGTAAAACCTCATCTTTTTACTATGTATTTGGGAATAAAAGTCATATTATGACTGCATGAGAACAGACTTCGTTGCCAGTTAGGCTGAGACTTGGGAGGAGCCAAAGCAGGATCACAGATCTTGCAGCTATCAGTGCTAAGTGCTGAGCATAGATGACTTTGCAAGCAGAAACACAGGATGCAAATATTTAACAAAGCCTTTTTCAAGCTCACAGGAGGGATGCAGAGTGCAAGTTGATGTTTGGAGCAGAGTGCCTGGGTGACAATCTGCTGTTTGCACTAACTCAAATAGAAGCTACATGTGCTCATCAGTTTAAAATCTGATATGTAAATGGGCTGCAGTTCCATATCCTGGACTATGTCAAGAATAACTCCAGAAACTAAAATTAATCCAGTGGTTTCCAGAGACAAGAGTGAACTAATGTTGTGGGAATATGGTTGTCAGGGTTAATGCTGATCTAAGGAGGATAAGAATAGCGTAGAGTTCAGGAAATCCTGAAATAGTAGTGGGAAGGGAATAACTATTTATATATTCCCCCATGTTTTATATATAATATATATAAGATACCAGCTGGAGATAGCTTATCTGGCAGATTTGCTGGGACTTGAGTACATGGTGATGGCTTTGGGCATGGCTGGAGAGTAGTCTTTCTTGACAGTGTGAAGATGTCTTGCATCAAGCAATAGAAATGGAAGGAAGAGATTTCAAATGATTGCAAGTTGTCAAGTGCAGTTTTGTTTGATGGGAGACCATGTGGGCAAAAAATACGTTACCTTAATTTAAAAAAAATCATAAAAAAAACAGGACGGGGTAGGAGACTGGTGGGTGGTGGTACAGAGAAGACTCTTGCTGACGTTTCTTTTTGGTATTTTTCCTCTTAAAAACAAGAGCAAGCAGTCAAGCAGTACTCATGTCTGCTTTAAAATATATTAAATATATTTCCCACAGCCTCTTGTGTTTAGTACTTTAGAGAATAGCTTTTTCTTTCCTTTTTCTTCTTGTTTTAATCTCTTTTTAAATGTGATTTTTTTTTCTTTTTTTTGTTACAGGCACTGTGTGCCAATACAAGAGTTCAGTCAGTCAGTGCATTTCTTGAATTAGTTGCAGTAGTTGAAAGCAGAGACTGAGAAAGGCCCCTTGCCACTGGTGAAGGTGACTGTGCCTAATCTGTGTGGTGCTGGCAATTTCTGTGTGTTCTCTTCATGGCAGGGAAGTTGAACTGTGCTACACATGTATGTCCTGTGTGCTGTTGTGGCACAAATAGGAGCATTTCTCTGCTTTCCTTGTTAAAATCTAACCATGGGTGTCTGTGACTGCTGGCAAAAAGAGGTCACATAGTAAGGCCTCATGGGAAGACCCACACAGCAAAGCCTCTTTAGGACCAACGTTGAATGCCATTGATGATGTCTCTGTTGATAATGATTCTGTTTCTTAGGATTGCTGCCCAAATGACTGCAGTTTGGAATTTATCATGGTTTGGGTGTTGTCTCAAAGTAGGAAGGATGAAGCTGTTTTCTGGTTTAAGGGGAAGAAAAAAATTGTTGATTGAGCTCAGATGAATGAAAACCCAGGCAATATTAGCACATTATGGTACCAAGTGTTTCCTGCCTGTCTACTCTTTGCCTTGAAAAAATCCAGTAAGTCTCTCACCTTTGTGCTTGGCAAAATCATGAAGCAGATCCTCCTGGAAACTTTGATGAGGGACATGGAAAATAAGGAGATGACTGGTGACAACCAGCATGGCTTCACTAAGGGCAAATTGTGCCTGACAAATCTGGTGGACTTCTGTGGCAGTGTTACAGAGGTGGTAGATGAGGGAAGGGTGACTGATGTCATCTGCCTGGACTTGTGCAAAGCACTTGTTAGTCTCTCACATAACATCCTTGTCTCTAAAATACAGAGAAATTAATTTGATGGCTGGAGCACTCAGTGGACGAGGACCAGCGGGAGAGATGGTCTGTGCAAACCTCATGAAGTTCAAGGCCAAGCACAAGGTCCTGCATGTGGGTTGGTGCAATCCCAAGCACAAATATAGACTGGGCAACAGTGGGCTGAGAGCAGCTCTAGGGAGAAGGGCTTGGCAGGGTATTGGTGGATAAAAAAAAGTAATATGCCCTGGCAATGTCTGCTTACACCCCAGAAAACCAAGTGTGTCCTGGACTGCATCCAAAGCACTGTGGCCAGCAGGTCAGGGAGGTGCTCCTTCCCCTCTGCTCTGCTCTGGTGAGACTCCACCTGAACCCAGCTCTGGGCCCACCAACACAGAAAGATGTGGACCTGTTGGAATGGGTCCAGAGGAAGGCCACAAAAACAACCAGAGGCCTGGAGCATCTCTCCTTTGGGGACAGACTGGAGGTGTAGGGGTTGTTCTGCCTGGAAGATTTTATAGCAGCTTTCCAGTACTTAGTGGGTCAGCAGGAAAGATGAACATGGAGTGCAGTGATAGAATGAGGTGCAATGGTTTTAAAGTGGAAGAGGGTAGATTTCAGTTAGGTATTTGGAAGAATGATGACAATTAGAAAGTGAAACAGGTTGTCTAGAGAGCTTATGGCTGCCTCATCCCTGGAAGGGTTCAAGGCTAGGATGGATGGGGCTTTGGGCAGACTGGTCTAATAGAAGGTGAATCTGTCCATAGCTGGCGGTTGGACAAGATGATTTTTAAGGTTCATTCCAACAAAACCATTGTGTGATGCTCTGAAGTAGAAGCAAGCTCTAGAAAGTACTAGAGCAATGAGAGGTGTCCTGCATCTAGAAACCAGGTTCCTTGACCAGTGTGTAGATAAATACAAGCCCTAAGGAAAAACTGTCCTGTGTTACAGCAGAAGTCACCTTGATCTCTGTATTTGACAGGAGTGCCAAGGGAGGAATGGAAGAGTAGGAAGAGTGAGTATAGGTATTTCTAAGCAAGAAAATTGAAGAGCAGGACTTTCATCTAACTCAGAGTGTCCAAGTTCCTGGAAAGTTGAGCTGTCTATGACAGATTTTTGATCAGACAGTTTGAATTCGACATTAGGACTCAATTCACCTGCTCTTGTTAAGCTGTAGCTTCCCCCACTAAGAACTTGTGAAGCTTCCCTGCAAAAAAACCGGGTTGGGAGTTGTCAGGGAGTTTTTTAGATGGACTCCAGGTGGTGTGGGACATGCCAAAGAGCCTGGAAGCATTTGACACAAGCCAGGACAGAAAGATTGAAAACATGCCTCTGGTCTCTGGAGCAGGATGTCTGGAGTAGCTGGATTTGAGGGGGGCCTTGTGCACTAATTGGGCTTCCACTGCAGCTGAGGTTTCTGTTACTAAACTTGAAGCTTAGAGGCCCCATTTTGCTCAGCAGCACTGAATGATAACTAGATAGGGATATCTTGTAAAAGAAGATCCCTGGTCAAAAGAACAGACAGAAAAAAACCAACAAAAACAAACCAGCCTGGGAATAAAGCTGGGACACAAGCAGACAAAATGTTTTGCATTGGGTTATAGAGCAGGGTCATCTGTGGAGAGGAAAGTGGAGCCCTGGAACACACTGCTGGTGAATGTCTTCTAGACTTGAGGAGCTGATTTAGGTGCAGCCTACTGAGGTCATGTCCTCTCATGAGGTTAGTGCTGCTCTTCTGACGGCAGTGAGCACCTCTGCTTCAGGAGGCAGGGCTGCAGTCTGATCAGCCCTGCCTCACATGGCTTTATTAACATTGTTTAATGGGCTTGATGAAGATAGAATGGTACTGGGCTTGATGCCTTGAGAGGCTACCTAGAACAGAGGCTAGACAGAGTTAAAGTAGGTATTTATTAAAAGGCCTTCAAAGGATACACCTTGGGCACTACAAGAGCCTGGCTGTGGCTACACCCAAGATGAACAATGGGTCATGATTTTTTGCACTTTTTAAAGTTTTGGTCCATTTATATGTTGGGGTCAATTGTCCAATTACAGCTTCACGTTATGAAGTCCCATCCTCCCAGATTGCACTCCTTAGTTTGCTGTATATACTTTTTGGGCCTGATGGTGCAACGGTGTCCTTGGTTCTGGGGCTGGAAAAGGATTGCCTAACAAAACTGTGAAGAGAACATGCTAACACTTTATATGAAGTTCAGAGTTATATACTAATGCAGTACAGTATCTGTAAAATCTGAAAGCTAAAGCATTAAGCATCAGGCTGTGCACAACTACCCAGGCTTGCTGCAGGCAGTGTTGTGTGCATGCTCCTGCATCTTCTCTGCCTTATCTCTTGAGCTGCTCCTTAGCTCTGTTGAAAGCACGTGTGACTGCAGTGTAGATACAGACTTCCTCCTGCATTCCTATAGAAAAGATAAGGCGTGCAGTGTGTTCCTGTGCATCTGTGCTTGTGTTTACTGCACTCTCTAGGGATGCAAATGAATGATAAGGCTGGGTCAGGTCGGTGGTCTGTCTTACTTGTTTTCTTTTTTGTAGCTGCCAAGAGCACTTGCTTGAACCAGCTAATATCAGTCCACAAAAGTCGTGGAGAAAAAAGGATTTGTTTGAATTGTTATTACTAGAGCTTCTGGCTTGTTCTTACTTCATGATTGAGTTTGTTTTTGTAGGAAGAATCTTTGCTGTTATGAGTCACTTTGGCTTAAAAGTAGGATTTTGCTTTCAGATGCCTTTTGCCTTAAAAGGTGATGTTGCTCCTGGTGTTTGTCAAGTTTCGGAAAAAAAAATCGAAAACTCATCAGGCAGCTCCTTCTTCTCAAGAAACACTTGAAACTTCCATAGTTCTTTGTTTTAGAAAAATCAAAATAAAGCAATGCTTATTGCTGATGCCTCTTCAGGGACAGCTTGACTTATATAACAGTAAAACATCAGACAGCGACACTCCTGCATGTAACAGGGATGTAGTCTGCTTGCTGGCGTGTTAGATTTCTAGACCATCTGGAAATTAGTGTCATTAAACACCTGAAATAACAAGATAAAAAAACCCAGACAAACAACAGCAAAAAGTGTAGGAGTTAAGCTACGGCAAGCCAGGCACAGTTGATCTACAGACCTAATGTCTTTCAAGTGGGTAGATAAAGCACAGTCTCGTCTGTGTGTGGTCACTAAGGATGGAACAGTTCTTTTTTAGAGGTTGGCTTTTTAATCCTACATAATTTATGGTTATTAATTCCACTGTGCTTAACTAGAAAATCTATCTGCAGTTCCGAACTTTATGCTGAGAAAATGTATACACTAGCAAATATCTTGTGGCAAAAACTGTGGTGTAACTCATTATCAACTATAAAGCTGCCATGGAAAAGGAAGGGATTGTTCTTCTCTGAAGGTTTTGTCTATGGCTCTGACCTTACTGCTGCTTTTGTAGGTAGAGCTAACCTGTTATGCATTGGCTGATTGTGCATTCAAATGTTTCTGTGCATTTGAATATAGCTATATACTTGCTTTTCACTATGCAGCATCACTTGATGAAATTTTACCACTTCCAGCAGAAGATGCTTTTTATTTGTGGGTATTTATTGCATAAACTGGTTCCACAAAGCTAAACTTGTTTCCTTGGCATTTGTCAGCCTAAGAAACTTAACGGTTTACAAGTATTTACCAATTTTACTTTTCCTTGCCATGACCTTTTCCCTGTATAGGAAAAAGAATCCCACACTCTCTTCTGAATGCTTTCTGTGCATTGTTCCTTAGGACCCACAAAGCTTGTTTCTTGTACTGCTGGTGGACTGTAAGTCACAGCCTGCTGTTCTGTAGATACTCTGTACCTGGACTTTGCTCTACATGCCCAATGTGCCTTATTCTCTTGCCATTGCGTGTTCACTCTCACAGTTTGAAAGTGGAGTCAATGACAAAATCACCTCTTTTTAATTTTTTTTTAATTCTGTATTGAAAGTGTGCAAGAAGAAATGTTTATATGGTGACCCAAGTTTCATTTTAGTAACAATCCCCACTGAGGTTGAACAGTGTGTGGGGAAGTACAGAGATGAGGTGAAGTGGGTTGTGGGAGCAGTAATACTAGATTGAAAAGTTTGGTCCTGAAGTGACTCCTGATGACCACCTGCCTGTTTTCCTTATGAATCTGTTGGTTTGTGTCTTGCAGTGGCATCACTGAAGGGGCCAGCTGTTTCTGCTGTGGGAGGTCAAGAGCTCCTTCCAATTGCATCTTCTGTGTCATCTGCAAAACCCCCAGTTACAGTGAGTTTCTCCTGCACACACTCTGTTTCCTCCAGTGAGGATTTGTTAGCTGTAGTCTGTGATAATGATGTATTTCTCTATTTATACTTTGTCAGTTCACTTGCTACTGCATAAAGCTTTGATTTATGAATCCCAGGCCAAAAGAATACATACACTTCTTATATTCGAAGGTCATAGTTGCAAATTCTCCTGGCCAGCTGCATACCTTGAGGGAAATGATCAAAGACTATGTGCTTTGGGTGAGTGTTCTAATTATTTATCCAATAGCCAAGATGACAATTGGACAAAATATTTTGTTCCTGAGAACAGCTTCAAAAAGAAAAACTTATTTAAATAAAAAATGGGAAAAAAGTATTACTTGAGTAAAGAAGATTAAACTTGTTCAGAGTGCCAGAAACACATCATACCTGTGTGACATCTAGTCATAGGCATGGCAGGTGAAAATAGAGGGTGACTCAGTGCTGGAGTGTTCCTGAGTCTGTACCTGGATATACTCTTAAACTGAGATAATGGAATTTTCTCTGCAGTGCAAGAGAGCTACCTAATTCAGTGCTATTTGGAAACCGAATGAAAACTCTTGAAAAGCCTCATTCCCCCTTTTAGTTTCCACCTAAAGGAAATGAAGAAAATGCTTCTCTAATTCCGCCAGCTGTCTGTAAATGTCCATGTAACATATAACTTGCCTGTGATTCTTTTGTCAGTAATTCTCTTGTGCTAATAACTCAGTAAAACAGACTCGAGTGATTTCAGTATTTTGCATAACAATGATAACAATTGCTTGCAAGGCCATCTCCAGTTCTCAGACAATTCTGACAATATTTACCTGGATGGAAGAGATGAACTGTCTTCTGAATTCCTGTGTGGAATCCATCTGCGAGACTAGAACGGTGGGAGCACATCTGTGCATGTGGAAGTGTTTGTTTTGATGAAGACTTGAGGACTAAATGAACGAAAAAAACCCCTGTGAGTGCTTAAGGGGCTGTCAAGACACTTGTAGAGTTAGATGGCATTGAATGTTGACATGGTCTAGATTTCGGGTTCTGAAGTTGAGTGTACAGGAATTAATTGTACTCAGGTAATGGATTCTCCTGCGAACTAATAGCAGTAGCAAGAGGAACAATGCCTTAAGAGGAAAATGCCCTCAAATCTGTGGAAAGCTTTTAGCAAATGATTTTGGCACGATGTATATTTCTAGCCTGTGTCAATATTGCAGATGTGTAAATTATACATGACTTACAAAATAAGAAAATTTGCTTCTAGGGAGCTCTTGTGTTTTGCCTGTAAGGATGGAGCCAGCTTGCAACATATGTAGAGAATATTACCTGTCAGAAATTGAATATTGAGTGAAAGTAATCGTTTTAATCAAGAGTAGTTAAAAGTGAGGCTGAGTTGAAGGAAAAAACAACTGCTCAGCTGTAAGACTGCTTCCAGTGCTGCAGACTTGCCCTGAGATGCATACTTTGTGTATTAAGAATATTGATCAGGGCCATGGTTGTACCTTGCATTACCACTGTTCTTCCTGATAATTGCAGCCAAGATTTCTTAACTGTTTGAATTCCGCTCCTTTCTTTGCACCCAAGTTCAGAACACTTGGTGCTGATGTATTGGCTGAAGGAGAGCACTGCTTGAAGGAGCAGATTCTTGGTTCATGGATAGATAGCTGGCAGAATCTCTTTGAATTCTGCTCCTTTCTTTGCACCCAAGTTTAGAACACTTGGTGCTCTGGGGTACTGGCTGAAGGAGAACACTGCTCAAAGGAGCAGATTCTTGGTTCATGGATAGATAGCTGGCAGAATCTACTGGCTGAGGCAAAGACATTCTGGCTTATATCAATTACTATTCCTGACAAATCATCTGTAGTGATTGTGGGTGTTTTCTTAAAAGAGTTGCTGTAAAGGAGTGTCATTGAAGGTAGTAGCTGTATGCACAGTCTGAGGTACACTGAGCTGAGTGCTGTACAGGAGCCTGAGACTTTGTGTTTCTGCTAAGAAACACCCTTGGCTGGTTTCTTTTAAGTGGTTTTATTTTTGCTTTTAATCAAAAACGGGACTGTTTCTGCACATGTTGCTTGTTCTCTCTTTCTCTTGAATCAGTGTCCATTTCCTTCTCATTCTTTACAGTGCCTTGGGAAAGCTGAATCCCTCTTGAAACGAGGGAAGCCACCTCCAGTTACAACAGAGGGATGAGGTTGCAGATGAGTGATATCAAAGACATTTGTTGAGGGAAGCCACCTCCAGTTAAAACTAGCTGACAACAGAGGGATGAGGTTGCAGATGAGTGATATCAAAGACATTTGTATACTACAGCATTTGGCTACTGCATTCTTGAGAAGGCAGAACTCTGCAGTTGTAGCTGCTTGAGCAGGGCTCTGTGCAGAGCAGGTCAGCCCTGGTGCTGGTTGCAGAGTGGATACTGGTAGCCCTGCTGATGCGTTTTCTTAACCCACAGCAATCTGGACTTTTTGCTCTCACTTCATTGTTCCTTTGATGAGCCATCAGACTTCCTCTACAAGCTGCACAAGTGAATGCTGGCAGATGTGTCTGTTGGAAAGAGAATGGTCTGGTAGCTATCTTAGAGCTCTGCAAGTCCAGTTCCAGCTCCGTGATCTGCTTACAGATCCTGTCTTTTAAAGGACACTGTTCACTTTGGGTGGGAACTGAGGGTAAGCATAGAGCCAGTGACTGCTCCAGTAGAGTGGTTGAAAAAGTAACATAATGTGTAACCAGGATGTCTTTCTGTAATATTTCTCCACAGCCTAAATAGTATCCCTGAAGCTTTTTTAGCAGTCAAGGTGAGAAGATGTGTGTGGATGGGGAATGAGGGGTTGTGTATCATGGCAGTGATGCTGATGAGCGTGTGTGAGATCCCAGCGTGCGCTGTCCCACTCTGATCACTGAGGATGTCTCGCCTCTCTGAGTGAAAGTGCTTGCTTGGACCTGGGACTCCAGATGTTAGCTTGGGTTCACACTCCTCACCTGAGATTCCACTGGCAGGTGCTACCATGTTCCTCATGTGGCTTTGCCTTGTGTAGCCTCATCTGCTTAACTCCTCTGGCCTGCCTGTTGCATGTTGGCTTTCAGTGTTTACTTTAGGGTCATAGTAAAGTCTTTCACCTTGCTTTCCAAATGTCACCAGGCAAAGTCCTTTTCAGAACCTGGCTTTTTCATGGCTGTACAGCCTACCTTAGAATAGTTGCTGTCCCTGGTGTGTGAATGAGTAAGATCTTTATAGGATTGACAGCTATAAAACATTCCCTCTGAACTCTGAGATGAAAGTGAGACATTTCCTTTCTCCTTCCAGAGGGCTCATCTGCTGTAAGAGGAGGGAGGTGGTTTCCTTTCCTAAGATCAGGTATCATAGCAGTGTCTGTGGCACTCCAGGGCAGCATGCTCTGATGCCTCACGCTATGGGAAACTGGGAATGAAAGGCGACTCTGCCAAGAGGCTTCTGTCTGCAATGGTGGGATAGTACACGTGACTCCTATGGCATTACCTGGAGCTCACTGGTGATATAGTGGAAGGGAAATAAGGGAAAATTAAGTTTGGGTTCAAATATTCAGATTGCAAGCATACTCCCTGGAGCTGATCGGCTTGCTTGCTAATGGCATAGCATCAGGAGCAGAATAAAGAGTTTGTTTGGTTTTGCGCTGCAAATACATAAGCCACCCTTGCTTTGGCTTCCAGCCCAGGGTGAAAAGGCTGGCTGATCACCCTGCTCTTTCAGTGTTGACAGCTGTTGTTGTCAGAGACAGATGTGACTTGGGTCTAAGATAAGGATAACAGTGTGAGTGCTTTTTACTGGCAAGGTAGATTTTTGGGAGGTAATGCAGTTTGTCTGTTGCTCAGTTAAAGGGAAACGAGAAAGGCTTTTCTGTTCTCTTGGTGGATTTTATTCAATTTTTTTCATATTTATTCCTCTGATGCCAGGAGATTTGCTCAAATATTCTAGCACTTAACGGTCCTAGATTATATCTTTGGTTCATTCAGTTTCAAATCATTCCTTCTCATTCCAAAACCAGTTATCTTACTAGCATGGAAGCAGGCAGTTCTGGGATACCACTGGTTCTGCAGATCTAAGTCTCTGTGTTTGATCCTTAAAAAAACGTTTTGGAAAGCAGAACAAGAAAACAGTGTAGGAATTTGGTGGGCAGATAAACTGCATTCCTGTTTCAGGCTGTTTATTCATAGCTTTAAGGCAAAAGTAGGCTATTTTTAACTTGCCTTTTCCCCCCTCCATATTAACCAAAACAAATTTCCCTCTCGAAGGAGAGGGTGGAGTTGGGAGGAAGGAAGGGTGGAATTGAAACTATTTCATTAAGTCAGTTTAAATATCATTAACACACGATTTTGTTTTTACATTACAGTTCTGAGCACAGAAGAGTCTCTTTACACTTTCCAAAGAGGGGAAGCTTTGTGTACAGAGAGGGTGAGTGAGGGCATTGGAGACAATGAAGTAGTTATGGAAAACTTATGACTTGTGCTTGGGGTGAACTGTCAGGAGGGTAATGCAGCTCTCCTGACTCCCGGTGTCTGTGTTTTCATGGTTTGTGGTAAACTGCTTCTGAAGCAGAGAGAGCAAGAGCACCTCCAGCAATTTCCTTACTAGGTAGATGTGACTTTGGCTTTAACTTCCATGATTACTGACTCCAGTGTGCTGCAGTAAGGGTGGCTAAATCCAGGGCCTATGGATCAGGTTTGCAGAAGGAAGGGCAAATACTTCATACTTTGAGACCGAATGATAACCCAGGAGCTGGTGCAGAGCATTGCTGCTCTTTGAATCTCTTGCACTTTGATGTTGATTCTTCACTACCTTTTGGTTCTCCCTCCCTCTGTTGATAAGAGCTGGACGATCTTGACAGTGAAAGATCTGTGAAGTTCACCTCTGGTGGTGGAGTGTAGAGCTCCTCATGCACACGTCTGACTGCACACGTTACTCAAGATTAGATCCTAAATCATCTCTTCTTGCAATGTTTTACTCATGCTGAGTGTTCTCCCACACTGTAGGAGAGCTGATGAGAAACAGAAGTTGTCTTTGTGTCTAAAGAAAATAAAAATTTTCCTGTTTTAGAAATATACAGGAAACCTGCCCCAAAACATGCAAGCCCCTCTCATCCAGTGATAGCATGTTACCAAGTTATTGAACTCTGCGTGTAAGCTTAGACCTAGAAAGACAACCTGATTTTCCAAGCCTGAGTCCCAAGGACTTTTCCAAGCAGGAAGATTCCCTGCTCCTGAGAGATCAGCGTGGGGCAGGAGCCCTTTCTGTGGACTCTTGGGTTCTCTCTTTATCTGCTTTCTTCTCCTCTTTGACTTCTCTCACTGGGAAGCTGCTCCAGATCACAGCTACTTCATACTCGGATTTCTCTGACCACCAGCCAAGAAGAATTTTTGGTTGGTTTTTATCTGATTTCTGCACCATGATAATCCCATGGTTTAAATGTCTCTTTGCATTTCTTGTGGCTCCCTCTCTCCTCAAGTGTGTTTGCAGGAAGTGATCCTGTCCTCTGTTGTGCTCTGTTCTGTCAACTTAAGTCAAACTTTCCTGATAGGCCTCTTAGTCTAACCAGCACTTCCATGCACCTGCTTTCAATTCAGTAAATTGTCTTTGACCAGAACAACTCATAATAAATGTCTGAGAAAGGGCTGCTTGCATTAATCTGATTTCAACATGTAACCATTAACTGTGACTTAAACATGATCATATATATACATATATGCATGTTTGAGTAGAATCCTCTGATCTTGCTTTGAGGACATCAAGTAATGGTGACTCTTTCCTGTACAAGGATAGTTCTGTCAATGGCTGGTTACTTTGATGTTTAACTAGGTACTTAATTTGAATATGCTGCCTTCAGTCACTGCATCCTGAAATGCCTTTCCTTGTTATTTTACAGAGGCTTTTGTTATCACAAATCTGATTTTGCTTAGAAATGCTCTAATACTCGTAGGCTATGTAAAGCAATTAGTAAATTACAGTAGTTTGTATTTCAGAAATCAAACACTCTTATTCCAAGAAAAAGTTCCTTTTAAGGTGTGTTTGAGTATCCAAAAATTACTCTCTATCAGCTTACATCTCCAGATTACACTAGGCACTGCATCAGCAAGAGTATATGCAAAGAATGAAAATAAAGTCCATTATTTATGACCCTCTCTCTGAGATTCCCTGGCTTGTGTGAGAAAAGTGGAACTGCTTGGAAATACTTTGATTCCCCCTGGATTTCTGGCTTCTTTGAAGGTTGTCTTGATCTTTGTGAATAATCTTGGGTTTATACGTTTGATTTCATGCCAGCAAACTAAATCTTTCTGTAATGTGCATTCCTTCAGGCTTTGTATATCATGAAGATTTGAGGGATATCTCCCACTGCTTGGTGTAGTGCTGTTTTCCTTGTGCTGGCACCAAAGAAAAGCAGGATGTGGTTGTGAGCCAGGCACAGCCTGCTGTGCACAGTGTCGGAGTTTGTTACCTGGCTGTGCTGCCTGTCCGTGAGCAAACTGCACAATTGCTCCCTGCGTCTGCATTTAAACTGGGGACAGTGACACTGTGCCTGGCCCTGCAGAGCTCTTGGACTTCCTAAACCCTTCCAAAGACACTCTCTCTCACACCTTAGCCATTGGGCTTACAGGGATGGTAACAGGGCTGCTAGTGGAGATTAGCTTGTGCTCCCAAAACCCACCTGACCTAGCAAGACAGCTCTCTCACTGCTGGGAGTACTCCTCCTTAGGATGCTGGTCAGGGGGGCTGTGATTTTCTTTTTCATTCCTTGTGCTCTCCCAATAGCTGGTTTTTGTTCCACACTGTCTCTTGTAATATACTCTAAATTAGTGGCTTCTAACCTTTTTGGAACAACAAAGTTTCTGGCAGGCTGAGCTTCTTGTTTGTCATACATCACTGTTCTCACATTCAAAGTGCAGTAATTTTGCTTATTGGAGAGGCTACAAACATTTATCTTGCTCCTGATAGCTTCTACTGGGGAACCATTGTGTTGCCCTCAGCATAAGGACTGTTTTTCTTCTGCTTCACAGTGCCTTCCTCTCAAGTCTTGATTAAAGGTGTAGTAATACAAATACATTTGTCCTAAAATCAATTGAGTGTATACCACATGCCTTTTAAAAAAACCCCAAAACCCCAATGGATATAAGTTGCCTTTTGAATTTAAACTGAAATCCTACCATGAGAAAATTAATTGGTCTTTCCTTGTCTGTTGGAGTTTTAGTCCAGAGCTAAATGATTTTGGCAAAATACTTTCAGGCACTTAACTTTGATAATCATTGTTTCATTTATAATTATTAATAAATCCTTTCACAATGACGTGGTTTTGCCTTAAGAAAATGCCTGTGAGCCCCTCCTGCTAGATTACTCTGCCAGTATGTGTATATAATTTATCAGATATGTATGTTAAGAAGGTAGCTTTAACTTTTGAAGAAGGTGTTTTTAACTGGGTACACCTTCTCTTAGATGACTGCCATCCTTGTTCTCTGGGTATCCTTTACATCATTTAAAGACTGTAATAAACTCAGCAATTAAAATAACTTGCCATACATTCCATTGTCATGGAATAATTTTTCACTTATGCAATTATAGTGTCTTCTACTTTCTCTTTTCACATTTCTCTGGAAGGAGAAAGTGCTTTTCTGCTTTGAAAAGTATTCTTTTCCTGCTTTGTCACAAGTGGTGTTAGTTTATTCTGCATTACTTTTTTAGTCACTTGCTCTAGTCCTTTAAAAGTGCAATTACATAATTCATATAAATTTAGAAAGGGAAAGATGAAGATCTCTCATGTCTATTTTTTTAATCCTCCTTGGAAGCTGGGGAGAATTCAGGTTAGGATTCTGGCAAGTAATTAGCATTTGAATTGGAGGTTAAGGTTGAACAGTTTCTCTCATGTGATGGAGGAGATGATTCTGGGGTTTGTTTGCCTTTCATTGGGAGAAGTAATCTCTCAGTTTTAATAAATGACTGGTTTTGAGTCCTGAAGCAGCTTCCCCATAGCTGTGTTGTTTGGTTTTTTTTTTGTTTTTTTTTTCTTCCTTGTCAGAGAAGGTCGGTGTCTAGTTTGCTTTGAATTGAGAGGTTAGTCAAGCCCTCTGTATTAACTTAGAATGTGCGCAGTCAAACAGCCTCTGCTTTGGAATTTGGTCTGAATAAGGCTGATTTTATTTGTTTGTACCACAGCAGTGTTCACCAGCCCCAGCTGGCAGCTCATTCTGTGTAAGCACTGTGCGACTGCAGGACAAGAAATGGCTCCTGATCTGACAGGCTTCAGCCCACGTGGGATAACTGATCACTGTGTTAGTAAATGCTCCTGCCTAAAGAGACTTCATCCTGGCTGTGCCCAGCCCTTCCGGGTGGAGGGAACGCAGTTCAGGGTGAGAGCTGTACTTTGTGCATACACAGCGTGCTCGGTGTGTGTAGAGTAGCTGTAATTGTTTCCCAGCTGTGAAGCCTGGGAAACATCCTTGCCCACAGGCTGCTGCTTTCCCTGAGTAGCACCTGGGGAAGGACAGTGACCAGCAGTGGGCTGCTGGTGTCCTGGTGAAGATGATGCAGTCCTGCCTCTGCTTTTCCCAGAGAACCCCTTGCAGCTGAACAGGGAGAGGAGCTCTGGGCTGTGTGGATTGTTCTTGCAACCTGTTCCTACCCATCTGTGTTATGGGGCAATTCAGCACCTGTCAGGAGAGAGATAAGGGAATGGCTTAGGGTTCAACTTCTGTTAGAGGCTCATCAGTTTGGGCTATATGAGCTCTTCTGTCAGGCCATATATTGGGACATTTGCAGTCTACATCATTAAGTTCTATTTAAGGACTCATTTGCCTTGTTCACTTAAAAAAAAAAAAAAGTTGTTTTAACAGAAATCTGGGGCTTATCTTCCCTTCTCCTGGAATGTGCATTTAAATCCAGGATTAGGAACTGATGGACAGCTCTGATGACATGAGTCTAAGGGAGAATAATTCAAAACTGTCTTGTGACTTTTCCTGCTATGCTCGTGAGCATCACTAAGATCTATTTGTATCAATCTGTTGGCTCAGGAATAGTGTTGCTTCCACTTGCATTTTCCTTGCATATCAAAGGGTATATCTACAATTGTAAGGGCTGCATCTTGATCCATTTTAAATGGTAACACAGATTGCATAGGAGCCTGAGATTTGTATTTGCACTCTCCAGAGTAAGATTTCCAGTCGTCATAGTGAGAAGTGGATTAATTGCTGCAAACTCCATGTGTGTACTTGAATCTCATCTCTGCAGTCATTTTGATGCTTTGAGCCCATCATTAACTTCAGATGCCTATAGCCCAGCTGTCTGCCTCTGACTGACTTATATGGGCTCTCCTTCCAGACAGGAAGGGGAAAGAGATATTTTAGAACATAGTTCATCTGACCCTGCTTTAGCCAGCTGCTTTAGAAACAGATGAATCCTGTCCTGCAGGTGACTGTTTCTCTCCACTGACTGTTGTGTCAGATGTTGATGTCAACACTTGCTGAAATAAATCCTGTATGAAATATATCCAGTTTTAAATTTAACTGATCAGGCATTTTCACTGAAATGTAGTTCCCAGCCATCAAACATGTCCTGGTGCCCAGGGAGCTGGTTGCGTGCTGTAACTTTCTCTACTTTTATTCTCCAGCTCTTTATCTAGAGAATGAAAATTATTCCATCATGACAGGAACACTGGCCTTTAGAAAGCTCCTTTTATCTACACAAATACTTTCTGCGGTATTTTTCCACTTTTGCTTATCCATCTTAGAGCTGGATTAACTTCAGAAAGACCTTGTATGGAACTCTGAGGCACATTTATTTCTTTGACCAGTAAATCAGTATTATAGTTTCCTGGGGCCTGGAAAAGAGGGTATTATTATGGAGTTATACTAAGTCCACTTTCCTGAATGCTGAATTTCCGAGGAAAAGATATAAATCTCCCCTGTGCAGGAGAAGAAGCTGTATGAAAAAGACTTCAGGTGCCTTAGTCTCTTTGTGTTTATGCTTGCTTGCCTTTCTTTTCTACCTTCCTCCCTTTCCTCAGGTGTTGCTATATATTACTTGATCTCCTTTGAGGTAAGTATAGCTTCTTTGTTGCTGTGTGGAACACATTAGTATTCAGAAGAGCCTTTTTCTGTGTCAGAGCCAATATTTTGCTTCTTTGTAACCCTAACCTTCTTGGAACTCTCCAGCTAATATTTTTCTTTCCTTCTGTCTTTTATTGACTGTGGTACATTGAGTATTGCTTCCCTCCCCAGTAACTTTTTGGTTTTTGGTTCGTGACTAATACATCCATTTTATGAAGGCATGAAACCTATTTACAGAGGAGAGGAAAGCAAAGCTGGTTGCAGGGGCTTGATGGAAGTGACAATAAGGAAGCACAGGCTCCTGAGCCATGTGTTTTGTATAGATGAGGTCTAGCATGCAGCAGAGGCACAAATTCTGTGGCTCCACAGGATCCTTCTGGCTGTGTCTGGTCTGTCTGGGAGGAGTTGTGCTGAGGCTTGCTGGGTTTAGATGAGCAGAGGGGGTGACAATGGGGTTCCATTTCCTCACCTCATGCCAGAGGAGAGGAAATCCCAGCTGCTTTGCACCTCTGTGTCTCTTCCCAGCATTCTTTGTTTGCTTGCACTGCAAACTGCATCAAGAAGAAAATTTATTCCTCCAGCGCCAGTCCGAAACCCGATACAAAACACAGTGTGTGGAGCTTTGCATGCTGTCCCCTGCTCCCCTTTATTTTCCTTTCCTCTTTGTTCTGCTGTCATTTTAGGAGACACTGAAGGAGTTCCAGTAACTGAAGTTAGTTTTCACGTAACTTTTGTCCCCTCCCCATCTCACTGTATTCATATAGCCTTGACACAATCTCATTGTGTGCATGTTTTAGAAGGCTCGGAATTCCCATGGCATGCAAGGGAGGAGGGATGACTTACCTGCTTTGCAAATATTTATCATCATCTCCACATGTTGAAACTTTCAAATAATTTCTGCCAGGTTTTTCTCACCCACAGCAGTTTTTTGGACCACAGAACAGACATACATGGGGCATAATAGGCTGTGCAGGAACACCTGGGAAGTTTTCGGGTGTGGAGAGAGGATCTGACTGGCTGCTTTGGTTCTGGTTGGCATCCCATGAAGTTCTAGGGAGATAATACTTTGGGTTGCCAAGGTATTCTGGTAGTGAGGGATTAAGAAAAGTAGACAATTGATTGTGGCTGTAAGGAAAACCACTTTTTAATTTGTTTGGGAATATTATTCCAGATCATCTTTTCTTTTGTCATAGATTAAATGTGGTTGTAGCGTCTCTGGTTTCATGCTTAGGGCCTGAAATGCAGACCAGTGTTTTAAGTGTCTGTTCTGGCATCTCACTAGCAGAGTTGTCTTGTTCACAACTGGTCTCTTAAAGGATGAAGCTAACTTGTCACATTTAGGCCACCAAGTCACTGGGTCAGTCAGTGTTGCTGGTTATTTGCAGTGAAGTCCAAAACACACCTTCAAATAACTTTTTTTTTGGGCAATCCAAATTTTGATAACTCTCAGGCTTCTCTATAATTTGCAGATACTCTGTTCTCACTTTTGCACCTTCCATTTGGTGCTCTCCCAGCCCTACATTGTCCACTGGTAATGGTCACTCATAAGCTGTTCAGAAACTTTTGATTCTCTGCTTTAAAAGTGCTGTAAATCTAGTTCATAGATGACAAATCTGGCCACCTAGGCAAATAAACAAAAACAATCAACACACCAGAATTTTTCAAGATGAGGCAAAGCTCTGACAGGAATAGAGCAATAGGAGAGAGTTGGTGGTGGGGAAATCTGACAAGTTAATTTATTTTTGGTGTTTTAATTGGATCAGTTGGGAGACAGAAAGAAAAGATGGTGCAGGAGACAAGAGTCATGGAGTCCTGAGAAAGGGGAGCAGGGAACTGTAAACATGACCAGCAAAATAATCTACTTTATGTGCAAAGTCCATTTAAATGTAAATTACCCAAAGTGATTTTTGGTGGATTTTTTTATCAGCGCAGTGTAGAAAGACAGAATTATTTTCTCCCTTGTTTAAATACGTGATGAAGACAGCTGTAGAGAGCTATAAACATCCCTCATCTCTCTACCTCCTCCCACCCACTTCTTTCCTTCAGGCTCCTTGGAGCTGTTCCCTGCAGCAATGCTTCCAGGTAGTGACAGTGTGGATGCTCACTTCAGTCACCAGGGCCCTGTCAGGGCCAATTAGCATCCTAATGACTGGCATGTACCATCCTGGCAGCATTCAGTCTGTGCTCTGTACCAGGGGGCCTCTCCTCTTAAGAACCCATCTTGTCTCATCTGGACCATACTGGTTACAGAAATCTGTAACAAAAAAAAAAAAAAGAGAGACGAAAATTTCTATTTCATCTTGTCTTCTGAGTCCCAGGGGCTTCAGCACTGAACAAATATACTGTCCTTTCTTTTTGCTGAAAGTGATGAATTTTGGCTTCGGGGAGGGAAAAAAATCAAACCACTGCTCTTACAGGTACTGAGGACTTTGGGCTGAAGCTTCAATGAGGCAAGGTAATGCAGTACTTGTTCTTCAGAGCTTTGTTGAATGAGAGCAATCAAAGACCAGCCACATAGCCTTTAAATATTGAGTACCTCGCTGGTATGAGGACTAAAGTGGTACTTTCCTGAAATTGCTGCTACCTGTTGTTTGGTGGTCTGCTGCAAAATCCACTTCAGTAGCATCTGCTGTCAAAACGGTGCTTTTGTCATTCAATCAAACCAGAGCTGCATGCAGTGCAGAGATCTTTTGGGTAGCACAGGCCAGGGCATGCAGGTGAGGAGATTTAGGGGAGGTTTCACAGCAACTCCTTGCATAGTGGGAGTCCAGGGTGCCCCTCAGCACCCTTTGTGAGTTTGGAGATGGTCAAGGCTTTGTACTCTGTTCTGCCAGACTGGAAGAGGAACATCTCTAGCAGCAGCAGAGTTAAATGCTGCAGTATTAAATGACCTCATCCCTGTGCTGGGTTTTATTGTTCAGTGACAGTGTGCTTTCCTGACAAACTCACACATCTATCCTGATTTCAGCCCTAAAAGTCACTGTTTCTTCTTGTTAATATGGCATTGCTGTCCGATCCTGCCATGTCCTAGCTCTTCAGTGGCTTCAACGCAGCGCTGTGATGCCAGGGCCAGCTGGTTGGCACAGCTGGCACAGCCAGACTGGGTCATCTGGAGGGAGAGGTCAGCAGTTTAATGGTCCTTAAGAGGAGCCAAATCAGCGGCCATGCCAAAGAGCAGCTGAAGGGCAGTGTGTTACTGTGGCTGGACTAGAAGAAGCTGCAGTAGAGAGGATTTCAGTTTATGGGGCTGTGGAGGTGGCACCTTTCACTGGTAGCAGAACACCGTACTACTTGAAATGGCGTTGCTAACATTCTGAGGACAAAAAAAGATTTTCTTCCCTGTAAAGGGCAGCAGATCTTGAGTGTGAATGCTGGAGAGTGAGTGAGCAAGGATTATTATTTTTAAGGTCATAACTATTCTTAAAACACATACAAAAAAATAGCCCTGCCATCCCCTAGCCCAGTGTGCAAGGCTGAAAGACAGCACATTAACATATCCACATGGTGCATATGCTATTTTTAACATTGCTGTGAGAATTTTGCTGAATTTTTTTGAATGGCGTTTGCATTTACTATCAGAATGCTGTCACATTGCTATAATGACTTTTTAAACCCTAAACTTGATGTTTTCATTCATCTTCTGCATGTCACAAGAACTTGTTGGCCAGGAAGGCTGCAGGTACATAAATAGGAGCACTGTGTTTGTTCAAGTACTTGCCTGCACCTCTTGTCTCTTCTGGATGTGTCCCCAGAAGACCTAAACCTGTGCCCTGGAGCCTCTTCTCAGAAGTGCCACCTTGAATGTCATGGTATCTGCTTCAATCTGGTTTGTAGTGCACTGAGCCAGCTCTCATCCATGAGGTATAGTAAATCAGCAAGGCTGACTGACTGCATGCTCACAAAGCACCCAAACAGAAGCCCTCCTAAAATGGTCCAATGATTTGAATTCTTCCTTTTGTGATCTCTTTTATGTGCATGGTTTAGTTTGTACATACCTCTGAGACTGGTGCCCTCTGTCTGTCCCTCCCTTGTGGGTCCCTGGGCATCCCCAAATCTGACATTTTAGGCATCACATAGTCACAATATGCTGCTTTCCCAGGGCATCTTGCATTGAACTCTACTGTAGGTCACACTTAGTTTTTCTTTACAAACATGGAGGCCAAAAATTTAAAATAAAACATAGCCTCTAATAAAAGTGTGATTATTGTATAATGATCCCTCTTGAGAAACGTGGGTGCTTAGTGAGGTGTCAGGTATTAGATGAAATGGAGAAAGTTGGCAGAGCTAATGCAAAAGATGGATAACAACAGGGCAGATTTTCCCGCATTAATCTGCCTGTATTCCTAATCCTTACCTAGAGCTATTCTACCTCTCCCTTCAGAGTAAGGAAGTAGGTTTCTGTGTCCTGTTTAACAAGAGGATAGTGCCCTGCTACTTTCCAAAATGTGTATGGGAAGAGAGTATATGAGCTCCCAGGCCAAGGGTTCAGGGGCCCTGACACGGATTTTTGGCAACTAAGCATACATCACCTGGAAGCCAGGGGCTGGTTATTTGTCCATGCTGCAGAGAGGGGCAGAGCCATAGCATGAGCCAGCCCTCCTGTCCCAGTGGAGCTTCACAGCCTTCAGAGCCAGTTGGTTTTTTAGGACTGGAGCCAGAGGCTGAAGTTAGGGATTCAGGACTGAGGCTCCAGGATGATCCCCAACTGCCCAGGAGAACATAAATCTCACTGTGTGACTATAGACGTATCTTTGTGGCTAAATCTGCAAAAATCGCATAGATCTCTAACTCCCACTGATCTTGAGAGGATTAGGTGCCTACATGACTTTGTATATCAAAACTGCCTGCTTCACTTCTTTTGCCAAATCAATAGAATACCACGTCTTCTTTTTACCTCCCAGTCTGGCTTTGTAAAGATGCAAGGGATTTATCCTGAGGATTTGTTTCTAAATCAGTGGGGACATGCTCTCAGTTGGGACTTGGATCACAGGGTAATTATTGCTTTATGTCAGGGTACAGAGCTGTCACACAGTTTTCTGCTCAAGCACATAGTCAGACATCAGTCTGCAGCTCAGATATGGTCAAACCAATAATCTGGGTACTTGGTGGTTTTCTGTAGTGCAGGACAATTCCCAGAGATTAGTGTAAATGTAAGAGCCTTTCTAAAGGAAGCAAACTACAATCCTGTGATTGCATTAGATGTTTCAAATGGCTCTGTAAAGACTTGGCAACTATGTGTTTTTGAAGCACATTTATTCTTCCTACAGCTTAGATCCTAGCTCAGTGATGAATTACTTTAAACTTTAAAATGAACTCCTTGTCCTGATGTCAGGATCTGTTGTAATCTAAAGGTGACTTGTAAGAAAAAACAAATATTAATTTGGCTTGTGATTTTTTTTCATCATACAGTAGGTAAAAAGAGCACAAAGAGCAGGCACTTCTTGAAAGCTTCAGTGGTGGCTGAAGGAATACTAAAATAAAATGTAGTTCTTTCAGACTTGCAAAATTTCTTTCTGATTGAAGTTCCTTTTCTTTCAAGTCCACTTCATTTAAACACTGGAGAAAAACCTCTATATTTGTTTCAGAGTTTCAATGTCCTTTCCAGGTGAAGTGCAGGAGCTTGCAGTGTCTATTCCCAGGACACTTGTGGAGGAGACTTGCAGTTGGCTATGCCAGTTATAAAAAGCTGGCTGCTAAAGAGGCAGGAAATGGAGAGCTTAGGGTTAAATTTAAAATTTATCCAAATACTTGGAAGGAAGAAAGCTGCCGTCTTCTTGCTACTCACAAAACTCATCTTTTCCAATTGCTGAGACTGATTTTAATTCCAATTGTGGTCTGTATTTGTCTGTACAAGTTGTTTTTTACCAAATGACTGATAATGTCTTGTCTCGGCATCATACTGTAAATCAAAACCCACATGAACTGATATGATAGCTGATTTTTGTCTGGAAGCAAAATATCCACCCTAGCATTTACATTTTTTGAGTACAGACTATGGTGTTTTGCTTATTTCCCACTCCACCGTGTACTTACTGCTTTTTCTCACTCATTCTGTGTTTAAGGGGTTTTCATGAATCTCTGTGGAGTTAACTGGTGTACCTTGTGTTTATTAGGATAAATGTTTTTTCAACAATAATCTTGAATACCAATAATGAATTAAAAACTTCTGCTTGTGACTTACTGCATTTATGGTCTGCATCATTCCTAGTGTGGCATCATGGCATGGTATTTAGAAAAAGCTTTAATGAGGGAAATTTGGTCTCTGCCTGCCTTTGAGTTTGGGCTTGTTGTGGGCAAAGCTGTGGTGACAAATTCCTGTTCTATCCAGCTGTAAGAGTCCCTAGATTGTCTGTAATTTAAATCTGTGGCTGCAGCAGTTTGAGGGGACACATGAACAGGAACCGTGTCAGCACGCACACTGTAACCTGTGTGATTTACTGTAACCTGCTGCTGGATCTGATACCCCAACCAGTCACTTCTGTGTTGCATTTCAGGGTCTGGGAGTAATGTGGAAAGCAGCAGTTCTGCAGTGGGTTTGTGTGAAGTAGAAAACAGAGCTGCATTTGGTGTGGCATAACCAGCAAGTTGTTTTTCTGTTAGAATATATTCACTCTCTGTTTTGAGTATTTTCAGTTGGCTGCAGATTTGTTGTGGAGCAGTATAATGCACTTAAACATTATGGCCAGCAAGGAGAGGACTTCTGAGCTTGGTTTTGGGACCAGTCTTTGTGCTGGGGTTCTGGAATGGGGTTGGTAGCAGGATTGCCATGCACTCTGTTATTCTGCTGGATGAAGGGGTGTCAAGATACCATAGTTATCTCACAAGGAGCTGCAGGAAAGATGGTACTTCTATTCTGTTCTCAGGCTGCTTGAGCTGTGTCTCATTCTGACCAAGGAGTCTGTAGAGCTGGATGGACTAATTCCTAAGCCTTGCTCTGTGCAGCCCTGGATGGCTTGAGAAACAAATGTGTAGTGTGGGGGAATAGTGGCCAGAACATGAGTTTTGAGGACCATGCTCTATTGTTGCAAATTAGATGAAAGTAGGTTGGTTTCTTTGCTGTGCCTGGGAGGGACAACTACTTAAATGTTGTCACTGGCTGCCTGGAAGGCAGCTGTGCCCTTCTGCTCCGTTGTGGCTGGCTGACTGCAAGCTCAGGCAGTACTTAAAATGCAGTCCTCCCAGGACTGCCAGCGTTAAGGCGCCAGGGCACAGTTCTACAACAGCGAGCTGCAAAATGTCTGCTTGTGCAGTTCATTCTGGCCTCTGTGGCTCCCCAGACAGTTCATTGTCTGTCAGAGCTGTATGTTTTCTCCCTGTTCCAAAAATGTGGTTACAAATACTGTGTTTCTGGCTTATTACTTTGAACATTTTTTCTGCCAATTCACAGGGCTTCCTTTTCCACCACCCAAGTGCAAAACACTCATCTTCGTTGTCAGCTCTTCATAGCCTACCCTGCCCTGTGTATCTTGTCCTGTGCAGTGCTGAGACATCACCCCCCATCTGCTCTGTCAGCCTCAAGTCTTCATTTGTCATGCAGCTCTGAAAAACCTCCTTCATGTTTTCTTCCGTGTCACATCTGGCAAGAGGAGCTCTACTTAAAGGTCACCAAAACTGACAACTTTTCTCATTCTCAGTCCTCCCATAGCACTCTCCTGTGCCAGCAGCGAGCGGGGAGATGGTGAGACAGCTGCTCATAGGGAGTACCTGCAAAGCTCCAGGGAGAAGCTGCTGAGTGACAGAACTGCCCGTGACCCCCTTTCTTTGCCCATGTCAGCGCTCTGCTGCTGCCCAGGGAGGATTGGGGTGTGGAAGGATGGAGAGCACTGCCTGCTGAGGCTGGCCTTGTCCCTGCTGAGCCACTCTGCTCCAGCTCCTCCAGCAGAGGCAAGGCTGCCTCTGCACAGCGCTCCTCAGCTGTGAGTAAGGGGTGTCTCCCTAAGGAGCTTTGAGTTGGGGGGTGATGCCATTGTGACGGGCTCCTTCACATGTCTCCCTCACAGCTCTGTGAATCCCCCCAGGACGAGTCCTTTAGGACAGGGACAATGTCCCCGTAACTTTGTGGCCACTATATGCTTAGCAAAATACGCAGGAATGCCCAACAATTCCTTCACTGCTTGTTTAAGCTCTGTCCTTCTTTCTTGCCATGGAGAAGCACAGGGAAATTTGTATTTTGCATAAGAGGGAGCTCACATTCCTTCATCAATGAGAGAAGTAATGCTGGCTGTGGGTGGAGTACTAACAGCAACCAAAGCACAGACCCCCACCGCCCCCCTCCAAAAAAAAGGAGAATTTTTCTCTGTTCCACTCCCTTGGTAGACAATTTTATGGGCTCTTTGTCTCATTATGTTTTATTTGCCCCAGTTGTTTGTGTATATATAAAGAGACTAAAGTAGAATTATTGAATGAAGTCCCCAATGTTGAATCTTTGTGTTTCTCATGTATGGCTTCAAATGGATTTTTTTTTTTGTCATCACCGTGTATTGTACCCTCTCCCAATGGTTGCACTCACCCAGAGAAGCTAGAATATGCTCCTAATTCTTTTTCCTTAGCTGACTGTAACTCTGTTCTAACCTGGGAAATACTTCCTTTTTGTGTGGCCTAATGCTTCATGCAGCTGTTATTGATATATGTACATCAAAACTAAGGGTCTGATTGAGAATCTGCATGGGACTGTGAATCTTTCATTGATTTTTCCATAGGTTTGGACTGTACCTCTAATTACCTACAGTTCTCAGTGAATCTGTGCTGCTCTGTTTACTTTGCTTGATGAGATAAGGATCATTCTGTTCCTTGGTGAGATGTATTCCCAGGAGCCTTCCTTTTTTTCTTCTGTGCAGTGATCATTTTATATTTTAGCAGCCTGATGCTAATAAGTGCTGCAGCATTAGCTGTGCCTTGGAGACAAAGCCACTGAAATACAGCCCTGATGTGCCCGTGGGTTTTACATGTTCCTCTGAGCCAGGGTGTAAGTGCGTGACTGGCTGCCCTTAATTTACATCAAAGCTCCCCCAATACCATGTTTGTGAAAGGATGACATGGCACTGTGTACTTTGTTTATCTCTTTGTTCATCTCTTATGGTCCTTCCTTGTTAATCCCTAGTAGCTCTAGTGAGTTTTCACTGTGCTCCTCTTTATCTTTTGTCCCACTGATACTTTTGCAGCTTCTTTTTGTGCATGTTTGGCTTTTCTATCCCCATTTTTACCAGTGGTTTCTATTCTTGGTTATGTGGATGTCACTTTCTATCTTACTCTTTGGTGTTTTACGGCTTTTTTTCATCTCATGTGGCACTGGACAGACAGCCAGTCCTCTGTGGAGGTGAGTGGGTGCTTTGGGTGTGCATCTACCTAAACAAAGATCATCAACTCAGTCTTTCCTGACAGCTGGGAGGAAGATTAAGGGAGCAGGATGGTTCACTGATGTGGTCACAATTCAGGCATTTGGTTAGGTGAATGTTCATGGGAACAGGCTGCAGCCTGCTGAGCCTGAGGAGCCAAGCAGCTAGACCAAAGGAAAGACAGAACCGAGAGCCAGTGACATGTGCTTTGCACCAAGATTGCAAAGTCCTTGCTCCTGTTTTGAACACAGGCACTCAGTTTCTGCAGAATCTGAATTTTATCTGTAGCCCCAGATTAATTTACTGCATTCATGTATTGAGCTGCATTCAGTATGTTGATTGAATAGAGAGATGATTTAAAAACATGAAGTGTTCTGGAGAGAGATTAAACTGTTTCCTTGTTCAGTATTTCATATCTCTCTATCAGCCATGAAAATTGAAACTGGAAATATTAATAAATTAATTGACACATTTGCTACTCTCATTGTAATGATACAGCCAATCCACAAGCAGTCATATGATGAGTCATATCTTCAGAAGCTGGAGATATTTTTTAAATCATGAGGTTATTTCACAGTATTGGGTTTTGTTTTTAATTTGTCTTCTGCTTTATGAACATTTAGGCTTCTTATTAGCAGGCTTTCTTCTACAGTCAGGAGGAACAGTTTGTCCTTTTTTTTTTTTTTTTAAATGAGAGAGCACTTATGCTCAAGAGGAGACCTACAGTAATAGTAAAAATTGACATTTCTGCAACTTTCTATGTATTCTTTTACTTATGATGTAAAGGACTTCAAAGATGCAGCTTTCTGTGATGAGCAGTGAATAATGTAATTGAAGATTTTTGAAAAACTTTATAGTTGGCACTTCCCCCTGCCCTGTTCTTTCTCTCCCCCTCTCCCCCACCCCCCTGTTGCCAAATTTAGAAGTTGTTATAACAACATCAGCCGTCGTTTTCTCAGTGTCAGTGCACCAAGACCATGGTGCTTTGGACAGGAAACCTTAGCAGGGTAAATTCCCAAAACTTCCTCCAAGATCTTGTTGCATTTTTTTTTGCCCTAGTTTAGCTATTTGTGTGGGAGGATTATTTTCCTAATGTTTTTGATGGCTGCCTTAAAGCTGTAGTACTTTGCTGGGGCCTGATACTAATAAATCACAATGGTGTTATAAAAAAAATCACAATAGCCAGATTTAAAAGCACTTTGAAGTGTTGTAGTTACTTTCAACACTGAGTGGCCAGGTGATAAAATGACAGTTAAAATGAATCACCCCTGAATACAAAGTATTGCATGTAAAAAGAAAATAACCTTCTTCCCTTCCCTACCAAAAACCCACAAAGTACTTGAAGGTAGTGATGATGAGTCATACCTCAGCTAATGCTGCCTTGGAAAGTTGCTCCTAATAAGTCTTTGGAAGAGTAAGCACCGTGTTCAGAGGTGATTAAAGAGGCAAATAAAATGAAAGATTTTTTTTCTGCTCTGTGTGAATTCATCAATTTCTAGACTCGTCAGCCTGGAAAAGAGGTAAATTAGAGGTCGCAGGAAAAGGCTAATGAAATCATGAAGGAAAAAGAGAAGATAAATTAGGGAATGAATGTTCACCTTCTCATAAATAAGGCATTAGAAACTATCCAATTAAATAAGAAGTAGATATTAAGTAAATGAAAATATATTTTCCTGCAACGTGGAACAGAGCTGTGGAACTTATTGCTACATGGTGTTGTTGAGTGTAAAAGCATACACAGGCTGGAGAGATTCATGGGCTGTAAAACAGAATAGATCAACCCCAGCCTCTAGCTGAGGAACCATGAGCTTCTAATAGTCAGCTGGAACTCTTTAAGGAAGGGAAATATACATCCTCATTAAGGATGTACCGAGAGGAAGGTAAGGCTGCCTTCCCCAAGCTTCTGACTCCTACCATCTTCACTTCCATGTTCATGTGGGGCTGGTTTCTTGTGTTTGTGTGTCTATGTATGTGAACAGCTCAGAGTCACAGAAACACATTCCATTCCCCTTGTCTTCACGTAAGCATGAATGTTTTTCTTGGAAAGCTTTTCTCTGTAATTGGATTGCATCTGTGTTATTTCAGAGAAACGGGATCTTGGTGCAGATTACATCGTGCAGAAAAATCCACAGCTGAGAATGCACTGAGGAAAATCTCCACTAGTTGTCACTCCATCCCCATTTTAAAGCTGACTTCCAAGACCAGTTCGAGCTTCCTACTCTAAGAATCATGTCCTGGGCACCAAATAGCAAATATGCTGGGGCAGGTTTTGCCATGGAATCTCTCTAAAATGTGTTGATAGGAATAAGTTTCAATCCAAGAGATGGCAGCCCGTGCCAGTGTTGTTCTGTGGGTTTGGCTTTCTAAATAATTGCCCTTAGCAGGGCGTTGTCCAGGGTCAGACTAGTGAGGGGCATGGTGTGGGAACTGCTGTCCACATTCTGCGTGCCAGCTCCTCCCTCTGGAGAGGTGATGATCCTGATGGACACATTCCCTCCAGGAGGACAAGTTACAGAAGAGTGAAAAGGGTATGGTGGTGCCAGGGTTGGCTTGTGATCAATGTTTTCTTGGGTTAGCAGGACTGCAAAGGAGTGTGGCAAAGGAGTGCCAGCAGTGGTGAAGAGGAAGGGGCTCAGTAGAGGTATTTTTCAGCTGATTCCCAGAATGGCTTTCTTTTGCTGGTTTCACATTGAACTAGCACCTGGACTTTTAACTTGAAGAAGGTAAACTCTTTCACAGCTCCATGTTTTGCCTATTTGTATTTCTTTGGTACTTGTATTCAAAGCTAGCACGACTTTGAGAAAAATGTAAATTCCATAAGCTTGATAAACATCTTTTTGCCTCTTCTGTCTTTAGCTCCCTCTGCCATGGGTTTAGTTTTGAAGCTCGTGTGTTTTATTGTTTGTGTTGAACAAATCATGTTCTGCACCAGTTGGTGCTTGCTGCTGTGAAGAGAGGAAGGAAGAGCTACTGGTTGTCTTGAAGAGTTTGCTCTCTGTGTAAATCACAAAAAAATGGAAACATGACACAATTCAGGCTTTTAATTCTTTGTTATATTTGCAAGGTACTAGTCAGTGATGGAGCCTGGGAGCGAGAGCAGTTAGGATGTCCTGCATGCTGCTCCTCTGTAAGGACCATCACGTGCTCTACCATGTGTGCACCGGAGGGAACACAGAGCAAAGCAGCCTGAGTTGCTGTGGCTGGAAAGGTCTGACATAGTTTCTTGTTCCTACAAATCAATTGCTGTTTCCAGTCTCTCAGTGCTTGAGTAGAAACAAAGATTGTTTTAAAGGGAAGAAAACCCCAAAAAACAACAACAATAAAAACAAGCAAAAAAACCCCAAACCAACAACAACTACAAATTGCCCCCAAGTCCATGCACAAAATCAAACCCCCTCCCATTTTTCAGGATTTAAAGATACTTTATTTTTAAAGTAATGAAACAGAAAGAACTTATTTTTCAGACTGTTGTTCACTGTAATGGTAAAAGTGTTATCCTTAGTTACTGCTATAAAATTTAATTGAAAGTGTTCTGCGATCCGTTCTCCTCTTCTCTTGAAAGGAGTAAAGAAAATCAGCTCAAACTGAATTGCTTTCAAGGCCTTCCTTCCAGGTTAGAGAATGTCTCCTGCTCCAGCTACCCATTTCCTTTGAAATAATTATATTTTGGAAGTGCTGTGAGCTCAGGCCACCAAAATGAATGTCAAGGGAACAAAGTTCTGTTGGAGACCAATGGGCAGGGTGTTCATGCATTTGTATCCCAAGACTTACTATGTTTTATTTTTATACTGAGAAAAGATGGGGACATTTATTTGCATGACAAATGAGTATCTTTTTATCTCTATTCTATCAGCTGATAATTTGATTGCTTTGTTGAAACTTTTATTACACATCTTTGTCTAATATTTTCATCCTCCTTTAATTTTCTAAAAGCCATTTGAAAATCATGGGTATTAGGAAATCCCTTCCCCCACATCTTACATTTTAAATGTAGGGGAAAATAATCAGAAACTTCTCATTGCTCTTGATTGCCTTTTAATTATTTTATGCTTTAATTAAGTCTCACCATTCCTCATTAAGGCTATTGTTCAGGAACTGTTTTAGTAATCCTGCACAAGCAGCATCTGTGAAAGCTTTTGGTAGCTGTTTCCTTGGTAAGGAGAATTTTCACTTTTAAAAGCATGTTGCACATGATGAATTTTGGTGCCCTGTGTCTCCTGGGGAAGCTGTGGTGCAAAAGACAGAACCCCAAATTTATAGAACACCTAGGAAACAAGTTCCTGAGACTGGAGCAGCCTTGCCTGGAAATCCTGGTTGTACTAATAAAGTGACTGTTTTCATGGTTAATGCAGCACAGTTCAGCATCTGTATTAGCCATTTTGATGGCATTCTTGATCCAAGCCTCTTTGTAATAAAATTAGAGGTGCCAGACAGTGACTTCTTAGGTGCTTACATCATTGTCTCCTGTGGTAGCAATAGGTCTGAGGCAGGGATCAATGTGTTGGCTGGGATGCATGAGACAGCTCACATCTGCCTGCACGGTGTGAGAGGGGGGAGCTGCTGCCAAGGCCAGAGAAGCCACTGCTCCCTGTGACACTGGTGTAGTGACACCTGGAGGGTCTCTCTCCTTCAGTTCTGCCCTGACTCTTCAGCTGTTGCACCAAATTTCATTCTACCACTGCTAGACCTGGAGTCCAGGGAGAAATTACTGGGTCACTGTATGTGCTAAATTGAACAACTACAGCTGAGAGTAGGTCTGAATTGCAGCTGCTTAACTAAATTTAAAGTTCAAGGATCACTTTGAAGAGAAGTTTGAGGAACAGTAAAGTTTTCCAAACAAGGTCCATACTGTTGCAGTGCCTAGATTGCTTGGTAGCAAGGTGAAAGAAGCCTGGAAAGTTGCAGTAGCATTGTGGGAGGTTTTACCCAGCTTGTGCACTATACTGCATGTGTGTTTAGTTTGCAGATTTGTCAAATGAAAGTGCATCTCCATCTGCTGTAATTAAACTCTGAGTAGAATGAGCCTCCATCTCTTTGGCTGACACCTGTAGAGCATCCTGCTGTTGCCATAAAACTCTTGTAGGTAACTTAGCTCAAGGGATTGCCACGAGCATGGTATAATTTGGTTGAACACCTTATATGTTGATCAGTCTCACATGGGATCACTCCTCTCTCTTGCACAGAGAAGCAGAGATGACCTGTCTTTGTATGTGTGTATGCAAAAAAACTCAAGTAGTCTTGGTGTACGCAACACTTCAGGGTTGAAGTTGTGTTGAGCACTGTCTCAACCCTAGCTGACATTTTGAGTATTCAGCTGTGAATAAATGAGAGTCTGCCTATCAGTTCATCAGGGAATCTAGTAAATGAGGAACCATCGTAATTAAAATCTTGCTGGTGTGAAATCGTACTGAAAATACTTAGAATGTGCCATGCAGCAATCCTTAAATACTCAGCAAGCTTTTGACTTTCTTATGAGGAGGTAAACATCAGTATCTCCCTTGCTCCAGAGACTGGTATGCAGAAGAGTCAAGTGGCTTTTCTTTGTCATATGCACTGAACCAAAGCAGAGTTCTTTGATTAGGATTTTATTGTTGGAGGTCCCCATACATGCAGTCACAGTTATTACAACTTGTAGAGCAAAGTCTTACCTGTTGTAGGTAGAATATGAGTTTTAGGAACTTGTCAATCAAGGAGAGCTCAAGTGACTTTTTCTGGAAGAAATGAACAGTCATGCACTGTTGTGGAAGAAAAGGACCTCTGCCTGTAAATTCACCTTTTTCTTGCACAGATTTTTTTTTTTTCATCTCTGAAAAAGCAGAACTGCTTGGTTATTAAGGAAAGAAATTTTTCCTCAATCAAGAATATAAGGACACTGAAAAATACAGGTCAGAGCCTTGTGTAGCATGTAAATTGTATCAACATGAATGGCTTATAGTAGAAACAAGATACTTAAAAGCAGATCAGTAATAAAGTGTAGCCTGACCAAGATCTGTTTAAAAAAGGAGTTGAATAATTGCTGCACATTGTAAAATATTTCAAGTGGAACGTAAAAGACTCCTTCACCTTCATGGAAATGAAATTGCATTTCACATAAGCTCCTGGAGACTGATAGCCAGAACTTGCCTTTAAGCTTGGAAGAGGTGACAGGGCGGAAATCTGACATGAATTTGGGGGTTGTATAGCCCAGGGTTTATATTGTGAATAGGCTCTGAGAGAGTCAAACTGGCAAACACTGATGAAACTCAAGAGAGAAGGAAAATTATGAAAAAAATAAAACAAATTTAAATTTAATCTTAAAAGAAGTTTCTGCTACTTTAGTGTATTCTGATAGGCTTTTTTGTGGCATCCTGCTTACCAAGCTGTATCTGGAAAACCAAATCATGCTTAGAGAAGTCATCTGCAGTTCTGCTGTGATGAGTGTATCTCTAATTCTGACAAAACATTTAGTCAGAACAGCTGATAAATACATGTGTGGTATTCCTTATTCTTAGCTCTAGGTTTATAAACCTCCATTGCAGCACCATTACAAGATTCATAGAATTGCCATATTTTCAACATGAAGTTGGCTTTTTTTCTACAAGAAAGCTGATTGTGAAGTCACTGAAGAAAGGGTTATTTCTAAGAGAGCAGCTGACTATTCCTAATTCTGCAGATGAAATAACTGATCACATACTGCAAGTATTAACCAAACAAGCAGCAAAATAAATACAGGCCAATAAAATTTGTTTGTCTTGCAGCTGAAATGTGGCTGTGGAGAGTGGCTGTGATACTAATTTTGGGTAATACAAGAAATTATATTGGTTTTATATATATAAAAATAAATGAGACAAGAAAGTTTGAAGGGTAGGAGGAGGAACTGATAGGACCCTTCTGTGAAACTTGAGGAAGACTGTAAGCACAACCCATATAGTTAGTACATTTGTTAATATTTATAGATTTTTATTTAAAGGTTTCTAGGTGGATGAGTTCCAAGACTTCTGTTGTCCTTAAAGAGTTCAGTCTGGCAGTCAGCAAGTGTGTGGTGATGATTCATCAGGTGTAGTGAGCTTGAATAAATTTTTGACAGATGCAATTAAGCTGTGTGTCTTAGCAACATTTTTCTTAGCTACAGGTCAATGTACTCTCCATTTGTTCAGGGCTTTCTCTTAAGTGACAAATGGTGCAAGACAGCTGTTTTGGAAATAAGACTCATTCAGTGTCAGAGGTGAGAAAACACTTTTTATTGTGTGTAATGGAAAGGCTAACACTGGGGTTCACACAGAGGGAGTTTTAGGAAGCACTACAGCTTTATACTATGTGGGAGACCTATAGGAAACTTTTATTGGGGGGAATAATTAGTCCTTTTTCCCTTAGTCCTTGATCTCTGGTGATAGAGAATGAAAGAGGCATTCTTACAGCATGTGATAGTTTCATCAGGAATTTATTTCCTCTTTTGCTTAGTCTGTATGCATGCTGCACACTGGGAGTTGTATAAAGCAGATGACTTCGTATCTCATGATGGATTTCAAGTAGTCTTCTGTAACAGTCCTGCAGACCAACATAAGTATGCAGAAGATGGCAAGGTACAGAGGAATGCATGTCCTCTCAGAGCCTGTGTCTCAGTAGACGTGTTCAGGAGTTAGCAATTGGTGGATTTTTTATAGTAATTCCTTTTGGAGCCATCTAAAGGCACAAACCACTATTTGGTGTTCATAATTGGAATTACTTTAAAGAACTATTATTAAAATGCTAAGCCTGTAGGAACTGTATTCATTGGGAAGGAAAAAATGCCAGATGTTTCAGGTATAGTAGATGTTGAAGAGAAATTAATTAATAGTTTGTGTAAGTGTGTATTTTCTATGACTAAAGCTCACACACTGAGAAAAAGTGATTAAATCTGTTTATTAAGAGTTAGTGTACAAAAGTTGTTGAAGAAGTGGTTAATGAGTTTTTACTGCACTGTTAATGAATCACAAAAGCATGGTAATAAACATAGTGAATTCCAGCTTTTAAGGTGTCATTAACTGATTCCCACTATCTTGTCCTGTAGTCTTTAGGTATTTATCTAAAAATATATATGTATTTTTATATATGTGTGTGTATATATATATAAAAATATATATATTAATATGTATATATAAAAATAAGGTAGAGCAGCCTCCTAGGTCTCTGGATTTGTAGAACAAAACAGTGCTTAAGGACTCGAATGTGCTGGCCTGCACTGTCTGTGAGACTGCTTGTCAGTCTGTGTGGCTGTAAGCTGTGTTTGAACGGGAGCAGTGACAGTGTAGGTGTGGTGTTTTCAGACAGGCACCTTGGGATAACACTGCCCTGTTTCTCTGGGGACATTTACACAACGTGTACCTGTTCAAAGAGGGATGCTCATTCCTACAGCTTTCCTTGTTACTCAACAGCTTATGCAAGCAGCCAAGAGAGACCAATTGCATTTTAGTGCAAAAATGCACATTTAGATGCTTAACTTCACTGCTTTTGGGGTGTTTTAATTTGAATTTTTCTTCTAGAATGTGAAGCATCCTCGTTTCACGGTTGGCAGCTTTGTTTATTTTGTTAAATGTGGCATTTCCTCTTAGAGCTTTCACAGGCTGCTCAGCTGAAGGAACCTGTATGTTCTGCCTTCTGAGTCTTGGATGCTGCTTTTCAGTATGACTTGGCTGTGGTTTTGTCTGTGTAACTTCATTTATTCTGTTAGCTAAAAATAATCAACTTTAGATTTTGATTTTCTGGAATTTATCCTTAATTCAGTTTAGAAATTGGCCCACCTTTCTCTTGATCCTGGTTTAAAATCAGTTGATGCAAGAGATGTGGAAATAGCCATGTGGAGGGTAGAAGGCCAGTTTTCTCTGGCATTTGGAAATTTGTTGAGGATATTGCTTGCTGACGTGGATGAAAATCTAAAATTGTTGAGACTCCATAAAGAAGAGCTCCATTGCCTCACAAGTGTGTATAAGGAGATATTTGACTTACAGTCTATTTTGTTGTTTCACATTTCAAAACGGAAGTATTTAATTTAGATTCTGACATCTGAAGTGTAAATGAGTGGGAGGGAAAAAAGATGGAATTTAAAAGAAGGGAAAGTAATTTAAAAATGAAAAGTTGAGCAAAACCCTTTTTCTTATGGAATCACTGGGGGGTTCTACAGCATGTATCCTGGGTTTTTTGGTGTGGTGTTTTTCGTGGTGTTTTTTTCTTTTGTTTGTTTGGTTTGGTTTTTTTACCATTGTCAGTGTTTCTTTGATTTTATGAACACTAAGGTTTTGGTAGAAATGCTTGTACTGAAGAATTATGGATCTTTTAAAATACAGTGTTTTCCTGTTGTTGCTGTTGCATTACTCTGATGCACAGAGGCAGAATTTAGATTAGATCTTCATAGTGTTGACTGGAATCCTTGAAATTGAGACTATTCCAGTAGAGTTAGTGTATTTCAACACATAGAACAGATAATCCTGACCCTGTTAATGTCATTGACAAAATCACAGTGAACTTTGCCCAGCTGAGGATTTCATTTGAAGGATTTCAGGTTTTGCTTTCTCTGTAAAGCTGGAGCTCTTTATTTTTGGGGCAATTGATGAAGTGACTTAGTCTGTGTTTGTTTAGGCTTTGCTTTAAGAGCTTTCTCACTTCTGTTACATATCTTTGTTTGACTTTCCCATTCTGTTTTTTCCTTCACTATTGAGTCCAATTGTGTTTAAGCAGGGAGGAGGCAGGAAATGGTTTACAAATGAAAATGAAATGAAAATGAGCACCCCACATAAGTCTTAACAGCTTCATTTACTTCCACAGCATCCTGTCAGAATTAGGAGTCTGAAGCCTCTCCAAAGGGCCTGTCTCTACATTGGCAGCTTCCAGCCCCACAATGCTATACTTAAAAAAACAAACCAAATAATAATACCACCACCTCACCACAAAACCCAACCAAAACACTCCAGCCCACAGCCTCTGGGTTTTGTTTCTGTATGGTCAAACACTCTGGACCTTTCCAGGAGGAGTCCCAAATCTAACCATTTCAGTGTCTCTAGAGTCTAAATGCTGAAAAAACAATAAATCTTTTGTTGCATATGGATCATGTTGTATCTGAACTTAAATGATTTTAACCTTTTGGTTCCAGTTGAGGCTCTCTGGACAAGAGCAGGTTCTCCACTGTCCCAGAGTTTGCTTATAATAAATGACTTCAGTTTACTTCTTGAGACTGGTTTAGAAAACTTTTGTTAGAATGCTAAACGGCATTCAGTGAGTTACATGCAGTTGTTGGCTCTTATTATCGGAGGCACATTTCTCTAGGAAAAGTTGTGGGATGTCTGATTGTAACAGCATCTTGCACAATGTCCATGCTTGCTCTCTGCAAATGACAGTTTCTTCCTGAAAAGTGCCGTAACATTTCATAGCACTCAGATGTGATCTTAATGGGAGTACAGGACAAATTGTCTTGGGGCAGTGCTTACAGTTAACCCTAAGATGTTTGGACAAATACCTGGACTGTACAAATACCCTGTAAGCTGTAATTATGCACCTATGTAATATTGAGAACCGGGTGATTGTGCTGTCCCTTTGGCTTGAAGGCATTGTCATGCCTGCCATGACATGGCTTGATGGCCTTGCCCAGTCAGGATCTCATTGCACTGTGCTTCCTGCAAACACAGTGTAAATGATGCTGAAGGATTTAGCATCTTGGTGGGCAAGATGGAAAGGATCTGTCACCATACTCCTTTCAGAAACAGGACTCTAAAAATGGTAGGCTGGAGTTGGTCTAAGGGAAACTGGCAACTGGACCCAGCTCCAGGTCTCAGGCTGAGGGTCAGGGCTGCATGTCCTTTGCACAGAGCTCCTGTCTGGTTAAAATACACATTTCCTCTATGTGTTGTTTCATTAGTTATTTGATTTTCCATCTTGTCACATAGCTTCTGAAAGTACTTAGCCAGATGGGCTGTTTGATTTACTGGATGTTTCACTCTTTTGTGTTTAGTTAAGTCAATACATGTCAATTTTTTATCTGTAAAGGAGAGTTAAAAGTCTCCTATTTAATACAGTGCTGTGAGGATGAATTAGGAGGTTTGTTTCTCTTTTGCTCTGTCAGGAAGAGAGTTAATATAGTTTAGAGAATGGAAAATAAGTATTTTGGATCCAGTCTTTCCTTCCTCTCTCCCTGTTTTCAATATATTGTGTATCTGGCTCACACCTACCCTTTTGGGATGTAAGTAACACATTTAAAATGGATTACCTCTTTTGGGTTGCACAGGTTAACACCTGCATATTTCCACTTTCTGTGACCTTGTTTCATAAGTGTCAGGGTGTTGGTCTTTGTAGGCAACTTATTAATATGACTTCTTAATTATTACGAGAGTGTTGGGCATGGTGTGTGACTTGAGATCAGGAGTCAGGCTGTAGTTCCCAAAGGGAAAGAACACAGTCTTGTGGTTAAGATCAAAGACTGCAGATCTTACATTCAGTCTTAGTTTTGCACATCCTTCACTATCCCAAAGTCATTTAAGTGAGGGAGCTTAAATTTCCCTGTCTAGCCTAGGTGTTGTAAGAATAAATTAATTGGCAGAGATGAGTCAGTTGAAAATGCTCTGGGACTATGGGTTATTTAAAAGCCTGAATTTATCACTGAGGCCAGACTTTTCTAAAGGGCTCAGCTTGGCTTGTAAGCTCATGCCAGTTGTTGTCTTACCACAGTCATTTAGGATTTGTGTCACAGTTTTGCCTAGAAGCCCACATGGACATCAATAATGCATTACACAAAGGCTTATTATCCAGGAGTTCTTGCCCTAAAGTACTTGCAGTCAAGTCAGAGGCAATAAATGGATATGAAGAACATGAGAGAATGTGGTAATGGAGTACACTCTCCCTCTGCCTGTCTGTCTGTCTGCCTATCTGTGTATCTATCTTTGGACATTTCTACCTGATGAGATCCCTGATGCCAGGAGGAGGCAGTGAATTTTTTTAACATTGTGATTGTAGCTTTAAAGCAGGGAGGAATCTCTCTGGCATAATTTTAAGCTAGTGTAAGTAGGAGATGTAGAGGTTTCAGTAGCAAATTTCCTAGCAAGATCATTTCCAGATTAGTGTGCAGAGACTGGTCTGTCTGTGCCCTGCAAGGTATATTTCTGCCCTAAATTGAATTATTTTAGCTGTCAGCAAGTGCTTGATAATATAGTGATCTGTGCTTGGGAGATTCACTCTTTATATTAGTGTTGTATTGCATTCAGTGTTGAGGCTAGACAGAGCCACTCATCTTTACCTCATGGTCCCACGTGGACTCACTTAGCTTAGTCATGAGTGGGCAATTAAATAACAAGAGAGACCTTGTCAGCTCCAGGCATTAATATAAATCTTGGTGCTTGTAATACATTTGCATGGCTCCCCCAGGTCTATCTGGACTTATAATCATCTCTCTTATTCACAGATCTTCTGGGATATTGACTGCTCACTTTTGCTTTGTAGTTCTCTGAATCAGGATTTGGCCCAGAAGGTAACCAGCAGTAAGTTTTTCTGACAGGCGCTCAGTGAGTATAAACACTTCCCCACTTTGGTGTGCACAGGCATTGCCTCAAGTAATACTAAACACTTTCCTGGGTAAACAGGGGCAGGCAGCAGATTGATTTTACTCTCCAATTTCTTTTGTTCAGATGCATTTTACCTTTAAATGGCTTGGAGATTTCAGTGCCTCATGACTGAGCCCTTCATAAACAGATCTGGTGATCTTTTTATTTAGAAAGTGCATGTATCTGCATCATAAAGCCCTGAATGAATGAGGGGTCAGCGTCTCTGTTTCTTACAGAGATTTCATTAAAAGCTTCTTCTAGTTTCTTTACCCTAATTACCTGGAGGTGCATTAAGGATAGAGAAATGGTATATATTAAGGATATAAGTAGTAATGTTGTAATCCTAAAGCAGGCATGATCCACTAGTTAAGATGGCTCTTGTTATGTAAAAGCCTTTGCTGGTGATCTTGTGGAAGTTCCATGACCTGAATGAGGCCCGGATTTTGATTTACCCTGGAGGAACATCTTACAGAAGGAAAGACAATCTGCAGACATGCTGGAACAGAATAGCAAAAAATGTGCTGTTTGTACTAGTTTTTCTCCACAAACAGCAGCTTTCTGTATTCAGGTTGATGAGCTTGCCTTTTAAACATGAGTAAAGTGTCTGTAAAATCACACAGAAGCAGAGAAGGGTACATGGCTGGAGTCTGTCACTTGTTGGTTTTGTTTTTTTCTTGTGCAGCCTTAGAAAATGCTTTTTAGATCTCAGAGCTCTTCCGTTCATTGCTGTTTCAGCACTGTTGAATTACTATAAATAAATAAACACTGTGGCATAATTTTGTAAGTAATCTGCACTGGGAGGTGGGGACTTGAGCCTTCATTCTTCCAAGCAGATGCACATTTTACTGGCTTTTACTACAAAGATTGTCCAACTGCTGCAGAGCCTTAAAGGAGGTGTCACTTCTGGGGCTTCTTCCCTTCTTTTCTCCTTTCCCTTCCAAGGTAGTGTCCCCCAGAACAGCTGATAATGTTGCCAGGTACTTGCAGCTCTAGTGTAGATGTGTTGTGAAATCCAAAATAAACTTAAGAGATAATGTTAGCAGAATCAAATGTTGTCAGAGGATGATGCCTCTCAAGCTGTCTGTTGGGAATTCAGGCTGTCAGTGTTTAGTTTGACAACAAGAGACAGGGATGCTGTGACAAAGTCTTGTTCAAGTGACTTTTTCTGTTATACAAAATGATTGGTGTGGATTTCCTTGCTTCAGCTGATGAGTGTTGGTGCAGTGGCAGAAGCTGCCCACTCTGTATCTTCACTGATATTCTGCTTTTTGGTGTGTGTTAAGAACTCACTTATGTGAGGCTGCAATCAGTTACAGACCACATGATCGTGACAGTAGAGGACTGGATGGGCGATGGCAGCCAGGGCTTGGCAGCCAGTGTGTTTGTCAAATGCATTTTTTGTCACTGTGTAGCTGGATGTGTTCTTTGAGTGGCTGGCAGAAGTATTCAGTACCCCTTTGGACTCAGTACTGTCCTTGTGTGTGTGAACCAGTGAATGAAGGTGGTGAGCTGTGTATGCACACAACTGCAAAGGCAGAAATTAATTCAGTCTTGTGCTACAGCTGAGTGAGACCTGTTGGTGAGAGCGTCAAATGGCCTCAGTTGCTTTCTATTTTATTACCTAAACCACTGTGAACTTGCTGTTCTCCTTGCCATCTTTCTTTCACCATCTTCACCTTCTTTTCATTCTAGGTGAGTCTTAATACAAGTGCCACACAAACTGTTAAGAGCTTTGGGGTAACTCAGAGAAACTGCAATGTTAATTGAAGACAGAGTGTCAAAGGCTGGAAACACTCCCAATTTATGAAAAATTTGTGTGTGCCTGTTTGTGTGCATTAGCCTGCCTGGTTGATATATTTTTTTTAAGATTCAATTTGGATCATGACCACAGAACACCTTCTATTTCTGCTACTGCAGAGACTTATTTACTGCTGAAACTTTTATGGTGACAATCACTCAGTAGTACATGTTTCAGAGTATTGCTTTGCTGTTGACTACAAGCTTTCAAGTCTTTGTTGTAACAACCATAGTAATAATATTTTCCCTTTTTTTACTGGGTCCATTGTGCTTGAGGTCAGCTGCAACCTTGCCAGCAGGTCAGGAAAATACTCTGCCTTAGCTGAAATATTAGATGGAAGGGAGGTTCCCAACACTGTGAACAGTCTGCCTTTAGTAAATAGATACAAATTAATGAAGCCTCTTTTTTCTTGCTCAAACTTTTTGTCCTTTCCTAAAGGAGGGTTTATTGTCTGTATGCTGAATTGTTAGGCTCAGAGCTGTTTCTTGAGCACTGTTTTGTTCCTGCACAGTTCTGAATCCCAGACAAGGAGTTCTGCAGGAATGCATGCAGTGCAGACATTGCTGCACAGGAGGCTGTATCCACTTTTCTCTGTCTAGAGGGGAAGATTCAATACTCATCCTGCAGGTGGGAATCCATGTGAGATGTTAATATTCAAGACTATATTTTCTGTTTGTTTTATCATGCAGGTGCTTGGCTCCTGCTCTCTGGGACTCATCTGTTTTCCCCCCTCATCTAAGCTTCAATATAATCCTTACAGCTCTGGTTTCCTCTCATGAGCAGTCCTCTTAATGGCCACAGAGGATCTTGGCACTAAACAAGCCCATGAATCTGTGGAGGGCAGGGACTTGCTGTGTGCTGAAGCTGCATCTTTTAGTAAGGGATGATCTCAAGGGAAGGTGCTGTCATGCTAATACTGGGTAAATGGAATTTTTGTGGCTGACCCATAAGTGAGTTGTCCCTAATTCAACAGAGATGCAATTAAGTGATGTAATTTATATTTAGAATGTGCAGGGAATATTTAATATAATTAATTAATGTGTAATGTAATTGGAAGAGCTAAAGATAGATTTCTGCCTTCATACTCCTTCTGAAAACTTAAAGCAGAAGAGATTTGGTTACCCACTGTCCTCAGAGTATTGGGCTTTGAATATTCATTCAGCCAATCTTCCTGATTGACTGACAATCCCAGGTGGCTGCATATACACTGACACCAATTCCTGCAGCAGGTTTCCTGAACTCTGATGCTACCTTCCTTTACCTGCAGGTAGCCACTCAACCTCCATCTTCACCAGAGGACCATATGAGTGACTTCACATCAACAAAAGTTTAAGACACAAATTGTGTAATTTCTTCATCTTTATGTAATGAAGTGCTATTTTTGAGATGCCTTGCCAGCAGGTTAACAGGAGTTTATTGATAGCAGAGAGTCACTGAGACTCAGGAAGTATTCACTCTGGTAGGAGGTGGATATTCACAGGAGTGAAGGATTTATGCATGCACCTGTTTCCCAAAGGCAACCTCTTTTGCCTCTTTTCCTAGACTATATTTTGTTGCAAGCCTGTCTTCTTGCAGCGTGGCCCTGCAGCTGGTGTCAGGCCACTTTCCTTCAGCTCTGCTTCAGTCCCCGTGCCCTTGATCAGTTAGCAACTTTTGTGTACCTTCAACTTACAGCTTCTCTCCTATCCCCATCAAATACAAGCATTTTCTTACCAGTTTCCCTGCCATTGCCTGACCAGTTGCAATTTCCTGCTCTCCCCTTTATTCCTAAATATTAGTTAGCTTTTTCCCCAATCCCTGCTGCCCTGTACAAGCTTTTAAAACTGCTTGTGCCTTCACTCACGTGTTTGGCACTCTCCGTAGGTGGTGTTGGACTCCTTTCCCAGGTTCCTGTGCTGCTTTCTCTGCTGCAGTGGTAGCAGGGAGAGCTCAGAGTGCTCCCATATGCATCTCCCACCTCTGCAGTGTTGAGCCCTGGGTATGGCCCAGCCTGGAGCTGGTGTTGTAGAACATTCCACCCGGTTCCTCAGCCTGGTGCAAGCTCACTGCTGCTGCTGGGCTTCCCCTAGGTGCAAAGCTGCAGTACAGTAGCTGGGTTGTTCAGGAGTGTGTAAATTAGTCATATTTGGGTGGTTCCCGGCTGCACACTCTTCCCTCTTAAAAATTAAAAAAAAAAAATCTGAAATACTTAATGTGTGTAAAATGTGCTACTGCTTTCTGAGGTCATGTGGCTCTCTGGGGTGCTGTTAGCACGTTGTCTTGTTAACACTGAAGTTCCTTCTCCCCCCCTGCCATTTGAAGGCCAAGAACCTGAGACAGAGTAACTGGTGCCTAAAACCATCTTTTCCTCCTTTTTCAAAATAAGATGATGACATGATAGCAATTCTTTGAACAAGAAGGAAGATAATGTAAGGCTGAGTAGTGAAATCAATTGATATTAGCCCAGTGGATGGAGAACTTTGAAAACTATCCTAAAAGAAGGAAAAAGCTCACAAATCAACAAAAAGGATGATCCCAGAGGAAAAAAAAAATAGAGAATTCCTCTTACCTGTGGCAACAGGCAGGAATTTCCTGTGACCCCTCCTTAGCCTTTGCAAAGATGAAAGTTCAGAGATTCCAAGCAGAGATTTACTAATGGCTAATATATGCCTCGGGAATGACAGCCAGTTATCCAAGTTGCTGTTGGTCTATGGGCTTGTGTAAGTTAAAGATCTTTCTAGCACTTTTCTTTTGGAGTGAGATGTAAATGACTGAAGAGGAATTTAATGAAAGGAAAGCTGCAACCAACATGCATCCTCTCTTAGTGGCTGTGCACTGCAGTCAGACTGCTGTCACCATGGGATGTGTCTTAGAAGCGCATCAAGCCATGACAGATGTCTTTGAGATTCGAGGGCCTTCTCAGACCCAGCCAGTTTCTTGTTATTATAATCAAAAGTGCCTTCCCCACTGTTTCTGAGTGAATCAACAGTGACCCTTGGTGGTTAGAAAGGCTCAGTGCCTTTCTGTCATGCATAGCCTGACCAACCTGAGTGTGTCTCCTGAGAATCTGAGTAATGGGAGCACTGGTTAAAGCATTGGGCATCTCATTTCACAACTGATCTGCTGATGTTCTAGGACAGAAATCTCTAGCCAGCCCAGTTTGCATGGAATCTTAGTTTGTAAATGGAGGATTTGGGTAGGAAACTTAAATCCCACTCTTGGACTGTTGGGTGATCACGTTGATGTATAGATTATGCCACTGCTGTAGATCTGTAGATCCATAGTGTTGTCCTGTTTGAAGGAATGCACAGGCCTTCATTCCATGCAAAGAGTTTTGAGAAGAAATACTCTTTAAGGCCTGTTTGAATTCATAGAGACTGGCGTGGTGAAATTTAGCATCAGGCCATAACCTGTCGTTGGCCCTGATTTTCTTTATAGAAACCTCTCAGCTGAAACAGATTTCCTTGTGTTGCTGTGCCTTGCTCTGGCTATAAGATGACTGTACACGCACAGTGAGCTGTTATTCTGAAGGGTATAACTGATGGCAATGATGATGCTGTGTTTTTACAGTTCAGCAATCGTTTCTATTTGTTCTTGAACCTGGGCTGTGCTTCAAAACAGAATTTAAGTAGAGTCACCACCTGTTCATTTTTCAGCCAGACAATCTGCTTTTTAAATATTTCAATAAAAACCCCCCTAACCCTCTTCAGGAGAAGTCAATTTGTTTTTCTGGCTGGCATCTCATTCCTGGCTCATTTTCTAGCCAAGTGGCATCTCCTCCTTCTCCACCTCCTCTTTACAACTTTTCTTTCGGCTGCTCAGTGTAACACTTAGCACATGATGTGGCATCACTGGAAGCTGTGTTTAAACTATTTGAATTCAACCATAGTAGAGTGGGAGTGAAATTTTCAATTTGTTCCTACTCTTCAAAAATAGGTTGTTAGTTAATGTATATAATGCATCTATATGTTGCTAGAGATTTTACTAAATTTAAGGCAGGGAATGGTTAAAAAAACAATTCTGCCTTTCAAACTAGTGTACAAGTGTATTATTTAGGAAAGCTCTCAAATAAGCTTGAAGAATAAGGACATTACTGCTTCGTAATTTGGAGCTAGTTCTTGTTATTTTTTTGTTATTTGTTTGCAACAGTTTTTTACACTTTGTCCTAAACTCTCTCTGCTGAATCTGGCTATGGATGTTGGATCATGAAATAAAATTAGCAGTTTGAGGATTTTGTTGTGTAAGAGTTGTATTGCAAACTTCTGCTTGTGTTGTCCCATAAAATACATGCATTTTTCCTGTGGGTCCAATACAGGGGTCTGCAGAGACCTCTTTGTGTGTCCTGTATATTGTTTGAACTGGGATTTCCAGGTAGTCCTTTGGAGTTTATAATTTTGTTGGCCTTATTTTTTTACATGAATTATATTCTTAGAGTCATAGCATCTGTAGGGCTGGAGAAGACCTTCAGGACCATGAGAGTCCAACATTTGACCATTCACCACCTCGTCAACTAAACCATAACACTAAGTGCCTCATGCAGTTGTTTGCTGAACACCTCCAGGAATGGTGACTCCACCGCTTCCCTGGGAAGTCCATTCCAATGCTTGACCGTCCTTTCTGCAAAGAAATTCTTCCTGATGTCCAACCTGACCGTCCCCTGGTACAGCTTGAGTCTGTGTCCTCCTGCTGTGTTTTTGGTTGTCTGGGAGAAGACCCCACCTTGCTGTAGCCTCCTTTCAGGCATGTGGGGAGTGGTGAGGTCACCCCTGAGCCTCCTTTTCTCCAGGCAGAGCAACCCCAGCTCCCTCAGCCGCAGTGGTACGAGTAGGAGCTGCTCAGTTTTTCAATCTGTTCTATCTTAGAAATAATACTTAGGCCACAACTAAAATTGAACATAGAATGGGTATTTCACTAAAAATGTAACAAGATAAAATTTTAAAAGTCTACAGTGATGTAAAAATTTTTGTTCAGCTTCACTCTTTAGGCTTTTAGTGTTGTGAAGTGTTTTTATAGAACAGTGAATATGTTAGTTGTAGAATGAATCCTTCATATTGATGGTAATGCCTGTTGTCTAAAAACACTTTATGAAGGTGGTCAAGTCTTTTGCTCTAATTTTACAGAGAGAGGTTTTACCCCAGATCACAAAGCATGTCAGCTGTAGTGGCTCTCTTCTTGAGAACACGAGGTCCATTCCCACCACAGTTTATAAACTAAGGCCTCTCTCTGGGCCTTACCTCCCTGCTGTGCTGAGGACAGATGACATGTACCAGCCCTGTCATCCTAACATGCTGGAACAGGAATTGCATGCTGCACCTGCATGCTTTCCATGGCGATCCCTACTAGCTAAAAAAACCATCAGAGCTCCCTAATCTCCTGCATTGTGTGTGTAGTTCTGAAAAACCTTAAATTTATTTTGAATTATCTCAAGAACTGGTGAACTATAATCCTGTTCAGTTCAGGAACTCAGGTCAGATGTGAGCTGGTGATGTGACATCTGTCAAATGAGATGTTTCACTTTCAGCCATTTACGCTCTTGAAATCACTCAGTGAATTTTAACTTTCAAAGAGATAGGAAAATTATGAGTCACACTAGCCTTGCCAGTCCACGTGCTGAGAAAAGAACCTGTCATTTGGCCTCACATGGACAAGTTGATGTGTGGGCTTTCAGTAAATTGATGAGGTGCCCTTCTAAGACTGTTGTCCTTGAGGGAGTTCCTGCACTTTCTCACCGTTTTCAAACAGAATGTGCCTGGAAGAAATGTCAGTTAAACTGAAGCCCCTCCAGGGCAATGCTTTTGTTTATTACAAAGCACCGATGTATGAAATAACAGTGCTATAATCATCTGTAAATGAACCACGAACTAGGAGAACATCCACGAACATTTTATAATGGGATGTACTCTCTAAAGTTGCAGTTGGCTGGAATAAATCAATAGCCCATGGAGTGCGCTTTTATTTTAGCCCTAAATGTGCAAAAGGCAGTTTTAAGTGGCTCTGCTTTTGAGAGCACAGACTTTAAAACTTCCTGACTCCAGCCATTTTCAATGCCTGAAATTGTGCACTAAGTAAGTAGTAATAAATTTCCTGAAAGTGTAGTATGCCTTTCATCTTTATCTTCTGTGGCTTATTCAAAGTGGGAAAATAATTACAGCTCCATGTTTCAGGGGGCATTGTTCTCTGTGCCAATGTTTAATGACTTTTTTTGTTAAATACCATTCCCAGTTCATCACTTTTGAACCATTTGTTGTTTGTCCAAGGTGCTGATGGAGTAAGGAAGAGAAGAATGAGATGAAGTAGAAATAGCACCAAAGCGTATGTTGATGTTTCAGCACAAAGACTGGACAGCAGAGGAATTACTAGGTTTCTTGCTTTAGACATCTGCCAAGAAGTTGTTAAGTCATAAAGATTGTGGAAGCCAAGAATCTCCCAAACTGTCTTGTGAACAGTGTTCATGTCTCTGCAGGATGAGTATCTCCTTGCAAGCCTTTGCACCTCTCTGCTTATTGTGAGCTTCAGCTTTTCCTTTCCCCCATCCTGTGCCTTCACACCACGAATTGCTTCCCAAAGCTGCCTTGGTCTCTGTCGATTCATCTGTTCCTTTCCCCGTCTCACTGGAGTAGAGTCTTTCCATTTTGCATCTCTTTATTGCAAGCCATCTCTGCCTAGGTCTGGTGAATTCTTTGCTTTTGATTGAAACTACATTAACACCACTTGCCCCATTCCAAATTCATTCTGCATGCTGTGTACCAGGTTATGAAATGTTTTCTGTTCTAATGAACACTGTTTCAAAAATATGCTGCTTTACTGTTTTTGGTGAAACTGTAAGGATCTCTTCTCATTTGCCTACTTAAGATCTGCTGTTAATCAGTGGTGGTTCTCCCTAGATTGCTGAAGTCCTCTAGTCCTTTTAACTTTAAGGGTGTATGAGGTATATGGTAAAGGTTGTGGCAAGTTGCTTCTTGTCTAAACAGAACCCCCTGTTTGGAATAGATTTGTTAGTGCTGTATTCTAGCTGGGAAATGTAAGTCAGAGCAAGGTTGCTGATGACAGAAAAAATCAATTGATGACAGAGGAATTTATGGTCCATCTCAGAAAACAGAATGGGAGCTGTGATTTATATATTTAGTTGCTTTAATCAATATGAAAAAATAAAGTGTGGTGTTATACATAGGGCCCCTGGCAGTGAGTGATGATGGTGTAATCTGTACATATCTGCCTTGTAGATGAGTCTTTCCTGGGAGAAAACTTGTGGACAATGGGCAGCATTTTAATCATAAAAGTGGATTTTAAAAATGTGTATGTGTGAATGGTGGTTTTATGACAAAATACCTTGGCAATAAATGTAAGCACGTTTGAGTAGAAGATGGATTACCTGTTTCTCTCTTGGGTGATCCTGCTTTTGTTAGTTGCTGGCCATTGGTGAAAGCCACTGTGTGGTTCCTGGTTCATGCTAGTTTTGTCATTCCTGTAGCATAGAATGTCACCACTGAGACAGCATACCTAGGTGTTTAAGCATGAACCAAAAAGCAGAGGAGGTGGGAATTTTTTTCCCAGCTTGCCATAAGAAAATGAAATTGCTTTGATGTCACATGGGAAACATGCCAGCCCGTGGACACAAAATACAAATAGACAGGAGGGACTTGTTGAATGGAGATCTGTGTGAGGGTTGGCATCCTTTTGGGTCTGGGCTGTGCATGCTGTGATGTGTTGTCACTGTGGAAGATTTTGGGACAGAACATTCCACTTTGGGAGAGAATTGCAGCATCACTTTCCATGTCCTTGGTTTCTGTTCCGGTACATGGGCATCATACCTGGCTATTGCAGAGCAAGGGTTCAGGGTGGGAAGAAGTAGGAGAGGAGGCTTATGTCCTCCTAGATGGCTGTTGACACCAAACATACAATCTGCTGACGAACTTGGTGTTACTGAATTGCATATGGAGAAACGTCTGTGCTACTGTACCATACCAAGAACGGAGGGTATGAATTCACCAATACTAGGCTTGATATAAGTTATCATATCCAGGTTTCTTGGTAAAATATAGTATATTTAGCCTTGCTTTTCCTAAATGTGAGAAAATATGGTATTTTTTGGTTCATCTTTGTATATGTCCCCATAAACTGAGAAGGAATAGAAAGTAGGGAAAATTATTAGGTATGGTAAGTGATGTTCGCAATAAAATTGTATGCTGGGAGTCACTCTCAAGTGTTAGATAAAATCTAGACCTGATTTCCTCTATGCTTACAAGAGATAAAGCATTTAAATTTCACTGTTACCTGCTGTAGTAGCAGTTGGTAGTGATCTGGTGTTTTATTTGGGACAGAGAGAGAAGAGAAAATACAATAACCCCCCCCTTCATTGGAAGGAAAAGGGAATGTTTTTGTTAAAATGGAATAATCTCAAAGAATAAGAGACATTTCAGTTGATGTCTTAGCATATTTTTGGGTTGTCTTCAATAGCTGTTTTTGAGTAATAGTGGCATCAGATTTCCTCTGAGCTGAGTCTGCAGTTTCTTGAGAGCTGCCCATGACATATATTTATTCTTGAAGTGTCTTTAGCAGAGGCATTAAGCAGGTTAACACATGTTGATACTTCACAGTCTTCCAGATGCTCTGCTGGTGTGGTTCAGCAGCAGGACTGATGTATTACATTGCCTTATGTCTCACTGGAGATGGGCAATGCTGAAACACCTTTACTAAAGAACAAACAAAAGGCAGAGGCTGGTACTGGGAGAGCAAGCTGAGCCACAGGACCAGTCAGCACCTTCTGGTTGTGACAAGCTGTCAGCACGGTCTGCTGCAGCAGCCACAGCTTTGTCACACACACACGACCAACACATCTGGACCCTCCCCATGCATTCCTGTGCTCCTTATATTTCCTGTAGTGCCTTCTGGTATTCTTTGTCTTTATATCTTACTGGATATAAAGATTTACTAGCCTGCTGTCTCCTGGGATTAGAGAGAAAAATCACGCACTGCCCCTCTGGCATGAAATGGGACATTTAACAGGGACCATTTCTAGCACTGATGCATAGTTTTATCATCATCAGTACAACTGAAGTTAAGGACAGCAAGTGCTGCTTTTAATTCTTGACTTGGAACCAGTTTGAAGGTTTAGGACTTGTATGACAGATGTAACACTTGGCTCTTGATAACAAAATTAGCGAGGACATGTACCTGCTCCTTCTGTGTCCAGATTTGAGCTGGCTATGTATCCTCTTTCATGAAGCACTTGTTTCCTGAAGAGTGGTTTCAGTTATTACCACTGTTAATGAGATAGCTGCTAATTGTGGATCAGTCCCATCCCTTTGCAAAAAGTGCCTTTTGTGTACTGCCCTTGGAAAATATGGATGTGAGCTTGGAGATTTCAAAGGCTAACTCTGAGATGCCCCAAAAGAGCTGATATTCTCAGCTTTGGACCATAGCAAATGGCTGAAATACTGGAAAACTCTTTTACGCATTCAAAATCAACACAGATTTTCTTAATACATTATATTTTGTGAAATCTAATCTTGCACACACTAGAGCAGATATTACTGTTTCTATGTTTGATATGTCCCTGGACAACTTCAGTAAAGAGAATGGGTTAACTTGTGGGTAGGGAAGCTGGGGTTCATATTTTACACTTCCATACACTGTGTTGTATGGAAAGATGCTCCTCTTCTTGCTATACCAAGGCTTTAATACAGTGGAGTGGACTTGCCTGGCTTCTACTTTCTGTACTAATTTAAGAGAGGCAGCTTCTGAATTGCCTTATCTTTTGCAATAATGTTTGTGAAGTACTTAATCAACACATTTACAGTCACTATCTTCTTCAAATTTACATATTTCCCACTCAAATAGTCACAGCTCAAAAGTCCTGCTCAAGGCAAAATCATGCCATAAAAATGTAATGCAAGATAAATGGGCCCTCCTGGGTGCTGAGTGATGAGAACTGGATGTATTTGAATAGTTCACAGAGACTGCAATTTTCATTGTCTTTAGGCACTTCTTAGAGATCTTTCATTCTCCTTTTTCGTGTTGTTCTTTTTCATGGTTACTATAGTTCAAAAAAAGTTAACCTGCACTTGTATAAGGTGAGGAAACTACTGAACATAAAGATTGGAGTTCGCCTAGGAGCTTTGACTGTGGTTCTTCTATGCCTACACCTGTGTTCTAGTAGCTGGTTTTGCAGCTGCCACCAGTTAGAATAACCTAGCTCCTGGGTGTAGGAGGTAGGGAATAGCAAGGTAAGGATAGGTGTTGCATGCCTTTCTTTACAGTGAGAGTAGTCTTGGAGATAATTAATGGCAGTTGGCTGGCCAAGTCCACGTAGCTCCTCAAATCTGCTGGGATGGGAAGGTGACCAAGATTAGTGTTGGGAAGAGCCAGCTAATCAGTGCCTTCCTAACAGTGGACAACTCTGCATGTACTTCATGTCTTTCTCCCCTTTAAACCTTAGTTGATGCTAATACTATTAGGGAAAGATTTTTGAAATTTTCCATAAGTGGCTCTTTTATGTTTCTGTAAAAACTCTGAAGTTTCTAATTGCTAATCATTAGTGAAAAACATGACCAGTAATTTTAAATCCTAATAATATTGCTTTCCCCAGACTCCTATTTGCACAAAATAATCTGTTACCAAACTGATGTGGTACCATTAACAGATATTTTCATGCATTTTTGTTTTATGTATTTGCGGCCTTTCACACTGTTAGTGCACACGTGGGTGCTTTTGATGAAGCAGGCAGCTGTCTTTGAACTGTTTGAAATAATTGAGCAGATGTATGGCTCTGCCACACATCGGCTCAGTGCAAGGCATCCCTCTTGTGCAGTATAAATCAGGAGACTTGAGGAGCAAATATACAGTGCTAGACTTCATTTCCTCATTTGTCTTTGCCACATTGTACCCCCCTGGGGGGGATAATATTTTGATGGGTGCATAAAGTACCATTAACTTTAACATTATCATCAGTCATCATGACAAAGGAGGATGAGTAGTCTTTATACCTGGTCTTGCCACTTGTTTAGTCATCAAACCCTTTGGAAAATGAGTGTAAACCACATCTTTATTATGGCTGTGGTTCTGTGATACAGTTTTTGACAGCAATACCTGTTTTAGTTACTGCTGCTCTACCTTGCACCCCTAAGGCATAGCAGCATCTCTGTCTGTTCTGTGCAACTGCGCATGCTGCCACCTTTCTCAGGACTCCAGCTTGCCTCACCTTTTTAGAGAAAATACATTTGCAGGGGGACAGGTAGTAGGAAGGTGTTTTTTTTTTTTTTTTTAAGCTTCTTCAGTTCCTTGGTTCCGTTTGTATCTTGCTTTGTGAAGAGCTGACCCAGCACCCCCTGGGAGGTGTGGGTCTTGCTGAGGGCAGACATAGCTGTGGGCCGGGAGAAGAGGTGGAGTGGTGTTAAGTCACCATTTTCAAAAAAGCAGTGAACTAAAAGCCTGTAAACTGAAGCCTAAATGAGTAACCAGTGTAAGTGTTGGTAGTGCTGCAGTACCAGGGATGTAGAGTAGTCGGGATTCTTTGTTGATGGCTTCTCTGATAGTCCTTTAATTTTTCGCTTGTTAAGATGACTTCCTGAGGGGGGAAAAAAATCATCAGGAGAAGTGTGGTGTGTTACACAGCAGCAGCAGGACACGATAAGGATGTAGGCCAGCACAGTCAGAGGAGTGTCAAATTCAGGGTTGAACTCCAGATCCTCTGCTCAGCTGAGAATTGAGGCAGCCCCTGCCAATTTTTATCAAGTGACTTTCTCAGCATTAGCCTTTCCTGATGACGTAGGACAGCGCATCCTTCCAATATCTTTTCTTCTCTTTTTGCTTTCAGAAAGTCACTCTAGTTGTGTCAGATTACATCATTGCTTTTCAAAAGTATTCCTATACCTCACAAAATGATATTCATTATCAGCATTAGATTTTAATTTTTTTTTTCATTTGGATTATAATCCTGCCTCTTTCTCAAGCATGGTTTTTCTCTCCATGGAAGGGGGACAGCTGATGAGTGGATGGTACTGCCTTGGTATTTACTAAGTTGCTTTTTAGAGGCAATTTTCTTGTTCCTTGGGTGAATGTGGTATGATGACAATCTGAAGTAGGACATCAATATGTCGTACATCACCATATTTCTTCCTGGATAGCATTATTTTGTGTTCACTTATGTTTTCATTATACACAAATGCTTAGAAACCCATGCAGCAGAAGAAAAGACAGCCACAGAAAGAAATGTCAGGCTTGTCGTGCTGTTACTTTCTGCATAATTTTACTTCCTATCCACTTTTTCCTTCTCTGTCTCTCCTCCCCAGCTTTTTCAGCTGATCAACTAAGTTTATATTAATTCTTCAACAGCGAGTGTTGAAATACGTGAAATTGTTTCCTGCTGCCTTGTGTGTTTGGTCAGTGCATGACAACAGCTGAACAGGTTTTGAAATCTGGAGCACTGGGAATTGAGTAGAACAACCTGGTTCAAAGAAAATCTGCCAAGAACGAACATAGGTTGTAATCTGATGGCTTTGAGCAGCATTTTCCATCTTGGCTGATTGAGTCCTTAAGAATTTACCCCAAAGAGAGGAATGGATCTGTGCCAGTTCTAAAAAAAATCTGAAGGAGGAATTTACATGCTCAAGTGGGGTGATTCAGGTGCTAGAATTTCTGCTTTGAAGCTCAATACTTCTGACTTAACCTGCATAGGACTTTATAGCCAGTGTCTGTCTGGGCACAAATTTGAAGCAAATTATTCAGCACATGCAGATCCATCACATGCTCTCAGCATAAGACCCAACAGAGCATTTTGCTGTTGCAAATCGGTATAATCAGTCCTCTAGTACCCAGCCTCCTTCCTGTATAGCACAGTTTAATGAACAGCAGAGAGGCATTTTCTTCTCCATGAAGATTGGGAAGCAAAGCATTGGCCTTGCTGGAGGTGCTTGGGCAGTGATCACAGGACGTGGGTGTCTCTTAGTCCTCTGTGCATGTACACCAGGGGAAAGCCTGGCAAGCATTTGCCTGCATTGAGATTCCGAACCACTCACAGCCATTGCAAATGGATGAGCCCAGTCTCTGGCTGAGCTGGCAATGATTAATTTAAACCCTTGAGATACAGGACTGAGCAGATACAAGTGACCTTAGGTGACTCAGAAATGAAGCCTTATCTGCATCAAAGAGAGGGTTCAGCTCATCATTGTCTGCTGTTACAAACAGCAGGAAAGGAGAAAGGCACAGAAACTAGCCCAGGTAAACTTTACCAAAAGAAGGCAGCTAGGAAGAAAACCACAATATATTTTTATTTAAATCTAAAAACCAGAATGCTGACAAACGTCATGTGGCTGAGGCGAAAGGGGTTTTTGGCCATTTTTCCTTCAAGTACCCTTTCCCAAGGATAGTCTTTACTCTGTTCCTCTTTGTGTTTTGTGGTTTTTCAGTTCTCTTACCATCCACTGTCAGTGTTTCAGCTCCTGCTTTTACCTTCTCTTTATTTACCCTGATGTGTTTAGGGTCTGCACACATAGTAGTTGTCACCCAGATTGCTGGCTTGGTCATTTAGCACTGGGCACTGCAGGCTGTCCTTTATTCACAGGCAAGGAAAGAAAACTTCCTTTTCACTCACCTGCATGCCTGGGCTTTACCTCACAGAAACTAGAGGGATTCTCACAAGTTTCCAGGTGTGGGAATTGTCTCTTACTGCATGTGCTTATATTTGAGCTAGTGTGTTCAACTTGACTGGCAGTAGTGAGTACAAGAATAAGGTAGAAAATATGAAGTGTCACTTTCCAGGCCAGAGATGTGTGGTACGTGCACATGGACTCCTCCTCCAGTGGGCAAGCCTGGGTGTCTTGGTTTGTGTGCGTGAATGTGAAGGAAGCAGCTGTGTAGGAATTGCTGCAATTCCAGAGCTGAAATGCAGGTAATAATACATAACAGTAATTCAGACTTCTGGGTAATTTCATTGCCTTGTAGAATCCTCCTGCAGGCAGAAAATTTGGCTCAGATATAAGGATTTTCAGGAATGTTCTTCTTTTTAATGTGTGTGGTGCAAACTATAATTTAATTTGTGTGGCCGTCTTCCCTGTGGCTGTTGGAGATTGTTGCTTATTTCCCTGATAATAGTGGCACAAGCAGTGCTTTCCAGTGTTTCCTTGAATGATTGGATTCCTGGCAGAGGCTGTCTGGGATAGTAGGTCATAGTGAAGTGAAGTCTCTCTTTTTGCTCTAATCAGAAAAGGCTGTGCCTAGAGGCTTGCTTCGAACAGCAAGAGAGGAGAGCACAAGATAGAAATGAAATGTGAACATGACTGTGTTCAAAGTGGAAAATGTTAAAGGATAGGGGTGTCAGGAAAGCACCAGTGTCCTCAATGGTTGATTGCTTTTCAGCTTGTGATCATGCAAAAGCACATCTCCCATAGCTATGGCACTGTGTGCTTTCCAGCACCCTTGATGTGAGGAACTCAGAACACTGTGAACACAGATGAGTTAAATCTGCAGCGGTTCTGGGATGGAGGTGCAGTCACCTCGGCTCTGCAGATGGAAGAGAGGAAGAAAAGTTCAGGTGCTTACCCAGAAGACAAAGGTAGGATCTGAATGGGAGCTCTGGCTCCCAGTTGAGCATGTAGGCAGCAATGAAGCACACAGTGGCCATTAATCTGGGCTATGCCTTTGCTTATGTATTTGAAGAAATGAAACTGTTTTTTTCCTGAAGCGCTGAGCATCCTGTAGCTCCTCGGGAAACCTGCTGGAGTAGTCGTAGTCAGCTGTTTTGCAAATCAGATTATTGAGAAAAGAGTATTGCACAGAAGAAACAGCCTCAAGAGTAGAGTACTGGCAAGCTTTCTCAGGTCATTTGGAGTGCACAGAGCAGCACAGAATCAAAGTTGGGCAGAAGAGATAGGAGATAAGGAAATGACTGGGATGAGAGTGAGAAGGACAAATGAGAAATACTGGAGAATGGTGGCAGAAGAGGACAGTTTTGATCTCAGAGAAGGAAATAATGGGAAAGTACATATGATAGCCTGGGAAAAAAAAATCCCTGTCTTTAAGGCAATACAAAATTATGCAGCACAAGAAAGAAGAGTTTTAGAGAGGCAATATAAGCTTATGATAGGAGGGCTACTCAGGAACACAGAACCTTGCATTCCTCTTGCCTCCTCTCCCAGTGATGTACTAAATGTTGTGCCCTTCCTGTGTGATCTTGTCCAAGCCCTCCAGGTGCTGATCTAATAAAGTAAAAACAGTAATTTCCCTTAGTATGCAATCAGCAGATTAAAAAAGGAGGGGAAAGAGTAAGAGGTGTGGGTGAGGACTACGTAGCCTTGGTTATGGCCTTTATTCTTATAATAAAAATTTTACCCTGAAAGGGTTCCAGAAACAAGTCCTTATCAAGAGATAAAAAAATGAAAGCTTTATTCCTCATTCTTTCCCTTTTCCCCCTCTATCACTAATATGTAGCAGATATAAAAAGAGGACAACATCATAGGGTTTAATGTCTGACAGGGAAAATCAGGTATTGACTGATTTCAGGTTCTGTTTTGCCATGACCTGGGTAGGGTTGCATAACCCTATCCTTTGTGAAGATTGTTGGAGAACTCTGGCTATGTTCTTGTTGTTACTACTATTATTATTACTCTAAAAGTAAGTAAATGTATTTGTGACAGAGAGAGGGAGAGAGACTGGGTGAATGTGTGTGGCGGTGGAGGAGGAACTGAAACCTGTGTTGTTCCTCCTGGTGAGTCAGGGTTAGGCTCTTGGGCAGCAATGGGAATCCTGAAGAAACCTCCTTTGAGGACTTCCAATTGGAGTGTACACAGCATCACTCTCACTGGAAACTGTCACTTGGGTGGAAGTCCTGTGCACTTTTAATAGATCCTCTTTCCTACAGTGGAGCTTCACTACCTGGGAGCCCCTTGGTGAGAATTACTTAATAGACAATATTAAAAAATGTGTTCTCAATAGAAGTGTTTGAAAAACATGTGGAAGTGGCATTTGGGGATATTGGTTTAAAGGTGAACACAGTGGTGGCAGGTTAACAGTTGGACTTGCAGATCTTAGAGGCCTTTTTCATCCTTAATGATTCTACAACTGAACAGCCTCAGGAGAACAATTGCAGTGCTGGTGATGCAAGAGCATCAATCCAATATTTTTACGTTGCCACAGTTTTTCCCACACAGCCTTGAATAATTCAGATGGCCTCTCAATACCTCAGGTTGTCAGAAAAGAGATGAGGAAAGTAATACTACTTGACTTTGTGGATGTAGGCTGATAAAGGTATTGAAACTGTTGAGGTATCTAAAGGTAAAAGCTTTTATCTGAGACAGTAAATATGTCTGCCTGCTCCCAAGTTGCTTATGGTGTATGCCTTATTTAAGTTAGGCATGGAGGCTTTTATAAATCAGTCCCTTGCAACCTGTAGAAAATCCCAGCAAGGCAACAGAAAGCTGCTGAGTGACTCCCCAGCGTTCAGTACTAGTGTTGATAAAAAGCCAAGGGGATTTCCTGCAGCACAATTTATTTTCTTGGCTCTTCGCATGTGGTGGACGTACAGTTTACTATTCTGGTTAATCCTGCCTTTCTAGGTGCACCTCAGAAAACAACTTCCAGCATCAGTGATGAATTACAAGGGAGCAGGAGGACCTGCTGGTCATGGGGATTAAGGATCAGGGGCTCCAAATGCCTGTTTATTCATAGACCAATACTGAGAGTGAATCCCTGAGATCCCCAGTACATAGGGATGTAATTGTAGGTGATCCCGAGTAACCAGGATGTGGGGAGCAGGCATTTCTTCAGATCATTACTGTCTGATTTTGTGATTTTATTGTGGGGCTACCCTAATTCTGGCTTGCTTTAAGCCTGGATCTGAAAAGTACTGTGATCTATTGTGATCTTTTAGAGAGCCAACAAGGATTCCAACCTAATATTTCAAGGCACTGAAAAAGAAACCTTTGCTCTCATGAAATTAATTCAGAACACAAATTATCTTTTAGTTGACTACTTCTTTGCACAGCTCTGCTAAGTAGTTTATCTTCTTAAAGTATGGTCAGATGGGATTTTTAAAAATTCTGTTTCTTCCTAAAAAAATGGACATGACCCTGATTACAGTCATCCCTGGGGAATGAACCTAGGAAATCTAGATCAAAAGGAACAAATCTGCATTGCTTGTGCTAGTTGTGTATCTGTGAATGTCTGTGTGTTACCTAGAGGCTTACAAGTGTCTGTGTTCAGCCCACCCTCTGAAGAATGTGGAGCCACAATGGGGGGAGTTCATTTGTGTCTCCAACTTGATTCTATGAGTTTGTATCAAATCTTCATCATCCTGGCTGCCCCTGCTTTGTGGGTGGAGCAGATACTGACTTGAGCCCTTAGAGTTCGAAGTCAGGAAGTGTTTCTGTCCAAGCCAAAGCATAGCTGGTGTGGTGACAGCTCATTCCTTAGCCCTGACATGTGTGCTGTGCCCACATGCAGAGGGTGCAGAACAGGAGTGTTGGGCTTGGGAATGATGGTAGGATCTTTTGAGCCTTGGAATAGCGGAGGATGCGATGAAAAATGACAGTGCTTTCCAGCAGGATCAGAGATGCTCACTGCCTCTTAAGAACAGTTTAGATTGGATTAATAGAATGGTAACTGGGTAAAAAGCTGGCTGGATGGCCAGGCCCAGAGAGTGATTTTGAGTGGAGTTACCTCCAGCGGGGGGCTGGGCACTGAGGAATAGACTGCATGACTCCTGTAAATGATAGTTGAGCCTGCCAAGTTGTTTGGTTTTACAGGTGAACTGGGAAACATAGCTGGACCTCATAATGGTACGGAGGGCCTCTGTGTCCCTCACCACAGCTTGGATTTTTGCTCTCTCAGCTCCTGCAGTGTTATCAGGAGCTCAGGCAGCTCTGGAGGTACTGTAGGAAAGCAGGGCAGCACTGAGATATATATATATAGGAAATCTGGATTTCCTGTGGCCAGGATTTCTGACTCTGTTGCAGATCTGTTGTGCCACCTCGGGCAGATCTCTTTATTCCCCTGAATGTTTCTTTTCTCTCTTATTTATTCCTGTCATACTGCCAGGAGAGAGCTGCATCGAACCTGCTGTTGTACAGCACCAGGTTGTACAAGCAGCTGGGGTGTCCTGCACATCCATCACACTAATAATGATAGGAAGGAAAGCACCCTTGCCTTTTAGTTATTCATAAATTTTCATTTCTTTCTATTTTTTCTTTTTATTTTTTACTTGCTTGAAGAGGGAAAATAAGTCAGCTGTCTTTTATTCCTTTCAAAACAAATGATTTCTGACAGGTCTGGAAGTGTGTTTTCTGCAATTACTCCACACACACAGGGGCCATGCTGGCTCATTTATACACTCACATACCACAGCTCAGACTTTTCATTAGCTTGGCCTGCATCTTTTGTTTGTAGTGATAGGCACATGAAAGTACAACAGGAATAGGACTAGGGAAAAGAAGAGGGGAAGAGAATGCATTCTGCCTGAAAATTGCTGCCTCAGTGTTTTTATTCCTTGCATATGCAGAACAATATTTTTATTTGTTTTGTTGTTTACCAGCAGTGCAAGAACTGATTTGGACTTGGATGCACTGTGGCCTGGGTGGCTGCTTGTGCCACTCTGACAAGGTTGGTTTATGGTCTTGGCTGACAGAGGAAGGGAGAAGAGTATGCAAGGTATTTTCCTACTGTTCAAGAGTAAGAGTGTACCCTGGAGAGAGGAGCATTAAGCAGACACTGAGCCAACCCTCTCCACCTCACCAGCCTTGTCCCTGGTCATTTTTGCTTCTAGGAATCTCTTCCAGCAGGAGCTGCTGTGTGCTGGGACTGATGGCTGTGGGGTGACAGACAGCAGGAGAAGGTGGGGGACGTACTGCTGTGTGATTTACATGCCCTCAGCAGGGGTTGTCCTTGGCCAAGTGCATCAGGGTGTTTGTGTGAGAGCTGAAATGCAGTCAAGGCTGGTTAGATCAGCATAAGGCTAATTTTAAATCCCAGATATGCTGCCAGTCTCGTTCTGCATAGCTCCAGCCCTCCTGCTCCCTTTCATCTTGCCGCAGCTTCATCTTCCCCTTTCAGAGCTGTCCCCCTGTTGCTCAGTGCAATTCCTGGGTGGCTGGTTTTTTGTCCCTAAGCCTATTAGTGTGTTTGCAGCTCGTGTCCTGGAACTGTTTGCCCTTGTCAGATCTGTCCCTCTCACACAGCCAGCTACAGAGTCTGGCAGCTCTAGGCCTCCTGCCAATTCTTCTGTGGAGCTGTGGTCTCTCACGCAAAAAGCCACTCTTGTCTGTAGTGGCACAGGCTGACAGATGTTTTGACTTCTGCTTTTGTCCCACCTGGCTGTCCTGGAGACCCAAAAGGCACACTGGAACTAGCACAGATGGGAGAGATGTCTGCTGAGATCTACCAAAGGTCACACACAAACTCTGGAAGGAAGATACTAGTACCATGTTTATTCTGTCCTTACCTCCCTCTGCAGTTTGAGAAGCTGCAGGCAGCAGCCATTCCTGGTGTGTCCGATCTTCATAATATAATCCAGTTTAGTTCTGTCCTGGCTCTTCCTTCTGTTGAAGGCTGTGTAAGAAAGCCTGGGATTCAGGGTTAGCAAGCAGCTCTGAGGAGCTGGGACTGTTTATGACTGTCCACATGGCTGCCCCAGGGCTCCAACTCCTCTGCTTGGTAAGAGCCTCTGGTAATTTTAGTTGAAGGAAAAAACCCAAACATCCACTAACTAAAAAGCTATAATGACTTGTATCTCCTGTGATTACAAGAGGACCTAGAACACACCCAGTTCAGTGAACAGAAATTCAGTGTTACTCCAGAATCATTGCCATAGCTCATGCTGTTTAAGTAATTCAGAGGCAGTTTGTTACCCACAGCCGTTGATCTGGTGAATACAGGTGAGGTATTTTGGATTCTTGTTTTGATGTCATGGATAGGATCCACTGCATAGACACGTTTTAATGTTATTTTCTTTGACCTAAAAATTGCCCAGAAAATCAACTTGATGATGTTGGGGGTTTTTGTTTCTTTTTGGTTTGTTTTATTGGTTTTTTTGAAGCTTGCACCAGGGTAAGAAAATTAATAGCGATGTTCTGTGTGTAATGCCACAGATTATTTAAGGTTCTAATGCCCATTCAAAGCTGTTGGTTAATTGAACATCACAGAGTTATAGTCCTGAGCTGCCAAATGGAAACAGGGTAATAGTTTATATTTATTTCACAAGATGAAATTCTGATCATTGGTCATGTTTATTGCCTGAATATCTCAGGACTCAGTATTTTAACATTTTACAGTAAATTATTAACATTATGCTGAGGAAAAGGGGGATAGGCAGGAGTCTTAAAATACTTCTCTCTTGTGACCTCATCACCCTTTTTTACTAATGGCATTTACTTGTTGTCATCCTTGCAGGAAAAGTATGTGTTCAGCAGAAGTCTCAGCAGCACTGAATTGTATCAGGTCCATTGCTCTTTGCTGGTCTTTATTCTTTAAAGCGGGAGACAAACGGTGCTTAAACCTTGGAATCAAAGAACAGTTTTCAGAAGTGCTTAAATGATTTAAGAGTGGTTCACTCTGGCTTCTGGTCAAACTTTGTGCTCTTTAATCTTCTTAAGTTCTTTCTTTCCCTCCTCCAAGGGTTTGCCGAATCTGTCTCTCCTTAGCACTGACAGGGCCCCTGCCTGTAACTCTTGTGTGAGTGTGTCCAGCCTCCAGTGCACTGCCACATCAGCCTGGTACAGGAGCAGATCAGTGTCTCCAGCTTACAGTGGGGAGTTCAGGCACCAGGGAGATGGAGTGAGTTACCCCAAGCCAGACAGGGATTTTGAAGCATTGATACCCAAGTCCTGTGCTAAATCCTGAGCCTGATTGCTTGGCTTCTCTGCAGCACAGGGGTGCTGAGCGTTCCCTGCCAGGCTTTGCTAAGGGCTTGGGCTCTTCCTGATGTGGTCTGCTTGTCCACACGTACAAGTACTTGCCAAAACTGCTGAGGTTTTGCTGTAAACTGAAGTGTTGGAATCAAAACCTCCCAGGACTGCGCTCTGATGAATTACTCTGTGTGCTGAGAAGAGCAAGATAAGGAGCAGGCAGAGGAAAAGGCATTTAAGTACAGTATCCCACATGTATCGTTTGTTATTTCTCTCATGTTGTCTGACAGTGGAAGGGCATACAAAGTGTAAATTTGCTGGTGTTGGGCTTTTTCCCCAGGCAGCCCCTCCATTAATGGTGGCTCTGTTGTAAGTTTGTGTTTGGTGAGCTTTGGACCACCTCTGCAGTCTCACCTATACGTATAGGGCTCACCTATAGGGTTTGGGACCTTTGAGCATGGGTGGGGATTACAGGGCATTTAAGCAAGCAAAGATATAAGCTTGAAAAGATGCTGCTTTGAATTTTCTTAAAATGATACTTCTTTGGAATAGAGTGATGGCTTGTGTTTGTTTGGAGCAGCTGTAGCTGTGCATTTAGGAGAAGTGGGGTTTCTGGGGTGAATGCCCTTTTGGGGGCACGGTGAAACCCTCAGCACTGGTGTAGGTTTTATGCCTGGTGTTTTCTTTCTATAAATACTGTCACTCTGCAGCCACAGCAGTTTGTGCTGTGAAGAGGTTTCCCATGGGGAAAATGACTGGAAGGTGCATAGGAACATTTTTTCAAATGAAAGCTTTTTCAAAAATGTATAGAAAGAAATAATTCTGAGAGTTAGTTATTTTTTGGAAGTTTTTAACAATGAGGACAGTGTTCAGCATTTTGGCTGTTGCGTGCTTCCCCCCTCCCCCCCTTAAGATTTTGTTTGCTGCTGCTACTGTTTCTTTCTCTTTTTGTTGCTGGGCCCTTGGTTGTCCACAGTGTTTTGTGTGGGCTTAACAATGGTGTGTCTCTCAGGGATCATGTGTTTCAGTTATCTGTCTGTGCCAATTGAACAGCTGTAGTCATCTGGCAGGTTGTGTTCCTGAAATGAAAAATATGGTTCCAATTTTTTTTTGTTTATTTTAAAACCTGATTGGCAGTCACTGTACAGTCAACACTGTATATCTACCACATTCTAATTATGGAGAGTGGCAAAACTAATAAAACCCCAAATTATGTATTTATACATACACTTATATATATTAAAATTTTTTTGTTGTTGTTGTTAAGGAAAATATTCTTACTGTCTTGAAATATTTTAGAATACTTTTTGTCTGTTTTAGGTTGCTTTATTTCAGATTATCTAATTTACTCTCCAGAAATGATCAGGGACCACTTGCATGCCAAATGTCAGCCCATCAGGTGGGTTGGTGGTGTCTCTTTTAAAACGGATTTAAGAAAGGACAAAAAGCACCATACAGGCAGAGGAGGAGGGGAGGGAAAAAAGTGAGAAAGAACAGAGGGAGCACCAGTGTCAAGCAAGCAAGAAGGAGGAGATGCTCCAGGCGAGACAGGAGCAGGTACTTGGAGCCTGTGGAGGACTCATGCAGGAGCTGATGGATGTTCCCCTGGTATCAGTGCAGACTGTGTGGGGTGAAGGGGCTGAGGGCAACCTTGCAGAGAAGGACTTGGCAGATGGAAAACTGAATATGACCCAGGAATGTACTCCTGCAGCCCAGGAAGGCAGTCCTGTCCTAGGCTGCATCGAAAGAAGTGTGGCCAGATGAAGGAGGTGATTTTGGCCCGATTCTCTTATGAGACCCCACCTGCAGTTCTGCATCCAGATCTGGATTCCTCTGTCCAGTGATTCTCTTATGAGACCCCACCTGGAGTTCTGCATCCAGATCTGGAGTCCTCTGTCCAGGAGAGACGTGGACCTGTTGAAGTGAGTCCATCTGGATTCCTCTGTCCAGGAGAGACGTGGACCTGTTGAAGTGAGTCCAGAAAAGGGACACAAAAATGAGCTGAGGGCACCTTTTCTATGAGGACAGGCTGTGGGAGTTTGGGCTGTTCAGCCTGGAGGAGAAGGCTGCAGCCTTTCAATACCTAAAGGGCTTTTAAAGAAGATGGGGGTAGACTATTTAGGGCATGTTATGATTACAGGAGTATTAGTGTTTTTTTATTATTTCTATTATCATTACAGGATTATCTTACCCCAACAGGACAGGGGCAAATGGTTTTAAACTAAAAGAGGGTAGATGCAACTAGATAAAAGGAAAAAAGTTTTTGGTGATGAGGGTGCTGAAACACTAGAACAAAGTTTAGGACAGGGGCAAATGATTTTTAAACTAAAAGAGGGTAGATGCAGACTAGATAAAAGGAAAAAAGTTTTTGGTAATGAGGGTGCTGAAACACTAGAACAAGTTGTCCAGAGAGGTGGTGAATGCCCCATTCCTGGAAACATTCACTCAGGAGCTGGTTGGAGATGAGGGTGCTGAAACACTAGAACAAAGTTGCCCAGAGAGGTGGTGAATGCCCCATTCCTGGAAACATTCACTCAGGAGCTGGTTGGATGGAGCTCTGAGCAACCTGGTCTAGTTGAAGGCGTCCCTTCTTATTGCAGGATGTTGGACTACGTGGTCTTTCAAGTTCCCTTCTGACCCAAATCATTCTATGACTCTATGTTCATAACTCCTAACTGCTGTGCTGCTTGGGGTGAGGGGTAGAGTCTTGAGAAAAGCAATGAAGTTGAACTGGGAGAGGGAAGAGGAAAGGTGGTATTTTAACGTTTGTGGTTTTGTTTCTCTTTACCTGCATCTATTTTACTTTGCAATAAGTAATTTTCATCAAGGGACTGTTTTGCCTGCTTTGCCTGCACCAGTAATTGATAAGCAATCTCCCTGCCTTTATCTCAATCCACAAGCTTTCTCATTCCTATCCTTACTAATTTCTCCATATCCTGCTGAGAGGAGAGAGCGAGTGAGATTCTGGGGGTCGTTTGGCTCTTAGCCAAGGCTAACCCTCCACAGCAAGGTGGGTTTAATGAGGAAGCGAGTGAGATTCTGGGAGGGTGTTTGGCTCTTAGCCAAGGCTAACCCTCCACAGCAAGGTGGGTTTAATGAGGAGGTTTAATGTCAAACTATGCAAATCTTGCACTTGAACAGTGCTGGGCACTGCAGCTGTGAGCTGCAGCTAAGCTGCCTCATTTAAATGACCAATGCAGCAGCTTGAGGCTCAGTGTTGGCTTCACATCTCCACCTGCTTGGGTGTCCAGCATGCTAAGAGGGTTTTTAGTGAAAGCAGCCTGCCTCTTCAGCCCTTTCCTCCTCACCACTAATACAAAGTACTTCCAACAATGTCACTTTTCCTTATGGTATCCTACTCTGTATGTGCACATGTTGTATTTCTTCCAGGGGTCTTATGCTGGATGCAGAGGCGAGACTTGTGGGCTTTTGTACTTGCAAATAGGAGAGGGGACCTTGCTGGCTGAGTTGGAGTCAGAAGGGATGCATCTCTCAGCCGGGTATTTTGATAAGATGTTGTCTTTGATATGGAGGAGGTAGAAGCTGCCCTTGGTTACTTGGAGACAGGAATTGGGTTCCATAAAACATTGCTTATCTCAAGAGATCAAATCAAACTAAATAATGAGGTTTAAAAAAAAAAAAAAGGAAAAATTCTTAGAAGAATATATCTTGAGTTTAATGTCTCTTTTGACCTTTACTCTTTTTTGGCAGGAGTGGGAGATCCACAGTGTGGTTGTGAGGGCGCATAAAAATGTGTTCACCTTCATACACTTTCCTGTGTGCTGAGACATTGACTCCTCCATTGTTCCTCTTTCACAGCTAAAGTAATCACCACCCACCTTCCTTATGAGTTTTTCCTCTCAGCCTTTCCACTTTTTCTCCTGTATGGCCCTTTGGTATGCAGAATAAAAAATAATGCTGGAGGAAAACTGAGAACATTGCAGAAGTTGAACAAGAAATGACAGAGCTTGAATGTGGTGGGCACACGTCTGTCTTAAGATGGAGGAAAATACCTTCAGAAGTTCGTTGTGGAGAAAAAAAAAATCTCCAAGTCAGATAATTAGGGAGTATTTTGCTTCAGGGTCCTACATAGAACTCTGATTAAATTAGCAGACCTAAAAATAATAGAGCTGGAGGAGTTGCTCACTTCACATCAAGGACTCTTGCAATGTCCTGCAAGAGCTAAATGCTGTGATCAGTGAATTTTTTGTGGGAGCTGGCAATGCTGTTACATCATCGTATGAATCATGTTCTCTGTACTTCCCACCATGCTGTGGCCCTGCAGGCAGGAGAAAGTAGCCATGTACCTGATCCATATCCAAATGGGCATATTTCTTTTCTTGGTGAACTATATTGATTTTGCAAATATGCACTTAAAATAATGCAGTGTGCAAATTCTGAAGATGTTCATTTAGCTGACTGTGTCCTTGTTACTAAAGTTTGCAGTATGGATTATGCTAGGAACTGGGTGACTTTTTGTATGTAAAGTATACATTAGGGCCATTATAGGCTGAGTCTTTATTTTCTGGATATTTCTCTGTTTCCTCATGAAAAAGTGCTGATTATTTGCTATACTGCATTCATTCCCCAGACTCAGACCCATGAATGGCTTCCAAGTTTGGATGCCCAATGGCTTAGATGCCTGTGCCTGGCAGCATGGCATGTCTGGTTATTCCTTAGTTGTCCGGAGTTTGGTGGATGCTGAACTCTGACCACAGCACTTGAAGTGGTCAACCAGATAGTTGCAAGCACCCCAAGTGTGTGAAAATTTGTTTGCCAAGTATTGCAGATGCTTTTGCAAGCCCTAAACACCTAGCACATATATTTGTTTTGTGAATACTGAGGTTAAAAGAAAAACCAAACCCAGCAAAAACTAAGATTTGTATCTGGTTAAAAGAGAGGAAGAGCATAGCTGTTCAGATAACCAAGTGTAGTCAGCAGTCTCATTTACTGGGGTTAATTTTGCCTGTAGCAGTGTTTGTGCCATTGGCAAAATGACAGTCCTGTCACAAGAAATAGTTTCTACTGAGTTCTCACCTGGGTGTGGGTGGGACTCCAGAGGTACCAGCTGTGTGAGAGCAGGAAGGCAAGGAGCAGTTTCAAACTCAGCATTTAGGTGTTCCCATGCTCTTCTGGAATGGCTGCTGTGCTTTGTAATGCTGTGGGATTGGCACATCATGAAGAATGTAATTTGTGTGTTTGTGATTCTTTATTTGGTTTGGATTTTTAAAATTCTCTAATACTTGCAAAATATAAAGAGCTGTACAAGCTGTTGAGTAGCACTGAAATTAAGCTGAGTGTTATAATGTGTTTGGGAAGGAAACCTAAAGTCACTCAGTGGATGTACATACTCCGCTGCAGTCCTGAGTGCTGAATCCCATCACGGCAGGGCTCAGTTCATCAAAGTGGCATTCATCTCATCTGTCTCTAGCTGTCTAAAATCAAAGCATCTAGGCCAGAAAGTGCTTCGGTCCAGCTATTCCATGTGCCTATTTTAGGGTGGATAAGTCATGCTCAGATGAAGTGTGTCTGCACTGGCTGCAGGGTACATGGAGAACTAGTTTGGATGCTGTGTCTGAGTTCAGCCCTGGAGCAGCCCCACAGTCCGGGAGAGCTCACAGCCTCGTGGTGTCATTTAAGACGGCAGTCATGTTGATAAAGTTTCTACTCAGAACAGCATTTGGGAACCTCCTTTTCCCCTGAGCAGGCATGTTTTCCTGGAATCAGGCCTCCAGCTCTTACCAGATGTCCCCTTTTGGCTCCAGCTGTGTCAGCTAGGATGTCACTACCCGTCAGTGCTTTTCAGAGCCGGTGACGATCCCACAGAGATCTGACAGCAGGGCAGTCTGCAGGAAGCTGAATCTATCCATTTCTTGTAAACAATTTGCAGCTTTTGGGTTGATCTGTCCTGATGGATTCTACCCAAAGCAAACCCAGCAGCACTTGCACAAATGCTTCCACCAGCAGAGTGATGGCAGCAACCGCTGGACAATAACTCTGGTGGCACTGCAGCGTGCAAAGGGAATGTCTTCCTGCAGCTCCAACCGAGGACACAGGGAATCTCAGCCTGGGCTCCACCCCCTGGACTGTGCAGTACTCTAGCTTGTGTCTCATCTCAAGTCTGCAGTGATGTTCAAGCACTGCTGTCTCTCAGCTGTGCATGTGTGATAGAGTGTTGACCTTGACACGTTTGTAAGGTGAACCATGAGGGAATGTGCTTTGGGGGCAGGTGTAATGGATACCAAGGAGCACTTCAGGCAGGATAGCACTGAGAAGGACTGTGTCTCTTACAGAGAGTGAGCACATACAGATAGCAAAGAGGTGGTTGTACCAGGGGGATTTGTGACAACAAACTTGCTATGGGTGTTAGCAGATGATTTCTGTGCTTGCATATATTCCTGCAGAGCCATTCTGTTTTCTCAGCCTTTACAGTCACAGATGTGGTGAGGCTATAAACATGGTAATCTTGCTCCTTCTTAATTCAGAATTTGGACTCTTCCTTGCTCCATTAAATCTCACATTTAACTTTATTTTGAAGAGTTTTAGTCATAGGAACGGTGTTGGGGACAGAAATGGTACATTTAGTTCTGCTGAATGGATGGGGTATTAGATTGACAGTCTCTGTCAGTGTTTAATTGCAGATTAATGGGAGGTAATATGTCATTATGGCAGCTCAGTAGCACAAGTTTTGGAGCTGCACACAAAGTCCGTTTCCTGTTAGAGGAGGCTACTCTGACCTGCCTTGCACAATTTCCTCTATGTTCCCTTTTGGCAGAGAATAGGAATATTTACAGTTCAGGTACTTAATGACACCAGGAATATGATGCAAGAGCAAAGGTGTAATTTAAAGGGTACAAAGAGATGGGGAAGAACTGATACAATATAGGAATAAAATAATTCCAACAATATGCTACAAGGAATGAAGTATCTGTGAAAAGCTTTATGCTGTGAAATGAGCAGCTTTCTGCACAACATCTGCCAGCAGATACAAAGGTATTATTTGTGTCCAAAATGAGTATATCTATTCAACTTTACTAACCACACCATGAAGTCAAGGGAGGGACTGTATTCATGGGGTGGAAAATGAGAGCATTCCATAAATGGGTTATTGAAGTAACTTTGCCAGTTATTGCCTAGCTGAGCCTCTATCAGCCAGTACTTTAATACTTCATGTCTTGCTGCAGATGCCTTATGCTGAGCAGGTTGACTTGAAGCTATTCTTACTGATGACCACCTTGAGACATTTACTTCCCTAAAAAGTACTTTACATTATAAGCAGTCCTCCTTATGTCTGCAGAAAAAAATAATGCTATTTGGGAATGGAATAGATTGTGTTTTGGCCCTAGGGAAGGAGCTGAATAAAGTGTTAGAAAGGACTTAATCACTTTAAGATGTAATAGATCTCCTTCAATTTGTCTTTCCTTGTAAGAATGCCTGTCAGTGTTGCTGTGCAGGTACCAGGCACCTCCTCAAGAGTTGCTTATTCTTGAACTCCACAACTGACAGTCCTACTTGAATGGATTTTTTTTTTTTTTTTTTTTTTTTTTTTTTTTTTTTTTTTTTTTTTTTTTTTTGTGGGCTATGGAAAAGGTTCCTGTGTAGCAGCAGGCAGAGGAGGTCTTTATCTCCTTTATCTCTTCCTAACTGGGGCATCTTGGAGGAAATGTTAACCATCCCAGAATGAAAGATACGGTTTGGAAAGGTCTGTGGCAAGCACAGGACTGCTTCTTCTGTGGCAGGTTTCAAGGCAGCAGTTGTAATGCTAGCTAAAGGAGAAGAGGGAGTTTCAGATGTGTGTGACAGATCTGCTGGGAATTTTATCTCATGCTGTGTGAAGTATGACTACCACCATGTTTGCTTGTGATGCACCATTTGTTTATGCTCCTGACCCTGGCATTTTACCTATTTAACTATTTTGCATGTCCAAGCCGTTCTCTGCCATTGTAAAATTAGGAACTGGTAGAGCTTAGCAAAACTTTACTTGGAGAATAGCAAGTCTGTCACTGAAGCTGCTGACCCAGGTGGGCCAGGGATGCTTCTGTATGGAAACAACATGTCTCTTAATAACCTGATGTAGTTTGGCCTTGATGGTCCTTGCACGTGAGAGTGTTTTGGACTTGTGAAGTTCTCTGTGTTCCTGTGCAAAGAACAACCCTACCATGTCCAAACTTCTGTGTCAGAGTAGCAGCCCAGGGAGAGCATTGCTGCAGCTGCTATTGCTCCCAATTCCTTACAGATAAGAGAGCATGCAGCAGCAAAGTTTGGGCAGTGGGGTAGCCAGGCTCTTCTTCCTCTCCTGCTGGCCTCTGTGTCTGAATCACATCTGGGGAGAGAATCATGAGCAAGGCACCAGGGCAGAATGCAGTGCCAACATCTGGGAGCAGAGGTGCACCCTCTGCTCCAGGTCCAGGTGTGCTCCTTTGGCTCTAGCTGAGCTGGAAAGAGGTGACTGTGCACAGCCACCTGGCAAAGGCTGCTGCCTTCTTGGCCTGTGGACAGAGCAGTGTATGTGAGTACTTCTCTCTCTCCTCCAGGTACGCTCAGGTCAATGATTGGAGTTGTTTTATACTAGCACGCATAATTTATTTTTCCTAAGTGTAACTGTGGTTTTGACAGAAAAGCACCTCTTCAGGCAACACTGTGGGGAACACCCAGGAAGGAGATGCAGTGAGTAGCTGAAAGGTGTGAAACTCTTTTAAAGGTACACAGGGATCTAGGAAAAAAAGGTCTCTGATAGTCTCAGGTTCATAACCCTTTGCTCAGGGGCTATTTGACAGCAATGGGTGAACAAAATATTAGTGCATTTATGGTTTTCAGGTAGAAAAAGAATTCTTAGACATAATAAATATATGTGGCTAATACCACAGAATGACCAGGCTGTTTCAGAAGAGTGGTGAGATCCTAATAATGCCGTTGTTTAAAAGGACTGAGATGCTATCTCACGTCTGGAACTGAGGCAAGTATTTATCATTAGTACCATGCTGCCAGATTTAGTAGTGTGAAAATAATGCAAACAGTCATCTGTAATGCAAATGTTGACGTCTGATTAATAGAGAAAATAACACAAGCAATTAATCCACAAGGGAGTAGATCATTATAAATGTAAATTAGATCATCAAAGGGTAAGCCACACAGAAATAAAACTACCCCATAACATGATTAATTATTGAAATTCCAGTAAAAAAGGCATCTTTAACAATAGAGACCTTGGAAGACATGTCATGTGGTTCATCAAGAGTCTGGACAGAGTTATTTTACAATACAAAAATTGATTAGCTTCATTATAAATATGATGGGGACATTTATTCCATCTGAGATTGCATTCTGTTTTAGTAACAGAGCACAGCCTTAGCACTGAACTGACTCATTTCTGGTTTGTGCACACCCAGTTTTTGCTATAGAACAGTTTGCTTGAGTAACTCAGGAGATACCTGCTTGCATTTTTTTTTTTCAGGGATAAGCATAGTCTTTACATAAATAAGTATGTTTGTACCTGCATATGATCTTAATCACTCCAAGATAAAATGTTAGAGGAAAGGGTGTCTTTCTGGCTGTCTATGACTCGAGAAGTCAGAGATTTCTCAAAAATTAGTTTCTTTTCTTGCCTCTCAGAAAAATTTTCAGGTGACCTTGGGCAGATCACTTTATCTTAGCGGTGCTTTGTTCTCTACCTTGGTTTTGAATGTTTCAGCTTAATGATGTATAACATGGTATTTAAATGGTCTTAATTTCAAGTAATGCTAGGAATCTACCCTTGTAAAGTCTTGGTCACTTTTTAAAAGCTCAGTCAAAGATATTTTTCTTTTCTAGCAAAGTAGGGCTTGCTGCTCTTCAAATACTGTTTAATGTTCAAGTGACTTCTGCTTTGAAGATACACAGTATTTTAGCACTGTTTGTAACATTAAGGACTAGGATTCTAATATGCATCTTTTCTGAGGTTAAATTTTACATTTTCCTGTTATTAGAGACCTACTTAGGAACTTGGCAGTTTTCCCCCCTTTGTATTCAAACTAGACTCAGTGTGCTTTACCACAGCAGTTTAAGTGCATTTCGCATGGCATCATGGTGGTGTGCTGAACACCCTGCAGAACTGGCCTTGTAAGACACCATGCTCCTGATGCAAGACCAGTTGGAGTTTAGATACCAAAATCAGCCAGATAGAAACTTTCTAACACAGTTTTGAGTGTTAGAAAATGGGCATTCTTTATTGCAGAGCATTGTCACTCAGACAATCCTTCCTCTAATTAATTGAGTGCCCTGAGTGTTGGCTAAACAGAGATTTTATCATGTACATTGAATACATATTCATTAGCTGTCCCAGCTTACTTGATGTATATAGATTACTTTATTTTACGTAATCACACCCCTTATTGGAAGTCCTTGTAGAGTTCTTTGGCATCCTCTTGACTTCTGTTTCGTCAGTCTCAGCTACTTCTTTTTATTTGATAAGAGTGAAATGTTGTTTTGTTCTACTGTCCTTAGGAAGTCCTCCTTTTCTTGAGATGAAGTTCCTTGTGGGAACTACTCTCTTAATATCTGTTTTTCATTTTATAGCATAATGTGTTACAACAAGCAAGCTAAAACACGCATAGCAATTATTGTGGTGACAGTTGTAAACAGATGTTTTAACCAAGTCCAGCTGGGTAACCATGAAGCAAATTTGGTCCAGATTTCTTCAGATCCCCCGGAGGTGTCATCTGGAGCTGTGTGTTGTAAAATCTGAGTTTGTTTCCAAATTTCCTGGATATCTGTAGACACTCTACCACTTTGACAGCAAAACAAGACTTAAGCATCTTGGGTTTTTTGATTATCCAAAGGGATTTGACCCTTTTAGTTCTGGCATAATGTACCTGTGATTTTACTCTGTCCAGTTTCAATGCAGGTAAAGCTGTCAGTAGGAGTTGGGAAGGTCCCCTCTGTTTTGACTGAAGTAGAGAGGTTCTTCAGTCTTTTAAGTAGACCCAATCTCCTGGTTGGAACTCGTGCACTGATGTGTCCAATCCTGTCAGTCTGGAGATCACCACTGCTTGCTGTAAATCCCATGAAGTTTTATGAAAGGAAATAAGGTAATTATTCAAGTTGACCCCTCCTTTTAGGTGTGTGTCTCCTGGAATGTGTGGTATGTGATAGGGTTGACCATATTGCAACTCATAGGGGCTTATTTTCCTGGTGTCCCACAGCTGAATTCTAATTTGTAGTACAGCAACAGGTAAGGCTTGGACTCCTGTCCTGGAGGTTTCCTGACATATTTTACCCAATTGCAATTTGTATAATTCATTCAGTCTACTTTGCCACTAGCTTGGGACCTATAAGGAGTATGAAGATCCCAAGCTATTCCTTCCAAGGCTTTCCTAACCTTTTGTACCACTTCTGCATTAAAGTGGGAACTACTGCCTGATGACATTCCCAAAGGTACCCTGAATCTAGATATTGTTTGATTCAACGGTATTTTAGTCACTTCCCTAGCCTGGTTGGTGCAACAAGGAAAGGCTTCTGGCCACCCAGAAAAGTTACCCACCAGAACTAGGAGGTGTTAACACCCCCTTTTTCTGGGTAACTCAGTGACATTGATCTGCCAGTATTCACCTGGAACTTTTCCAGATTTCATGGCTTCTAGCACTACTTTTTAGAGTTGTTTCTTTTATAAACTATACATTTGTTGGATTCTTGATTGTACAATCTGAGCCATTTTAAACCCAATTACAGATGTTTGCAAATGTTTCAAAAGTTTTTCAGTACTCTAATGAGTGGCTTTATTTTCACAATCCACTGTTTCATGCTTGATCCGTACTGGGACTATTATTTGCCTGGTTGGAGTAACTGCCCAGCCTTGTGGATCAAATTTTGCTTCTAAGGTTTCAATTAATTGACAGTCCCTAGCACTATACTCTGATTTTTCTCCTGGGACAGGTATCTCTAGCAGGGGTATAATGATATGTTTTCTAACATGCCTTTTTCTGCAGCCTCTTTGGCAGCCTTATCAGCTAAATGATTCCCCAGTTCCAGTTTGGTCTTAGCTGCTTGGTGTGCACTGCAGTACATAAGAGCAACCTCTGCTCGTTTCTGGATACTTTCGAGTAAATCCTAGATTTGTTTTCCGTTTTTGATCAACGTGCCTTGAGATATCAAAAGGCCTCTTTCTTTCCAGATGGCCGTGTGCATGCATGCTCCAAAATTTTTGTATTTTGAATCAGTCCAAATGTTAACTCATTTTCCTGTACTCAATTCCAAAACTCGAGTGAGTGCCATTACACATTGGAGGGAGTGCCCCTGATTCAATTACCTCATGGTGTAGTCCATTATCTCATGGTGTAGTCACTGCATATCCAGATAGTCATTTCCCATTTTTGACAAAGTTGCTCCCATCAGTAAACATCTCTCAATCAGGACTTGCCAAGGGTCTGTCTCCCAAGTCGGGTCTGCTGGAATACATTTCCCCTGTAGTTTGTAAGCAAACAAAGCAAAACATAGTCATACTCTGGGGTTCCTTCTACTTATTGGGCAGATAAGAACACAGCAGGGTTAATGATAGAAGTTGTTTTGATTGTCACATTGTCTTGCTGCAGCAAGACTACCCGGTACTTCAGCATCTGGCTGGAAGAGAGCCAGTGGCCCCCTTTTTGCTTGACTACTGAGCGCACCATGTGTGGCACAAAATGATAATCCCAAATGACAATCCCAAAGTCAGTTTTCAAGCTTCCTGGATCAAAGAACAGTAGCCTCAGACAACTAGACCAGCCCTGGCTGACATTTAGTTGCTTTGTAGAGTAGGCTACAGCCTTCCTCTGCTCCCCAAGGAACTGCAGCCACACTCACAGTGCTGTAATGCCTTTCATAGGTAAATAGTTCAAACAGGCACACGGGGCCCCCAAAGCAGGGCCTGCATAAGGGCTTGCTTGAGTTGTAAAAAGGCAGCCCATGAATCATCAGTGCAGACTATAATGTCCTTCTGAGCTGTCTTCAAGAGCTCATCTAGTGGCTTTACTAGCAGCCCACAATTGCTATCCACAGGAGACACCATCCCACCATCCCAAGCAATGTACATGACTCTCTTACCGTTTGTGGCAGTGGGTGTTGGTAAATTGCTTCTTTTCATTCCTGTCACAGCCTCCTTTATCCGTGGAGAATTTAGAGTCCCAAGTGGGATACTGTGGTCTGGAATACTTTTGCTTTGTCTTTGGATCCTGTGTATCCAGTTAGTCCCAGAAAATTCAGCAAGGCCACAGTCTGATCAGAGCATTGCTGTTTAATTTCGGTGGCTATCAGAATGTCATCTGCACACTGTAACGAGACTCCAATAGGGCTCTTGATTTTTCCATTCCTCCAGTTCTTTTGCCCATTGATTTCCAAATGTGGTGGAGCTATTTCTCTCTTTGGATTTTCCCATTCAAAAGCAAGTAGCTCTTGACTCTCAGTACTCAAAGGTATGCAGAAAAAGGCATCTTTGAAATCTAATACAGTAAACCTTTTTAATTTTTCACTCTAGGTTGCTAGTAATGTATAAGGATTTGCTGCTACTGGTTATATATTTTCTACTATGTTTTTTAAGGCTCTAAGGTCCTGTACCAGCTGGTCAGCCTTTCCTTCAGTTTGCATTCCTAACTGGCAGAATATGGTTATTAAATTTGGATCCACATTGCTTCAATAGGCCATATTTTATACATTTTTCCACAAGGGGTTATAACTCCTTATGACTTCCTATTTTCAAAGGCTATTGCTTTTGCCTTAGTGGTCCTGCTCTAGATTTCAATTTCATTCTTACAGGCTCTGCTTTTTTGGATCACCTGGGCACCTCTCCAGCCCAGACTATCAGGATCATTGTATCCTCAGGTGATACTGGCAGATGTATCAACATCCGGTTTCAGAGGCTGTAATGCAAAAATAGAGGCTTCCACATAATTAGGTTCTGGAATAATAGCCAGTATTTTGCCATTTTAAAATTTGATTTCAGCATTTAATTTTTCCAAAAATTCTCTCTCAAGGAGATGCTTTGGCACATTGGGTAGATGCAAAAACTGGTGAGTCGTCCTCTATTTTCCTAATTTAAAATGAATGGGCTGAAAAACGGCCAAGTTTGCAATTCCCTGTTGCACCAACGATTGTTAGAGAATCATTACTCAAGTTTCCTCTTACTGTATTTAGCACTATGTTACTAGCTCCTGTGTCTACTAAAAATCCAACCTCCTCATTTTCCTCCTTGTTCCCCAGCTTAGCTGTAATCAGAGATTCTGCCAGGGAAGAATCCTCCAGTCCCCCTCAGTCATCATCAGTGGCAGTCACAGGTTGGCCACATTCTCGTTCCCTTTCGTTTCCCGGGGGCACCATTCCTCTAGAAATTCCTTCATTAACTCCAACTACTTTTTGTTTAGTTATTTCTTGCTGGTTTTCTCTGTTCTGATAAACTCCCCAAGCAACATCTAACAGCTTCCCTAGATCATACTGGTCTTGTTCCTGAGCCTGTTGTAATTTCCTTCTAATACCATCTGAGGATTGCCTCACAAATATGGGGGCTAATTGAGTTTTTCCTTCCTCTGTTTCAGGATCTATATTAGTATATTTTTGAGCCGTTTCTTTCAGTCAAATAAAAAATTCTCTAGGTGATTCCTTACCATCCTGCTTAATTTCAAATAATTTTGACATATTGGTAGCCTTTGGTATGGCATTTCTAATTCCATATAGTATCCATTGTTGATATCTATTTAATCTCTCTCTAAACATGGGCACATTAGAGTCCCACTTGGGATCCACAGTGGGAAAATGAATGTCCAGTGTACCTGACAAGTTACCTGTCAAAATCTGCTCTTCCACAAACCTCCTACTGGTTTTAACAACCATCTCTCTTTCTGTACTGTCAAACAACATTTCTAATATAGCATCTATATCCTTCCAGTCCGGATCCTGAAGTTTTATCATCATTTCAAATGCTTTTGCTATTTTGTCTGGGTCATCTTGATAGGTGCCAGCCATCAACTTCCAATTATTAAGGTCTGTTATTGAAAATGGAACTTCTGCTGTAATTGGACTATCCATACCAGCTGCCTGATGGAAGGCAGCTGCTCTCACATCTCTGTGTTAAGCTCTAGCTGTCTCTGCAGTCAGACTAAAACCCTCTGTTCCTTGATACATCCCCTCTATCTCTTCTGTCTCCTCTGCTTCTCGATACATCCTCCCTGTCCTCTCCATCTTCTCTTCTAGACCTGATAAATCCACTTCTTTACATGCCAGTTTTCTCATAACATCAGTCTCAGCAGCCTGGTTTTCTGTTCCCCCATCTAACCTGCAGTTAGGACTGACCATAACATTTAAATCATGCTTCATACTGGGCAGATCTTTAGAACAAGTTTGTCCTGTGCTGCACATAGAACAACAAGGTTTTAACCATTTTCCATGATTCTCCCTTTCAAGAGCCAGCTCAAAAGGGTCTGAGGGGGCTGGATTCAAGCCACAATCTTTCTGCCATTCAGGATGATTCCGTAAAGTGAAAAACATATCAGCATACATAACTTCATCCCATTTCTGTTCCTGTCTTAAAAACAACATTAGCTTTAACAGTGTATTATAATTCAAGGTTCCATTTTGTGGCCACTTTTCTCCAGAGTCTAGCTGGTAGAATGGCCAGCGCTGATTGCAACACTTAATCAAATTCTCCCTGGTCGCTGGTCCCCCAGGGGGGCCTCCAATCTTTTTCCAGTGTTGCAAAAGGCAACCAAGTGGGGATTTTTTCACAATGCCCCTTTTAGATTGTCCACTGCCCATCTCTGAATAGTACACCCAAAATGCTACAATACAGATAAAATTACAAAGCAATTATGGATTGATAAAACCAAGTAAAATAGCAAATTCTGGAATATCAAATAACCCACCCAATGCTCTGGAAGAGCCACACGTCTTATATGGGCAGGATTCCCAAAGAATGCCTTATCATCAAATAGGCTCTTACCCGTGTCCCAGACTGGTCCGGGGATCTGTGGTCTTCTCCAGGAAAGTCCCGGTGCTGATCCAGAAGTGAAGATCCAGAGATCCCTCGGATCCACGGGAGATCAGGCAGAGTGTCCCATTGAGAGTTGCCAAAAAAGATTCTGAAATCGGCCGGGCAGGAGCTTTCTAACACAGTTGTGAGTATTAGAAAGCAGGCATTCCTCACTGCAGCGCTGGGCACTCAGAGGCTCGAGTGCACCGGGCCTCGGCTGAGCAGAGCTTTTATCCTGCACGCTGATTACACATTCATTAGCCCGCCCTGCTCGCTTGGTGTGTAGGGATTACTTTGTTTTACATAGTCACACCCCTTATCAGAAGTCCTTATGTGGTTCTTTGGGGTCTGTCTTCAGTGTCCGGTGTGCTTTGTCCCTCCACCCCCACTTTTGAGTAACTGCAGTACCATTGTTTTGCATAACTTCTACTGTGCCAGCCTTGAAGAGCTGAGCTGGCATCCTGCTTGTGTTTTGCATGACTTTTGTTTGCCTTATCTACTTCTCCAAGGCTACCTTGTTCCCTTTACTTGATCAGAGTCAACTGTTGTTCTGTTCTGCTGTCCTTATCATTTTGATATCTGTTGTTGGAATGAGTATTTGAAAGTGTCTGAGAGAAGAAAAATGCAAGAAATGTCTCTGGTACTGGCAGAGACAGGCAGGCCTGTGAGCAGTCAGGACTAGTAGCAGGAGTCCAGAAAGGGCTGACAAGAAACGTTTGTATGCAGGCCAGGTTGACAAGAATGTTGATGCTGAAATAGAGTTTGAACAACTTTGTCTTGCTGTTCAGGGTTTTTTAATTTTAGGAAACAAGATTTTCTAAGTATTATATTGTGAATAAATATTATCCAGGACATGCCATATCTTTGCTCACTTTCTCTTATCGTAAGGAAGAGAACCCCAGTCTAGGTTAGCCTCTGGGTTAGAAAGTGGCTCAGAACAAGTTTTGTGTACTGCTCTCCTTAGACTTCCATATGCTACTTCATCTGTCCACATCTTTGTCTAACCTTCTGTATATTCCACCTAGGAGAGAGTCACAAGTCCTGGTTATGTCAGAAAATCACATCACCCCTCTTGAGCTCCAGTTTTTCTCTTGCTTTGGCATCTTACTTTTCAATTCAGTTTTGCTACAGTCCTTTTTTTTTTTTTCTGCTTTGAAACACAGGAGGTTGAAACCCTGTAAAAGATGGGCCTCCTTGTAGCGACTTGGCTGTTAACCAGCACCGAGTCTTGACTGATCCCACGTACAAATTGGTATCTCAACCATGGTTTGAAGTTGTTATCCAGAAAGTTTTCATAGTTTTCCTTCACTATGAGCCTCTGTAAAAGATGGGCCTCCTTGGAGCGACTTGGCTGTTAACCAGCACCGAATCTTGACTGATCCAACGTACAAATTGGTATCTCAACCATGGTTTGAAGTTGTTATCCAGAAAGTTTTCATAGTTTTCCTTCACTATGAGCCACAGTCAGTAGTTTTTATTGCTACTGAATATTATTTTCAGCCCTGGCAAACTTAGCTTTTGCAAATAGCACTAGAGTGCTGACGCTTGTGATGCAAATTTCTGTAGCTGAGAAGGCCACCTGATGGTAAATGTTTCTGCTTCTTCCTTCAGTCAAATGGCTTTGAGGCATTTCTTAGAGGAACTTGGTTGGAATATTGTATTAGGTATGTTTGTGCTTTTGAGACTTCAACAGCTAGATTTAAATGCTGTAGAACATATACAGAAAACCCAGGAAATGAGAAACAAATACCTGCCAAGGAAAAGCTCTTTTGCATTTTTATACTGTCATTATATCTTAAACCCCAACCCTTCTGGCCTGATTCCTGTGTACAGCTCTCCTGTACAGGAAGAAAACTTGGCTTTGACTACCCTTTCATTTTTTGCTCCTGAGCCTCTGGTGATACCAGCAAGTCACTTCTGTAAGCGTCCAAGTTTAAATAGCAGCCTTTTTAGCCTGTAGTGGAAAGTGTCCCACCTGATCCTCTTCTGCCGAAGGAGGGGTAAGTGCAGTGCCTTGCCCCGAGGAGCTGGGAACACAAACGGTAGAAAATGTATTTTCCTGAGTTCCCTTAGGACTGTTCAAAGAACCCTGGAGGGAGAAAGGCAGCTGAGAAGAAATGAATGTTGGTAAATGGTATTAAAAGCTAGTAGACAGGGAGATATATGAGTGCAAGATACATTGGGCTGTTAAGCGAGGGAGACTGCAAACCTAATTTATGCCAGTGGCATGAGGAATGAAACAAGAAAGGTGGCACTCAGTAGGGTCGCTTGGCTCCTCATAAATTTTCAATTGTCTGCCTTTCCTTTTTTTAATATCCTGTAAAATGAAAAGCTGGGATCATTAGAAGGTGTGCTGGTGTAGGTGATAGGAAGTGAAAGAAGAAATTTCCGTATCCTGGCCTTAATTTCTCTGATTGTCAATGATTTGTTAGTCAGTTATCTGGGAGCCAGATATGTCTGCAGTTTGCTAAAGTGTAGATTATGTTGTTCAGTTTATCTTGCCTGCATCTTTAGAACCACTGTTGGCATGACAATATTTTGGACTCATTCCAATGAAGAACAAGATTTTAATTTTTCAGCATCCTCTGTGCAGAATGGCACTTAAACTTCATTTATTTCTATAGTTTTAGTTGGACCGTAAAGAAGTTGCTGTTTAAAACAAACACTCAAGGGCCTGCTAATTCCTGGAAATCATTTTAATTAAGGGGAGGAGGAGAAAAAGAAGGAAAGGCAGCCCTTTGGTATTGGGCTGGGACTTCCATGTGTGGTGCAAAATGTCTGAGTGCTCCCAGAGAGCAAACACTCAGTGCTAATGAGAAATTACCAGTGAGGTGTGAGCAGTTGCTTTGCAGAGCAAGACCCATGAACTGGTCTTTTAAACTTTGTCAGTCCCTTCTCATTTCATCCTCTGCTGACATGCAGCCCTCATAAAAATGAGATCTAGGTGTATTTGCCATAGATTTTTCCAGTGCCTCAGAGGCCCATAGCAGCTGTGCACATTGTGTGCTGTGATCCATCCTTGTGGGAGGGTGGTGGGAGCATCAGCATCACATATGGGTTTCTTCTGCTTGTAAATAGGTTAAGGCTGTGTCTTGTGATCTGGTTATAAATTCTCTGGAGGTCAGCAGAGGATTTTGGTAAATATCTTGGCCTTTCCATGGGAACCTTCACATTTGAAGTATATTTTTTTGGACCAGTCCTATGTGACCCCGAAGAGTGGCCATTCTCTTTGGTGGCAATCTGAATTCCAGTCAGATAAAGTCTCAGCTTTTCATTGCTGTCTCTGTTCTTCACTTGAGGTAGCTGTTTTTCAAGAGAGTGTTTTTAAACTGTGTCTGTCTCCATAAAGTTTCCAGGCACAGTTTTCTTTACAAGGTAGGAGAAATGTATATTTAAAGGCATTATTTAAAATAATTCCCAGACAAAATTCATTAACTTCAGTGAAGTGTCCTTAGGCAAGTACCTGAAGTGTCTTAAATTCAAGAAAGACACATAGGCCAGCCTTCTTCCTCCTGTCTTTTGTGGATGCCATCCAGATGTGTACTTGTTAAAATGCTGTCTGAGCATGAGTGCTCAGCTCTCAGTGCAGTGGGGTTCTCAGCCTGTCCCCTACAATGTACATATCAGTAGCAGTCACATATTAATATTGGTGGGAATGGTGGGGAATAGTTTACTGATTTCTGAACCAGTTAAACTCATTTAATGGAAGGGTGAGTGTTTCAAAGCCGGATATGTCAACCCTCTGAGTTTCATTCCTCTGGCATCACAGCTTTTTGAAAACAAAAGCTATGTACTCTCTAGAGAGTTTTCTGTTGAACTTTTAATAACTTTGTGATCAGATGCTGTGCAATTCAGCAGGTAATTGGTCCGTGTCCAACCCAAAATATTTCAAAAGGAGTATGTACGTGACCACCAATTTGTAGTAATTAAATAATTGCTTCCATTAAGCTGAATATAATTAATGCAAATTACACAATAGTGAAAAGTAAGTGGGCAATTTAACTGCTGTGGATTTGTTGCAGAATTTTCAATTATTTACTTTATGGCAAAGAGGAAAGCATTGGAAAATACTGCTACTGAACAGCTCAACTGAAAAGGGATCATTTTGCAGTATGCATGGCTGCATGTTAGACTTGTGCTGAAAGTTTTTTATACTTCTCTAAGGTTATATGACAGGTTATAGTTAGAGCTGGGAGGGAGCCGGCTTTTTTTTTCCTCAAGGAGCTTTTAAGGCTTAGAAAACTTGAATATACAGACAAGGTTGTTGCCTGAAGTGGCCCAGCAGTGTTCACGGCCCAAAGAGCAGTGATGCAGTGCTTGGAGATGAGGCAGGTCCAAGGTTGGGTCAGGGAGGTCGAAGGCAGGCACAAGATTGTGTGAACAAGGCAAGGCCCAAGGGCTTGAGCTTCATTTACAGCTCCATAGCAAATAAAAGTGTTATTCCTAAGATGAGTATCTTCTCACTTATCAGGGCTTTGGTTGTTCTTAGCAGGATCTTTTCCCCCCATTTTTTTTTTTTTTTATAGCAAATAAAAGTGTTATTCCTGAGATGAGTATCTTCTCACTTACCAAGGATTTGGTTGTTCTTAGCCGGGATCTTTTCCCCCCATTCTTTTTTTTTTTTTTTTTTAACACCTGAAATGCAAGCCTGAAACCAGAAAAATTTTGTGAAATTCAGGAAAATTATGAAACTTTATTTGAATTTTCCTCAGTGTTTTTTGAGTGTTGCGTATTTTCACAGGAAATAATGTGTTCATCTCTAGCGTGGTACTTGAAGAGCATCGAAAAATGTGCTTTCAACCCTGGGTTGAAATTTCCTGTGTTTTAAATGCTTCTGTCTCATCCCAGAGCAAAGAAAGCCCAACTGAAGCAGGCGTAGCTGGGGCAGGATAAAGTCTGGATCACCAGTCTTGCTGAGCAGAGCCCAGCCAGAGGTGTCTCTAGGCACAAGCAGAAAGCATCAGAACTCTTCCATTTCAGTGCCTTGTATTTGAGGAATTCTCTGAAAACTGCTGCCAGCAGCAGAGCTGGATATTGGAAGACTGACAATCAGTGAATTCCTGGTAATTTTGTCCTTGCCACTGCTGCTGTTAGGAATGAACCACAACAGTTCAGCTGTCAGTGGAAGCTAGGGAGGAGGGCAGGTGGGATCCTACACTAATTTCCTCCTTATTCTCACCTGCATAACTGTCCCTGCTCTCTGAACTCATATGCTGGGGTACAGAATTTACCTTCTTTGTCCTGTTATTTTAAATGTCTCCTAAGAATCAGATAAGATCAAAGCCCCTCAAGTGTGCTTTAGATAAATGGCTTGCTCTTTGTAAGCAAAAGCAAAAGATGGAATTGCCTTGACATTTTATAATCTTTCTGATTTCACGTGCTGAAGCTGAAATGCATTGCGAAAGGCTCTTGTCATTTTTCTGAGTCTGCTGGGTCTCTGAGGACAGGAGTAATATCCTCACTTCCTTGCAGTCTCATTTCTGTATCTGGTCCTGCAACCTTCAGAAGCCTGATGTAAGGTTTGTTTTCTCAGGACTGTGCTGGCTTCTGGACAGTTTAGGCATACTTGTTGCTAAATTATATTTGATGAGAAAATACGAGAAGATCAAATACGGATTTATTCTCTGGAGTACCTCAGCTACATGAGCTGCTCCGGGGTGAAGCTGGGTGACTTCTCGTCAATCAGTACTGTCCTATTCTCCATGGTACTGATCTCTGTTTGAGCTACTGGAATTTATTATTTGGGGAATGAGCTTTCCCAGCCTTGGCCTCTAATCTTATTTACTTGTGAACAATCTGTATACGGCATTGACACAAAAAATTTCTGTGCCAAGCTAATATGCAGTGCAAGGGATAACATATTTAGATGTCTGTGTTGGATTTGGGAGGCTGTGAAGCTCATCATTCCTGCCTTCTCTTATCAAATAGTTGACTGCAGCATTCTGCTACCGTGCAGCCTGTCAGGAGTAGAGGTATTTCTGTCAAGGGAAAGAAAGAAAGACAATTCAGTCCTTTTCTCTTTCTGCTCTGTTGCTTCAGGAGATGCAGAGCAGAGAAATGTGATCCCTGAGGATCTCTGCAAATAGTGAGATGAGGATATATAGAGAAGGCAAAAATCAGCTACAGGAGGCCATGCATTGAGAAATTCCAGATTCAATTGGTTTTTGATACCCCAGGCTTTAAACTGCCTTTTGGTAGTAGGCATTATAGATGATGCCATCTTAAGGCAGCAGACAGCACCATCAGGGCTCTTCCATGGACACGGCAGGGTGGAGAGGGGTGTTGTCAATGAGCTGTCAGATTCTTACACCAAAGTGACTCTTTTGATAGTCACTTTTTTCACATAAACGTCAGGATTAGTGATTCTTTATTGGTGGTAAAGCATTTTGTCAATCATTTCTCCTTGAAATGAAAACAATGCAATTAATAATGCTGAAAAGAAACGTTTCACAAAGGACTGGAAAATGTACTGATTTTGAGTCCTGGTGAAAAATAGAGCCTTCAGTGTGCCACTGCTTTTGAAAAAATTATTTTCTGACAAGGCTTCTTTTGGTAAGGAGTGTCACACATCAGGGGAGATGAGGAGGTAATGAATGGCTGTTGTGTCAGATGTGTCTGTGAGTGTGATGTGATCCTCCTTGCTTAAAAACACACTCGCAGGTGAGACCCACCTGCAAAGATTGTGCTCACATGGCTGGCATTCAGGTATGTTTTAATCTGCATTTGGAGAGTTCCCCACTCCTTTCAGCTGCCTGGCTGTCCTCAGCAGCTGAGTCAAACCTGCTCTTAATCCCAAATTTCAGCCAAGGCTGAACCTTGTGTACCAAGGCAAGGAGGTCTTGAGCTAGACATGTCTTCCCTGCCAGAACACAGACTGCCCTGTTTGTTGCACTTAAGGACATGATGAAAATATAATTTACTTAATCTAATCTGTTTAACATTGGCCATACTGCCACTGCCCTTCAGATTTCTGGTTTGTGTTTGTGATACTTTTTTTCTTCCCTCTGAAAACTGAGCTACTTATATCAGTTGGAGTGGCTGCAGAAGAGCAAGGAATTTACCCCTTTGTATGAGGCATTCAAAGTAATTATTTATGATTCTAAGATGATTGGATATGTTTCAGTGTCAGCACTGGGTATGCATTTTTAAGAATGCTATTGAAACTTCCATACAAAAAATCCACTATATATGTTCCTAGGATATTATTTTATTTGATTAAAGAAAGTATTGACTGCAGTGCTATTGAATAAACTCTCATTTAATCTTTCAAAACATCTACAGCACTTTCCTCCTTCCAGGACAGGCAGAATTTAAATGAACACTAAGGAAAGAAGGGACAGAAAAAATTTTTTTGACGTTACACCCCTTTTGCTTTAACTGGGACTGGTTAGGCTGAATACATAATCAGGAGCTCAGAAGATTAATTTTTTGTTGAAGGGAGCTTCTGTAGCAAGAGTTTGAAAGTCACAGTGTGATTGATGTCAAGCAAGCCTGAAGTTGCACTGGTTTTGAGCTTGTTCTGTGCAATAATGTGGATGAACCTCAGTAAAAAATGAACAGCCACAGTCTTGGGCTAGCAGAGCTTCCGGATTATGACAACAAAGAGACCTTGAGTTTTTTTCCTTTGAACGTTAAATGAAAAAGTTAAAAGAAGAACTTTGTGGTCAGTGTTTTGATGGGGTCAGTATGGTTTTAGACACTTTCAACAAAATGGATGCTGACATTCCTTGTTATCTAGTTTTCTGGTAGATATGAAAGAATTAAGTTCATAAAACAAAAAGATTAATGCAAAGGGAAGGAATCTATCTTAGATTTTAATAATGGTTTCTATTCTATTAATTTTATTTATCATAATTTTATAATTAAGTTTTAGATTGTAGCATTGTTGCTCATAGATATGTTTCATTAGTTGGGTAAAGGAGCATTTCATTGGCTTCAGGCAAAAGTTCAGAATTGATTTCTGGGCTGTGTGGTCAGTTGTATTTTTATATGTAGATCACTGTAAAGATCTGCTAAAACACAGAAGGATTTATAGCAAAAGACTTAAAGTCATGGTGATCTCTAAGAGAGTTCATTAGGTCCAGCGAATTCTCTCTCTAATATTATAGATCAAGGTAGATCAAGTGTACAGAAGACATAAAAACACTTTCTTGGCTTGGAAACAAAGCAGAAACATTGTAGAAACAATTCTCCCACCTATAAGTTTACTCAAATTTTTGTTGGTTTTGTTGCTTTTGGTATTTGAAACTGGAACAAATATGGGATTCTCTTCTTTCTAATAAGCTGGAAACAATAACAAAGACACTTTTGACCCGATGAGGTCCTTTTTACTACATAGCACTCTCCCAAGATGATTTCCTTTCATGCCTCACTTCTATGAAGTTCTCTCTTAAAAGCTGCTGGGAAATAGACTTTGGATGCATTTTCCCAGTTGTGAATAATCTGTTCCCATGGAATGAATGTAATTTGGATAAAAGGCATTATGAAGGAGAGCGGATTTTGTACCTTGCCTGACACAGTAATGCTTTTCTAGGCAGCAGAAGTGTTCAGAAGTGGGTAGGGACACGTTGATGCAATCAGTAGTTTGTAGTCTCCTTTCCCATCTAGAATTGCTTCTTTCCTGAAAGAGCTTCTAGTGCTGTACTTGAATTGTTTAATTTATGCAATAGATTTTTTTTTCCCCTTCTTGGTACGTCTCCTGTACTGAGTGTGTGCTTAAATGGGAAGGAATGGCCTTATTTCTTCTGACTGTCTAATCTAATTAGTCTGTTTCATTTATTCAGTGATTAGACCATGCAGGGTTTTTTTTAAAGTCATGAAGTAGAAGACAGGAGTGCTTGAACATCTGTGTTTGTTCCTGTGGAGTCCGTCTGGTTGAATAAAGGGCATCCTGCAGTGTCATCCTCCTCACTTGAAACAGGTCTTTGAAGTTCACCTTTTTGGATAAGTTTCAACCAAAGGCAGAGAAAGCCTACTGGTAAAAGAAGCATCAAATGCCTTGCAGGCCTTCTGAAAGAGTTAGGTCTCTCTCTGATCTCACTGATTTCAGTCAGGCTATTAGGTCTTTAAGCATCTTGTCTTTGAGGACTAATCTGTACTCTTAATTGTCCAAGTATACTAATTCTGCCTTAACTATGGAAGTCATTACGTTGGCATAAAAACACTTGTTACTCTGCTTATAACATTCTTCACTTAAAAGTCTTCCTTTCAAAGCCTTTCAGCCAGTCCCTGATTGGGGTGGTGGGGGGTGAGGAGCATGAATAGAGCCACAGCATCTGGTAAATAATTTCTTCTCAAGTTCTCTGGGCTCCTGGAACAAGGGAAGTGTGACCATGTCACCTTTTTACTGAAACCTGCTGGTAGCAAGTTACTGGGGTGTTGATTCCCAGGCACTTTGCATTAGGGGGATCTAACATCTGCACTTGCCAAGTGTCCTGTGGGCTGTGATGAGACTTCATGTGCAGTGGGAAGCAGTGTGCATTTGTATGAGTCTTGTGTGAAGTGCCACAGAGATGAGCAATGGAGAAGGGCTGAGGTGAGAGAGCTGGGACTATCCAGCTTTTAAAGGAGAAGACTCAGGGGGAATCTTATCAATATATATAAACAGCTGAAGGGAGGGTACAAAGAAAGAAGATAGGAGTGAGGCTCTTTTCAGTGGTGCCCAGTGACAGGAATAGAAGCACACACTGAAGCAGAGGAAGTTCTGTGTGAACATCTGGAAAATACTCTTGCTGTGAGGGTGGCTGAGTGCTGGCACAGGCTGCCCAGAGAGGTTGTGCAGCCTTGTGGTTGGAGATCTTTGAAAGCTGTCTGATACAATCCTGGGCAGCCGGCTCTGCGTGCCTCTGCTTGAACCAGACACTTGGATCAAGTGTCCTGCAGGGCTCCCTTCCAACCTCAACCAGCCTGACGTTCTGTGAAGTTTTAGTACAGGACATCATGTGGGCAATGACCTGATCTGAGATGGAGGTTTAATTTTACATGTGACTAGTCTTGTCCAGTGCTGTGTACAGTTACTTCATTCTTTTAATTTTTTTTAAATGTAATAAAATCTTTTCAATTTCTGTATGCGTGAGATTTTGGGGAGAGCTTTGCTTTCTTTTAAAGCTATAAATGAAAAATTAGTTTCTGTGGTTATACAAAAAAAGATAAGAAGTATAACTTCCTTAAAAACAAAAATAGTACGCAAGACAGAGATTCTAATGCTGTGTTGTATGTATATTTTGCTTTCAGAAAGGTGATTTTAAATTTTTCTTTTCAGTTTTTTGTATTTTGTTTTTCAATGAACTTCCCCCCCACCGCCCCATCCGGATTTATACATTATGTCTTCTGGATGTGTAGAATTTATGTACATGGTTTTTTTGAGTCTCAAGTCCATGAAATGCTCATATCTGATCCAGTGTTTAATGGGATTAAGTGCTCATATCTGATCCAGTGTTCAATAGGATTCAGATTATGCAAAGAAGCTGATAATGCTGCCCTGTTCTATGAAGTGCTTGAAGATAGGTCTAAGTGGAAACAAGCTGTGTGTGATGTTCAGAAGTGCCCATGGGAGAAAGGAGCTTAAATCCCATTGAGAGTGAAGAACATGATCCCACCAACTTTAGAATGTGATGTCTCCCCCCTGCTCTGCTCCTGCTGCCATTGGTGGGTGTTGTCATTCTGGCAACTTCAGGAGCCAAGCTGTGGTTTCATGCACCATCCTTTACAGTCACACTTTGCCAGGTTTTTCTCTAGCAGGCTTCAATCCAGTGGGTTTAGCATAGTTAATGGAGGGGGGGGCCTCTTTTGCCTTTCTCAAAGGGACAGTTAGAAAGAATTTTTTTCCTTGTATTTTGTAAAAGATGTGCAACTTATAACACACAGACTCTTATTTTGCAGGTCCCCAGTGTGCTGGTTGCAGAGAGGCCACCTTGTCAACTGGGATCACATCAAGTGCTCTGAACTCCCGTTCTTCCAGCAGGTATGTGAGCAGTTGTGATCTATTTATTGATTTGAAATAAGTTCTGAGTAGATAATTACATTTCAACTGCAGGCCTCAGTGGATGGCTTTGTAGACAGTAGAAATGACAATCTGCAGAAAGTACAGTTAATATAATGGATTAGACTGGTACCAGGAGGTGTTGCTCACTGCTGATGTGGGTTGTGTTTCCTTCTTTCCCCTGGGGTGGCGTGGCATGGAGAGACATTGTACTGAGCCCTTTGTGTGAGGGGACTGAAGTGGGAATCAAATTAGTAGCCCAGGATCCTCTGTTTGTTCTTACTGGCAAACTAACTTCATATGATGTGGCTGTTGTTTACCTGAATACTGAGCACAACTGTATTCCTTCATACTCAGATCACTTTTTTTTTTGTTTGATTTATGACAAATGCTGATATATTATGAGAGTTCAATGTCTAAGAAAAAAAGGAAATTGAAGTAATAAATAAAAACCAAAGTCATGCATAAAATCTGCCAATCTTCATTTCCCCCTCTCCAAATCTGCTTTTTTTTTTGCACAGCATATGTATTTTGAATAGGAAAAAAACCCCAGGTCCAGTCCGTGAAATCATGTTATAAAAACAGTGAAGGTAGAACACACTGTGGGAAGGAAAGGACAGATAAACAGATTAAAAAAAGAGGTGCTGCAGCACCTGACAGAGTTGCTGTACCTATATAGTTGATCACCCAGCAACAAATGGCTGAGAGACTGAGATATATTTGGGATAATGTCACAGAGTGCAGCTCCTGAAGTACACAGAAAGGAAGATGATGATGCATTGGTGTTTATGTTCAGTCCCTTCTAAAGCCCTGTAGGGAAAATATTTCTGAATCTTCTGGAAGACTAAAGCTGGAAATAAAACACTGTAATAACTTCCAAGTGGATACATCTGAAGTGGTGAAGCTTTTCAATAGAGGCTCAGTCTTTTCCCTTTATTTTATTTAAATACTTCCTATTTTGGTTGCCTTTAAACAGTTACAGGTGACAGAGTGACAGTCCCAACCTGAAGAAAGTCAGATTTTGTGAGAGATCTAGAAAGAAAAATAATTTCTGGCTTGCAATTTAAAAGAAAATGCAAGTGATAGCAAATAGCAAGTACTCACTGTTTGCAAGCTACTGAAGACAGAGAAACAATCACCATTACATGGTGTCCCTTTTCACTGGGAATTACAGGTGTTTATTTAAGTCCATGTAGGTTTGTGGATTTCTGCAGTACAGGTAAATTGAGAATTTGATCAAGGCCCATAGTGTGAAGTGGAATTGAAGTCCACTGGTGTTAATTGATATCAACTTTTGACTTGATTAATCTCACACCCTAAAAAGGGTGGTGTCTCTTAGGAATTTTTGCATTGCTTGATTTTCAGTAATTCTTCTCCTCCTGCTCCTAGGTCTCTAGGTCTTGGATTGCTTTGGTTGCATAGTGTTTGGGGTTTGTTTGTTTCTTTGTTTTGGTTGTGTGGGGTCCCCCCCACTGCCCCTTTTTTTAATGTATTTTCTTTGTTGCTGATGTGTATCTTTGAATCTGTAACTTCAATGTTAAGTTACTAGTGGAATTAAGGTCTGTTGTATATTGTTAACCTTACCCTATGTCAGTCGAATTGAATGAATAAAATCTCATTGATTTATGCTAGAAAATAACTCTTTTTGTTACTTTTTCTCCCTTCATTTTGTCTGTGAAAACGGAAGTACCTGTTGTTAAACGGGCCCCTCAAAAAGGCCTTTCTGTCCATGTAGGTTTTGCAGTTAAATGGGGCAGGTAGTGTAGTTGTTGGTAGCGTGGCCATAATTTACCCACTAATGTAGTCTTTAATTGGACTAGGGTTTTTTGCTTTATTTGTTTTAGTCACTGAATTACTGTGTCAAAACTTGAACAACTTTGCTTTCAACTCTCAAGCTGAATTACAGATTTAGGCCAAGGAGATGCAGCAAGCATAAACCTTCAGCAGTTGGACTGACCCAGTTTTATGCATTGTTAGTGATTTTGTTGATTTTGTGTTACTATATACCTAACTCTGCAGAGCTTCCAGGCAAGGTTTGAAGAAGAGTGGGAGACTTCTTTGTTTTCTTTATTACTGTAAATATTCACACAGGATGACTGTATGATTTGGAGGCTGCATTTCTTAAGACCATATTTACTTGCTCCTCCTTACAGCATTGCGTACAGCACTACTGTATAAAATATGCAGGAAAAAAAAATCCAGCAAAATCTGTTTCTCTGCAGAAATTTCTTATATTGAGTCTTTAAGGTGGTCTTTACAGGCTAAGGAGAACCACTTATTTCTGGTGTAGGGCTTTTTGGGTAAACGTGGTGAATGAGTGCTGGGGGCATCTGTTTGGGCTGACAGTCAATGTGTTTGATTATGCATGTAGTAAGTGTTTGTACTTCATACAAAAGTGTAAGTCTCCCAGGTAGTATTTCACCATGGAAATCAGGTAGTGTGAATTGTTATCTCAAGTGTGCTGTCACTGGGAGGTGAGATTTAACCAGAATAGTCACTTCTGCTGTACAGAGAAGGAGATGACCTTGTGGAGAAGTGGCACACTGTGGTGTTCCTTTCCTGACACAAAGAGGGGGAAAGGCTGCCTGTGTCAGTGTAGTAGTGCTTTCACACAGAGAAGGAGTCTAGACCAGAAGCTGTCAGGTTGTAAATTCTGAGGGATTTAAAAGGATTTTTGTGCCATGAAAAGGCTTTCTACCTGCATGCCTGATGTTAGGAATGGAGTTGTTGTGGAGAGGAATAATGCTTCACTTTCCCCACCAGCGTTTGTTTTTCTTTAGCTCTTCCTGCTTCTTGCCTCACTGCTGACAAGGAGGCTGGTTTACCATACTAAACACCTTAGGGTTGACAGGATGGAGAAAACCTACAGGCTCCTTTGACAGCAGTAATCAATAAGAAGTGAAAAAATCTCACTCTGAGAAGCCCTTTTCCAGCTATAAATGGCAATGGACGTCCTGAAGGTGAAACTCTTGATTTTCAGCCCAAATTGTGAACGTGAAGGACCAGGAATCTGGGACCAGGAAAGACATTTGCAAATCAAGAGTTTCTTGCTGCTTATCTGTGTGCACTTTAAGCAAGGGGAGAACTGCATTATGCAAGACAGTCCTCAAAAATGCCTTCCTCACCCCATGAGCTGGGGCTTTGCTCATTGCATCCCCTAGCACTCAGACTCACAGAATTGTTAAGGCTGGAAAAGACCTTCATAATCATCTAGTCCAACCATTAACCTGGCACCATCGTGTTCACCACTAAACCATGTCACTTGGAGTGCCTCATCCATACATTTTTTTGAGACTTCCAGGGATGATGATTGCAGCACTTTCTTAGGCAGCCTATTCTACTGCCTGAACACCCTTTAAGTGAAGAAGTTTTTCCTAATATCTAATCTAAACCTGTCCTGGTGCAGCTTTAGGCCATTTCCTCTCATTCTGTCACTTGTTATGTACCACTCACCACCACCTCTGGGCCCAGCCATCCAGTCAGGTTTTTACCCAGTAAGCAACTCACCCACCCAAAGCCATGAGCAGCCAGCTTCTCTAGGACAGTGCTGTGGGAAACAGTGTCAAAGGCTTTATTAAAGTCCATGTAGTCACATCCACAGCCTTTCAATCATCCACTAAACAGATCACTTTGTCATAGAAGGAGATCAGGTTGGTCAAGCAGCCTACCAGCTGCTTTTCAGAAGCCCATCCTGGCTGGGCCTGATCCCCTGGTTGTCCAGTGTCACATGCTGGCACTCAAGACAATGTGCTCCATGAGCTTCCCTGGCACCAAGGCCAGGCTGACAGGTCTGTAGTTCCCCAAATCCTCCCTCTGACCCTTCTGTAGATGGGCATTACAGTTACTGACTTCAGTCAGCTGGGAGCCCCCTGGTTCACCAGGACAGCTGACAAATGTTTGGAAGTGGCTTGGCAAACTCTTCCAGCAGCTCCCTGAGTGCCCTTGGGTGGATCCAGTCAGGGCCTGTAGCCCTGTGTATGTCTAGATGTGTAGCAGGTCACTGACCTGTTCTGAATTAGAGGGCTTCATTCTGCTCCCCATCTCTGCCTTCCAGCTCAGAGGGCTGGGTACCCTGAGGATAACTGGTATTCTGAAAGACTTGGTGCAAGGGCTTTCATTATCATACTGCAAACTTCTCCCAAGTTCCTACTTGCCGTACGAGAGATGGTGAATTTCTCCCATTCTCTTCAGAGCTATGGGAAAATGAGGAAAGCTTAATCAGAACTAGGCAGAAGGAAGGATCAGAATTAGATTTTTAACCTAACAGGTCTGGTTTATTTTTAAATTTAAGTAAGTAATTTCTATGGAAGAAAAAAAGTTTTTTTTCTTTCCAAATAGATTTAATTGCCAGCAAGTCACATTGAAAATGTCAATAACAACTAGTAATTACAAATGGGGAGAGACAGAAATTCCCAGAGCACCTGGTTAATCAAAAAATAGAGGCTGAAGAGTGCGGTATTTTTCATGCTGTATTATAGTGATAATGGCAAGTCATTCAGAGAGCACAATAGGAAAAGTTAAGTCTAGCTGATATATTCCTGTTTTGTGACACTGGGTAATTGTTAATAGAGGCTCTTACTGTCGTCTTTGTGTCGCAGGAAGCAATGCAAGCAAATAAATATGTCTGTATCCCATATTGCTGTTTTACTCACAACTTAGCTGCTTCTTTGGTTGATATGGAGTTTTTATTCCCTTTATGTTAGTTGTGCAGCTAGGGAATTTGATGGTAATAAAAACACAGCTCTTGCAGCACGCTCTGTGCTGATACATCTCAATGTTTTGTGAAGTGTGTGATAATCTCACATTGCAGATATGTGACAGGGAAAGCAGTTTGCCCCCCATGGTCACTTGGCTGGTAGGAGAACTGGGATAAGAATCCCTGGCCTTGAGTCTCAGCACAGGGCTCCCTCTGTCTGACCATGCAGCCTCTGCTTTGGTTTTTTCACAGAACTGTTAGTGGTATCATTCCTCCTAAGGATGTGGGGAAGGTTTTAGATATTAAGCAGGTATCTTCCTGTCAGCACTGAATTAATTTTAAAGGGGAGATACAAAAATAGCACATCCTTTTGTATTAGATATCATATGTCCTCTGGAATCATCTTTGCCAAATGCTATTAATGGCTACTCAAGAGATTCATTCTATTATCTTGACTAGCTTATTTCTAAAGTAGTTTGACATTTTATTTGTCTGGCTTATCTGTTGTTGTAGGGAGATACTGGTTTATTACCCTTTAGAAGGCTGAAATGTTAACCAGGAAATATGGGAGCTCCTTTCATTACTTTTTTGCTATGAAATACGAACTCTCAGATTGGAGTGTCAGCTCTGCAGTAAAGGAGAGTTCTGGCCTTGTGCTCAAGAGGTTTGGATTGGACTACAAACAGTATCCCAGACCCTCTGTGGGAAGCTGCTTATTCAATCCTACAAAGCAGTTTTAAGCCCTGCACATCTTACCTCTCACATGGGAGATGGAGGTTGAGCTTTGTCTTCGTCTGGCACTGCCAAGATCCCAGTGTCTGCAGTCAGTGTGAACAAGCACTGCAGGAAGGGAGCAGGCTGGAGAGAAGTTGGGTTCCTGCTCCCAGAGCAGACCTAGCTGTGAACAGTAGGACAGATGTAATTTAAAATATTCACTGGTGTTGCTGCTGGATGTTTACTGTTGGCAGTGTGAACTATATTGGTACTGTAGTATGTTAACAAAAACCCCTTTTACCTGGAGGAATTAGAGCCATTTCATATGGTCTTTTTTTAAACTGAACGTATTTCTTCCTCAGTTAGTCCAGACATGCCTAACAGCAGCTGAAGGCTCTTAAATTTAATGGCTTTGGGTGATTTTGTATGGCTCTTCTGGTGTCCAGTCCTCTCTGCTTCATGGTTTCCTGATTCCATCTTCATGTGTGCACACTCCATTCGGGAATGCAAGATAAATATTTGATTTTATTATGATCTTTGGGAGACACTGTGAATAGGAGGGATTTATTGAGAGACTAGGAGAAAGCTTGGAGTCTGATAAGCTGGGAAAACAAGTTGAGATGGATTTGAAGTCTTCTGTGTGTGAGAGCACTATTTTACTTTGCATTACCCTTTTGAGTCAGAGAAGATAAAAAATATCTTGTTAATAGAAGCCTGGATGAAGACATGTGCTGGTACTCTTGTTTTTGGAGTCTGGTAAGTCCTGGGCTTGGCACTTAAAAAATCTGCCCTTTGATGAAGGAGCTTTACTCATATTAGAGAAAACTGTAAGGTAAATGAAACAAATAAGTAGAGCAGGCATGTATTATTAAGCAAGTTTTGATTCAGTGGATGAATACCCACATTTTAAAAAAGAGTCTAAAACTAGATCCTGCGAAAGTAAGTTGCTTTGTCTGAAAAATACTTCTAAGAAAGCTTTTGCATTTTGTGGATAATAATAGAAGACTTTAGACCTTCTTATAGCAAAGATAATTATACTCTTATTTTAATTACACTGTTTTAAGTAGGCCACCCACATGCTTAAACCTGTGGAAAATTTAGGAAAGCTTAGCAACCTGGCATACGGGCAGATTCAGGGGACTTTCTTTTACCGTGCCTGTATTGCTCCAGCATTTTAGCATGGACTGCCTGCAGTCAGAGAGAACATCTACTTGTACTTGTTTTTTTAATCTAGACTGGTGTTAGCGCTTCTTTTCTGGGTCAGCTGATTTCATTGCAGACATGTTCGTTGCAGTCAGCTGTCTTGTAGCAGCAGTGGTAAAAAGATAAAATCAGGCTTCTGTAAGCAATGGTGACAAGATTGGCTCAGAGTGGGTCAAGAGACTAAAAACAGGAACAACTTCATGTGGTCAGAGATGGTACTGAATATTTGCTTACTGTTTTAGGGTGTATTTAATGGCTACAGAAGAATGAGGCAAAAGTTACCAACTCAGTTTCTGATTTCTTTAATGCATGGCTCTGTTTTCCAGATGCTTAGGATGCAAAGGTATGTCCCTTTGGTACTGAAAAAGTCTGACCTTTGGTGTCATCTCATAAGCAGCAGAGCTCCAAGCACATTTTGAGCAGCTCTTCCCCTCTTCAGCTCCTTAAGTGGTGCACCAGAGCTCCTCTGAAAATTTGAGTAAAGGGCTCTTTTGAAAATATTTGGTTGCAAAGATACATTATGGAGAGTACTGAAAGGAGCACTTGGGTCTGAGCTGGGTTTGTAGCCACTAATACACGTAGTAGTATAGCTACAAGCTAAACTCCTTGGAGACCCCCAAGAAAAAAGGTCATAAAGGTGATACTAGTGGGTGTAATGCACTTGGAATCTGCTAGGATTTCTGACATGATGTTTTTTCAAGCATTGCAAGCGTTACCAAAGGCAGTTCAGTGGGATTGCAGTACACAGAAAATCTGTTTCAGAAAAAAAATCTTTTACCTCTGCTTTTTACACATCTTGGGTGTCTTCTGTGGTGAATTGTGCCACATTGTCAGTGTTACCACTGATTTTTTTTTTTCTGCTGAACTCCTCATGAATGGATGTGTAGCAGGAGGTCTGTGAGAGAATGCTTTGGATCAGCATTTGTTTGCCCTCTGGAGCTCTGCCAGTGTAACCTTGGGAGATTACCATGGGGAGTCTTTCCTAGACTTTAGGAAAAGGGAAGGAAAGAAAGCTCTGTGCTCTGAACAGAGAAGTTTGCACAAAGCACACTCTATGGTGGAAACAGATCAGGTGGAAAAACAAGTCATACAAGGTGGTTAGCAGTGCAACTAATTCTTCCTTTCTTCACTATGAAGCCCATCTTCTTTAAAAGAAAATGGCAGTTATTGGCAGTTTGAACTTCTCAGCGGTGTTCAAATTAATAGGGTTTTCTAAGCAACAGATGTGATGTTTTTCTTCTGTTACAACAGCAGATAAGTTCTTCTCCCCCTCAGTTTGACCAGGACTTTACCAGACAGAGAAGAGGGAACGAGATAGTAAGGAGGCAGAAAACCTCTCTTTTTATTTCTTGGCTGTTGGGTGTAGTCTCACAGTGAGGGATAGGAGCGGCATGAAAGCCCTGATCCACTGTCTTTTCAGTTCAAAGACTTTCATCTATTTAAAGAGATTTGAAACAAACTTCAAACCTGTCTCCTTCAGTTAAGCCCAGGTCAACATGGAAAAAAGAGAGATTAATATTATCCTGGAGCACACCCTTTCTTCTGCTTGCTTGGTGTTGAGTCCACTGTGTTACAGCTTTGTACATCATCTCCTTCCTGGTGTCATGAGAGATCTCCCTCGAATTTCAACCCACAGACTGTTTTGGCTGATTGCTGGAGGTGGAAATGCTGTACTCTATAGCCCTGCCTATCCCTGTTTCTCCTCAATGCAACGGTTACTTTTCCTTTTCTAGTTTCTTCTGTAAGATCACAGGTTGTAGTGGAAGTGACCTAAGAAGCCAGTAAAGACTTGAAATGAAGTTGAAACAAAATGAACAAAGCTAAAAAGTAGAGAAATTGAATTGGATTGGAAAGTTTTCACTGTGTGATCAGCTAAATCCCAGGATCTGTTTGTTCCTGGACTTATCCTCAAATAAGATACTTTAAATTAATTATATAGGTATAATCCCCTATGAGGACATTTGTTCTGAGGTAAAAGTGTCTATGTAGAAATTGAACTCTTAAAATCACTTGAAAGTATTCTGCAGTACCTACTTTGATTAATTTCTAAGCATGTCAGTGCCTACAACAGTTACATGTGGAATTGCTTGTGTACCTCACTGTTTGCCTAAAGAAGCTCAGACTGTGCCCAGTAACGAGCCAGGTTCAGAGTTGGTCTTTCATTTTATTTAAACTAGCAGAAGCAGTTTAAACAGTCTTCTCGATGCTCCATCTAAAAACATGTTACCACAGATTGAAACTCTGCACTGTGTGTCTGTGTGCTGACTCCACAAACCTCCCACCCTTTGCCACTGTCTCTTTCATAACTGTAGAGTTTAAATGTGGGAACATCTCCAAGTCAGACAAGGATATTTGGCTCAGAAAATGAGAGGAGGTCAGTGCATGCCATGAAGTGATACATGAAGGGATGAGATGTGTCTAATGGGAAAGACTGGAAAAAAGGCAAGGTAAGAGTACTGAAGGAGAGAAAATTAGAAGTAAAGGGAGTGGAAACAGGGAGAGGCTGTAAGGTTCTGATGAAATGAAAATGAGTAGTTGTTAATATACAGGAATTGCTCTGTGACTTTGGATAGGCTGGGCTCTCTGCTTCCCTGGCTGTCCTGCCATGCTGTCCCTGTTCACTTCAACAAAGAACTTGGCCTTCATCACTCAGAGGTTGCCATCTGTCATAGTCACCCACTGGCCTGTGAATTATTTGTGCTCATCTAAAGGCATGAGCTGAATGTGTGAGCCCTGCTGTCACTCCAGAATTGATGCTGCAGCTCAGCTGGAGGTGGAGTCTCGGCCCCCAAAAAAGCCCCAAAACCTCTCTCTCCGAGGCTCCCAAAGGAGGAGTGCAGGCCTCAACTGTGCTGTAGCCAAGGCTGAGGGCAGAGTGACAATATTTAAAACTGAGAAAAATATAAATGCTATTCACCTCTGTGGACCTTACAGTTTCATTATTGTTTGGATGAGGTTCACAAAAATTTGGTGTCATAACTCCACTATTTCCAGTATATTTAAAACTATCTGCAGCATGTGAGTTCATCCTCACCTTTCATTCATGCTAAGGGGGAAGTGTGATACATATATTAGACGTAGCACTGACCAAAATAAGCCCAACACTTTGCACCCAGTAGGCAGCTGATGAATGTGATGGTCTGTTTCAATGTCACTGTCTCCCTGCAGTCAGTGTTTAGACACAAATGACAGAAACACAAATACATTCCCAAAATCAACAAATAGTTACAGCTCATGAACAGCAGAGGGTTAGATTCAAAACTGGGGAAGTTGCCATAGCTTCATTAAAGTTTCATTTATTTCTGTTTACATTATTTTATCAGCATGATTTCACAGCTCTAGTTTAGAGCGTGGCATTGGGAGTAACTGAGTCAGCGTAAGTAAGGTGGAAGTGGATTCTGCTGTGAGGAGACCAGAGCTGGGAGGGAGAGTTAGCTCTCTTAAATCACTGTACAGTCAGTAAAAATAGTTATGTGGAACTACAGCCTTAATAGAGTGCTGTGATTTTATACCAGCTCCTGATATGACTGGTAAATTGTAGCTAAAGTTTAAATTAAACACCACCCCCTGCTCTTCATGCTGCCTGTCGTAATTATGAAAGCTGCTCTTATCTGATCATGGCCCTAAGTGTTAACAGTATGAGGACACTAAAGAGAGGCTAAGAGTGAGTCATCTACTCCATATAATGAATTTATAAACTAGTTATGCCAGTGGAATTATCAAAGAAATATGGTGTTCTGGAAGTACTTTTCATAGTCCAAGTGCATATTGCACTCCTAGTAATTTAATAATTTAAGCTTACCTTTTCTGAAAGTGTGTTGGTGCTGTTTGTAGTGGTTTTTGAAGATGCAAGATGTCTTTACAACCTCAGTCTCATCATGTCTTTCTGTTGTTGCAGAGCTGTTTGAAATTTTGTTTGAGTTTAAATCTATACAATTCTTTCATATCAACTGAATAATGCTTCTAGTGTATTGAGAATTTTTTTTTGTTAATTTTGCCAAATAACTGTATCTATTGCTTTATAGTTTAATAGAAACTTTCTGAAGGACAAAAGAGAGTTTCACAGTATTTTTCAAAGTTTTCATAATGTGGAAGTGGAAGAAACTTGGGTTGTCCTGGGTTTTGGAGTTTAGGCAGCCCTTCAGTTAGTGTTTCTGGACATGTCTTTGGCACAGATTTAGATTTCTTTGCCATTTTGAATTTCTTTCTTTTTACTTCAGCAGGTACTAAATCTAATAAGGGCAGACAAGTCATTATAAAATTGAAGCAGAGACAGAAAATAGGCATTTGTCATATGGATGAATTTCAACAAGCTTGATTTCATATTGGTTTTTGAAAAGCAGCCTGATACGATAAATGACAGCAAATGAAATTCTGTTTAACAGTTATTGACCTCTTTTTTTGGTAGTATTCCTGCAGAAGTTGAAGTATTCAAGCCTAAATATAGAAAATAGGCTGCAAGCATGTTATGAAGATTTCCATAGGTATAAAGAGTGTTCTCCAAAGTGCTTTGAGTAATAAAGTCTTGCTAAGTATGAGTAATTTTGCTGTTGTCTAGTTCTGTTACAAATGTCAAGGAATAGAAAAATGGAGATTCTCCTGACAGATGTTAGCCATGCCCCTTGATGTCAATCTGGCAAGCCCTTGGACTTGCAATATCCTCACAGATATTAACGTGCACTGGTTGATCAGTGCTTCTCTGCCCCTTGCCTTGGCAAACACATGATTAATAATATTTATTGTCTGATCACAATGGGAAATCTCTGTAGTTGTAGAAGTATTTATTGCCAAGGTAAACATGAGATGGTATGCCAGCAAAGCCTGAGGAGGGCAGTAGATCTTATTGGGAATGACAGAAGAAGATGGCCACATTCTTTAGGAGGGAGTCTTTAATTTCAGATATCCCTGCCAAGAAGTCTCTCCAGGCATGGGAGAGCTCTCTTATAGTGTCTGGGTTAGAGAGGATAAAGCATGTATAGGAGGGTATAGTTTTTCTCCTCTTAGTGCATGTGGACAAAGAAATCAGCAAAGGCCATGGAACTGCCACCTCCTGCTGAACCACCTCCTTTAAAATCTTTGGGGCACATCATTAGATGTACATTAGCAGAAATACATTTAGTAGTACAAGGATACAGAAAAACATGCTCATGAAGATCAGTCATTCTGAACAGAGAGAAGTCCAAGCAATCTCTCTGCCTCCTTGATCTATGGGAGATCTGTGACAGAGCTAATTGTGACAAAGCCAATTTTTTAACCGATTCGATATCACATCTGGACAAATGTCAAGATACTTTACAGCCTTACTTGCAGTCAAGCAAACATTGAGCAGAAATTTGTAGAAGACAGCTTACTCTCTTCATTATGTGTTTGTATTTATCATGTGTATATACATGTATCTCTATTCCTATAGAAAAGCTGACTGTGGAAACACAATGTTCGTTTCATAGAATCCTTGACTTCAGTGGTCCCTCATACTCCTAATAGTTTCTGGATTTATTATTTCTTTTTTTTTTCCCCCCATTCTCTTTTGTGCCTCTAAGAAAGAGGAGCAAAGGCCAACTTCAGCAGCAGCCGCTTTCCTTTTGAGAACCTCTGTTCTTTGCTGCATGTCAGATGGTGTTAGAGAATAGTTTCTAAACCAGATTAATTGAGTTCAAACAAAGTTCCCAAGCTTTGCAGAAGCTGTCAATTTGCGTTTTTATTTTTATTTCCTTTTTTGACACAATCTAGTGTCAAAAAGAGTTCAAAATCCAATATGACAGCATGATGAGAAGGTGTTGTGCCTTCTTTCCAATTTAGAAGAATTGCTTTCCAAGTGAGAAGATCTCCAGCATCTCCTAGTGCTGTGAAGAATGCAGCAAGTACAAAGATGCTCTGCAGTAAATATCTTCAGGAGGCCTGGTGAAGCCTGAATTTGGACATGGCTGAGCCAGCTGAGACCCTCCTCAGTATGAAATACCTCACAAGCTGGGACTGTGAGGAACAAGTATTCTGCTGTTCTTTCTAATTTTCGGACAAGAAAACTATATTTGCTGATTTTTAATGACTTCATGCATTAGGTTTCCTTGCAAATCCTTGTCTCCTGGAGAGTGAAAGGAGACACAATTCCAGACAGTATATTCTGGCTGATTAGTTCTCTATCTTGGACGCAGTTGCAGAGCTGCTGTATTCTGTTACACTATTTATTCTTACCTGTTGCTTGGAGTGGGGTTTGGTTCCCTCCCAGGGTAAATTTCCTGTTCATCCCTGTCCACCTACAGTTGTTGGCGTGATGAGCCATTTGGGCATAGTCAGGTTCCCTGAAAGAGTAAATTAATAGCTTCCTACAGTTTTTGTCAGTCTCTTGAGTACCCTCCACGAGCTAGCTGCTCACTTAAGGTAGTGTTGTTCAGTCTGCTGACAATTTGAAATTCCTTGGGCTTCAGATCTGGGTTTCAGTGAAGCTATGTATGCAATATCTTAACCTTAAACTGTTGTTTAAACTTGTACTTCCCTAACAGAGTACAAAACCAGGTATTTAACTTTATGGATGTGCTTTAGGCTTGAATGTCTACAAAGTACCAGCAGGTGCCAGCTCTTGCATTTGCCCCGTTCAGTATTGCTCAGAATTCTGGATGGTGCAGAACCTGCTGTGTAAATCTTTGGCTTGGCAACAGAAATGCCATGCACTTAACTCACTGCCTGGTCTCTGCTATGCTTCTACTTTTCTGATTTCATGTGAGATTTGGTAATACCAGGTCTGCAAGTGGCAATGTCAGCCCCAGGTGTTTGTAGGCATGCAGCCAGAGGTGTGTGTTTAAATGCATGGCTGTACGTGTGCACACTGAACGCTTACGCAATTCCATTGCACTGTGAGTTACCATCGTCACTGCCAGTGGGCTGCTGGGGTTTTATTTCATTGCATTGACTCTCAAGGTGCCCTAAGTGAAGGAAAGAATGACAACACCTCGGCTGGGAAGGCACACATTCTAGAGATTGCTCAGGAGGAATGCGGTTGACTTGGCAAGTTCAATTTTGAAAGCAATCTTTTTCAGGGTACTGAAAGATAACAAGGGAGGAATCCTGCCCAGGAAACGAGACAGAAAATTTACGAACTGTCAGACAAGTGGCATTGACTTTGAACAAAATGAACACCAGACTCTCTGAGGCTTGAGGTGTCAGTGGAGCCCAAAAATCATGTACACATATTTGAATGATGCAGACAAGTAGCCTTTCTAGGGCAAGGGTGCTTTTATCTCCTAAAGTAAAATAATGACATCCATAAAGGTGACTTTGCTACAGGGAGGACTTCCATGCAATCTAGATGTTGAAACAAATATCTTGAAGATGTGTAGAGTAATGAATTTTAATTGATTGCATTCCTCTTTCCATGGGAAAACTTCTTTCTATATTTTATAGCGTGTTTCACTTCAAATGCTGATCCTGTTTGAAGGGGTTTCCAGTTTAGTTTGAGAAAATAAAAAGCAATGAGTGTTGAGAAAGATATAATGTGTTGAGATAAGCTGTTCTGTCTTTTAGTCTTCATGTAGTGCTTTGAGAATTAGAATAAAAAACCACAAGTTTAGAAAGGTTGATTAAGATGTTGAGCTAGAACAGGCAGAAATGATGGTCAAAGTTTACAAACATGGTATCAGATGGGATTTTTTTGTTTTGTTTTTAAAGCCTCAGCTGTCCTGCTGCTGTTAGATGTGTGTCAGTTTGGTTAAGCTGACAAGTTTATACTCCCCGGCTTGGAAGCTGGGTCTGTGCTGTTTCTGCCAGTTAGAGGATTTTGAAGGAACTGCCAGGCAGGTGCTTTGCAGGGCCATGAGAAGTGAGAGCTGCAGGAGATGGCACACTGCAGGTAAGAAAAGCTGCAGAACGGCCCCTTTCTCTCCCTGTCCCCTGTGTCCATTGGACCTGTTGCTCTCGCTTCAGCCCAGAGATGCTGCTCCCAGCATGTGCCAGGCCTGGGAGTGAACATTATTGTGTTAACTCAGACCATGAGCTGAAGCTGAGTGAACAGTCACAATCTGCCTCAAAAATTGATGTAAGTGTGCTAATTCTGCCTGTGCCATTCCCTGAAGATCAGATTTCTACAACAAAATGAGAGGTTTACCTACGAACCCCCAGATTTGCCCCTGCATAGCTTCACCAAGGACCATGACGTAGGTGCTTCCTGGGAGTATCCCCGTGTAGGAAAGGAATGGAACCTGGAAGGGGCTGTAGTCGGGGGGAGTCAGCCTCTTCTCCCAGGCAACCGGTGACCAGATGAGAGGGAATGGCCTCAAGCTGTGCCAGGGCAGGTTCAGGTGGGACATCAGGAAGAATTTCTTCACTGAGGGGGTGGCCAGGCATTGGCATGGGCTCTCCAGAGAGGTGATGGAGTCACCATTCCTGGAACTGTTCAAGGAATGGCTGGAGGCAGGACTTAGTGCTGTGGTTTAGTTGACATAGACTCACAGAATATTCAACCTAGAAGCATAGAATGTTGTGGAGTTGGAATGGACCTTAAAGATCATCTGATCCCAAACCCCTCTCATGGACAGGAACATCTCCCACAAGATCAGGTTGCTCAAGGCCTTATCCAGCCTGGGTTTGAACACTTCCAGGGCTGGGGCATCTATAAGCTCCTTAATCAACCTGGTCCATTGTCTCACCATCCTCATGGTAAAAAATTTCTTCTAGTACCTAACCTAAGTTTTCCCTCTTTCAATTTTGAAATTATTTTATTATTACTTCTTGTCCTGTCACCACAGTCCCTCTCTGCCTGTTATTATGTCAAAGGTTGCACTTGATGATCTTGGGCCTTTTTTTTCAATCTTAACAATTCTATGTTTCATGGTTTTAAATACAATAATGTTTTAACAATTACATTTTACAAGATCAGCTTTTAATTGCAAAGTCAAACCAAATCCAAGGGGGAAAAATGTGTTGTTCAGTAGAAATTTAGATTATACTTTGATTTTGATACATTCCTCTGTTTCCAGCAGGAAAAAAACCTCCCACTCACTATGGAGGAAGGTGATTTTCAAGCCCTGTCTTGCAGGTTGGAAATTTAAATGCAGTATCAGTGTGGGTGCAGGTGGCATTGAGAAAGTGAAACAGGGCTTAAAATATGGATATAAAAGACCCCTTGTGAAGTAGAGCTAGGTAAAAAGTGAGACTCCAATCCTGTATGCTGTCACTTAGATCTTCCTTCTGATAGGGATTGCACCCTAGCAAATTCAATGCTGAGATCAGATTATGATCTATGGGCTTTAATTTGCTTTACTATTTCAATTTACAAAAAGGGCAGGAGGAAAAACCTGGGGGAGTACAACAGACCTGTTAGTCTAACCTGTTTCTGGAAGAAAAAGTTAATTAGTTAGGGTTAGTTAGTCTATGGAGAAAATTATACTGGATGGTATTGAAAGGCACTTAAAGAATTATGCAGTCATCAGGTACAGTGATCATGGTTTCACAAGGAAAAGTCCTGTTTAATTAATTTAATCTCTTTGTATGGTAAGGTAACCTGCTTAATGGATGAAGGAAAGGCAGGGGGTGTGTAATTTTTCTGGATTTTAGTAAGACATTTGATACTAATGCCTTCCCAGGATCCTTGTGGACAAGCTGACTAGCTGTGGGTCTGGGGGGTTTGTGTTGTGCTGGGTGAAGAGCTGGCTGAAGGGCAGAGCTCAAAGGGTTGTAGGGAGTGGGGCTTCATCTGGCTGGCAGCCATTCACCAGCAGCATTCCCCAGGGTTCAGCTGTAGGCTTGTTCAGTTTATTTATTCTGACCTGAATGCAGGATTTGACTGTACCATTAGCAAATTCACTGGCAGTACTACAGTGGGAGGTGCTGTTAGCTCTCTGGAGGGACAGAGGGATATAGATAGATTGGAGCATTGGGCTGTCATTAATGGGGTGAAATTTGGTGAGTTGAAGTTTAGCTGGATTCTGCACCTGGGATTGAGGAATGCTGGGCATGAATACAAACTGGGAGAGGAATGGCTGGAGAGCAGCAGAGATCTGGGGCTGCAGAAGTCAGCAGTGTGCCCTGACAGCCCAGAGGTCAAATTCCATCCTGGGGTGCATCAAACGCAGCAAACCCAGCCCATCAGAAAGGGTGATGATCCCTCTGTGTTCAGTGTTGGGGCTGCCTCACCTTGAGTACAGCATGCAGTTCTGGGCCCCACAGTTTAAAATCATCCTTGAATGGATCCAAAGGATAAGAAACCTGGTAAAAGGGCTGGAAGGAATGCCCTGTGAGGAGCAGCTGAGGACTTTCTGTTTTTCTAGTTTGGAGAAAAGGAGGCTGAGGGGCGACCCCGATGCTCTCTGCAGCTTCCTGAGAAGGGGAAGTGGAGAGGGAGGTGCTGATCCCTTCTCCCTAGTATCCAGTGATAGGTTGCATGGGAATAGTTCAAAGGTACACCAGAGGAGTCTTAGACTGGACATCGGGGAGCATTTCTTTACTGGGAGGATGGTCAAACATTGCAACAGGCTTCTAGTAAGGAGGTCAATGCCCCACAGCTCCCAGGGTGTGGGAGGCGTTAGACAATGCCTTTAGCAGCATGTTTTGACTTGGTCAGCCCTGAACTGGTCAGGCAGTTGGATCAGATGGTTGTGCAGCTCCTTTCCAACTCAAATAGTCTGTTCTGTGTCCTTCAGGTGTTATCTCTCTGCTCTTAGAGGCAGTATCAGGAACAGGTAAATCTAAGGGGTGCTTGTTCCTCAGTGCTAGCAAGAACACTGGGAATAGAGTGGGAAAGCACAGGCTGGACATCAGAAGTTAGGTGACAGGACACTCACCCTGCTTGGGTTTTGAAAATGTTAAGATGGTCAGAAATGGGGAGATACATGTGGCTTGGGATTGGACTTTTGCTTGTGGACCACAAAGTCTTCTATTTTTTATTAAATGGATGTGGTTAGTGTATGACAACTGTGACATTATTTTGTGAAATACAGCCTTTAGACTTCCTTCTGAAGGGATAAAAAAAACCAAAACCTGTCTTGATTTATGAAGAAAAAAGTGTTAAGCTGTAGGTGACACTAACAATGAGAATGTCAGGCTCTGTGTGTGTAATACATAACACTGTGCTGTGTTTTCACTATATTTAATTGTTATGGGAAAATACCAGGACTTTGGCTCTTCTGATTACTCATTTTGAATGCAGCTTTTCTCAAGATAGAGGCAGTTTCATATTCCTAAGGAGCAAAGTGCATCCATCTGAACGGCTGCAACCTTTGGCCTTCCTCCACAGAAGTTGGGAGGATTTGGTCATCTCCTGTGGGAGAATGATAAAACCTTAAGAACATGTAAAAAAAGGGCATTTTTCAGCAGAAACTTTTTTCTTAGTGTGTGTTTTTTTGGTTTCTTTTTTTGGTTTTTTTTTTTTTGTTTTTGTGTTTGTTTTTTTGCATTAGCTATCCCGAGCTATCTGTTGGAAAGCTCTTCTCTCATTTGTAAGGGATGTCTTTCATTTTCATCCAAAATGTATTTATGTCCTGCCCAAATATTTTGTCCTTCTGCTTTTACTCTTGGAAAAAAAAAATAAATCACAAGATTGAAAGCTTTCAACACAGGGGCAACTGCATGAATATTTTACCGAGGAAGGTTAACTGTGACACTCCTAAGTGATAGCATGGATGACTTTTACAGAGCATGTCTTCACTCTTCAGCCCCTTCTTACATTATGACTGAGGGGAAATACTGGTGAATGCCTTTATTCTGTTTTTTTCCCATTGTCCTGCTTTTAGCTGCAGTAGTTACTTTTCCTCATGGAACCTGGCACAGTGCTGTTTTGGGTTTGGTATGAGAAGAATGATGACAACACTGGTATTTTAGTTGTTGCTATATAGTGCTTACTCGAAATCAAATCTAAATTAAATCAGTTTCCCACACTCTGTCAGCAAGGAGGTGCATTAGAAACTGGGAAGGAGCATGGCCAGGACAGCTGATCCAAACCGGCCAGAGGGATTTTCCATACCACAGGAGGTCAGGCTCAGGATATAGACTGGGGGGAGTTGGCCTGGAGCCACTGAACACTGCTGAGGGATGGATGGGCTGGGTGTCAGTCAGTGGGGGGATGAAGTGCTGTGTATCACTTGTGTTTTGTGGGGCTTTTAATTCCTCTTTTTCTCCTTTCCATTACAATTATTATTATTACTATTATTATTATTATTGGCATTAGTATGATTATAATATTTTGCTTTGTTTCAGTGATTGAGATGTTCTTCTCTTAACCCGGGAGTTTTTGGGGTTTTTTTCAGCTTCTCTTCCCAATTCCATCAGGGTAGTGGGGAGGTGGAAGTGACAGGCAGCTGTGGGGTACATTGTTGCCTGCTGGGGTTAAACCATGGCACCTGTACATTGACAGATGAACAACCCAAAATTTGTTTTCCCTGGGAAGAAGTCTCCCTGTTCTTCTGCAAGGACTGAAGTGGCTTATGTGAATCAGGTCATTACAAGAACTTTCATTAGGCTAATAGAAGATCATGGAATTGGCTTAACACTTCAGCAGTTTTATTACTGGAATTGCAGAGCTGAGTGCTCAGCAGAGGGATGAGATCATCCTGGTCTTGCATTCTGCCTCAGCATCCACTCAGATGGCAGACCATTGTCAAGAACAGGGGAAACTGCAAATGGATGTGTCAGAATATCATCATATCCAGGACATGGTGCCTGTGTAGGAACAGCAAATGACAAAAATACCCCCAGTAAGTAATATAGTGGAGTGATTTTTTGGAGTCACTTCTGACTCTCATCTGCTGACCTCATGGAGGTTAAACCCATTAATGGATGGCAAGTTACATCCAGCTGACCACTAACATTGTTGCTTTAATTTGTGGCATTCCCTGGTCGTCTTACATGGCTCTATAACTGCAGTAGGATGTCTGGTCCAGCTGTTCAATATTTTTGTGTTAGGTAGTGTACACAGTGTTACCATTAAATCTGATTTCTTCAGTTTTTTATTTTTAATTTTGGTGTTAAACCACTGAAACACAGGTTCAGTTCTGCTTGTTTGTTAAACCAGGTTATGATACAGGAACTGAGTTGTAATGAGCAACTTGGCTGACATAATTTGCAGGCACCTTTCACAGGAGTAAAATACTGGTTGGAAATAAATTTTCAGTCTCAGGCTGCCATGGGTCAGTCATTGTAAAGACAGTTTAAAAATAATGAAAATGTTCTCACTGGATAAAAGTTTTGAATGAGTTATATGAATTACAAATGTTAATGATGGATTTCCAAAGTCACGATCCGATTTATGAAGATACTTCAGTACGTAAAGGTGCAGGTAGATGTTTTATGAAAACAACAAACTCAAATGTCATTGTGGGCCTCAAAGATGAGATTTTTTTTTTTTTAGCTATTTTGCCACTTTGCCTGAATCTTTTTAATGAGACCCAGTTGGCTAAGGGAAAGGGAAGTAGCACTTTTGAAAGTTGAACTCTGCAAAATGTTTGAAACTGTTCATGAAGAATGGAGAGCTCTATTACTGCTGTACTTGTTTCTGAAAATTGTACATTTAAGGCACTTCTGTAAAAGGCAAAGGGAAAGTTGTATCCTGTTAGAATTGCAGGAGCAAGTTTAAGACCAATGGGAAAACTTGCTTTGTGAGGTAGTGAGGGGCAGTGATAAGATCTGCCAAGCTGGGAAATAGATGAGATTTCCTTATTCCTTTGCCTAAAACAAATGTTTGGATTTATTAATAATTTTATTGATTAAGCTGAAAGATTGGAGACTTTTCTCTTTTGTAATTTCAACTCAAACTATGCAGTGCAGCCTCTGAATAGAAAGTAGAATAACAGAAAAGAGATTTAAAAATAATTTCCAGATAGCTCTATATACGCACTAAAACCAGAAGTAAAGGTGATTTTATAGTTTCACAGTAGCATCAAGCAATGAAAATCAATCAATATGAACCAGGTTTGTAGTATTAAAACCCATCAGCTCCTAGTTGGAAGTAAAACAGGTGCAGCATTCACAGTAGGGAAAGCAGATGGAAAAAAATGAGCAGATTAAAGGGAATATTTTAAATACCTCTGTGTGTGTGTGTCCATGGTCCTTTATCACAAGAGAGAATCCATTAAATTAAGCTTAATTCTCACCAAAGTCTATTTATATATGTTATGCAGTGGGAATGTGTGCTAGATTGACCCTGGCCAGAACTCAGCACCCACTGGCCAATTGCTCACTGCCCACAGCCCCTCTCCGGTGGGATGGAGGATTGAACTGGGAGAGTAAAAGTGAGAAAAGGTAATTTTGAGTGAAGCAAAGCTCTGTGTGCAAGCAGAGGAACCAGGAGCTCCTTCCCATCAGCTGACAGATGTTCAGTCCCTCCCTGTAGGCAGTAGAATGCTTACTTGGGAAAGCAAATGCTGTAACAGCAAACAGCCCTCCTTCTTCCTCTTTTCCCTGAGCTTTTATGCCTGACCACACCACCATGGGCTGTGGGATATCCCTTTGGTCACTTGGGGTCATCTGTCCTGGCTGTGTCCCCTCCTGACTTCCCGCCCAGCGCTCAGGGTGAGCCTTGCCGTTGAAGAGTGATTTTGCCTGCTTTTCCTCCAGTGTTGATGCTGCTGGAATTACTGTGCCTAGTGGCAACTAGAAAAAAGTGCTGCTGGTGGCTGCAGTTGCTGGAAGTTTCTGCAGCACCTTGGCATTTTTTACTTGGCCATTTTGCCAGAATTCACCATTTTCTTGGATCAACTGCATTCTATAACAAATCCATCAAGACATGTATCTCTCTGGTCTCAAGTTGCAGTTGTGTTGCCATTTTCCACTGCTGGAGAGGCTTGATTTTTGTTGCTAATTTATTTTTACCGACTGGAGTTTTGGAGTTTTGTTAGGAATCAGATCCCAGCTTTGTACTTTGTGTACTTTGTTCATATGGGATGGCATCTTCATCCCTTCAGCTATGGCCGAGGCCCTCTGTCTGACTTTAGTTGAACCCATTTCAATTGCACCTAAGGGTTCTAAATCCTGAGCTTCTTTATTGCCTTAATTTGGACATGATGAATTCCACATTCATGGCATGTGAATCTCGTGTTTTGGAACAGCTTAATTTTTGGAGTTGCAAAGTTGCCTTGTCTTTCCAGTGGTGATTGCTGCTTAAACCAGAGCTGGACACTCAGTGGGCTGGGTAATTTTGTTTCCAGTGCAGAGGCTGTGATTTCAGTCTGAGTGCATGCATTTGGGCTTTTGCATCAGTTTTGCAGATGTGCAGGAGGCAGCTCTGTGAGTTACATGTTGACACTGTGTTTAAATGGGGCACTTGCTAGTTTTTCCCAACCCTAATGGTTGCTTTGGTTCTAAGTCTTTGGGTTTTTTTCTTTGAAATTAGTGACTGTTGTATAGCTCTGTTTTAACTTGAGTGGACATCTATGTCTACCTTTAGTTTATTTTTTCCTGAAAATTCTTATTTTAGAATGATAAAAGCATATAATATAGAGTGATTATTTGTAACTGGTAGAGAGTATCTCTGAGACTACCACAAATATGGAGCTCTAGAGAGTTGAGAGGTATTTTATACCATAAACCTACTAATATCTTATCCCTGCCCACTCTTTTAATGGAGGCAATCTGTTTTTAAAGTTTTAGAGATGTATTTAAAGTTGCTATTTCAGTCTACATTTTCATATTTTCCTTTGCCTGAAGCAGCTGATATCCCCTGAATCCTGAACAGGCTATTTGTGTGTGAAGAAGCATTATGGCTCTGCCTGTGTAAACAGAATTTGAGTTGCTTCTGAATGCCCAAGCAGTGCCAGAGTTAGGTAAATAAACTAAGTACATTAATTGCTCCTACATCCCTTGAGTGCTTCCACTTTGTAGGTTTTACAGTAATGTTAATGTATTGTAATCCATTATTATTTGCAAAATTAAAATTTTCTTTCTTTGCCTGCATCTGCCACTGTTAATTCAGAAGCTCTAATAAATGCATTAAAAGAGGGAAGTAATAAGCAAAAGAAAGCCCCTCTGGGAGCGTATAATTTTACTCTTTATGCTGTGTTGGAAGAAAATAAGCAGTGTAAACATGCAAAGTTAGCATGCTGCTAAAGTGAGACTACAAAGGAAAGTCATAAAACCCTTCTGTGGCTGTTGCACTTGTTATAAAAACAGGATGAGACTCAGTAAGAGCAGTGGTGTGCTGAAAGCAGGTGTCAGACTTGCAGGATGGGCCTGTGGAGATAGAAGCTGTGAGCAGTGTCATGCATTTGGATGGAAAGCTTCCCAGTGGGGCACACTGGATATGTCATTTTATCAGGGAAAACAACAAACCTTCAGAAAGCTGGGATTCATAAGGAAATAGGGAAAATCACAGAAGGACCTGTGTGTGGACACAGCATATCAGTAAGAGTAAAGGTGGCTGTATGGGGATATGAAACTTTTCATAGAAACTTGAAACAGTTCACTTGAGTGAACTGTTTTGATTTGAAAGCAATTGCCTTTTGGGAGCTTGCTGATACTAAATATGCATTTCTCCTATTAATTTGAAGTTCCAGAGGGCAGCAGGAGATGTCAGGTACGGATGTTTTCTTTAGCCATTGTATGTCTTCAAAGGAGAGCATGAGACAGCCCATGCTCAGCTCAAGCTGAGCAGCTGGGATAACTCAGAGATTCACAGAGATTCAGGCGGACTAAAGGAAGAAATTAGGATTGGAGCAAGATGGTGGAAAAGAGGAAAAGAAAGTGAACAGGGAGTGATTGTTTTGGGAAACCCTTAAATTGAAAGAGTTTTTTGCAAGGCTGAGAAAGGCAGAAATAGGAAAAGCTGAGCAGCATGGAGGAGAATAAACGTTTGTGTGTGGCAGAAGAAGCAAATGTGCTTCATTCCTTTTCATTCCTTTTGGTAGCATTGTGCTGTATCCTGCAGGGGCTTCCATGGAGCTTCGGGGGAGATGCTGGGTTCAGCACCTCCCTGCAGTGACACACCTGGAGGCTGTGACCACCTCCTCAGCCTGGCTTGCAGCAGCCAGGCCTCACAGGGATTGTGCTGTCCCCTCTGCCCAGGGAGCAGCTGCGGGAGCACTTGCAGGCAGCAGTGCCAAGGCACAGGCTCTGTAGGGCAGCTGAACAGCAACCCTGGGGATAGGAAGTGAGCCTTTCCCAGTGGGTAGGACGTGACAAATGTCCTGTTGTTTCAATGAGATAATCTTCTCCTATTAGTCTAATCACTGTAATTAGTCAAGCTGTCCTCCCTGGTGATGTCCCCTGGGATGTGTTGCGAAATTTTCCTCCTGTTAGTGCCTGGAGGGTGCTGGATTTGGGAGTAAAGAAGAGCAGCGTTGTTGTTATCCAACCCAAGAAGAGAAATCTGAGCAAAAGGGGCAGTTTCAGAGTATGACTTTGAATAATCACAATAAAAGGATGTGATGTGATGATTTTTGGCAAAGTATGGGTGAAAGTTAGGAAAAGAATAAATACATACATCCCATTGTGCCGAATGGGATGTATGTATTTGTACAGGGGCAAAGAAGCCTCTGTTGGGATATTTGTTTTGTGGTTCCTTCCCTAAGCACACGTTCTTGTGGAAGACTGTCAGTCTACAGCTGTTAGGGTACTTCCAATCCAGAAACAGGCATGTTCAGTAATACAGTTTTTATGCAGGCATAAAGCAATTGCGGTAAAATAAAGGAGGTTCTTTGATTTCATGAGGCTTAAAAATGTGTATGGTCTGCAAGGCCGCACAAATCCCTCTTGATTTTCTAATGTGCAGCAGCATTGGGATTTGCAGAATAAATGGAGCTAATCATTTCTAGGAGCTGGTCTGATTCATTGCTTGAGAAGCTGAGAGCTCGGGCTTGTTCCCCTGAGTCATTTGTAACTCCTTTTTTCTGTCTTAAAATGTTAATATGCAGAGCTATGGAGCTTCATGGCTTTTGTAAAGCTTTGTGAATTGCTGCAGTGAAAGATTGTCCTCCATAAAGTATACAGTGTTATTCCTAGACTCCTTGGGGTAGAGTACCCTCCTTTTGTGTGTGTTGGACTGAAGGGCTGAATAGCAATTGTTGAAGCTTTGAATATTTGCAATGAATTATGGAAAGAGAATGGAAGACTAGATAACTTTCCATTAATGTAGGTAAGAAACAGATATGCATATAAGTGAACATAAATGTGTATTTGCAAGGCTTTCAGGGAACATGACATAAAAACAGCTATTAGAACAAAACAGCTTCAACATTAAGTAGAGCTTCTGAGTAGGAATAGGATAAGTATCAGACTGTAAGTAACTGCAAAGCCCCCCAAAAAGCAGGGCTGTAGAAATACACACGTGCCTTTCCACTCATGTCCCACGTTCATTAAAAAGTATCAAATGCTGTGAATCTGCTTTCAGCAACATCTGTTTCCTGAGTTCTGTTTGGGAGATGCTGATCTACATTTAGTTATGTTATTGTCTCACATCTAGAAACATCACATTTTGGCTCCTTTGAAGAGTGTGCCAGCAATGCTTCTTGTTCCAGAGAGGTATCTCATCATTCTGTAGCTTTTCTGCCCCTCCCACTGGCTTGTACATAATGATACAAAATGTTTCTTCCAAGTTCAACAACTGCGCTGGTTTATGTGCAGACTGAAAATTTTAGTAGGCAGAGGAAGTGCTTTTAAACTGAAGCTCTGATTTTTAAAAGCAGCTGCAAAAATGTCTCCCAATGATTTCTTAGTTTAGCCAGGAAAAAAGAAATATATTCTCATCCTTTTAGTGTGTTATAAAAGTTTATACTAACATAATTCTAATGCAATCAGTAACAATGCAGAGCTGTAAAATAAGTGTAACACGATGGAAACAAGCATAATGGTCCTACTTACCAACCCAGAGCTAAACGTTCAGTGTGAGCATGAAGTTTGGTATTTTTGGTCCATCAATAACACAATTTTGTATTTAAAACTTTTAACATTAGAGTACTATAAAATCACTGTGACTCTTTTGCATATCATTAGCATTGTAGAGATCTACTGCTGGTGTCTGGCTGATGGATTAGACACTTTCAGATCATCATTACATCTCTGCCGTGGCTGGTGCTGTCTGTATCTGTAAGAGTAATTCTGGCAATAAGCATTAAGTGATATCATCACTCTTCCAGATAGTCTCTGGAGAAGCCACGCAATGATCTCATGTCTAAGCAGTCCTTTAATCCCAGATGTATCTTTTAATGTCCTGATTTACATGTGTTTCTGCAATAGTGTGAGGAATCACATTCTACACCAAAGCTTAATGGTTTTGGTTTTTTTTCTTGGGCTGTCAATTTTTCAAATTCAGCAGTAGAAGTTCATACTTTTCAAGAAAAACTGTATTTTTAGATCGAAGTCTGTGTAAACACACACATATCATACACAAGTATGTTAAAATTAGATTTTGTAATTTATCTGGTTTTCTCATACCCATGTCCTGGTCCTAAAACAAGTTTAGATGAGATTATGTCAGGAAGGTTTCTTGGATTGAGTTTTGTTGTGATTTGTTTGCTTGCTTGCTTATTGGAACTTTTCTATGCTAGTAGCAGCCTTAATTCAGTTGCATGTCAATTGCCAGGAATGCTTTTGCTGAAATAATTGATTTCTTTTTTCAACTCAGCAGACTAATATAAATTATACCAACGAAAGACAATGTCATTGCTATAGGCTGTGCCTATGATAGCATTAACTGCTTCACTTGTGCCAAGATGGGTTGTACTTGCATAATGATACCAGCAAACCATTTCCGAAGCAGACCTTGCCTGGGGCACATGCTTAACTTTACATAATGCAAATAATTTCACTGATTCCTGAAATTATTTATAAGACAAAATCTTGGCCCCCCTTATTCCATAGACTTCAGTGGAGCTAAAAGCCACCCACAGGGCATATAACATTTTCAAATTCTGGACTAGAGCTGATAGAATCCCTGGGGCTGCAACAGAATTGATCTTTTGATATTGAAGAAGAGGTGAGACTTGTGGGTAAACCGTGGAAAACTTAAGAGCTGTAGATGTAACTTATTATTCATGTGGAAGAGAGAAGGGAATGAGCAGAGGCTTGCATAAAAGTAATAACATTGCCAAAGGGATGGTCTAGGAAAATGGCCTTTAAAGCAGTATTTTGGATAAATAACTGTGGAACAAGATTGAATCTGTCAAGAGAGTTTTATCCCTGCAGATGACAGGATGCTATGGATGGCCTATTAGTGACACTATGAGGAAACCATCTGCCAGGCTAAGGTAGAACTTAGATACAAGAATCAAGAATCAAGAGCAAGCTCCAAGATGAGGATGATATTTAAGTTATGGGCTGATGCAGTAGGAAGATTGTTATTGTTCAGAAGTCATAAGGAAAGAAGATAATGGGCAGGAGAGTCTTTGGAAGAAAATGAAGATGTCTGCTTTAGTAATGATGAGTTTGTGGTAATTGCTAAACACACACATAAAAATATGAGAAAAGAAGCTAAGATTTCCATGTGAACAGACGGTGTGGTGTTTTGGAAGTCATCAGGCAAGCTGAAATTGTGTTTGCAGATGGGAAGAAATGTGGAAGGGAAAGGGAAGGAACAGAAAGGACAGAGGCTAGTGAAACCATAAGAGGAAACTGAGGTGTGAAGCACAAGGAGAGTCCAGCAGAGGACACACTGAGGTAGCACTCAGGGAACCAGGAGGAGGATGCAGAGAATGCCATCTATGAAGATGTGGAAAGAAACAGCAAAACAGCAGGAGCATGAGCAAAACCACTGAAGTGCCTGACTAAGAGGCTGTGGAGTTACTGTTAAAAGTATTTCCCATTGGACTGTAAGAACATAAAGCAGATGTTTACAGACTGGCTTTTTTGGAAGGGAATTATAAATGATTATTTTGGTCATCTCAGAGTGGCTGATGTGTTTTGGCATGGGTTTTTCAAAGATGGGAGGGACCAAAGCAGATTTGAAGTCTATTTGTATTGTGAAGAGAAGGCTGAAATGGAGATCTGAGATCAAGAAGATCACCTTCATAAACAGAATTGGTTACAGTAGGTGACATTTTTTGTGCAATCATCAATGAATGATCCCTTGAACAAGAAAATTAAGGACCTGAACTGTGACTGAGACAGTCACGTTGGACCAGTCATGTAACTATGTGGTCTACAGTGTACATTTAACTAGAATTTGTCCCTTTAAATTTGACTGCTTTTTGTGATCTGAGTCAATGTATGTCCAACTCTGGGTGCATTTGAAAGTTGTTTATTCTGCCGTTTGGAAGGCACAATGGACAAGTGCATGAAACCCTGAGGGCTAAAGCAGGGTGAGAGCAGTGTCTTCTCAATGTCATGCATCAAATATTGCATGGGACAGACTGAGCTGCTGCAAATGCCTCATGAAGCTCTTAACCATCCAGGAATTATTCCATGCTTTTCTGGTATGAGGCGTGTGTTTGTGCCTCAGCTGAGAATGCTTGTCCTGTGCCCCAGGAGACACAGGGCCCTAGTTTTCCTCAGCCAGTCTTGCACTCCCTTCTGCAGTATCAGTGGTACAAGTTAGTTCACTTATTTTGCTGCTATGGTCCTTTTTAAAGTATGTTTTGAATAGATTTAACTAAAATTTTCATCACCTCTTAGTACTGTCAGCTGGCAGTGTTCAGATGGGCCAACTGAGGCATTGCATTGATACAGACAGGGATGGAGGCTTGTTGAATGATGTTATAATGTGAGTGGATTCAGCTAATTAGCACCCGTGTTTCTGTTCCTTTTTACTTTGTCCAAGTGAATGCTGTAATGGGCTGTCCCTGAGGACAAGCAGATAGCAAGTGTTTCCTGTCTATAAACACCTCTGGAAATGCAGTGACAGTGTTCAGTTCTTGCTGAGCTGCTCAGCACCTGTGAGCAGGAGTGGGACTTTCGCTTGTGCTTCAGTGCAGTGTGCTCTGGGTAGCAGAAACCCTTATCTTGCACTTCCATACTGCTGCATGGAACAAAGGCCAGTGTGAAAACAAACCCACCCCATCCCTCCATGGGTATTTTGTTTTGCTTGTCTCTTCAACCAAGAGGTTTTGACAACCCAAGGCTGACAAAAGAGAGCGTTGTTGCTTTCTGCTAGCTTAAAGAGTGACTAGGAGAGACTGCTGGACACACTTGCCATCATTGTGCAGACCTTTTCTAAGTTTTATCTTCTCTGGCTGCAGAGTTTGTGAGGTGCAAATCACCTCTCCTGGAAATGTCCTAAGGATGAAAAAAATGTCCTAAGGTCTCCATAGGATGAAATCACTTACTGTAGGTTAGACTAAGACTCCTGATTTACAAAAGTGTCACTGTATTCAGGTGGCTTCAACAACTTTGAATTCTAAAAGCTGTGGCAAATACCAGTATGGGCAAAGAGGCCAGCCTGAGCACTCACCTGCCTTGTATTGGGGTTTGCTGCCCTCCCTGTTGTGTAAGTGGGGCTGCACCATGAAACTTGAGCATCAAAATGATGGAGAATCAAAAACATGGCAGAAAGTGAAAGTATCTTTTGATCTTTAAGTGACCCAGTTCATCATGTGGTCCCACAAAATGTTCACATGTGTGTAGTTAAGGTGCTAAACTGCAGCACAGGGAAGTTATTGAAAGATCAGTGACTTAGGGTGCCCTTACACAAAATGGAGCAACTGACAGATCAATTTCCTACCGTGCTATTTAATTCCTCTAGGGGGTTTCTGCCAGCATCCAAAACCTTGTAAGGCACCTAATTCAGGAGTCAGGTTATTACAAATACTGAAGGATGCATTTAAAATCTGATCTCTGTACCTCTCTTGTACTGTGGCTTGAAACCCAAACTATTTTTCTAACACTATAAGGTGTATCAGTAAATGAGATCTTTGAAAAAATCCCAACCACCCCACAGAATCCCTTGGGACAAAACTTCTCTATTATGTGGGTGAAGCTGCAGAAGTTGACAATGTCTCTATAAATTCATGGAGGGAATTGCTCTGGAGAAAGTATTTTTTCCTTTATGAGGGGAAATCAGTCCTCCAGAAACCATGCAGTTGGTGTTGTGGTGACTTCGCCTTATTCTGAATGCTGACAATCTCTTGGGACTGAAGTGTACTGTTTATTCACCCTTTTAGTATCAAGATGTGCATCAGACTGATGGTTTTCAGAATGAGGGGAAAGACGGGGAAGGCAAAGAAAATGTTTTCCTTGTAGGTGTCCCTGCGGAAAAAAGCCATTATGTCTTTGTTCTTCCCTCGTACTTTCCACAGGCATCTTGTTTACACAGTATTTTTCAAAACATTTCTAGGTCAAATCAATCTTTTTTGTACCAGCTTTGACCTCACTCTTACTTATTTATGTGACCAGCTGTTCTCAAGATAAGTGATACAAAAGAGGTAAGGAAAGGAGAGAAAGAGCAAGGGGAGGGAGCAACAACTTTTCTGTCTTCTCTGCCTGCCTCTGTGAAATATATATGCAGCCAATAACCTGAAGGTTTCTTTTTACCTCTCCCATTAACTAAGCTGCTGCCAGAGATGAGGTTAGCTGACATGAATAGTCACTTGTGACCACAAGTTGCAATATTTGTCTCCTTCCCATTGTAGGGACTGGAAGGTCCATGGCTGTGCAGGGTCCTGAAGATGCTCTCTGTGGGGCACAGCCATTATATTCTTGCAGCTGGAAAGTGATGGGATTATCTTGATGCTCTTTAAATGTTCCTCACATGACATTGTCATCAGACACATCATGCTTCCAGTTAAAGGAACGTGTTTGGAGTGCATGGTCTCTCATGCATGTTGCAGAATCAGGTTCCTCCTCGGTGTTGTATCCCTGGGGAATGTATCTTGAAAGATTCAGCTACCTCCTACAGAAGTTTCTTGCAAGTTTGGTAGGGTTACAATGATAACTCTTAAAATTAGTGCCAGCCACTTACGATGATTATCTTAGTAAGTGAGGAGAGTGAGCATCACCAGACATCCACAAAAGCCCAGGCACCTTCAGAAAGTGTCACTTACTCTTTGTGGGTGGTGAAATTGACCTCCAGAGAACAATGTGCTGCCGAAGATAATTTCTGGTATCCAAGATATCCTAACCTATTCACAAAGTTTAAGAAAGAGAAGTAGGATTATCCCAACTTCACAGATTAGATTGGAAGCAGAGTAAGTGTTAGTTAAATGTGTCAGAGCCAGGGTTTGAATCGTAATAATCTGAATCTCAGACTGGTGCTTTAGTCTCTAAAAAAGGGCTGATGTTCTGGAGCGGAAAAGCTTGCAGCAGTCAAAGTTGCAGCTTTGGGGAAGTGACTGGCCAGAAAAATGAGTGTTAGCCAAATGTTTTTTATTTCTGTGTTTGTGTGAGAGAAGCTGTGCATGTTAATTTGGTAAAAATTCAACTTCATTTAATTAAAAGTTGTTGTTATCTCAAAACTTTGCAGCACTCCCACATTTCTCCTGACAGCTTGGGCTGTGTGGCACAGACAAGCTAAGATAGTTTAAATGTCAAAATATGCTTTACATTCTTGTGTGTGTATATATATCAGTGCATTATTGAGTAAAATAAAACTATGCAGTGTGACAGATTACGTTTCTCTAATTGTCATCATTCTTTAAATGAATCTGTGGCTGTCAAGAGAAATTTGCACTTCTGGAAGCATGGGGAACTTTGGAATCATCTATGCTGAAAATAAGGCTAGGCCTTACTCTGTGTAGCTTTTTCTTGAACATTGCTAGAGGTGGCTGAGCTGATTTGAATACATTTGGTTTTGAATGCTTTCCCTTGCTTTGCTACTTGCATACCAGGCTGTATTTCATGCAGAACTCTGACCATTTTTCTCTATTTTATCTATGATTTTTACTGTTTGTGGGAATAAAGAATTGGGACGCTTGTATGCTGAGGGAGCTGGTTCTTCCTGTGTTCCTGCTGAATGGCCCCTGCTGCTGTGATGTTTGTGGAGCAAGAAGCCGGTGCACCCCATGAGTTAAAGAAGGTTTGAGTTCTCTTTTTGGAAGTGGATGTCAAGTTCGCAGTAGGCTGGAACGGGGAATCTGTTAGCTAAATTTTGCTTAAGCTGGAAAACCTGGACTAGCTTAGCAGAAGTTAAAGAAGCACTGGTTTGTCCTGGAGCATTATTGCTGGTGGACAAGGGGCTGACAATGACCCAGCAATGTGCACTTGCAGCCCAGAAAGCCAAAACAGTGTTCTGGACTGCACCAGAAGCAGTGTGGCCAGCAGATCCAGGGAGGGAGGGGATGCTGCCCCTCTGCTCTGCTGGCAGCCCATGTGGAGCACTGTGTCCACCTCGGGCGTCCAGCACAGGAAGGACATGGACCTGTTGGAGCAAGTCCAGGTGGGGCCACCAAGATGATAAGAGGGGTGGAGCACCTCTGAAACAAGGAAAGGCTGAGAGAATTGTGATTGTTCCGCCTGGAAAAGAGAAGGCTTTGGGGTGGACTTAGTTGTGGCCTTTCAGGACCTGAAGAGAGAGCCCACAGGAAAGATGTAGAGGGATTATTTACAAGAGCATGTAGTGACAGGACAAGGGGGAATGGATTCAAACTAAGAGAGAGTGGGTTTAGATTAGATAGGAGGAAGTTCTTTGCTTTGAGTGAGGGTGGTGAGGCACTGGCACAGGTTGCCCAGAGAAGCTGTGGATGCCCCATCCCTGTCAGTGTTCAAGGCCAGATTGGATGGAGCTCTGAGCAACCTGGGATAGTGAAAGGTGTCCATACGTGTGACAGGGGGCTGAAACTAGGTTATCTTTAAAGTTTCTTCCAATCCAAACCATTCTATGAGTCTATGATTATTGCGTTGTGTGTGTTAGGCAGGCTGAAGTGGTGTATGCACATGGATATACTATTGCGAGGTTGCTACAAGGAGCCTCTGAAGAGCATGAGAAAGGGAATGAAGTAATTAAGAGAGGCAGATTGAAACAAAGATGACTCATCTGATACCTTAACCATAGATGTCACCAATAATTTCTAGCTAGGCAGAAATCAACAACTGCTGTTCCAGTTGGCTTTCCTATTTCCTGTAAAAATATTTAATTTTGAGTTTTGTTTACTATGCAGGAGCAGTCTTTTGTGTGCTGCATAGATCTAAAGCCATATATTGTCTCTTAAGAGGACAGTATCCCCATCAGGGACACTGGAGGTGCCAACCTTTACACTAAAGTGTCTAACTGTAATTAGTAGACGCTGGAGACTTTAAAACTGTTTGCTCTGGTTGCCAGCTGGATCTCTGGGCTGAGAGACATGGTTCAAATGGCCAGTTGCATGTAGGAAATTAGAGACAGATAGCAACAGGGGCTTCAGTAGCACCTCAAGTTCCACACAGACACCTAGTCTTTTTTTTTTTTTTGTAGCAAATGTATCACATGAGTCAGGGGTTGCTGGATTGGTTTCCCCAGATTCCTTTACCTGGTTAGATACTCTGGTGCTTTGAGAGAAAATCTGGAATCGAATGCCACAGGCAGAATGCCCTTTCCTTGTCCTGCTTTTCTGGATGCAGATGGATGCCCTCTGTACCCTTGCAGCAGCCAGGCAAACTGGTACATCGCACTACTTCCCTTCTGCCTGAAATGAAGGAGAGACTACTTCTGATTAAAATTCAGCCACAGGCTCTAATGCTGTAGTATTAATAGTGGTCCTGGCCTTGACAAAAATAGCTGTTAAATGAGGACTAAAAAGCTTTCTATGTTTGCCAGAGTTATAATGAAAATGGTGGGGCTGTCATAAATATGATGTTCATAGTTAAAATTATTATGGCTTAACAATTTTCTGATGCATTCCACTGGGTTATTTCCAGCACATTCAGATCTTGGAGTTGTAAAGGCTTAATAGAAGATCTTGACAGTGAGTCTTGATCAGTGCTGGAGGAAAAAGTGGGCAGCGTTTATGAAATATGCTCACATTCGTTACTCACCACCTTGATATTGCTGCTGTGCTCATTTGTTGTCATCTTTATATGTGTCAAACTCTCTCAAGAAACACTTGAACCAGTTTATGGCTGGGGATTGCTAAATTGAGTTGCTAGTGTGGTGCACACTATATGAGCCTAACAATGCTCATGGCCTGTAAGTACAGAGGCTGACTCCTCCTCATCCTTGGTGTTCCACAGAAGTGGTTGGAGCTGGGCCAATCTAAAATTCCTGAAGCCTGAGCATAATGATGCATCATTGATGCAAGTTACTACTTTTAGGAAAAACTAGTGTTTAGAAGGAATCAAGCATGCATGGGTTAATGCTGAACTGTGAAGCATGGCCAGAAGTTGCATTTTACAGATCTTTGTAGATACCAAGGAACTTAGGGAAAATTTGAATACCAGCCTGTGTGATAATGGTAGAACAATAGTAGCTGAAAAAATGTACAGAAATATTTTATTCCAAGCAGTAAAGTGACTAATGCTGTTCATTTATGATCCACACAGTAGGGACATGCATTTGCCTCTCTGTAGCTCCAGTTTCAGTTTGTAGCCGGAATCTGAACACTGGATGGCTCCAGCTTTCATTAGTTGTCAATTCTATTTGTTATTTTTCCAGAACAGAGGCTCCTATATATTTTTTTCACTGATTCCTATGGGGCTTTCTAAGTGGAAGGAGAACCATGTTTGGAAGTTCTTCTGCTGACCTGCAGGAATATTACTTTCTTCTCATTCTTGTGTATTCTGAAGTAAAGGGAAAAGAACTATTAATTTATCCTGAAGCCAAGAGCTAGCGTGGCATTATGATCTTTGTAACTGTAGAGAGCATGTTGCTGAGTATGGAGGACACCCCAGAAATACTGGACTGCTAATACTTGATTATTGAGGTTGCTTGTTTATCTCATACTAAAGAGACCAACTAGGTCTAGGGTAGTATTCCCATTTGCAATTAGTCAGCGTACCAGGAAATGCCCTGCTGTTTATCTCTGGGTATCTCAGCTGACAGAAGAATGCAGCACAGCCATATCAGACAGCAATAGAGAGCTCCCTGAATTCCCACCTCTTGTTTTGCAGGGTTGTGTATGAGGCTACTCAGTTGCTTAGTTAAATATATCTTGAAGTGCCTTTCTGAATCCATAGCCTTCTGTGTAGATTACTTTTATGAAGAAATAATAATAATAATAATAGTCATAATAAAATATTTTCTGCACTACTGTAACAATCTTGTATTTTTTGTAGAGAATGTGTATGACTGCACAAGCAAAAGAAATTGGATGTGTGTTTTATTGCTTGATAGTTAGTGGCTTTTTCAAAGCTTATAAGCAAGCTTGGTATATAATGCCTTTGGGATCCCCATGTAGGCAATAGTGTTTTCTAGTAACACCTTGGTCTTTGTATTTTGGTAGCACTGGTGGTCTAAAGATTTACAGGGAGGGCTGTTATGTTTTACCAATCAACAGATACACCTAGAGGAGCTGTCTGAGATCCAGTAAACTTGAGGGGGAAAAAAAAAAAAAAGCAGTGGAAAGTAAATATGATATTAGCACTTTGAGAAATGATGTCCTTTGGCACAGCTGGTAAACAGTTGGGAGACAAGAGCATGAATGCATGTACATGTCAGAATACACAGCGTTTAAACTGCTGTTCTGCTGGTGGTTGTAGTGTGAGGCTGTCGTGCCCTGTGACTGTGTGGGCTGTGGGCAGTGTCGACAACCATCAGGTGTTCCTTTCAGTACCTGCCTCTCCTACCGACTGCTCTTTTCCAGGCACCAGGTGGCAGCTGCCTGTTTGATCAGCTGAACTGTCTGCTGCTAACTCTGTCTTGGATCCCACCTCCGGGTGATCAGGCTTCTGCGGAGTCTGCTGGATGCTGGATATGCCTCTCAGATTTCTTTCTTGGCTAGCAAGGTTGCATTGTGTGCTGCTGAGGAACTGGTAGGATCCAACCTATCCTCTTAGAGAGATGTCCTTTCCAGATTTGATCTATCACATAAAAGATAACCTGCTGTGATTAGTCAAGGCTCAGCTGTCTCCTTTGATCAGAGCTTCAGTTATTGATCCTGTGTCTACACTGTACATAAATCATTCAGCTTTCACAGAAAAGAACATCATGCATTCTGGTGTCCTTTGGTCAGAATGGAGGGTGTTGGCTGTCCTGGTTTTTAACAGCATAGCTGAGAACCCACAAAAAAGCAGCAGCTGTAAGCTAACACAGCAACAGCTGTCTTCAGTCTTCAAGCCTGCTCTGCAAAATTCAAGGCTAACTGGATGCTGCTGTTCTTGCTGTGCATGCTGGATGTAGTTAGGACTCCCAGGTGTGTGGCAGCCTTGGGTAAATATGAAATATTCTGCTGGATTTACCTGGGGAACAGTTGAAGTGTGGAAGGGCTGCACTGAATCAATGGCTGATACTCACAAATTCAAAAAATGTGTTGCTTTCTTAGTCTTCCTCTCTGGAAAGCCTGAGAGTGCTGAAAAATATTTTTGCATAGCTATTACTATTTATAAAAGAAGACTTTATCGTAAGGAAGGCACCTGCTCTAAGTCACACAAGCTAAATAACATTTTAATATCCACTGTTCAAAATGGAATTACCTGAGGAGGAAGAGGGTTTTTAAAATTAATTTTCTGTTGAATTATGTGCGTGTGATTCCATTTAGAGAAGTTTGAAAGCTGAACATTTGTGTTACTGTCTTGATATGATTGTATTTGGTCCTGCATTTCCTCCCAATTTGTGTTCTAAGAAGCTAAGAAGAATGTGGTAACAGAGGAGATTATTACATTGTTCAGTAGGTGCTATTGCATTTCTTATTTGTGTATATATTTTTCCAGAGTTTGTGCTGACATTTTAGCTCCTGATGTGGGAATGTGAAATAAAAAGAGGGGATCAAAAAAGAAATTATAAAGATGGGAAAAAAAAAACAAGCTGTGATCTAAGGAAGAATTTAAGGAGACTATCCACAAAAATTTCTGAAAGAAACCTTTCATTTGAATCATTTCACATTATGTGACAAATAGAATTTAAAAAAAAAAGCCAAAATTAAAGGTAAATACATGAGAGGTGGGCTGCAGTACTAAATTTAAAAGGTTGGCAATTTCTGTTGTTGGTTTGACATTTGATTGTTGCAGGGTATTTGGTGTTGCTGTTGCAAGTAGAATTAAGCTTTCCTGTGAGCAGCATATCCAACACCACGACATGCCCTCCAACTTCATTGATGGACAATGTTTTGTACCCAAAATGAGTGCCTTTAATATTACAAGCCCTACAGTTTCAATAGCTGTACCTCTTTTTGGCAGAACATTCAGATGCAGATTAAATAGCTGTGTTGTAAGGTCTTGAGTTCACGCAGGAAAGCAGTTGTGAGGCAGAGCAACACTAGCACAGTATCCTTTTTCAGCAGTAGCTCAGAGCACATGCTTAGGAAATAGTAGAAGAAATAAGACATACAGGGTTAATTGAGTGTTCTGACTGCTTAGAAGCCAACAAGCAAAATGACTACGTTAGTGAAGCCCGAAGCAGAGGCTTGGAGATACTGCTTTCAGTTCTCCTCTTTGGAGCAGGATTAAGTACAAATATCACACTTTGAGCTTCTCCACATGAGCAGTCTGGATTTGAATCAGTGCAGGGGAATCAGTTTGAGGCCTCTGCCTCCCAAGTGGAGCTGATTCTGTAGGCATCCCTGTGAGGTGGGTAAGACTTCTCTTCTAGGCGTGATGCTGCAATGACAGGAACACAAATTAAGCCTTAATTAGCAACTGTCCTGTGCTGTGACTGCAAGCCTGGCTCACAGTAGCTGCATGGGTGTTTGTCTTTCTCATGCCTCTGCATTTTGGATGAATAGCAATAATAAATATTTAGGATTATTAGCTCTCGAGGCTGCTGAAGAAGAAAGAAATGTATGTTTGTGGGTGTCTTTTTGAGTTTGATTTCTGTCTGCTTGTGAGTGCAAAAGGTTTGTCAGGCACTTAGCTTGGGATCTAAACTAGAAATACATCTCCCCTTTAGGAATCTCTTCCTTTCCCCTCCTCCTCCTGCAGTTGTACCAGAGCAGTGCTGCAAAGTGGCAGCAGCTATTTCAGCTGTCAGGTCATTCCTCTCACTTTCTGTTCAAGCAGGATCCACAGCCTGGCTGTACTTCTTGAAGAGTAACAGAAAGACCTGAAGATGCCTCTGAGTTTCTGCATTATAACTGCTATTTAAAATAATTTGATGTTCTCCTTGAAAATTGAAACTATAAAGTTGATGAATTGGTTTCAGATTCTTTTTTCTGTTGGTTTTCAGTTGCATGGACGGTTTAACACCAATGATGGATAGTTTCATTACAGTTCTTGTCCTATAAGCATATAGGATCTTTATGAAAAAGTGATTTAGGGTTTCTTCATAATGCCTGAAAATGTGTTAAGAGATGCCTTTCGTGGTGCTCATCCTCAAAAGTGAGATGAGTATTATGTTTTTTCTGGAAGAACAAAAACTTGAAAACCTGTTGGAATTTGGCATCCTAAATTGCTACTTTTTTAATGTAGTTCCTCTCCATCCTCCTTTCTCATATATTAAAGTCTCTCTGGTAATTGTGATGGAGACTGCTACAATCCTTTTTGTGATTTCTTTTTTGATACTGAAAAATTGTTTCTGTGCTTTGTGTAGGGTTTTTTCCTTTTTCTATTTGACCATTGAATCTAAGCCAGCCAATAAAATTGAGTACAGGAGGGAAAATAAAAAAAAAAAAAAAGCTTGTCTTTCAGAGTGGCAAATATTTAAATAACTATTTTAAACTCTTCATTTAGAAACAAAGCAGCAAATGTTGAGGCCCTCACAGATGGCCTCATATCGCTACTCCCTGTTTTAGGCACTCCTCTGGCCATCCCTCCACATTGCTGTATGAACCAGTGAGTTCACCTGGGAGAATGGTGAATAATTTCCTGTCTGGTGTTAGCAGTCTCCTAAGCATCCAAGTTAAAAATTCATGGAGGTTATCTTGACTTTTCACCCTCTGGTTTTCAAAAAGCTTGAAATTTGCTGAATAAGGTATTAAAAGCAGAAGCTATTATCAGACAGTCTTGGGTTTGTATCAGTGTATGGTTTTTCCTTCCTTCTGAATTCTATTGGGTAGTATGAAAGGAGAACTTTAAATATTCTGCAGAAAAGGAATGGCTTTTATACCAGTATTTTTCACTTTCTCTTATTTGTGAGAGCCAATAACTTGAGGCACTGTCCTTGAACTGGTAGTAATTGAACAGGTAGGAAATATGTACTTCCTAATTCCTAGGTGAAAAGTGATAAAAACTGTGAAGTTACTTGCACAGGGGTTTTGTTAGCTAGCCTTATTCTCTCCTGGCTTTTTGTAGCTGATAGAGTTTCTGGTGCTCACTGCAAATGAAAGGGACTTCTGGAGAGTCAGCTCGTTGCAGAAATAGCAGAAGGCTGTTTGCTGAGAATAATCTCTCACAGAGACATTAATTCACAGCAACAGTGTTTCTTCTGCTTTATTTCCCCCAGCACTATGTTAAAGTGGATCAGCCTTCTAGATGTTACAAGCTTGTATTGCTCCTTTAACCTTCTCTGAGCTTTAGGTCGTTGGTGTCAGATCTGGCCCACTTTAAGATATGTTTTGTGTTCTTCTATATGCTCTAATTGTAGCTTTCTTCTTCCCCAAATGGTGTCCTTCATTTCTGTTTTCCTTGCAGTCTCCACCTACACTTCCTCAGTAGTCTCTCTGTAAGTATGAAACAGCAAAGTCTGGATTCCCAGTACCAAAGCCTTGTTTAAAAGGGACAGATCCTTCAGAGTTACAGAACCAGTCTGCGTGATGCTAGAGGAAGCCAGTGTTGAGTGATGTGAAATAATCCTGTAATTTTTCCATTGCTTTTTCCTGAATAGAATATCTCCAGAACTCCAACTGCCCCAGTTTTGGGTGTATCTGGTTACAAAATTTGTCTTTAAGTTACACATAGCATTAAGGTCACTCTAAGTGTATGTGTGCACTGTGGCTTCATTGCAGCTACCTTTTGAAGGGACCTTACAGAAGGGTTGCTGCCCCAAAACTCATTAGGAAGCTTGGTTGATTATGGCATTTGCTGCTTGTTGGTGACTGTGGACGGATGGAATGTAGGAGAGTAGAGATAGTGATGAAGGTAATCTCACCCCTAAGGAGTTACAGCTGCACTAATTACCAAGCATTAGGAACAGGCCTGTCCTTAATAGGCCACAGCTGGATCCAATTAGGATGGGTATTGTAAAGAATCGGTTGGCTAGCTGAGAAGTTAAGAGTTTGTTGGCTGTGCTGTGAGGAAGGAGGAGTCAGTACTGTGAGGAGCTGCCCATGAGAAATTCCTAAGAAGGTATGGAGCTTTTGCAGTAAGATGACAATAGGTGACCATAACTGTCTTCCTATGACCTTGGTAGTCTCACCCTTTGCACAGTATTTTTTATATTGTCCTTGAAACTCCAGATGGCAGGGACATTTTCTGTGATGTGATGCTGTCGATTCTTGTCTCAACCTTCATGTGCTTCCATAGGTTAAGTACTAATAGTTGACTGTTGTTAGTAGGTCTTGTTCCTTTTGTGTTTCAGCACATATTTCTGAGAAATGCCTACAGTTATTTTTCATTGTCTAAAGCAAAATATGAGCAAGTTGAGTGAGTGAGTCTGCTGGTTCTCAGGTATTTGGACCTCTTATGTATGTCCAGCTATGCACCTGTGGACTTTTATCTGCTTAAGTGATTATATAATGGGTTGATAATAGTTGGTTATGTAAAAAAAACCAATTAGTTGGTTTTTATTATTTATACCTCCAGTATTTTTTATTTCTGAAGTACATTTGTAGAATCCTGTAGGCTCACAACAGCTGAGTTGGGAAGTTTCAAGTGGTCAGTATTCTCTGTATAATCTTGAGAAGTTACTTCAGGTGTCTGCCTTTGATTTATTGCTAATTTTTTATGTAAGACAATTCCATGTTTCTGAATGTTTC